>NW_027673113.1:342500-942500 GCF_964194105.1 Spermophilus citellus | reverse complement strand
GGCCAAGGAGGGGGAGGGGAGGGCTTCAAAAGTCTCTGCTGAAAAACTAGCCTTACTCAAATCCAAATTTACCAGATAGTGCCTTTCTCCCTTTTCTTGAGGAGGTATTATGTAAATCCAGACCCCGGGATTTTTATGTGCATACCTGCAAAGGTCTTTGGTCATTTAAATGTTATACACGGGATAAAAATAAAGGGTTTGGCATTACTAAGAGTTTACAAATTAAAAGCAGACGTCCTCATAAAGGGAAAACTGCCACTTCCCCTCCGGCTTCATCACCACCCTATCAAAATCCTTTGAAGTGTTTCATTTTAACCTAATTGTATTTGCTGGGTGAGATCCTCCATTGCTTTATAAGAAAGCTAATCTCCACCTTCCTCCATCTTCAAGGTAAAGCTGGCTGACATTTTCTGGACACAGACTATTAGTTGGACACATTCTCATCTCATTGGATTTTCATGATGGCTTGAAATAGATATAGTTAACATTTTATAAGAAAACAGAGATCAGGTCTGGGGTTGTGGCTCAGTAGTAGAGTGCTCGCCTAGTACACGTGAGGCACTGGGTTCAAAGCTCAGCACCACATAAAAATGAAATAAAGATATCATGTCCACCTACAACTAAAAAAATAAATATTAAAAAAGAAAACAGAGATCAAGCATTTATCCAGAGTCACACAGAGAGTACGTGGCAACATGACAGACTGATTCCAAAGCCAGAAGCAATGACAATTGTGAAAAGACAAACCTTGTGGTTTTGAAAACAGCTGAGTGAAGATATGGGGTTGGAAATGGGCAAAACTCATAAGCTTTATTTGAGATCATAGTGAGAGAGCATGATGAAAAGAATAGAAGCTTCTTCCTAAACCACAAGAATTATGAAGGGGCTATTTGCACATTGTATACTCTTCTACTCTCTATTCTATTCTATTCTATTTCTCAATCCAATCCCAAGCTCAGGTTCCTTGCACTGTGTAGTTTTCAATCACAGAGAGCATAGAATACACTGTACCCATGAGTTGGGTGGACTAGAACATTCCAATAATAAATTGGTTAGTAAAGGATCTATAGTGTTCTTGTCAACTTCCTCTTTTCTCTGGGGTTTTGAAGAATAGCATATTTGGGGGAAAGTCCATAAAAGAACTTCACTTTGAATTTGTCAAAGTGATTTCTGAAAGCCTTTAAAAGGGAACCTAAAGTTAGTGCCTGAGTTGTATTGACAAAGGTTTGGCTCTTTAACTGTGAGATATTACTAGAGAATATTCAACTGATTACACAGTAGGGTGTGTCCTGTCAGGTGACCCTCATCTATTTTCAGCCACCTATAAGTAGCTCTCCTGGTATCACCACTGCCCACTGCCAAGTTTACCAGAAATTCTCACTTGCAAGAAAACACCTAGGAATCCAAGCAGTCTCCACTCAATGCAAATTTAGAATCAATGAATGTCTCTAGGTTGTGG
The DNA here is from genome assembly GCF_964194105.1 of Spermophilus citellus. NCBI lineage: Eukaryota > Metazoa > Chordata > Mammalia > Rodentia > Sciuridae > Spermophilus > Spermophilus citellus. Next base: position 941,041 of record NW_027673113.1, on the reverse strand, counting down.
TAGTAGGTCAGTGGTAGATCACTTGCTGAGCCCTGAGTTTGATGCCCCAGCACTAAAGAAAAAGAGAAGAGTCTGCACATTGGGAGAAGAATCCAGAAATTATTTTTTTTTTCCTTTTCATACCCCACTCTCCTTCTTTTTGCACTCTTCCTTCTTACGCTATCTGAACTGAGAACAGGAGCAGGGGCTCATGAGGGAGTTGGGATTCAGACTCCTTTGCCATGTACCACTTTCTGACTCCAACTACAAAGGACCTGAAGGATGATCTGGGTCTCTTGATTTCAGAGAAACTCTGATTCAGAGTTACTCATTGCCAATGTCACATAGCTCACCAATGGCTTTGTATTAAAAGTCCAGCTTCAGGATTCCAAAGTATAAATAATAATGCTTTTTGCATGACATGGCTCCCAGTCTTCACTGTTTTTAGGGTGTCTTTTATCTTCCTGATGCTTTGCCCCCTCTGACAAAGGGTTTAGAAGTAGAACAAGATTCTCACCATTTTTGCTGTGCCTTCCCAAGGATTGGGGGAGAAGAGGTTGCAGTCATTAGGAGGAAGGCTAGACCCCAAATCACTGCAGAAGGATCTTTCAACTTAAGAACAACTAATTATGAGTAGATACACACATAACTTTTCAAGTATACAGAAGAGGTTGTTATTAAAATATGAATGCTAGCTGGCACACAAGCCTATAATCCCAACCATGCCCGCCGGGAGGCTGAAGCAGGAGGATTGCAAGTTTGAGGCCAGCCTCAGCAATTTAGCCAAACCCTGTCTCAAAATAAAAGGGCTGGGGCTGGGGCTCAGTGTACAGCGCCCCAGGGTTCAATCCCCCTCTATCGCAAAAATAAAAAATAAGTCTGTGAAATCCATGCCTAAGTCTTCATGTGTTAACTCCTGTATTTTAGCAAAACAGTTCTGTTTATGCGGAGAGGCTACTACTCTCGCAATATCCCTCAAATGCAATCAGGCAGATTGCCCCACCCTTTCTGAAGCCGAACGCTCCCTCCCCTCCTCCTCCCGAACTACACAACCCTCCCCACTTCATCGAAGGGAAGCAATTTACATTCCACGACGTCTGCCAATGACTTCGGAGGGCAGGCAGGGGTGGAGTAGAGATGCGGCTCCTAGATCTGAGCTACAAACCAGCGGTGTCTTCCAGTTCTCACACTCGGAACAGGAAGGCCGCCGAGCTGCACCTACTTCTGCCTGACCAGCTCCTGATGAAGCAATCCTTGCTGCGCTCGCGCTGGGCACCGGAGAAGCGTGGTCACCAGGACCGAAACTGCACGGCGGCTCCACTCGCCAGGCAGAGGGGTCCGGGTGCGACCGAGGCAGTGTGCACGATGCAGTCATTAGACCCCCAATCAGACCGTGATCTTAGGTGGTTTTAATCTCCACTCAACATCCCTCCATCTACACCTGGCATTAATGTCCATTTATTTTACTATTTCCCCTCAATGAAAGCGCAAGTCCCTTGACGGCAGAGAAGAGGCCAAATGCACCTTAGTCTCTATTCCTACCTCAAAGCTGCAGAGAGGCGGTGTGCCTCCAGGTGAAGCCGGCTGCTGCAAGTCAGGCCGTTTAAATATTTTGGATTGACAATGAACACTCAGTAGCTCACACGTTGAAAAAATAAAATAAATGCACAAAGAAGAATGGTGATTCAATTTTAATTGTTTATTGACACAGTATCAACTTTCATATGTACATATAAATAGTTACAGACCTTAAATACCCACATGGCAAAACATTTGCCTCTAGGCAAAAAAAAAACAAAAAAACAAACAAAAAAAACCACGAATTTTTGTGATAAACAAGCTTTAATATTGAAGACAGATGCTGAGACAATTTTGCATCTAAGGTTACTACAGTCTACATTGCTATTCTCACTCTAAGAACTCAAGTAATTAAGGAACCCTTGCCTCACCACAAAAATGAAATACATGTTTTCAAACCAAATGGAAAATAATTATAAATAGGTAAGATAAATAAAATTTCTGACAAATTTAATCACAGCATCATTCCCTTTTTAAATTTTTTTTGTTTTATTTTTAATTGATAAGTCGTATATACAATGTGTTTAATATATGGATACATTGTAGAATGATAAAATCAGAATATTTATCCTTTCCATGTGGTAAGAACACACAAAATTCCTTTAGTTGTTTTGAAATGTACATTAACTATTTAATTACACAACAGAACATCAGAACTCATTTCCAACTTTGTAGTCTTTTCCCCACCCCACCCCCCACTTCTCCAACCAAATTCAGGTTATCTGGTAATCACCATCCTAAGGTCAGAATTTGATTTTGATCAGATTAAATGAGATCAAAGGGCATTTAATCTCTGTGCATGTCCTCTAGATTCACCGCATTCACTTTAACAAATGGTAGCATCTCCTTTGTTAAGGCTCAATAATACTCATTGTGTTTACATACTACTTCAGTCATCTCTTGGACACAGGCTGTTTCCATGTCTTGCCTGTTGTAAATAACACTGCAGCAAACCCAGGAGTGTGCATAACCCCTCACCATACTGACTTCAATTTCTTTGGATATATACCCCAGTAGTGGGGTTGCTGGATCATACTATAGTTCTGTTTCTTAAGGAATTTTCATGCTGTTTTCCAAAATGGTTGTACTAACTTACAAAACCAGAAAAGGTAGATCAAGTTTCCTTTTCCCCTCCACATGTCTCCTGCACTTGTTATCTTTCATCTTTTTGAAAATAACCAATCTAGCAGGTATAAGGTTCTTGTGGTTTTCATTTGCATTTCTCAGACTCTTCTGCTGTATAAGTACCAACGTGTTAACCAGTTGCACCACTGGAGCATCCACTCAGAATCTTCTATCTGTTGAACATTTGTATGTCTTCCTTCGAGACATGTCTCTTCAAATCCCTTGACCAAGTTTAATAGGATTGTTTGTTTTGCTATTGAATACTTAGTTTCATGTCTACAGCTCATTTAAAAAACACTGATGAAACTCTTCAAAGAGCCTTCATATTACTCTAATGTAAATTATACAGATATCCATATATATAGATATCTCTTCATATCTGTATGAAATTTTTATTTCGAATGAGAAATATCTGTTCCTCTTCTTTTTTGATAATATCCCAATTATGAAAATGTTCTAATTTCTTTTAAAAGATCACTTTTTGCAGGATGCACACACTAACTACTGTGAGAAGGGTATCTTCAATTTTTTAGAAACTTTCTGTGAATATTTGTTTTACTAAGTTTTAATTCTACTAATTAAAAAGTCAGTCCCAGAAATTCATGAGGCTGAGCCAGGGGTACTGCCAAGTTAGAAGTCAGCCTCAGCAACTTAGCAAGATTCATCTCAAGAATAAAATGAAAATCAGGGCTCAGTGATGAGAGACCATGAATTCAATCCCAGTACTAGGGGGTGAGGGAGAGGACATTTGGTTCCTTTTTTATTATCCTTGGTCATATGAAATCACCAAACTCTAATTTAATCATTTAATATTCAATTGGCTAGAGTTTTACTGACACTATATAATCAAATGTTTTCAAATTTACTTTCTAATTTTTCACACTGGCAGTTAATGCTCACAGGAACACACTTAAAGGTCACCTGAACAGAAACAATACAGTCTGAATTGAAAAAAAAAAAAAGAATTAAACTATGTTACATTTTGTAGTGACCTATGCAATCAATGTTCCCTGTGAACTTTACTTTTTCTTAAATGATATTTTTTAAATAACAACCAGTGTTATCAGAACGAAATGTTTTCTTTTACCATAATTAAATGTATAAAACAAACTGAAAAAGCAAAAACACAGAGCTACTTCTTCCCCACTGCCCAATATGATCATTTGTCAACTCTTGTTACACCAGGCTGGGCAGCAACATTCAACAAAAATACTAGAATAATCTCTAAGCAAAGAAAGAAATGCATTAACAATAATTTCCCTATTTTTAAAGCTCTTCCATTCATGTTTTAAAATAAAACATGGTTCCACAAAGGTCTCATGTCCCAAAGAATGATTTCTGGGAAGCCTCCTACAGAAATTCATCTTTTGACTTGTTATGTTTTCCCTTTCCAAAGACTTCCAAAAGGAAGTGAATGCTCTTTCACATTCCTTTCAATTATAATGCAGTCTCTCCTCTGATGAAATTGGACCTACTGGGGATACTTCCTTTTTAAAGGACTCCCTTCACCCAAAGGCTTTTGAAGCAGTCAGGTTACTAAACTGAAAAGTTTGGAAATCAAATTCAGAAGTTTCTGACGGAAATTTACTTTGTCTCCAAATCTCCTGAGTTGAATGCCAGACTCAAGTTCCACCTCTGAAAAGGAAAGGAAATCAAAATTAACACTGACAATAGTCTGGACTGTAAACTAGCAAGAGTTAACAAAAAGGGCTGGGGATGTGGCTCAAGCGGTAGCGTGCTCGCCTGGCATTTGGCCCAGGTTCGATCCTCAGCACCACATACAAACAAAGATGTTGTGTCCGCTGGAATAAATACATAAATACTAAAAATTCTCTCTCTCTCTCTCTCTTTAAAAAAAAAAAAAGAGTTAACAGGACCATTCAGGTGACAAACTGAGCACCCACCCCAGGAAACAGTTCTTAAATTTTAGCTTTATCTGTGGCTATTTTCTTTTTTTTTCTTTTTAGTTTTATTGATTTTATTTTTTTAAATACGACAGCAGAATGCATTATATATTTTTAAAAAATATTTATTCTTAAGTTTTAGGTGGACACAACATCTTTATTTTACATTTACATGGTGCTGAGGATCAAACCCAGTGCCTCATTCGTGCATGCTGGCGAGCGCTCTACCCCTGAGCCACAACCCTAGCCCTACAATTCTTATTACACATATAGAGTACAGTTTTTCATATCTTTGTATATAGAGTAGGTTCATGCCAATTCATGCCTTTATACATCTACTTTTTTGTTTGTTTGTTTGTTTTGTTTTTGCATTATGTTTCTGTTTTCCTAATGTGAGAGTAAAAACTTGGAATATGCGTGTAGACACTGACCCACTTCAACTCACAAAAATTGTTTAAGGTGAGAATACAGACAACTATCCTTTATCATTTCAAACTTGTGATCTTCTTGCTTCGGTCTCCCCACCCACTGGAATTACAAGCACTGTCACTGGTGCCCAGCTGAAATCTTTTTTTTTTTTTTTTTAAGCATTCTGGATGAGGCAAGTATTTCCTTTCAAATATAGAAATATTGCATATCAAATACCACAAATGGTATCATTTGTCAGCCTCCATCAGATTTAAGTGATGTCATCCTCTTTTCTCATTTAAAGAGAACATAAGTCAAATTCTAAATACTGGGTGTTATTTTCAAATGGCAATATTTCAGAGCTCAAATTCCACTTCATTAGAAATCTTTTCCTCTAAAAAACTGATATTTTCTTCTCATAAAATCTTATTCCAATATTAAGTCTACTTTAAAAATAATTTGAAAATCTAAATTTAACCTAAACCAACCTTTTTTTTTCTTTTTTTGAGGGGTACTTGGGATTTAACCCAGGGCACTTAATCACTGAGCCACATTCCCAGCTCTTTTTTTGTTTAGAGACAGGGCCCTGCCAAATTTCTGAGGCTGGTTTTGAACTCACAATCCTCCTGCCTCAACCTCCTGAGCCACAGGCATGCGCCACTGTGCCCAGCCTAAATCAATTTCTTAATAAATCCAATCTGTACCAGTCTGTTGCCTTTACAAAAAGTGAAGCAGAAAATAGTTTAATTCACATGTTTATTACTTTTTAGAATTGAGATACTGTAATTAGTCTGCTATAATAAAGAAAAATGATGCTTACATATAATCTAACTTCCAAGTAAACTTTTTACTACCTAAAATTAACATTAAATCTAGACTGCTCACAATTTCAATTTTTTAATATTTCAAAGAGAAATCAGGTTTTTTTTTTTGTTGTTGTTGTTCACTTTGGTTCATACTTTCTAAGACAATGACCATGAACAGGGTAAGTGGCATACTCCTATAATCCCAGAGACTCAGGAGATTAGGCAGGAGGATCATAAATTTGAGGCCAGCCTCAGCAATTTAGTCAGGCCCTAAGTAACTAGGAAGACCTTGTCTCAAAAAAAAATTCAAAATAAATTAAAATGTAAATATACTCTAAATATTTAAACCTAGATTTCAATGAACAAAAGTAAAATCTTTCTTAACTCCTACCAAGAGACCTAATAAATCTTCCAAGATGCCATTCTTCATGGGCTACAGAATCAAATGTTGAGAAGTATTTACATTTCAGTAAGTGGGATATGTTAACATATAGTTCTTTAAAAAACTATCATCCAGGGCTGGGGATGTAGCTCAGTGGTAGAATGCTTGCCTGGCATACTTGAGCCCTTGGTTCCCTTCCAGGCAAGGGGATTAAGAAAAATATCATCCAATATACAACTTAGGAAGTCCTCAATCTACCAGAAAAAAATCATCTTTTTCACAAGAAAAAAAATGGAAATAGTTCTGTTATCTTTTTTAATTTTAAAATTGCTATCGAAGAGGCTGGGGTTGTGGCTCAGTGGCAGAGTGCTCGCCTACCATGCATGAAGCACTGGGTTCAATCCTCAGCACCATATAAATATAAAAAATAAAGATATTGTGTCTACCTAAAACTAAAAAATAAATATTAAAAGAAAAATTGCTATTGCAGAATTACTGTCTTTTAGGGGGGATTTTCTGCTGTCTCTTGTTCTTAGGAATTAGAAGTCAATCCAGAGCATGTTATAGATAGGTTGTCTTTGAGAAACATGGTCAGAACTCTTTTGAGTATCACAGAAAAGGACAAAGCTTCTCCATCCCAAGAAAGGGCCAGAGAGAGCAGCCTGCTGCCAATTTAGCCATGGTCACATTTGCAATGTCCCATTTCCTCTGCATGCCCTACAATTGTCTGATGATAACAGCTGCAGGACCCATTGGGAATTCTAGCCCTAAGAGCCCTCCTTTTTACAACCCTTTACAGCAGGTGATTGCTGCCTTTGATAAGATTTACAAGAAGCAGTGGGATGAGATGGGGCTGGTGGGATGAGATGCGGCTGGCAGACCTGAAAATCTGTGAAGGAGATGGGGGTGGGGGTGGATGTATAAGACTGGAGACCAGCTCCTCCTCCCCTGCTATGCCCACCCCTTTCAATATGAATGGTTAAAATGTTAACTAAGGAGAAGACCCCCTAGGCTCCTCAACTCTGGAGTCAGTCCAGGTGGGACAGTATCCAGCTTAAATACTACTTTTGTTCTTCTTAGGGTGGGGGCAGTGGCAAGATAAAGGTTTCCACAGGTGGAGTCTGAATGAAAGGAGAGAGAAGGTAGCTTCCAGAGCCCTCTCCTGCTCAAGACAGTGACAGTCTTCTGGGCTGCCATTGCTGCTTGGGCTTGCACTTGTCTTCCCTGAGGCCCCTTAGAAGGGCAAGTGGAGGGAAAGGGAAAACAGTTTGCTGGCCTGACTAAAACACAGCTGCAGCCACCTGTCATCCCAGCGACTGGCGAGGCTGAGGCAGGAGGATTGCAAGTTCAAGACCAGCCTCAGCAACTGAGACCCTGTCTCAAAAAATAAGCTGGGTTTTAAGACACATGCCTGTAATCTTAGCAGCTCGGCAGGTTGAGGCAAAAGGATCAAAAACCAACCTCAACAATTCCCTATCTCTAAATGCATCATGAAAAAGGGCTGGGGATGTGACTCAGTGGTTAAAGCATCCCTGAGTTCAATACCCAGCACTAAAAAATAAAAATAAAAAAAATAAAAAGAACTAGGGATATGGCTCAGTGGTTAAGTGACTCTGGGTTCAATTCTTGGTACCAAATAAATAAATAAATAAAAAGAGACCAGCCTCAGCAACTTAGTGAGACCCTGTCTCAAAATTAAAAATAAAAGGGGCTGGGAATGTGGCTCAGTGGTAAAGCACTCCTGGGCTAAATCCTCAGTACCAAAAATTTAAAGTTAAAAAAAAAATACAACTCTGTCGGAATACCAAGCTAGGCTCCCTCCCTTGCTGTCCTGGGAGAACCCCCTGAAGAACTAAAGAGAAGCATCCCAAAGGCAGCTCAGAGGGGCAGACCTGGCCGGATCCTGACCCTAAGGTCCCCGAGGATCTTACAGTTTGAGGGCCAGGCCCCAAGTCTCCAAGGCCCCAGCTGACAGGTACCTGTTAATGCTGATGCTGGGGTCGCTGGGGTCGCTGGGGGCAGCTGCTCATTCTTCCACCCCTTCTTTCCAGGCATCTCCATAGGTGTGACCTCTGCTACAGAACCCAGAGAATTCAGTCTATTTTCAATTTTCCTGAGCTGAGTGACACACTCAACTTCCAGTTCTGAAAAGGAAAGCAAAACATAAAATTAACATTGACAGTTGTTAGACCAAAGGGTACCCAGAAAGTTAACAAAAGTGAGAAGTTGTACATCCCAAGAAGCATTTCTCTTCAATTTCCTTTATGTGCACCTGTCCCCCAAAATGTGAGAAAGACTCAGAACATACACACACACACACACACACACACACACACACACACTACACACTAACACACGGTGGCTCTCAAACAAAAAAGTTTAGAATATACTTAACTTTCTAATCTTAAAAAAAAAAAATCCAGGATGAGACAGTGTTATCTTACTTTCAGATTTGGAAATTTTGGCTCTGGCAGCCAACTGTGGTTATCCTTTTTGTCTCTCATTTAAAGTTGGCCAGAAAACATATATCATATTCAAAACAATTGCATTCTTTATAAATACATTTGTTTTTCAAATATTAATTATTTCATAGCTCATTATGCACTCCTTTAAAAACTTCTTGACATTTTCTCATAAAACACTTCAAAAAATCTTATTCCAAAATTCTGCCCACACTTGCTAAAATAATTTAAAATTTACCTGTTAACCTAAACCAGCGTCTTCCTACAAGTTAATCTGTAACAATTCATTGCCTTTACTGGAAAGAATGAAGTAGAAAATAAGTTTAATTCACATGTTCACAACTTTTTAGATTTTAGGTGCTATAATTAACTTATTTTCATAAAAAAATTCTAGTAACAATTTCCAATTAAACTGCCATTAATAAAAATAACATAGTTATTAACATATTAACATATGATTTTGGAAGCCTTGAACTCTATTGAGGAAAAATTATTCCTTTCACTGGATGGGGGTGGGGGACAAAAAACCTTTCCCCCTTTTTCAAAAAAATTATTCTGGGATTAACCCAGGGCCTCTCCATACTAGGTCAGCACTCCTACCACTGAGTTAAACTCCCAGGCCTGTTTCCTACATTTTTTTTTTGTATTGCAGTTACACACCAATAAATTTATTAATATATAATTAGGCTAGAGAGAATTATTGTCGTCCCTTATTACTGAGAACTAGGTTAGTCTACTACGAATTAGTTAGATTTTTCAGAAACACGGTCAACACCACAAAAGGTGAGAAAACTTCTATCTCAAGGAAGATGCAAAGAACAACCTAGTGACTGTGCGAACTTCGCCATGGTCACATTTGTATCACTTCCTCTTAATGCCCCACATGTGCCATAAAATTAATGAAAATGGTGGCCTATAGTTGTCTGATGTAATAGCAAGACGACCCTTATTGTTCTCCTTGTTACAACTCCTTAGTAGGTAACTGCCGCCTTTAGTAAAATTTATAAAGATTTATAAGCGGGGGAGGGGAGGGCCGATCCAAACAGGACGGGGCTGCAAGTGTTTGGCCAGACAGAGAGGGGGTTTGGGTACCCAGAAAGAGGGTCAACTCCTTCCTGCTCCCCCGCCCCAATCCACTCCTTTCAATACCGATTGTTAAAACGTTAACTAACCCCCTAAGTTCCTTAGCTCTGATTCCTAGCAGGGCCTCCATCCATCCCCTGTCAGTCCTGGGTGGGACAGTGTCAACCTTAAACACTGCTTTTGTTCCTGCCGGGTGGGGACGGTGGGAACAGATCCTCTCAGAAGTGGCGTCCAGAGGAAGAGGGGCCATCTAGGGAGGCGGTGGGAGGCCTGGTGGCTCCAGGAGCCCTCTCCCGCCCTCGCTTGTCTTGACAATGACCTCCTTTGGGGCGCCGCCTACACTTGCACTTTTTCTCCCCGCGGCCCCGAGGAAGGCCAGGTGGAGAAAAGGGAAAACCAGAGTGGACGCAGCAGGTTGGCCTGGCTAAGATGCGGCTGCATCCCAATCCCAGGCTGGGCTCCCTCCCTCGCGGGTCCCGCTTCCTTGGAAGAAACGCCGGAAGAACTTCCCGGGGGCGTCCCGAGGGCACGCGCCAGGGCGCTGAGATGGCCGGACTTTGGAGTCCCTGGCATTCTTCGCTCAGCCCCTGAGGGCACACCCGCCCGGACTTCGACCTCGACTCCAGCCCCGCCAGGGTCTCCGATTGCCCCAGCTGCTGGGTACCTGGCGCCCGTGCGGGGTTCGGTGGCGCGCGCTTACGCGCCTTCTTTCCAGGCATCTCCCCGAGCGCCGCCGCGATCTCCGCTGCAAACCCGGGGAACTCTGTCCCCCGACTCAGAGCTCAGGCTTCCGCAGGACGCGAGCTGCACGCCGGGCGGGCCAGCGGGACAGGAACACCGGGCGCGCCGAGTTCCTGATGGCACTCTGCCGGGATCCTCAGAGCTCCCGCGCGGAGGCCACTCGCTAGTCATATGGGGACTTCCCCGGTGACGTAACGATACTTGACGCGGGCCCGCCCCCGTCCCGCCTCTGCTCGTCCCCGCCGTTGCGGGAGCGCGCGCCATTCTGGAAAAGGGCTGCGGAGCGCAACTTGTCCGGACCCGCACTGGCGGCGACCCGAGGCGGGGGGCGCTGGGCTCCGGGCCGGAGGGACCCCGCTCGGCCCCACAATTACTTCCTTTAAAAAGGGGATGGGAGAAAAAGGTCGGATTTGAGAATCTATGAACACCCCAGGTAGAGACGGCTGCTGTCCACGGGGGCTAGGGGTGGCGAGAGAGGCCAGGGTTTCCTAGGAGGAAAGTTGGGGGTTGGGGAGAGGCCAGGCGCCTCCTCCTTATCATAAATTGGCAATTAGAGACTTATGTAATAACAAACCCCGGGAAGGGTTAGGACCAGGAAACTTAGAATTCAGCGTGGATAGTACCGGGGAAGTGAAAAGAAAACTTTACCAACAGTAGAAAAGGTGCCCCAAGCCGGGTGAAAAAAGTATCAGGTCCTAGAACAAAAGAAAGCATTGGGAGTGTTGGGGAATTCTGCACACTGGAACCCCGCACGTGGTGCGTGCGTTGGGAAGGGGTGAGAGTGCGGGTAGGTGGTGGGAGGGGCCTGGTTCTCTGCCCCGGGTAGGAATATGATTTTTAAAAGCTGTGCAACGTTCTCCTTGGATATGTCGGTATTGCATATTCCTGGATGTTCGGTGATAAAAAGAGTGGGTCATCATCATAAGAAAACATTCAAATCTTTTGTAGAGGGAGGGATGAGATACCTGGGAACGTGATATTGCTATCACAGTATTTGATTGGTACCTGAATATTATTGTATAAAGGAGTGCTAGAATTAGGAATAGTTAAGAGATATAATAGGGGGTCAGTTCTACTAAGAGCTTTGGCTTGCATTTTTCTCATTCTGTCCCCCAAACAAGTATTGAAAGCTGTCCTTCTTAGCATCGTGGCCACTTAACAGGTGCAGAAACTATAAGTTTATCGATATTGAGTAAATTGCCTGAGCTTCACATGGGCAGAGAGTCATGTCTTGCCTGATCACACAGGGAGCAAGACCTCTTATCCAACTAGGCCTTCCTAGCAATCACAACCTCTTAGAAAATGAGTGTTTCTACATCAACTTAATTGAATGCAGAGCTTCCAAGTCGGTTGCATACAGCTGCGTGGACCTCCTAGAAGAGTTTGCTTTGGTTCACAGTGTTGCTCTGCAAAATGTCACAAGTAAAGGTTTGAATAGTTTCCCAACTTAAAAATTGAATGACTGAACAAATTTTAAAAATGAAAGGCTGAATTAAAAACGCAGATGTCCAGCATCTCTAGGGAAACCAGAAGCTCTGACACTTTCATTTTGCAAAAAGTGCAGAGTAGGCTAGAAGTGGAAGTCACCCCCTTCAGAGGGACCTGGAGGCTCCCATTCACCAACATTCCCTGCTGTTTGCTTTTCTCATTTACATTATCTGGCCCCAGTAGGCATCTGAGCTTGTTTATTTATCTTAAATCATTCAATCAACACAAACCAGCAAATATTTATTTATTGCTTGACCCTGCATAACGTATAGACAATATTATAAGCATAGGACAAAACTACTCTTAAGTTTAAACAACTTTGTTTTGAGGCTGATGTTGGGTGTTTTTGAGTATGGTAAATGCTAGGGACAAAAGCAGATCAAATTCAGGATGTGAATATCAACACGTGACGCAGGAAGCCAAATGGAGATGCTGCCCTAAAATCTGTTATCTTAAACCTAACTCAAAACCTCTGTGACCCTCTGAAGGGTCATTTCTACTTCCTTAATTCATAAGAATAAAGTTGATTTCTTAATTGCATAAACTAGTAAACTTCTGTGCAAACCATGCATTCTGAAATTCAATGAATACACACATACAGGAGAAAAACAAATTATAACACTGTTTATCTACAAAGGGTGTATCAATTCTGTCCTCTAACATTATCATTATAGAATGTTTTTGACCCATACTGGACACAAACTGTAGGCATTTCTACCTTTAAAAGAATTGCAAATTCAATTGGCTTGGAATAAGAAGTAGGGGAGGGGAGGGAAGGGGAGTCTCAGAAGTGTCTCAAAAGCAGCTGATGGAGGGCATTTTCATTGGGGAAAAAAATGGTCCATAAATTCTTTCTGGAACTAACATTTTAATAAGGGAATTAGAAGAAGAGTTTGAAAACTGGTGAATCATTTAATGTTGGACTTGTAAGAAAAATAATGATATTATGGCCACAGAAGCTAACAAGATAATGATTAAAAATTTATCATGAGCTGGGCAGGGTGGCACATGCCTGTAATCCCAGAGGCTTGGAAGACTTAGGAGGACTGCAAAGTCAAAACCAGCCTCAGCAATTTAGTGAGGCTCCTAGCAATTTAGCAAGACCCTGTCTCAAAAAGTGAAATGGGTTGGGGATATGGCTCAGTGGTTAAATGCCCTGGATCAATGCCTGATCCAAAAAAGAAAAAAAAAAGATTTATCATGAAGCATTATAATTCCCTACAATTTGTTTTTTTTAAAAAATTAGGACTGGTGAGGGTAACTATTTTAAAAAATATTACCGGAGGGCTGAGAAATAAAGCTCAGTTAGTAGAGTGCTTGCCTTGCCTTGCATGCACACGGCCCTGGGTTCAATCCCTGGCACCACAAAATAATAATAATAACAATAATAATTACCAGATAATTCATTTTCATGGACCAAGTTCAAAAATGACAGAGAAAGCATACCTATAATTCCAGTGGCTAAGGAGGCTGAGGCAGGTGGATTGCAAGTCTAAATCAGCCAGCCTCAGCAACTTAGTGGAAACCATTTCTCAGAAAATTAAAAGGACTGTAGATGTGGCACAGTGTTTATGTGCCACTGGGTTCAATCTCCAGTACAAGAAAAGAAAGAAAGAAAAGAAAAAGACAGTAAAAATCTGGAAGATCTGGTAGTCTGTGTTGTCATTTAGAGTGTTTGTTTAAAAAGGTGTCTGTAGATGCTGGGCGCAGTAGTGCCCCCCTGTAATCCCAGCAGCAGCTTGGGAGCCTGAAGCAGGAGGATGAGAGTTCAAAGCCAGCCTCAGCAACTGCGAGGCGCTAAGCAACTCAGTGAGACTCTGTCTCTAAATAAAATACAAAATAGGGCTGGGGATGTGGCTCAGTGGTTGAGTGCCCCTGAGTTCATTCCCTGGTACCAAAAAGAAAAAAAAAAAAGGTGTCTGTAGATACATATGTGTGTGTGTTTAAACTGACAGCAATAAACATGATTAGTAATAGAACAGTCATCCATATATTTCAAGCAGAAAATAGGATTTGACAGCTGAACAAGAGGATATGAGAGATGCATAAAGGAGTATTTAGAGGAAGCATGTGATGAAACATACAAGCTGTAGACCTGATTCTGTTTGTTCCAATAAAAGGGACTTTTTTTCTTCTTCTTCTTGTGTAGCATGTTTATTAACAGAAAATTCATCTGAATTTCCTGCTTTGATCAATTAAATCTCTGTTGCAGTTCAGATGCTGTGCTAGGCTATGGAAAGATAGAGACTCACAAACATCATGTGAAATAAGAGTCACTTGAGCACCTGGTCAGAAAACACATCTGACGATGGAGCTCTGGCTGGACGTAAGATGCTGCAACTTTTACAAACTCTGGTGATTCTAGTCTGTGGACAAGGTTGAGCAGCAAGACTACAGCCTGTATGTTTTGTTACAGGGATAGTGACTGGCAGGTGCAGTAAGTTGTGCCAGGGAAATTGAGACACATGACAGGACTGCTTGGGAAGGAAGCTAAGCAGCCAGAAGGGGCATCAGTATAGAGACCTTTAGCCCAAACAAAGAGTTGGCCCAGCAGTGAGGCCTAGGGGAAGAAGTGTGACTGTGCTGACCATGTTGCTGTCCGAGGCTGGGAGTGATGCCACCAGGGGAATTTCGGTATTATTGTGGGGACTCTGCAGGAACCACTGAATGTTTGAAGCAGATGATCAGATTCTAGGAAGCTCACTCTGGCCACAGTGTGACTAGTTTGGTTGTGGTAAGACCTGAAACTAACTTGCAAAGGTATATGACAATTTTCATACAAGAGGGTAGTGCCAGCAAAGACGGTCACCATTTTCAACGTGTTTTATTAAAATTCCTCATATTTCCTCATCCAGGTAGCACATGTCTGGTCCCCCCTCCCCCGCCCCCAGCTAAAATGTACATTTTATCCTGTATTAGCATCCTAGGGCTGTGGTAAGAAATTCCCACAAACTGGGTGGTTTAAAACAACAAGGAGAAAAAAAAAATTCTCTTGCAGTTCTAGAAGAGATCAGTCCAACATGGAGATGTTGGCAGGGTCTCATGCTCTCTCTGAAGTCCCCTGGGAAGGAATCCTGCCTTCCCTGGCTTCTGGTGGTTGCCTGCAATCCTTGAATTCCTTGGCTTGGAGATGAGACACTGCAGTGTCTGCCTCAGCCTTTATGTGGGTCCAAATAAATTTCCCTCTTCTTATAAAGACATTAGTCATTAGCTTAGGGCTGGGTTAGGGCCTACCCCAGACCAAAATGACATCATTTTTACTTTTTTATTTTATTTTATTTATTTTTGGTACTGGGGATGGAACCCAAGGGCGCTTTTATCACTGAGCTATTATTCCCCACCCCTTTTGCTTTTTATTTTGAGACAGGATCTCATTAAATTGCCCAAGCTGGCCTTAAACTTGTGATCCTCCTGCCTTAACTTCCTGAGTCACTGGGATTACAGGTGTGTGCCCCTGCACCTGTTTTTCACCCCTCCCCACACCTGGTTTTTGAGTCTCCTTTATTCTCAGCACCTTAACACAACCATTATGCAAATTTTGTATCTTTACTTACACTCCTGTCTTCAGTGAATGTTTCTGAACATTGTAACTGCATGCAGTGTGTGTAAAATTCTATGGAGTATATTTCTTTTAATGATGTATCCACAGTAAATTCTCTATCTTTGGGTCCATTGTTTTCCTTCCTTCCTAATAAGGTTGATCAAATGGACAGCTCACAACAGACTGGGCCATTCAGCTGCTGGTAAAACTTTGGGGTTTGTCTTTCTCTTCTCTCCTATTCCCCTCACTTCCACCAGCCCTGCTACTACCCCCTTCTTTGTTACTTACAAATTATTTTCAGTTTAACTTCTGTTGAAGCCCAGATATGGCATAATTTATTTTTAAATTTTTTTTCTTTGTTGTAGCTGGATACAATACCTTAGTTTTATTTATTTATTTTTATGTGGTGCTGAGGATTGAACTCAGGGCCTCACACGTGCTAGGCAAGTGCTCTGCCGCTGAGCCACAACCCCAGCCCATGGCATAATTTTTTATTTATGCTTCTGATCTAAGGGGGAAAAAAAGTAACAAAAGTTTGATCCCCTAGGTCCAGTTTGGTCTAGCTCTTCATTGCTGCTTCTGATTTTCTCATTGGCTGATTCTGCACATACAACACCCAGAGTGTATATTCTTCATTTTATTGAAACTTGTTCCTAATCTTTCTGTTTTGTGGATTATCACAGATAATGACTATCAAGCATGTTTGTGTTCTCTTTTTTTTTTTTTTTTTGAACCAGGGATTGAGCCCAGGGGTGCTTAGTCACTGAGCCATATCCCTAGTCCCTTTTTATATTTCATTTAGAGACAGGGTCTCACTAAGTTGCTTAGAGCTTTGCTAAATTGCTGAGGCTGGCTCTGACCTCACAATCCTGCGTCAGCTTCCTGAGTCGCTGGGATTATACGTGTAGGCCACTGTGCCTGGCATTTGTGCTCTTGTCTGTGTATTTTCATTTAAATACAAAGGTTCCAGAAGAGAAATAAACAATAGTATGTTTCAGAAATTTCTAGTGAGAGGCTGGGAGTGTAGCTCAGTGGTAGAGGGCTTGCTTATCATGGAAGAGGCCCTGAATTTGATCATAAACACTGGGAGAAATTAAAAAAAAAAAACAGCCAGTACAATGATGGGAGTAGGTCAGGACTGCCTGGGTATTTAGCGTATTTATCAATTTTCTTTTTTTAATATATTTATTAATTTTCAATGAGAGAATAAATCCAATTAGTTTAGAGATTTCATTGAAAAGAGACCATTAACAAATGCTAGTCTATCAAAACCCCAAATGTCTGGTGATACAATTATGTTTACATGGTTATTGACTAATTACTAGTTATGTAATTCATTCTTGTGGGAGAGTAGAAAACAATTGTCCAAGTGCAGTCAGTGTACAACCTCAGGATTTATTGATGAGCTCATGTAAAATGCAGTCCTGACCTCAGACTAGAAATACTCACTTGGCACAGTGCAAGCCCCAGCCAAGCCCTGTAAATGCCAGCGACTCCAGAGGCTGAGGCAAGAGGATCACAATTCAAGGCCAACCTCAGCAACTTAGTGAGAAGTTAAACTAAAATAAAAAATAAAAAGGGTTGGGGGTGTGGCTCAGTGGTAGCAGGTACAAGGCCCTCGTGTCAATCCCCAGTACTGAAGAAAAAAGAAGATATGTTGCCTGTCTGGAAACTTCAAATATTTCCACTTGTGTGAAAAATTATGACCCATCTGTGAGGATAATCAGTGGCTACTGCCTTTATTAGGAGATACAATTTCATTCTGGCAGATAGACTTGGAGATTGAGAGAGGCTGAAATCTTTTTTTTTTTTTTTTAGATGGAGGGGACGGAAGTGGGGATTACACCCAGGATGCTTAACCACTGAGGTACATCCCCAGCCCTTTCTTAGACGTTATTTAGAGACAAGGTATTGCTAAGTTGCTTCCAGCCTCACTAAGTGGCTGAGGCTGTCTTTGAATTTGGATCCTCCTACCCCAGCCTCCTAGCTGCTGGGATTGCAGGCTATGTTACCATGCTCTGCTGAGGCTGAATTCTTGGTATCTATCATTCATGCTCATTTTAGTCTATCAACAGCACCCACAGTGAGATTGAGTATCACTAATAGAGAGCCGCTGGGGGCTTTGAAAGTGATGGAGACCAAGATCTCTCACACCAACCTCCCCTTGGCCTTCTTCCTCAAACCCACTGAGCTCCTTCCCTCCTCCAAGCCCTTGTCCTTGCTGGTCCCTCTGCCTAGGATGCTCTTCCTCCTCGTCTTTACATGTCTGCACTCTGCTGGTCCACTCAGGACTCAGAATAAATGCTACTTTCTAAGATTCCGCCTTTCAGGTCCCCTTCTTCCTCTGGGGGGAAGTCTTTTCTGCTATCCTTTAAGAAAGCCTTCCACTTTCCACTCTAAAAAAAATAAGGAAGGAAGGAAGGAAGGAAGGAAGGAAGGAAGGAAGGAAGGAAGGAAGGAAGGAAGGAGGGAGGGAGGGAGGGAAGGAAGGAAGGAGAAAAGAAAATAAAGAAAAGGAAAAAGAAAAAGAAAAAGAAAAAACAAACAAATGCTACTTTCTTAGGTCTTCCAGACTATCCTGTCCAAAAATCTCCCATCTACCCTACAAATGGCTGTCTATCATGAGATTTGTTTTATTAAACTATTAAACTGAGTATAACTTGTTAATATTCTACTTCCTTTTTTTTTTTTTTTTTTTTTGGTACCGGACATTGAACCCAGGGGCACTCGACCACCACTGAGCCACATCCCCAGCCCTGTTTTCCTGTTTTGTATTTTATTTAGACACAGGGTCTCACTGAGTTGCTCAGCACCTTGCTAAGTTTCGGAGGCTGGCTTTGAACTTGTGAGCCTCCTGTCTCAGCCTTCCCAGCCACTGGATTGCATCATGCACCACCGCACCCAGTTTACCGTTTCCTTTTGAATTGAAGCCAAGGAAGTCAGACTTTGTATATTTTGGTTCCTGCTATTCCAGGCACAGGGCAAAAACTGAATGACTCCACGTTAAATAGAAACAAGGCCACGTGGGGCCTGTTGAGAAGGACTTTCTACTAGTAAGATAGTTTGTGGACTAGTTTTTTACTTTCCCACATTCAGATAGTGGAAAACCAAAACTGGAGGAGGTTAAATCATTTGTGTACATGCACAGCACAAGTAAACAAATGAGTAGCCATTGTGCGTCTTACCCTTCCCCTAGTTCATTACAGTTTTTGATTGAGAGGAAAGGAAGACAATGATCAAAAGAGATTGCAGACACTGAGCATTTAAAATATGCCTGTTTTTTTTATTTTTCTCTACAAAGTTATTTCCTTTTAACAATAAGCCCCCAGGTTTTAGAAGTTTCAAGCACAGAGAGAGAGGAAATAGTTTACTGCCTTTGGGAATGAATACCAAACATATAAAAAAGTACTTGAAGCAATCATAGGTGAGAATTTTCATAATCTTGGGGCTTGTGAAAACCAAGTCTCAAGGGTACACTTGACTTCCTAGAAATGTAAAAGTTTGATGGGTGAAATAATCCCATGAACAGAGTCAGAAGACATCAAGAGCAGAACTTCTGAAAAACAAAGGCCATACAGGATCAGGCCCTCTGCCAGCCACTCTGTTGACCCCTTGCCAGCGCTAGATGCCACACAGCCTGAAGGACAGCTGCCCCAGGGAGGACGCTGAGGTCCCCAGGAATGCCAGACCCCAGGGGCAGAGCAGGCTGCCGGGGCAGCCACGGCACTTGGCCTTCAGCTCCTGCCAGTTTGGGGGTGTGTGGAGGCACCCTGATTCTGGCAGTACCCTCTCCCCACTCATTTCTCTCCTCACTTCTCTCCCTTGTGCTTCTCTCTATGGGGTCTCTATGGGGGACACTAGGCATGCAGAAGTCATGCAGAAAGACCCCAGAGAAGGAGCATGGAGCCCCTGGCAATAGCATTGGCGCTTCCAAGTCTACTTCTGCAGAAACCTGAGGCTTAATTATTCCAGCCCCCAAACTAGAACACCTGAGATGGCTATTCACCCTTGACCTTGCACTTTTCTGTACCCCACCCTGAAGTTGTCATCGGCTCTTGCATATCTTCCTTTAAAGTGCCCTTTGGTTTTGGCCTTCCTTCTCAAATCCCTCTGCCAACAGTGCGTGTTACCTCACCTGGTGTTTCTGCAAAGTCCACCTGGATGCCTTCCTTCTCAGCCAGTGGCACCCTTCAAACTTCCCAAACCCATGACTCCGGTTCCATGGCCTTCAGCCCCTGGCTGAGGAATGCATAGCCATCTCCCAACTGTCCACCCAGACAGGTCTGATCTCCACCTTGGGAATACCATACCGCCTCCTTGGGAATAGCATACCACTAACTGATTGATGGGCTCCCTAAAATAAGCCACACTCTCCTGGAAGGCAGGGACCCCATTTATCCCTCATGGCTACCTCCCCTCCAAACTATTTCAGCTGCTTCTATTCCTTGTGGTATTGTATTGGTTTTATTATTTCAGCTTTGATGTCTTTGAAATTAATAATCACCTGAAATAATGATCCAAGTCTCAAAGAATTACATTATATAGACAGAAGTCCGACTCATGAAAGAAATTTAGAAATGGTTCTCTATTTTAACTGGTATTTCAGTTTTACTATTTGCTGAATTTGTGAACTTAAAACAAACTGCTTATCTTCTCAGCCTGTTTCCCAATTTGGAAAGGTAGAAGAATGATCTTACCTTTCTTAAAGGGCCTTTTTGATACTATAAAGGCCAATCAGCACCCAGGGTGTCACATCAGGGAGGCTCAAGCCCAGGGGACTCTGCTCTACCTACCTGCCACCCACCCTGTGCCCAGAGGGGAGCAGGACAAGTGGGTGGGGGAGAGCTGCACCTTGAAAGTCCCTGGAATAAATGTTAATGTGGGTGCACATCTCAGCCCCACTCAGGGAAGCTCCCAGCCATTGATTACGCTTGTGTGGAGACATAACCGGCCAAACTGTCACTGGATTTTTTGAGATTAGAATCAGGAGCATTTTTGTTACAGTCCTCAGAAAAAGGAAAGAGGTGACAGGCAGAGAAAGGAAACTAAAAGAAAAAGAGGAAATGATTCACTTTCTGAGCCTTAGACCTCAAGCTCACAAACAGGCTGGGAAGGTGGTGGGGGTGGGTCAGCTGGGAAGCATCAGTAGGTGATTTTTTTTTCTTTTGGTACCAGGGATTGAACCCAGGGATGCTATACCACCGAGCCACGTCCCCCGCCCTTTTTGTTTTTTATTTAGCCACAGGATCTTGCTGAGTTGCTTAGGTCCTCACTAAATTGTTGAGGCTGGCTTTGAACTCACAATCCTCCTGCTTCAGCCTCTTTCTTGAGCTGCTAGGATTACATGCGTCCACCATGGCAACCAGCTTTATTTATTTATTTATTTTTTAAGATGTCTCTTGGGAGGGCTGGGGATGTGGCTCAAGCGGTAGCGCGCTCGCCTGGCATGCGTGTGGCCCGGGTTCGATCCTCAGCACCACATGCCAACAAAGATGTTGTGTCCGCCAGCTAAAAAATAAATATTAAAAAAAATCCTCTCTCCCTCTCTCTCCTCTCTCACTCTCTCTTTAAAACAAAACAAAACAAAACAAACAAACAAACAAACAAAAGATGTCTCTTGGGAAGCATACAAGGCCAAATACTCAAATTTATCTTACTGAATAGGATTTTGGCAGAAAGGAGCATGGGATCTCAAGTCTTGGGGGGGGGTGAAAGCTTCACTCTCTCTTTTTAAGGTGGCAAGAATTCTGTGCCATGGAGCTTGGTGGGTGCCGACATAGGCCTGGGCTCAGGAACCTGTTGTTCTCAGGAGACAGAGCAACCCCTGAGGCTTTCAACTTTGCCACTACCTGATAACGTCTCTGATTCCTTAATTCAGGAAGAGAACCTTCTTTTAGGATCCGAAATCCAGACTTACTCCCAACTGTCCAACTTAAAACATGTTCATAAGCAAAAGATTGACTTCCCTGGGGCCCTTATCCTGCCTGTTAGGTGGTTCTTAACTCTGGACCTACCTTCTTATTTGGAAGAAGATCAATCAGTGAGAGAGTGGATTATAGAAGGCTGCCATGAGCTGTATGGTAATGCACACATGTGATTTCTTGGCATTATTATGGGAGAGGTTCACAGGATACGGTTGTAAAGCTGTGACTGATGAAACTTGGTAGTTCCAGAAAAGAAAAGAAAAAAAAAAAGCGATCCTCACAAAAAACCAGTAACATGATCCAAGTCTCAAAGAATTACATTATATAGACAGAAGTCTGACTCATGGAAGAAATTTAGAAATGGTTTTCTATTTTGTGCTTTAGAAGGAGAATGCCAGTTACAGTGGTGCATATCTGTAATCCCAGGAACTCAGGAGGCTGAGGAAGGAGGATGGAAAGTCTGAGGCCAGCCTGGGTAACTTAGCATAACCTTGTATCAAAAAGAAGAAGGAGAAGGAGAAGGAGAAGGAGAAAGAAGAAGAAGGAAGAAGAAGAAGGAGGAGAAGGAGGAGAGAAAAGAAAAGAGAGAGGAAGAAGAAGAAGAAGAAGAAGAAGAAGAAGAAGAAGAAGAAGAAGAAGAAGAAGGAGGAGGAGGAGGAGGAGGAGGAGGAGGAGGAGGAGGAGGAGGAGGAAAGAAGGAGGAGGAGGAGGGGAAAGAAAAGAATAGAGAGAGGAAGAAGAAGAAGGAGAAGAAGGAGGAGGAGGAGAAGGAGGAGGAGGAGAAGAAGAAGGAGAAGAAAGAAAGAAAGAAAGAAAGAAAGAAAGAAAGAAAGAAAGAAAGAAAGAAAGAAAGAAAAGAAAAAAGAGAGAATGAAGCAATAGGCAGACGGGAGAAGGAGAAACAACTATTTTTTATTGTACACTCTTTTGTAACCTTTGAATCCTTAAATGCACACACAAAGTTCAAATGTCTGTGGACCAAGAAATTTCCCTCTCAGGTATCGCTATTTAGAAATGTATGTACATTTTCATTAAAGACATGTACAAGAACATTCATAGCAGCATCCTGTGTAGTGATCTCAAACTGGAAGCTGTCTAAATGCCAAGCTGTAGAATAGAAAAATAAATTGCTGTTCATTCCCACCATGAAATATCAAACAGCAACTGCAATAAGTGATCTTCAATACCAGGCAACAGCCTGATGAGTGTGGCAAGCCACGTAAAGAGAGAGAAGCCAGATAGGAAAGAGCACACACTGCATGTCTGCAAAGGCAGATACAGCCAACTTATGGAGTTAGAGGACATCAGAATGGCTCCCCTTAGCATTGCTAGTAACTAAAGGTCCTAGACAGGCTTCTAGGGGTATTAATAATACTCATTTATTAATTTACTTTTTATTTTTTTTAAATTTTATGTATGTCTGTTTTTTGTAGTGGGGATTGAACCCAGAGATGCTTTACCACTGAGCCACATCCTTAGCACATTTTTGTTTTCTATTTTGAGACAGCGTCTTACTAAATTGCTTAGGGCCTCACTAAGTTGCTAAATCTGGCCTCGAACTTTCAATCTTCCTGTCTCAGTCTTCTCAGTCACTGAGATTATAGGCATGTGACACTGTACCCAACAAGGCCAAATTTTTAAACTGCCACTAACAGATGGAATGAAATGGATACCATTTAGAGATCTCTGGAAAAGCTTGAATCAAAATTTATTTTGTTATTGTATTGTTTCTCTGTGGGTCTCGTCAGGATGACACTTTCCTAACCTTGGCGATCTTTTTTTCTTATTTGTCTACCCATTTATCTTAACCCTAAGTTAACATGTAACATACATACAGAAAAGAGCGTGATAAATTCTCAAATTGAGTTCACCTACACAAAAAGTACCAAGACATTAATACTCCCAGGCACAGTAATTGTACATGCCTGTAATCCCAGTGACTGGGAAGGCTGAATCATGAGGGTGATAATTCCACTCATTTTATTAATTTCTTTTTTAAAGAGAACATTTTTTTAAAGTTTGAGGCCAGCCTTAGCAACTTAGTGAGACCCTATCTTAAAATAAAAAGAAAAGGGACTGGAGATGTTGTTCAGTGTTAAAGTGCCCCTTGAGCCCAATCCCCAGTACCAAAAATAAATAAATAAATAAATTCAAAGTCTAACAGTTGTTAGGGACAGCAGAAATTAAAATTCAGAACAAAATGTGCTATCAAAATGAAAGTCAGGTGACTTGGCCTCTTTTTCAGTATTATCAAGTAGCAGAACAATGACATAAAGATATGGTATATGACTGGGAACCATATCAAGATCTTGAAATGAAGTCACAGAGGTAACAATATTCAAGTATAAGAGTTCAGAGAGTAAAAGACATTTTTGTATGTCTTAGAACTGAAAACTGTCAGTAAAATGTAAATTGATGAGTTCTAATTTCCAGGGCTATCAGATGGAGACAATAAATAACCCCTGTACCTTAGGACCTCAAAATCCCAGGGGAGCTGGGTGCGGTGGCATACACCTGTGAGCCCAGCAGCTCTGGTGGCTGAGACAGGAGGGTTGCGAGTTCAAAGCCATTCTCAGCAACAACGAGGCACTAAGAAACTTAGTGAGACCTTGACTCTAAATAAAATACAAAATAGGTCTGGGGATGTGGCTCTGTGGTCAAGTGCCCTTGAGTTCAACCCCAGTACCCCACCCTCACGAAAAAAAAAAAAAAAAAAAAACAGGGATAAGGCTCATAGGCAACAAAACTGGTAGGTGTCAGAGCTTGGTTTGAATGCAGGTCTGGAGTCTCCGAGCTTGGTTTGAATACAGGTCTCGAGCCTGAGTTCCAACACTGTGACCTTTCGTTGGTTACTGGATCATCTGCTCCTTTCTTCCTCAAGCTTTAACACTTACTCCTTCATGTCCCATACTCTGGAGAGGCTGATCCTTCTCACCCTTGTCTCCCAGCTGAAATGCCCAAGGCCTTATCTGCCATCTAATCTAAAATAGTTTCCCCTCTGGTTCTCTGTTCTTTGTTTTCTTTCTTCATAACCTACAGAAACTGCTATCACTTCATTTGGGGGGTACAGGTTCTTGGTTCTGTATTCATCTACCAGCCTCCCCAGCTAAATATAACCTCGGTGAGGTCATGTCCATTCTATCTCTTGCTCTTCCTCCTGCATTTGGCAGGCAGGAGATGCTCTATAGATGCCTGTGTTAAACAAGGCAGTCTCAGTGAGATCCAGAAGAACTTGAATGGTCTGAGCACACAGGTGACCAGAGTGGTAGCTGCAGCTTCGCTCAGGCCTTGTGCCTTCTCTGTGTCCTCTGAACCAGCTCCTCATGTGTGAAACGAAGGCTGGACTGATTACTGTTGTCCATTCTAATTCCCATTTGCTAAATTAAATTAGTTCACAATCAGGTGTGAATGGCTGATGGTTTATTACAGTTCCCAGAGGGGATTGCATTTTTAAAAGATAATGCTCATTAATCCCTATTTTTAGGTTCTCAGATAACAGGAAATGAGAAAATAGTGGAACTGATTGTAGAGAGACAATTCTGTGTACAGGGCAGTTGAACCTGAGTTTCCTTGCTGGTGAGTCACCTCCTCCAATAGTTCCTTCTTTTCTCAGCTTCTTCCTCTCTCCTTCTTTCAGCTCAGACTTCAAAAGAATCACAATTTGCTTTTTAACTTTTCCCCATCCACCTTCTCCCCAACTGCTGCAGTAAGCATGGCCAAAGGGGCTCTGCAGCCTTCATCCTGAGAGATTTGCAAGTTGTCCCAGGAGGGCAGCAGCCCCATCTGAAGCTGCATGATCCCAGTGTGGTTTAGTTTCTAGAAACTTCAGGATTTAGGGCTGGGGTTATGGCTCAGGGGTAGAACACTTGCCTAGCATGTGTGAGGCACCGGTTTGATCCCTAGCACTGCATAAAAATAAAAACAAATAAATAAAGGTATTGTGTCCATCTACAACTAAAAAAAAAAAAAAGAAAAGAAAGAAAGAAACTTCAGGATTTCAAGTTTCTGTTTCCATTCGTGGGCTCTAGTCAGCAGCTAGACACTGTGGTTTTGCCTGTGGGGTAGTAATCATCTCTCCCTGAGCCTTTAGTTCCTCCTCTTGTTATCCTTCTGGAACTCAAAGTATCCTACCAGGAAAATTAGTGTCTGAGCAGCAGGACAAAGGTTACAAAGTCAGACAGGAAGCACTTGGTCATAATAACAACTGGTTACAGCAGAGAAAAGTCCTGGTGGCCAGGGTTTTCTGCACATGAGGCTTTCCTTAGCTGTTTTGAGATGGCTGTTATAAAATTTGCAGGGGCTCTTGTTTCCACTCCTATCCTTCTCTCCCCACCCCCCTTACACTCACACACACACTCTCTCTCTCATACACACACTCACACACTCAAACACACCCCTACCTCTCTAATCTGAATTCTCCAGAACTCCAGTCAAGGGCTCAGTCATCTGCTCAGCTGATCCTAGGTCCTGATGAAAGTGAGGGTACATTTTGTCTCTTTGCAGAAGCCCCACCCTTGTTTTTCCCTTTGGCTATCTTCTTCCTCCTGGCAGCGGGGTAGTGAGGTGGCCTTCTTTGATGCCTAGGTCATAACTAACCCTGAAGGATGTTGCTGTCAGGCCTTGCTGGGCACCTGCACCCACACTTACAACACTGAAGTGACAATTGATTGACTTTGACCATTGTTTTTTTAGCCTGAATTTTCTTTCATTTTAGCCTCAAAGCTCAGCCTCCCTGCCCTAAAAGTTTATTACCAGAGGAATTAATCTAAGCAAACACTTAGTAGGCCAAAATCTGTTGGATCCCACCTCAGAAACAGAATCGCTTTCTTGTCCCCAAAATTCAAGGCCTCTAGTCTGTCCTCGAACTTGTGATCCTCCCACCTCAGCTTCCTGGGTCACTGGAACTAAAGGCTGCCCAAGGAGGCCTGATCTTCTCAAATGCTAACCACGTGGAATAACATGTAGATCCAAACTTCTTACTCGCCCTGTTTTCTTAAACATGGGTAGAATACTAAATACATACACTCTTCTCACAAAATATTAACCCTGAAGATTTCATCCTCTTAAACATTTCTCCAACTAATCATCTTGTCCTGCTTGAAGTGTATTAGTTGCAAAGGAAACTATCTTCACTTTTTTATTACTTTTTTTAATTTTTTGCAATATGTTTTACTTAAATATGATTGATTTAATTCTCTAACCCATGACTAAGGCCAAGTTTGATTTATTTAGTTAAATTAATATATCAATTTTGCTCTCATAGCCAGATAATAACTAAGGAAATGGGCTCCTCGTCATAAGGAATAATAGCATAAACACCTTGTTTGACCTAATACGTTATTCAGGGTTTTATTTTGTTTTAATTTGAGATGAGCTCAGTAGCACATACCTGTTATCCCAGCTACTCAGGAGGCTGAGGCAGGAGGACCACAAATTCAAGTCAGCTTTAGCAATTTAGCTAGCTCTTGTTCAAAATTAAAAATTAGAAGGGTTTGGTCTGTCGTTCAGGGGTAGAGGATCCCTGAGGTCAATCTCCAGTACTGCCAAAAAAAGAGAGAAATTGAATATGATACAAATAAGTGGAAAGTTATTCCATACTTATGAATTGGAATAATTAATATTGTCAAAATGTCCTTACTACCCAAAGTGATTTACAAATGCAAAACAATCCCCATCAAAATTCCAATTTTGGGCTGGGAATATAGCTCAGTTGGTAGAGTGCTTGCCTTACATGCACAAGGCCCTGTTTAATCCCCAGCACCACAAAACAGACTTCTTATGGAATCATAAAAGATCTCAGATAGACAAAAAGAATACAGATCCAGGCATTGCATCACTGAATTTTAAAATATTTTACAAACCTATAGTAATCAAAACATCATGGATGGGGCTGAGGTTGTGGCTTAGAGGTAGAGCACTCACCAAGCATGTGTGAGGCCTTGGGTTCAATTCTCAACACCTCATAAAAATAAAAAATAAAAATATCGTGTCCACCTACAACTAAAAAATGTATGTATTTAAAAAGAAAAAAAAAACATCATGGAGCCAGGCATGGTGATGCACACCTGTAATCCCAGTGGTTGGGGAGGCTGAGGCAGGAGAATTGAGAGTTCAAAACCAGCCTCTGGAAAAGCAAGGCACTAAGCAGCTCAGTGAGACCCTGTCTCTAAATAAAATACAAAATAGGGCTGGTATGTGGCTCAGTGGTCGAGTGTCCCTGAGTTCAATCTCCCATACCCACCCACCCACCCCCAAAAAACACATCATTGCACAGGCATAAAAACAGACATATAAGCTAATGAAATATAAGAGAGAGCCCAGAAATAACACTACACATACACAGTCAATTGATTCCAATAATGATGCCAAGAATGTACACTAGGGAAAGAATAGTATCCCCAACAAATTTTGATGAAAAATCTGGATATTCACACACAGAAGAATCAAAACAGATCCTGATCTCACCCCTTATGCAAGAATCAACTCAACTGGCTAAAAAAGATGTGACACTGAAATTTCTAGAAGAAAATAGGAGAAAAGGGTCTGTGATGTTGGTCAAGGCAGCGATTTTCTTGAATATGACTCCAAAGCACAGGCAATGGAAGAAAAACTAAAATAGTGGAAATGTTTCCAACTCAAAACTTCTTCTTTTTCTTTTTGGTACCGGGGATTGTAATCCCCAGCAGTTGGGATTACAGGTGTGCACCACCATGCTCGCTCCACCCCAACTGAAAAGCTTCTGTGCAGCCTGGAGGCAGTGCAATGAAGAGTCAATCTACCGTTGGGAGGAAATATTTGCAAATTGTACACTGGGTAAAAATGGATTATATCCAAAATATACAAGGACATCAACTAACTCCATAACAAGAGAGCCCATCCTGTTTAAAACTGAAGAGGGAGCCAGGCATGGTGGTGCACACCTGTAATACCAACTACTTGGAAGGCTGAGGCAAGAGGACAGCAAATTCAAGATCAGTCTGGGAGACTCAGGGAAAATCCTGTCTCTAAAAACAACTAACCAAACAAGAGGGCTGGATATATGGCTCAGTAGTAGAGGGTGTGCCTAGCATTGGGGAGGTCCTGGGTTCAATCCTCCGTGAAAGAAAGAGAGCTGGGGTTGTAACTCAGTGCTGCAGTGCTTGCCTCACACTGGGTTCCATCCCCAGCCACACACAAAAATAAATGAATAAAGCAAAGGCATTGTATCTTCCTACAACTAAAAGTATTTTTTAAAAAAGAAGAAGAAAGAAAGAGAAGGAGATGAGGAGAAGGGAAGAAAGAAGGAGAAAAGGAAAGAGAAAGGGAAAGAGGAAAGAGGAAGAAAAAGAAGGCTGGGCAAAAGATCTAAAGAGACGTTTCTCAAAAGAGGAATGGCCAGCAGATATATTTAAAAAATGTTCAATATCTCTAATCGTCGGAGAAAAGCAAATGAAAATTGCAATGAAACGTCACCTCACACCTGTTAGATGGGCTGTTATCCAAACAGTGAAAGGTAATTGCTAGTGAGGACTTGGAGAGAAGGGAAGGAACCCTGGTACACCCTTGGCACTTTTGAAAACAGTATGGAAGTTCCTCAAAATATAAAAGTAGGATCTCCATATGATCCAGGAATTCTACTACAGGGTATATACCCAAAGGGATTGAAATCCGCTTGCTGAGGAGATCTGTGCACTCCCACGTTCACTGAGCATTGTTTATAATAGCCAAGACCAGGAGACAACCTAAGTGTTCATCAACAGATGAGCGAATTCAACACACACACACACAATGGAATATTAGTTGGCCCTCTAGTAAAAATAAAAAGGGTGGCACCAGTGCACGCCTCTGATCCCAGCTACTAGGAGCCTGAGGTAGGAGGATCCCATCTCAAGGACAGCCTGGGTAATTTAGCAAAACCATGTCTATCCCCAAAAATTAACACGGCTGCCAGGTGAGGTGGCACACACTGGTAATCTTAGTGGCTCAGGAGTCTTAACCATTGAGGTGCTTAACCACTGAGCCACATCCTCGGCCCTTTCTTATATTTTATTTAGAGATAGGGTCTCCCTGAATTGCTAAGTGCCTTGCTAAGTTGCTGAGGCTGGGTTTGAACTCATAATCCTCCTGCTTCAGCCTCCCAAGCTGCTGGGATTACAGGTGTGAATTACCATGCCCAGCACTCAGGAGTCTGAGACAGGAGGATTGAAAATTCAAGGCCAGCTTCAGCTTCTTAGCCAGACCCTAAACAATTTTGTGAAACCCTGTCTCAAAATAAAAAAATAAGAAGAAGAAGAAGAAAAAGGGCAGGGATAAAGCATAGTGGTAAAAACCTTCTCCAGTGCTAATAAATAAAGAAATAAATAAAAAGGAAGCACAGAATTCTATTATTTATTACAATATTGATAAACTTGGAGGATATTATGTTAAGTGAAATAATCCAGGCACAGAAGGACAAATACCATAATCTCTCACCTATATGTGGGTGCTAAAAGAAATTGAACTCAAATAGAGAGTAGAGGGTTGTTTACCAGAGGCTGTGGAAATTGTCCAGGGAGACAGGGAAAAGAGACATTGATCAATTCATGCAAAGTTACAGTTAGAAGGAATAAGTTCTGGTGTTCTGTCCCTTTGCACAACAAGTTAGCTATAGTTAATAATAACATATTTTTTTCTTTCTTTCTTTTTCTTTTTTTTTTGGGGGGGAGGGGCGGTGGTACTGAGGATTGAACCTAGGAACACTCTGCTACTGAGCTCCATTCCCAGCCCTTTTTTTCTTTTGATTTTGAGACAGGGTCTCCCTAAATTACCCAGGCTGGCCTTCAATTTGTGATCCTCCTTCCTCAACCTTCTGAGTTGCTGGGATTACAGGTCAGCACCACCACACACAGTCTGAATTTATTGTTCATCAATTTCCAATCTCAGGACTACATAACACTCAATAACAAATGTGTCTGATTAGATTCTGGGACATAATTTGAACACAATGTCCAAGATCATTCTTCTGACACACACACAGTCATGCATGATAATCAGGGCAAATGAAAAGAGCTATGAAAGGAAATGAGTCCTGATTCCTCACTTGAGTAATAGCTTCTAAGTCGAAAGAGGAAACAATGTATCCTGATATGCTTTCTCAGAAGTCTGGAAATCATTTCAAACAAATCTATGTATTTCTAACCAAAGTAAAAAAAAAAAAATTATAAACAGAAGAATGACTTCTGGGAGGCCTAGGAATGTTTGTGCAATTGAATGTTTTCTTCATTGGACAAGGTCTAGTAAAAAGAGGAAGTAATTTATTTTTAGTATTTTGGATATTCACATACATAAAAGAGGAAGAGAAGGAAAAAAAGAAAAAGAAAAATACCTCCTTCCAAAAAGTGTGACTTTACCTTAGTACAAGTCAATAAAATTAGATTATTTATTTATTCGTTCATTTGTTTGTTTGTTTGTTTACTTTCCCTTTCTTTCTTTTTTCCCCCCTGCATGGGGCCTTGGACGTGCTATGCAAGCACTCTACTACTGAACTACACCCACAGCATCTCTATGATTTCTTCAATTACATTTTTTTAATAGTAGGTATTACACGATATGCATGTTTTACATGCACAACCTGACCCAAGATATGTTAAATATTTCTGATTTCTGATGGTTCTTAAGGACAACCTACTATCTGAAAAGTACTTTGGTTTTAAAGCACAGAATTCTAAGCCACTGAAACCAAAAAAGTGATGGCTAGCATAAAAAATACTCCTTTTTGCCCTTTCTAGAACCCTGTCTTTCGTCAGTTGAGAAGCCTCTTTGTGGCTGTGGTTTCTGATGTCATTTTCCAGTGGGAGAGGAATCTCTCTGAGATGCTACTTTTAGCTAAGGATTTGTTTTTGCTTTTAAGTCACCAATTTTCAGTTCTATATCGTTATTCAGCTAATAAGTCTCCTATGTTTGCTTTTTATATCTTTGGGCTCCTGGCTAACTAGGATAACATAAATGGTGGGTTAGATTGTAATTTCAGGGACATAAATCTTATATTGTGTCTTATTTAACTGTCACTTCCACACTGTAAAATAAATATTATTTCGATTTTACAAGATATGAAAACTGTCCTTGGCTACCTAACTGGTAAAAGTAGGGCAGATTTGGGATTCGAATAAACATGGATGAACCAGAGGGCACTGGGCTAAATGTGATAAGACAGGCAGAAAGACAAACACCTCAGGATTCTCATATGTGGAAACTAACAAAGTAGAGTTGCCAGGGGCCAGAGTTTGGTGAAAGAAATAGGGAGATGTTGGCCACAGAGCACAAGCTTCCAGTTTTCAGATGAATGAGTACTGGAGGCACAATGTACACCCTACTGTTCATTTGGAATGTTCTACGGAAATAGATCTTAAGCACTGTCACACATACACACACAAGTGGAGCTGGTGTGATGAGATGAAATTATTAATTTATTGATGCAATCATTAATATATATGTGTGTGTGTGTGTGTGTGTGTGTGTGTGTGTGTACAAATCTTCATGTTGGAGACCTTGGACATGTATTTCTTGAACATGTATTTCAATCTTTATTTGTCAATTATACCTCAATAAGTTTGAAAAAAACCAAAAAAATATCATGAATCCTTAAGTGTGAAATTCATGCCAATTCCCGACCCTAAAGATCTTTAATTGGTCCATGCCACCTCCCCAGTCTATTTTCAAAGAACAGCGCTTATGGAGAGGGGATGGGTGTTAGCACACACCTGTAATCCCAGCTATTCAGGAGACTAACCCAGGAAGAGCACAAATTCAAGAACAGCCTGACCAATTTAGCAAGACCCTGTCTCAAACAGCATGGTACTGGTACCAAAACAGGCGGGTGGACCAATGGTACAGAATAGAGGACACAGAAACCAATCCACAAAACTACAACTATCTTATATTTGATAAAGGGGCTAAAAGCATGCAATGGAGGAAGGATAGCATCTTCAACAAATGGTGCTGGGAAAACTGGAAATCCATATGCAACACAATGAATCTGAATCCCTTTCTCTCGCCATGCACAAAAGTTAACTCAAAATGGATCAAGGAGCTTGATATCAAATCAGAGACACAGCGTCTGATAGAAGAAAAAGTTGGCTATGATCTACATACTGTGGGGTCGGGCTCCAAATTCCTTAATAGGACACCCATAGCACAAGAGTTAATAACAAGAATCAACAAATGGGACTTACTCAAACTAAAAAGGTTTTTTCTCAGCAAAAGAAACAATAAGAGATGTAAATAGGGAGCCTACATCCTGGGAACAAATCTTTACTCCTCACACTTCAGCTAGAGCCCTAATATCCAGAGTATACAAAGAACTCAAAAAATTAGACAATAAGATATCAAATAACCCAATCAACAAATGGGCCAAGGACCTGAACAGACACTTCACAGAGGAGGACATACAATCAATCAACAAGTACATGAAAAAATGCTCACCATCGCTAGCAGTCAGAGAAATGCAAATCAAAACCACCCTAAGATACCATCTCACTCCAGTAAGATTGGCAGCCATTATGAACTCAAAGAACAAGTGCTGGCGAGGATGTGGGGAAAAGGGTATGCTTGTACATTGTTGGTGGGACTGCAAATTGGTGCAGCCAATTTGGAAAGCAGTATGGAAATTTCTTGGAAAGCTGGGAATGGAACCACCATTTGACCCAGCTATTCCCCTTCTCGGTCTATTCCCTAAAGATCTAAAAAGAGCATGCTACAGGGACACTGCTACATGGATGTTCATAGCAGCACAATTCACAATAGCAAGACTGTGGAAGCAACCTAGATGCCCTTCAATAGACGAATGGATAAAAAAAAAATGTGGCATTTATACACAGTGGAGTATTACTCTGCATTAAAAAATGACAAAATCATAGAATTTGGAGGGAAATGGATGGCATTAGAGCAGATTATGCTAAGTGAAGCTAGCCAATCCCTAAAAAACAAATGCCAAATGTCTTCTTTGATATAAGGAGAGTAACTAAGAACAGAGTAGGGAGGAAGAGCATGAGAAGAAGATTAACATTAAACAGGGATGAGAGGTGGGAGGGAAAGGGAGGGAGAAGGGAAATTGCATGGAAATGGAAGGAGACCCTCAGGGTTATACAAAATTACATACAAGAGGAAGTGAGGGGAAAGGGAAAAATAATACAAGGGGGAGAAATGAATTACAGTAGAGGGGGTAGAGAGAGAAGAGGGGAGGGGAGGGGAGGGGAGGGGGGATAGTAGAGGATAGGAAAGGCAGCAGAATACAACAGACACTAGTATAGTAATATGTAAATCAATGGAAGTGTAACTGATGTGATTCTGCAATCTGTATACAGGGTAAAAATGGGAGTTCATAACCCACTTGAATCAAAGTGTGAAATATGATATATCAAGAACTATGTAATGTTTTTAACAACCAAAAATAAAAAAAAAAAGAAAAGCAAAAAAAAAAAAAGACCCTGTCTCAAAATTTGAAGTACATAAAAAGTGCGGGGATGTAGCTCAGCGGTAAGCATTTGCCTGGTGTGAGCAGATCCCTGTGTTGAATTCCCAGCACCAGAAAACAAACCTGGGGGCTGGGGGCTGGGGGCTGGGGGCTGGGGTGGGGGCAAGGGGGGGGCAGCATAGGCTTCTGGGGGGCGGAGGTGGGGGGGCGGGAATCTACGTCTGAATTTGAATGTCAACAGTGAAGTCTGAGACAATGGCTGACATACAGTTGTATTCTGGATGCATGAGAAAGGCTGAATGGTGGATCATGCTGTTAGCTTATGAATGGGCCTGGCAGGGGAAGTGCAGGCCATTTGAAAACAAGTCAGCGATGTGATTATCATTTGATTGTTCAAATCTAAGTGATTTCTTTTTTAGTGGCTCAAATAGGTGTGAAATCACTTTGTAAACCCTAAAACAACTTTATAAAAGTCAAAGGATGCTTTGTAGTTTTACTTTGGTTACTAGTGACTTGTATTCCTTCTTCAGTTGAAGCTATTCTGGAAAAGTATTATTTCAAGCAGACACTGAAATAAAAAGGCTATCGTAATTCTAATAGAGTCCTCTGAGTTTAGAAATGTGTCCTAAGAGAATTTATTTCACAGTAAGAAGCCTATACTGTGGGAAGCCTTCTGTGACTTCCTCTGCCCTTTTACCAGAAATTTCCAGGCTTTTTCTCATTGTTTTCCAGAATTCTTAGTGGAGATGAAGACAGAACCTTGGAATAAACTCCGGACTTTCATTCTAACAAACTGAACTTTCCATGCTCATTTTGACATGTTCACACAAATATAAAGGTATGGCCTGCGTGGGTTTGTGTGTTTGTTTTTTAAATATTTTTTTAGATGTTGATGGACTTTTATTTTATTCATTTATTTATAAATAATATAAATATAAATAAATGAATTCATTTATTTATAAATGTGGTGCTGAGAATCCAACCCAGGGCCTCACACATGCCAGGCAAGTGCTCTACCACTGAGCCACAATTCCAGGCCACTTGCTTGGTTTTAGATCAACATCTGAGTCAATAATTTCCTGCCCTACCCATATGCAAAGAAGAAACTTGGAAAGTTGTACTGGTAAAATCCAAAGTTGTGGGTAAAATCCAAAGTCACAATTCTGAAGGCCCTATGACAAAAGGCTCAATGTTGGATTAAAATTGATATTTCAGCTGGAGGTGGCTTATTTAAATTAGTGTCTTGAACTCCATTTTACTTTTTAAGTACTAGGAATTGAACCCTGGGGTTCTTTACCACTAAGCTACAGCTACAGCCTTTTTTTTAAAAAAATAATTTTAAGACAAAATCTTACTAAATTGTGGAGACTGGTCTTGAACTTGTGATCCTCCTGCCTCAGCTTTCAGAGTTGCTGGGATTACAGGCCTGTGTCAAGGCTGCCACCCTGAACTCTATATTTTTTAAAAAAAACCCTCTATTTTAATACTAAGAACAACATTGAAACAAATTGCAATAAGAAACATAATTGGTTATTCTAAAAGTCAAATTATTAAGAATTCTGGATTTTTAAAAAATAGTGTAACATTAAAAAGAAGTCCCCAACAACATTTCAAGAAAAGTAATCTTATTTCCTTTAATTTCAGAAATAGGGGCTGGGTTATAGCTCAGTGGTAGAGTGCATGCTTAGAACACAGAAGACCCTGGTTCAATCCCCAGCACCTAAGACCCCCAACAAACAAACAAAACATGGTATATGCTCATGTGGCCCTTTTCTTAAATTAATTACTCTGTCCTTTTTCTCCCAAGTCACAAAACAGCTATTACTCAGTAGTATGGACATCCTTTTAACCCACTTCTATAGTGGTGAGATTTCTTTTATCTCTTTATTTGAAAACACATGCTCTTTCTTTAACATTGGTGCTGGGTTTTAAAAGTATCAAAAAACATAATAAAAAATGAACAACATTTACATTACAATTGTTGCTCTTCTTTTTCCTTGTTTGCAATATGGGGGAGATTGAAACCAGGGTCTTGTACATGCTAAGCAAGTGTTCTACCACTGAACCACATGCCCAGCCCTCTGTGTTTTTCTTTTTACATGAGATTTGGGTAAAAGTATTTACTGCACCTGTAATGTTGCAGTATTATCAAGTCCATTATAACAATTTGGAAAATATAGAATTGTGTAAGGGGGCTGGGGATGTGGCTCTAGTGGTAGCGCGCTCGCCTGGCATGCGTGCGGCCAGGGTTCGATTCTCAGCACCAAATACCAACAAAGATGTTGTGCCCGCCAAAAACTAAAAAAATAAAGATTAAAAAATTCTCTCTCTCTCTCTCTCTCTCTCTCTCTCTCTCTCTGTCTCTCACTCTCTCTTTAAAAAAAATAGAATAGTGTAAGGATAGTGAAAAATATAATTGTATCTCCTCATTTTTTTCTATTAACATATAAGTTTAATTTCTCTTTATATAAGTAATTCATGTCTATTTATTGTAAAAACCTTAAAAAACATAGAAACAGTAGATTACGCTGTATATTCTGTTTTGTAATCTCCTTCTTAAAGATATATGTTAACATCTTTTCCATCTCTCTGTCTCATTAAGTGGCATAACAAAACATGCCATCACTAATTGCCAATCTATTAGTGATGAATCTTTTGCACATGTACAATATTTTGCTGTTGTATAATGCTACAAAGAATATCCTTACACATAGGTATCTTAACATACTTCAATACATATCTTAGTAGGTAAATTCAAAGTGGAATTTTTTAATCAAACACTTTAAAATTTTTCATACATTACTCTTTAGAAAGTTCATATACACATTTATATTCTCTCAGTGGTATTTGAGAATACATGATATGCAATTCTTCACCAAGAAATTGTCTGTTACACACTGCAAAAATTATTTTATCCAATTTAATATTTAACTCTATGATAGAATGCTTACACTGCTGCCATTAAAAGGTTTAATTTTTTTTTTTTTGGTATTGGGGATTGAACTCAGGGGCACTCAATCACTGAGCCACATCCCCATCCCTATTTTGTATTTTATTTAGAGACAGGGAGGGTCTCACTGAGTTGCTTACAGCCTTGCCATTGCTGAGGCTGGCTTTGAACTCAGGATTCTCCTGCCTCAGTCTCCTGAGTTGCTGGGACTATAGGCATGCGCCTACCAGAGTGTTCGATCATATCCTATGGCTGGCCACGGTTTCCCTCAGGAGATCACTGGGAAGAGTGTGGAGTGGTGTCTCTGCCATAGCCCTAGAATGTTCTAGAATCTAAAGTGACCTCATTACTACCTGTCTGTGCTGGAGTCCAGTATTGTTCAAGTGCTCCCCACCCTGCAACCTCGAATTCCTAACCCTGAAATGACTTGCTCCTGAACATATCGTGAATTTTAGGGCATTTATCTAGGAACCCCCCCCCCCAACTCCAGTTACAGGGACTTGATCACAGGAAATGGTAACAATGTATGCAGATTAGTTTTAGAACTCCATTTTAGTCTACTAGCTACTGTTGCTTTTTTCTTCCAATCTATAGATGTTTTGCTGTTAGAGTAGCAAATAGTGTGTTACAGTTGTTAAAAGGGGTGGCCTCAGAATCAAGGGTTCAAATCTTGGCTGAACTATGAGGTAGCCCTGCAATTCTGGACAGGCTATTTAACCTTAATTTCCTTTGTCTCTAATGAGCAATAATCGCAGCAGTACCTACCTTGCTGGGTAGCTGTATGTATTAGACTGCGGAACATACATAATGAACCCAAAGCATTGAAATACATGGTACGTGTTTAGTAGTTCATGGGTATTATCATCGCTCCTGTGTAAATCCTTATCCTATGAAGAAGTGCTATGAACATTCTTGTCCTATAAAGAATATTTGGGCTGGGAACAGTGACACGTGCCTATAATCCCAGCTACCTGGGGGATTGAGGCAGGAGGAATGCAAATTTGAGACCAATCTGGGTAATTTAGCAAGTTTTTGTCTCAAAATAAAATATAAAAAAGGGTAAAAGGGCTATGGATGTTGTTCAGTGATAGAGTACCCCAAGTTAAAAAAAAAAAAAATTCAGCTACACAGTTTAAGAGGAAAGTGAAGACATTTTCCTCTCCAGAATTACATACAGTTTTTCTAATTTTACTAAATGCTGCATTTTCCTTCCTTCCTTCCTTCCTTCCTTCCTTCCTTCCTTCCTTCCTTCCTTCCTTCCTTCCTTCCTTCCTTCCTTCCTTTTTTTTTTTTTTTTTTTGTGTGTGTGTTACCAGGGATTGAACCCAGGAACACTCAACTACTGAGCTGCATGCCCAGCCCTTTTAATTTTTTATTTTGAGACACGGTGTTGCTGAGTTGTCTAGAGCCTTGGTAAATTGCTGAGGCTTGGGGCTGGGGCTGGGGCTCAGCAGTAGGCACTTGCCTGGCATGTGTGAGACACTGGGTTCGATTCCCAGCACCACCTATAAATAAAGGTCTATCAACAACTACAAAAATTAAAAAAGAAAGAATAGTCTTAAATAAATAAATAAATAAATTGCCGAGGCTGGCTTTGAATTTGCAGTCCTCCTGCTTCAGTCTCCTGAGTCACTGGGACTACAGGTGTGTGCCACCATGCTTAAATCTAGAAAGTTCTATGACCACTGCAGAGAGTTCTGTGGAGCTGCAAGGAGATTTTTCAAAGGGCCCATGGAACAAAGGTCTTTCCACTATTGAAAAAGGAGACACTGTAACTGGAGGTGGCTCACATAGCCCAGGTGGTCCAGGGGCCCAGAATGAGAAACTTCCTGCCTTTTGTGTGTGTGTTTATGCATTTTGTTTTATTTTGTTTTTACAAATTGATCTCATTCTGCATATACTGTTTTATATTGTGCTTACTTATTACTTTTCTTTATACCTTAGGACACATATCTTGATATGTCTCTAGGTCATAATGTGTTTGCTTTTAGAATTCTTTTTTCTTCTGGTACTATGGATTGAACCTGGGGCATATTATCACTGGGTTACCTTTTTTATTTTTTATTTTGAGACAGAATCTTGCTAAGTTGTCCAGATTGAACTCAAACTTGGGATCCTCCTGCTTCAACCTCCTGAGTTACTGAATTACAGGCTTGTGTCACCTTGTGCAGCTAAAATTATTTTTTAATTATAGAAACAGAACATTTATAACATACAAAATCAGAAAACAGTTACCAGGCATGGTGGCACATGCTTGTAACCCCAGTAATTTGGGAGGCTGAAGCAGGAGGACCACAAATTCAAGGCCAAACTGGGCAACTTACTGAGATTTTTGTCTCAAAATAAAAAAATAATAAATAAATAAAATAAAAAGGGGGCATATATTTCAGTGGTAAAGTGCTGGGTGAAATCCCCAGAACTGAGGGAGGAAAGGAACAAGTAGAAAACACAAACAGACATAAATTTAGACATAAAAGCATAACATTTCTTCCCCTCAGATGCTTAGAGCACTCTTACCCCAATTTAGGGCACAAGCCCATGGATACTTTTTCTGATCGTGTGTGTGTGTGTGTGTGTGTGTGTGTGTGTGTTTTGTGTGTTTACAAACAACAAAGCAACAAAGTCAATGCTATAGTTTAAAAGGGCAAGTTTCAGGGGCTGGGGATGTGGCACAAGTGATAGCGCGATCTCCTGGCATGCGTGCGGCCCGGGTTCGATCCTCAGCACCACATACAAACAAAGATGTTGTGTCTGCTGAAAACTAAAAAATAATAAATATTAAATAAATAAAATAAAAGGGCAAGTTTCAGCAGGGCATGGTGGTGCAGGCTTGTAATACCAGCTACTCAGAAAGCTGAGGCGAGGGGATTACAAGTTTGAAGCCATGGTCAAGATCAGAAACCCAGGCTCAAAATAAATTTTAAAAGGGCAGGGGATATAGCTCAGGGGTAAAGCACCCCTGGGTATCTCTGGTAATATCAGAAAAAGAGGGGGTGAGTTTTATGGTTTGTGAGTTATCCTAATAAAAAGCCCATTTAACAAACCAACAAAACAACAACACACATACACACACACATACACACTACAAAACCATTCTGTTTTCAGTCAATGATCTCCACTCTTCTTTTCTGGACCACTGTTACTTCCTAAATGGACCTGCATACGTAGGTTTGTCCAGAAGAGTCTCCAATGCAGGAAGTGATCATCTGTCAAACCCTTTAAACATCACACAGCAGCACAAAATTTGGGGGAGTCTTGCCAAGTGATGAATACTGTTGCATTTTACAGGTCAGGAAACTGAGGCTCAGCGTGGGTATGGGCTTGTCTCAGGGCCACAGGACCAACATGTGGAGTCAGGGCTCTGTCACCTGTGGTATGGAGGTTGCCTGCACTCAGCTCAGGCTCCACCTTCCCGCCCTGGTTCTGTTGGCACTGGCTGCAGTGGCCCAGAAGAACCCTACTCACACCTTCACAGTGGGGCGGGGGCTATGGCTCAGCAGCAGAGACCTTGCCTAGAACATGTGAGGCCCTGGGTTGGATCCTCAGCACCACATAAAAATAAATAATTAAAATAAAGGTATTGTGTCCAACTATAACTAAAAATACTGAAAACCAACAAGAAACTCTTAGCAGTGGCCAGCCTGACTGGGAAGGGGTGAGCCAGTGAGGGCTGCCAGAGAGGGGCTGCAGGAGCTGCAGGCCTCGCAAGGCACTGATCATGCAGCCAGGAGGGTTAGGGTGGAAAGAATGCAAAAGAGGATGCAGGACCCAACCTCAGAGGACCTTGATTCTATCCCAGGAGTCACAGAATGCTTCTGATCAGAGAGGCACTCGAAGTGTGTGGAAGATAGTGGGGAGGTCAGAAGAGGAGAGGCCATGACACAGGAGGGATGGTGTTTGGTTGGCTGGAGGCCCCTCCTCTAGCCCCAGGTTAAATGTGTCACAGGATGGGACACCAGGCTGTGGCACAGGTGCGCCTGCCCACCACTC
This sequence comes from Spermophilus citellus, assembly GCF_964194105.1. Classification (NCBI taxonomy): domain Eukaryota; kingdom Metazoa; phylum Chordata; class Mammalia; order Rodentia; family Sciuridae; genus Spermophilus; species Spermophilus citellus. The sequence goes on along the minus strand of NW_027673113.1, from coordinate 900,250 downwards.
CGATGCCAGCCCCCCCACCAGTCCTTCCCTGTCCTGCTCAGCCTCAGCCCCACCCCCACTACCCTTCCCTCTGTGCATTTACACAGCCCTCCCTCCGTGTGTCCCTAATTGTATACCAGGCAAACCCTTTGGCTAAGTTTGAGAGGCCATTCAAATGCATTTCCGCCTCAAAGAAAGCCCCCTGTCTTCCTGAGACAGACTGTTTAGACGTGGCAGTAACAGTTCTTAAACTTGGATTATAACGTCTGCTGACTTGGCAGCTTTCTTCTAGCTCAGTGGCTGTCCATCTGGCTGCTGTTTAACATCACCTGGGGAACTGTGAGAAAGAAGACTTCTGGATGCCAGACCTCACCTATGGAGATTGTGTGTGTGTGTGTGTGTGTGTGTGTGTGTGTGTGTGTTTGTTGCTAGGGATTAGAATGCATGGCCTTGTGCATGTGAGGCAAGCACTACTACAAACTGAGCTATATTCCCAGCCCCAACAGAGATTTCATTCTATATGTCTGGGTGGGAACCCTGCGTTGTTGAAAAGCTCCCCAGGTGAGGCTAATGTGCAGGCCTGGCTGCAGAAGGCTGCTCCAGCCCAGGTCTTCAGCAGGCATCCGAGCCTCCAGGGGGCCTTGCTCCTGGGACTCCAAATTCAGACTTCCTGATTCTGTAATTATGAGACATGGCTAGAGAACTGCAATTGTAACATGCTCTCAGGTGGTCCCAGGAGGTAATAGTCCCAGGGGTTGCAGTGTGAGGAATACCAGTTACCTCTTCCCGCATCAGCAGGGATTTGGTTAGAAATACAGAACGCTGGCCCCCCTCCAGAGCTACAGACCAGACTGATTTTCACAAGATTCCCAGAGGATTCATATGCCAGTCAAGGTTTGAGAAGCCCTTTTCCAAACAGTGAATTCCTCTGTCAGGGGCCATGAAGTTTTACATAGGTTGCACCTAGTGCAACATGAGAAAACACTTGGAAAATATGAAATGAATTAATGCCCATTAGCACATGGATACTGATTCCTGTTCCCTGAGCAGTTCAACATCTAGAAACCTATGTAAGGTTACTTAAGCTCTCACATGAAAGGTGCTAAGGCCTATCCTGGGAGCACATAATAACCACGACACATTTTTTTTTTTTTTGGTACTAGAGATTGAACTCAGAAGCACTTGATCACTGAGCCATATTCCTAGACCTTTTATTGTTATTGTTGTTGCTATTATTATTATTTTTTTTGAGACAGGGTGTCACTATTTGCTTAGGGCCTTGCTTAGTTGCTAAGGCTGGCCTTCAATTTGAGAACCTCCTTTTTCAGCCTCCCAACTTGCTGGGACATTCAAGGGTGTACCAACATTGGGGTGGCACTCATCCATTCTTAAACCAAGATTTAATGCATCTTTCTTGGGCCAGACCAATACTTAGGTTCTGGATGCAAACCTCGAAGCAAGACTCATGCGGGGGTTTTCCACTTAGTCATTCAGAGACATCATTCATTTCTTTCTATGACCACCCTGGTGAATACTGATGCAAAAGGTGACCCTGTGATGGCAAAACCAGACCTGGTTGTGAAATTAAATTACAAAACATTATGGTAAGAAACCTATGCCTGGGGAAGCGGTCAGTTCTGTTTTCCACTCTCTGCCTTTCTGCAGGAAGCCGAATTAACCATGGGTTCCCCACCTTTTGGATTGTAAATAATTGCCCTAAGAGTCTGACTATTCTCTCTTGAAAAATAACAGAGCTGGTTCTTCTTATCTGTTTTTGTGAGCATGCTCCATGTTGGAGACCCTGCACAAGGCCTCCAGCCACATGGATGAGAAACTTTTTTAAAAAAGAAGAAAAAGCCCCAGCGATAGGATGGATCTAAGATAGCATCAAATAACCTATAAATATTGTGAGAAACTGTGGATCAGGGCTCAGAATTTGGAGGGTTTTCTTTCCTCTGGGCCTGCCAGGGTAAAATAAAGTTTGGAGCCCTCTCTGAGGGCTGCTTGCTGCTTCTCAATGTCCGTTTCCTACCACACATCCTGAGGGCTTAGAGGTGCAATGATTTTAGAGAGGAGCACCCAGTACCCAGTACCTCAGAGGGCAGGTGGACATCATCTGGACAAGGTGGTCACCATTCTAGTGTCAGGAACAGGACTTCCATCCTCGGAATGGGGGTTGGCAAGAGCAGAGCAAGGGAATTTTAGTGGCCAGGTACTGGTCAGATATTCCCAAAAGACAAAAAGAAAGAGACCCGATTGCTAGTATTGAAGAGAAAAGAGGGACCCACATCTTGGGGATCAGAAAGGAAATCAGTCTGGGGCCTGGGCACCAGTGAGTTTTCAGAGCCAGGTTCAGTGTCCCAGGAACAGAGGAGGAAAGGACAAGAGGTGGGGCTGCTCAGGCACCTTTCAGGAGATTTTGTCCTTTAACCAATAAATGACAATCTGTTTCATGTTACAGAGGCTCCACAGTTTCCTGAATTTTCTCCAGTTTGAAGGAAACAAACCAAGTACCCACTTTGGGTTTAACTGGAAGGGAAGCAGGCAGCAATGTTCATTTCTGAATCTATTGCCATTTTTACTAAATCTAGAAACTTTTTTTTTTTTTGAACCAAGGATTGAACTCAGGGGTGCTCAACCACTGAGTCACATCCCCAGCCCCTTTTATTTTCTATTTTGAGACAGAATCTCATTAAATTGCTTAGGGCTTCACTAAGTTACTGAGGCTAGCCTCAAACCTGAGATCCTCCTTCCTCAGCCTCTCAAGTCACTAGGATTACAGGCATGCGCCACCATGCCTAAATCTAGAAAGTTCTATGAGCACTGAAGAGAGTTCTATGGAGCTTCAAAGGAGAATTTTCAGAGGGCCTATGGAACAAGGTCTTTCCACTATGGAAGTAGGAGACACTGTAACTGGAGCTCATGGCTCACATTGCCCTGGTGGCCAAGGAGCCCAAGATGGGAGCCTTCTTGTTGGCCCCTTCATTATTTTTGGTAGGTCCACTAGGGATAACTCAGACCAAAAAAGCATCTAGGAGCCTATCTAAGTTGCTTAACTTAGAATCACTGAATACCCACAGGCACTAGGCTTATAAACCCGTCTTTATTTTCTGGTTGGCTTAGTCAGTCTCCAAAAGGAACTGTAAAATTTTATGGTTTAACAAGATGAGTTTCGTAGTCAGGCTTTGTCCTTGATGAAGTTGTCCCCAGCAGCCATCAAGGTCAGCTTAATCACCTAACCCTAACCTGGTTCCATGCATTGGAGGGCCAAGTTTAGACCACAGAGTAGGAATAGTTTTCTTGTTCAATACAGTACAATGTCCTGTCTCAGGGTACATTCATGCCTGCAGACACACTTAGTTTTTTGTTTTTGTTTTGTACTAGAGATTTAACCCAGGGGTGCTTTACCACTGAGTTACATCCCAGCCTTTTTTTTTTTTTTTTTCATTTTGAGTCAGCATTTCACTAAATTGTTTAGGGCCTACCTAAATTGCGGAGGCTGGCCTTGAGCTTATTATCCTCCTATCTCTGCCTCCCCAGCCACTGGGATTACAGGCATGAGTATAGCACCTGGCTTTAGATTTTCTATAAGAAGCATAATTATATATATTTTCTGGTTGTTTGGTTTTTTATTGTTGCTATTGTTTTACTGTTATAGTTTTCAATGCCACTTTAGGGTGGGTAACTTGGAAATAATATTTTCCATTTCTTTTAAATACTTTCTTTTTTATTAGAAGTCACTACTACTCAATTTCTTTTCAATTTATTTGTTTTTGTTTTTTTAATATTTTATTTTTTTTAGTTTTCGGCAGACACAACATCTTTGTTTGTATGTGGTGCTGAGGATTGAACCCGGGCCGCACGCATGCCAGGCGAGCGTGCTACCGCTTGAGCCACATCCCCAGCCCAATTTATTTGTTTTTCTGAAGAAACAATACATCCAATGGGTGTGGTGGGGCACATCTGTAATTTCAGGGACTCAGGTGGCTGAGAAAAGGAGGATCACAAATTCCAGGTCAGCTTGGGCAATTTAGTGAGGCTTTGCTTCAAAATAAAAAAATAAAAAGGGCTTGGGATATAACTCAGTGGTAGAGTGCCCCTGGATTCAATAAAAAAATAGTTAATTAGATTATAATAAGAGTTTGAAACAAATGCTTAATACTGTTTCTTGGAGTAAACAGAGCTATGGTTGAGGATATTCTTACAATTACAGTAACAATGATTTTTCCAGGTAAAATTAAGTTAATGAAGCATTATTAACTTGTGTTGCTGGATTTCAACTACTCAATAATGTCCACAGGAATCTAGAGTGGATGGTAGAAATTAAAAGATGCAATCCTGAGCTCCTCCCGCCACCAATGTCAACTATTCAGTAAAAGAGAGGGGTCCTAAGGCTGGAGTTGCAAAGCTATTACAGTGACCTAATCAAAAGTCCAACTAGCAGTAGTTTCAGACATTAAAAATGTAATGCCAATGCCTAAACACTTCAAAGTTTTTTTCTAAAAATTTTTAAATATTTATTTTTAGTTATCTGCAGACACAACATCTTTTTTTGTATGTGGTGCTGAGGATTGAACCCGGGCCCCACGCATGCCAGGCGAGCGCGCTACCACTTGTGCCACATCCCCAGCCCCACTTCAAATTTTTATTGAAGATTTTTTTGGGGTCTGATAAATCCCAGAGAGTTTATTTGCACAAAAGCAAATTCCAATACCAATTTGTCATTCATTCAATGTTATGAGCTATATAGAAAGTTCTGATGTTTTTATTCATCAGTGTTTCTGAAAATAGCCTAGTAATTACAGAAGTTCAGTTTGGGGGCAAGTAAGGTAGCTCAGTGGTAGAACATGTACATAGCAGTCATAAGGCCCTGGGTTCAATCAATTACAAAGCAAAATAAAGTAAAGTAAAGTAAAATAAAATAGCTCGATTTTTAGAAGAAGCTAAGCTAAAGCTTTTACCTCCAGGTAAGAGCAGTTGCCTTTTGGGCTTTCCTCGTGATTTCTGTAATGGTGTCATTGCTAAGAAAGTTCTGGAAACTTCCAAACCTGAAGTGTATCCTCTGAAAATCCTCTAAGGTAGCAAATCCTTCTCTTTTGTTAAGAGCTTTCCTTTCCAGAAACAAGTTTAACTTGGTGCTTTGAGTCATGCTCCATCTGGGCAACACTATTTTGAATCTAAAACCCACTTTGGAACCATGGGATGGATTATCTTGTGTGGCCCATAAATTCATTCTGAAAATAATTCCAGAAGAGTTTCACAGGTGTTTCAAGTAAAACAAAGATCTTAGGCAAGAAGTGTAGCTTCCTAAAGGGGTTGTTTTAAAGTGACATTAATCAGGCTAGAAATCACCATCCCTTCTTTAAAAGAAATCTATGTTAATTTCCAGTCATGGCCCCAACACAATTCTGAGAGTGAAAGTACTTTAGGGAAAGATAAGGAGAACTTTAAAATGTTTTATTTTTCAAGTTTATGCTCAGGGAGAAGGTAATTTTATTGCCTTTCACACCACACACAGAAGATTGAGATACGAATGATTTTACTGCAGAGAGCTGAGAACAGAAATGAGGAGAGTAGCACAGGAATTGTGTCTCTAGGGCCCTGCTAACCCTGTTATGATTCTAGAACAATGTTCTCCTTTCCCTACTTCATTTACTCCACCTTTCCCCTACAAAAACACTCAAGTAATTACCTAAAGATGCAGCAATTTTGAGCTTAACATCATGGAAGTCCAGACCCCAAATAAAATTCACATTGGCTTACATTTTATGTGGCTTTATATTTTTACAGGACTTTCTTGCAGGGTCTTCCTGAAAAGCAGGCAGAGCAGGGAGCTTCCCCCTTTTAAAGACAGAAGGTTGAAAGACAAGAATGCATCCCTGTGCACCAAGATGCAAGACCAGTTGGCCATTGTCATCTGACTCTTCTTAATCCTGCCAGGATTCTTTTCTGACAATAAGCTTCTGGAAATGGGCCCAACAGTGTGTATTCTAAAGTTTCTCTGAAGTAATGCATGCAATACACTAAAACATAAATTATTAGGAAGTGTTTTAAACAAACAAAATCAAGATTATTAGCACAATGGATATTTGTGACAGTATCATCCAGGGAAACAGGTGAACTTTTCTTCCCGGTACCGGGGATTGGGCCCAGAGCACTTTACCACTGACTGCATCCCCAGCCTTTTTATTTATTATTTTTTTAAATGTTGAGACATAGTCTTGGTAAGCAGCCCAGGCTGGCCTGCCACTTGGTGATCTTCATGCCTCAGCCCGGGCCCCTGGGATTATAAGTATTCAACATCAAAGGTGCCTCCAGTATAACTCTTTAAACTGAATGTAACCCCCGACTTTTACCCCTTGGGCAGTCTCATCGCTGCCTCCCCACAGGCAGCCACTTCCAAGCTAGACCCTTGACACTGCAGACATGAAGTCCCCTAGCTTGGGTGTTGGTCTAAGGGCTCTCAAGGTGAGCTGGTCCTCTCGGACGCCGCTACCACCCTGCTCCTCTGTTGGCCCCGTGGGTGAGTGGGGTGGGCTGGGGCAGGTGGGGCTGGAGTGAGGCGTGAGCCCCGGCTCACAGGCAGAGCTAGGCACTAGGTGCACGGTGGAGCCTGGGGCGGTCTGGGCAAGATGACCAGGCGATTCTGCTTTCCCAGGGCTCAAATGGGGTCGCTTTCCCAACTTTCACTCCTTCCCACAAGCACCTGGGGCACTGTCCATAGGTAAGTGTGTCCCTCCAGGGTCCCTCCATAGGGCCCCTCCCAGAGGGGTTGGGCTCCCACTTTGTACCCTCCTGGCTCTGAAGGGACCCCTTTGCAGGGTCTCCCAGGCCACCCAGCCCGGCCAGGCAGCCAGGACCTAGCCAGGCCTGAGCTTTGTTTTCTGCCTGCCTGGAACAAACCAGCCCATACTGGTAACCACTGGCTGGCTGGGAATCCCCTCCACAACCCCCCCCCATCTTCCAGTGTTGTATTATGTAAATTAAACTGTGACGAGGGGAAAGGATTGTGGGGCTTCATTAAAGGGAAACTTGTGCATTTGAACTGAGTGGTAATGACTGTGACTTCCCTGCCCCCCGGGGGGGGGGGTGTTTTGTGGAGCGAATTTCCCAGCCCTGGGTAGAGAGAATGCCCTGAGGCTAGGATTGGAGGCTGGGACTTCACGTCACCGAGGCTCCAGGTCTGGGAAGCCAGGTGTCCCTTCACTCCGGAAAGGCCTCAGAATTGGCGCTTTGTTGTTGTTTTCTTCCACTGAGACTAAATCCTCCCCCCAAATAATTTGATGCTACTGAGCCTGTGGGGCGCCAAGGACCAGTTGTTTTTAAGGATTCTCTAGTTACTGATTGTTTCTAAAATCTCTTAGTATTAGAGTCTATTTTAATTTTTGTTTTGAAAGCCTTCATTTAAGATACAACTCGTTGAGATTTTTTTCTTTTTTATCATAAATTTAATTTTTTTTAGAAATTTTTTTAGTTGTTCAAAGATCTTTATTTATTTGTTTATATGTAGTGCTGAGAATTGAACCCAGTGCCTCACACATGCCAGGCAAGTGTGCTACCGTTGAGCCACAGCTCCAGCCCCTAAATTTTATCATTTATTCAAGATTCACTTTGCATTTGGTTGGTATGTTTCTTTTATTTTACTTTTAGTTGTCGATGGACCTTTACTTTATTTACTTATATTTGGTGCTGACAATAGAACCCAGTGCCTCATGCAAGCCAGGCAAGTGCTCTACCACTGAACCACAACCTCAGCCACGGTATATTTCTTTTCACCAAAAGCAGTTGCCCACAACCACCACAACCACAAACACCTAGTCTTTTCTTTTCTATGCAAGGACTTTTTTTTGGGGGGGGGTGGGTACTGGGGATTTTACCCTGGGGCACTTAACCACTGAGCCACATCCCCAGCCCTTTATTAACTTATTGATTTATGGTGCTGGGATTGAACCCAGGGCCTTGTGCTTGAGAGACAAGCACTCTACCAACTGAGCTATATCCTCAGCCCCTTCCCCCCTGCTTTTAATTCTTTATTTTGAGACCTGTCTCCCTACTTTGCTGAGCCTGACTTTGAATTTGCTATCCTCCTGCTTCAGCCTCCTGAGTGGCAGCCCGTAGGATTACAAGCACGCACCCGGCATCCTGCGGGCAATGACTCTTGTGTAGAGTGCTCCACCTTGTGACTGTTTCTTGGGAATGAATTCCAAACAAAACCTTTGTCGGCCTCCGTGGTTCACCATGGATATTTGGCCTTTTTGCATCATAGTTGGAGGGGTGTGACTTTAGGTTATCCTGCTACTGGAGAAGCTACAGCTTAAATGTTTAGATTCAGAAGGGTTACCCTTTAGTCTCTTGCCATTAATAGTAATCTGTAGGCTCCAACCTGGAGGCTGAGTGAAGATCCTGTTTACCTGTTTTTTCTCCATAGTTTGAGAGTTTGCGGGAGCCTTTGGAGACATCATTTACTACCTTAAGGACTGCAAAATAGTAATTTGTAAGAAAAATTCTCCTTCCTTGTATTTATAGCAGCATTCGCCTTTTCTGCTTTTTGTGTGTTTTAGTGAGGGCTCAGGTTCCTGTGTGTGTGTGTGTGTGTGTGTGCGCGCGTGCGCGGTAGGGGAGACACTCACTTGCAGTGCTGGTATGGAATGCAGGGCCAGAGCTTGCTAGGCCAGCACTCTGCCACCAAGCTACCTCCCCGAGTGTCACCTACTGTTGACATATGAGTAAGGCATGGTTTGTCACAACTCATGAACCAATAGCGATAACATTATCCCAAGCTTTCGTCCATTCTGTTTTGACTTTTCCTCAATTTTCCCTAACATCCTTTTTTCCTTTCCAGTTAGCCACACTCCAGCTAGCCATCTCGTCTCCTTAGGCCCCTTCTGGTGGCCACAGTTTCTATGACCTTGACACTGCTGAAGAGTCCTGGTCTGGTGTTTTGTATAAAGCCCTTCATATGAGCTTTACTGGTGTGTTTTCCCCAGGATTGGACAGGGATGGTATGTGTTTGGGGATGAAGATCACACAGGGAGAATGGCGCTCTCATCCCATCACAGCAGAGCTGCCCACCACCACCTGCAAGTGGAGAGTTAGTCTTCATCCTCTTGGGGAATCTGTCTCTTCTCCACCCACTATTGAATTTATTTATTTATTTATTTGAGGTATTGGGGATGGAACCCAGGGCCTCACACATGGTGGGCAAACACTGTGCCTAAGGGAGGGCTACACCCCTGGCTGTCCATTTTTACATCTTTTATTCATTTATTTATAACACTGTGGATTCATGGGTATTATTTCCTACCTTGGGAAATAGTCCAACGTTACTTTTTTACTTTATGTTGTTGCTCAAGTTATTCCAGTTTGTACTTTGGTAACTTTTATCGTTCATTCCTGTGTCTCTTTGGAATGCCTCTATTGTTGCAATACTTTGGGTTAGTTTCTTTGGGTTTCATCTTTTCTTTCTGCTACTAGGGATGGAAACCAGGGGCACATCCCCAGTCCTATTGATTTTTTTATTTTGAAACAGGGTTTTCCTAAGTTGTGCAGATTGACCTTGAAGTTTCAATCCTCCTGCCTCAGCCTCTGGAGTTGCTGGGATTATAGGTTATGCCACTATGCCCAGCTAACTTTTATTATTGTTATTTGTTTGTTTTTGGTATTGGGGATTGAACTTAGAGGCACTCTACCACTGAGCCACATTTACTGAGGCTGTTTCTTTTTTTTTTTTTTTTTGTAGATGAACACAATATCTTACTTATTTATTTTTATGTGGTTCTGAGGATCATACCCAGTGCCTCACATGTGCAAGGTAAGTGCTCTACCACTGAGCTACAGCTCCAGCCCTGAGGCTGGTTTTGAACTCATAATCCTCCTGCCTCAGACTCTCAAACTGCTGGAATCACATGCATACACCACGATGCCCAGCTGTTACTTTTTTTCTTGAAGCATTCCCTTGCTTGTGGCACTGCAGGATGCTCCAGGCTCATCTGGTATATTTTCCGCCTCAGTCCTAGAGTCATCCATTTCTCCTAGGAGCCTCATTTTCTTTTACTGGAAAATAATAAGAGTGGACATTAGAAACCCAGGCCTGAGGGCTGAGGGTGTAGCTCAGTGGAAGAGCACTTGCCTAGCATGGGTGAAGCCTGGGTTCAATCCTCAGTACCATTAAATAAGTAAATAAACAAAAAGAAAAGAAAAGAAACCCAGCCAGGCACTTGGTGCACGCCTATAATCCCAGCGGTTTGGGAGCCTGCGGCAGGAGGATCACAAGTTCAAAGCCAGCCTCAGCAACAGCGAGGTGCTAAGCAACTCACTGAGACCCCGTCTCTAAATAAAATACAAAATAGGGCTGGGGATGTGGCTCAGCAGTTGAATTCCCCTGAGGATTTATCCCCAGTTCCAAAACAAAAAGAAGGAAAGAAAGAAAGAAACCCAGACACGGGTGCTGGGTGTGCTGCTCCTGAAGTGTCTTTACTTCTCAGCCCTCTCAGATGACAGTCTAAGAAGTACACCTGTGTGTGTGAACCTGTGCATACACACCTATATGTATCCACTGTATTTATATGAAGCTAAACATGAGTTCATGGTGTCTTCATGTCTAATCTAGAGCCATGTAGATCATTCCAGCCTCCTCCCCTTGTCTATAAGTAACTTTCCACCCATCTGCCATCTGCTTGATTAATTAAAACTCTTTTTGCTGTTGGTATCATCACTGCTCTTATTCTTTTTGATGCTCTAAGTGCCCCACATTTGGCCAGTGGGATCCCTTTCACCTGTTAAAATACTCAGCCTGGCTGAGACAGTTCTTACCAAGAACCTGTTGGAGGAGGAGCAAAGGGGCATACGTTCATGATGTCAGGGGTAGGCAGGAGATGCAGTCAAGACACGGCAATGAAGAAAGGGCTCTACTGCTGGGACAATCAGCAGATGCCTCAGTCTTCTCAGAAAAGTAGGAATTAATTCAGGTCCCAACTGGTTCCATCTACTGACTGCTTAAGAAGCCCACATCTACTCTTTTTTTCTTTTGGGGGCTGGGGATTGAACTCAGGGCCTCTTGCATGCTAGCAAGTGCTCTACCACTGAGCTACACCCCAACCCCTGCATTAAAAAAAAAAATCATATAAATTTTTCTTTCATATTTGGTCTCTGTTAGGTTGTAAATCAGAGGTAACTAAAATGTTAATTTGGGCTTGATAGACAACATGTCATATGCACATACTTAACTTAGAATGAGATTTTAAAACACTGTTTTAAGAAATTTAGGTTATTAGAACACCTCTAAATAAAGCCCAGTTATCACAAATCTGGAAAAAATTATCCCTGGTTATCATCCTAAATGTCTCCTAGTAAGACAACCACACTAACATGCTAATTGTAATCTGGGGGTGCTAAGGAAAAACTGAGCTCATCCTGTTGACCCAGCCTAATTATTAACAGCACCTTCTGTCACTCTGAGAAGTGGCCCAGTTTAGGATTCTGTTTCTGTAGCATCTCTGCCCTCTAGTGGCAAATTAGTGGGCGTGGGAAAGATCCTTGCCATTCCAGCACGCACAACCAGATAGCTATCAAGTCTCCTATGTGCCTTGTAGACATGGCTGGAAGATTATTCAGTTCAATTCAAGGGTATAAAACAAGATGGGAACTTCAGAAATAAAGAACTTTTTGAGTTGGGTGTAGTGGTGCCCCCCTGTAATCCCAGTGGCTCTGGAGGCTGAGGCAGAAGGATCCTGAGTTCAAAGCCCAGCCTCAGCAAAATCCAGGTGCTAAGCAACTCAGGGAGACCCTGTCTCTAAATAAAATACAAAATATGACTGGGGATGTGGCTCAGTGGTCAGGTGCTCCAAGTTCAAACCCAGCTGCGCCCCAAAAAAGAACTTTTTTTTTGGTCAAAATTTAAATACTGCCAAAACCCAGGAAAAAATATGTGAAAATGGGCATGATGTCTCTGTATCACTACTACTGGGGTTATCAGTGTGTGTGTGTGTGTGTGTGTGTGTGTGTGTGTGTAAATTCATAAAGACACATTGACAGTAGGTTTCAAAATGTGATGTGTTCAGTTTAGTGTGGTGGTGCACACCTGTAATCCCAGTGACTTGGGAGCCTGAGGCAGCAGGATTGCAAGTTCAAGGCCAGCCTCAGCAACTTAGTGACCCAGTTTGAAAGTAAAAATAAATAAAAAGGACTGAGGACATAGTTTGGTGGTAGAATGCCCCTGGATTCAATACCTAGTACTGCAAATTTTTTTTTTGATAAAATAAATATTAATCATATGTACAATAGAATATCAGAGATCTGTGCTTTTTTCTTTTCTTTTGCAGTACTGAGAATTGAACCCATGGTCTTTCACATGCTAGGTAAGTGTACTACCACTGAGCTACACCCCCAGTCCAATCTGTACTTATTAATAGTCATTAAATTGTGAAGTGAAAATAAAAGATAATGGGGTACACTAAATATTATAATTCCGTTTATGGATCTGTGACAGTGTGTGCTTGTACACAGACACATATAGGAGGATGTGGGAGAACAGACGCTGGAAGGCTCACAGTGTTGCAGGTGACTGTTCTGTATTTCTCTTTGCTTTTTCAGTACATAAATGCATATTTTTCCCTTTTGGCCATACTGGGGAGTTGAACACAGGGCCTTGAACTTGCTAGGCCAGTACTCTACCCCTGAGCTACATTCTCAGCCCAGGGGCATATATTTTTTAAACCTATGCTTAAGTTGAATCATTGGATGACACACTAAAGTGAAGCTTTTCTCCTACAGTTTGGATCACTGCAACTCATGGAATTGTGTAATTCACCTAGAATCCCTGAACTCAGGGTGGGTATTGGGGGCAAAGACAGGCCTTGGGCAAACTTGGGAAATCAACAAGATTTACACTTCCCTCTACCAGGAGCCCACCGCAGCCCCCCACTAGCCCATCCATGACCTTAGGCAACACTTTATTTCACCTTCCTTAACAATGACAACAACAGAATCTCCTGGAGCCAGGCATAGTGACACACATTTGTAATCCCAGCTGAGACAGAAGGATCCCAAGTTCAAGGCCAGTTCTAGCAATTTAGCAAAACCAAAACCTTGTCTCAAATGAAAAAGGAAAGAACTGGGAATGTGTAGCTCAGTGGTAGAGCATCCCTGGTTCAATCCCCAGTACCAAAACCAAAAACAAACAAACAAACAAAAAAACCTGAGAGTTTTCACTTGAAGAACTTTAAAAAATATTTTTCCTTGGGGCTGGGGATGTGGCTCAAGCAGTAGCGTGCTCGCCTGGCATGCGTGCGGCCTGGGTTCGATCCTCAGCACCACATACCAACAAAGATGTTGTGTCCGCCGAGAACTGAAAATAAATATTAAAAATTCTCTCTCTCTCTCTCCTCTCTCACTCTCTCTTTAAAAAAAAAAATATTTTTCCCCCAGGGTTGAGGATCAAACTACCTTGGGCATGCTAGGTGACTGCTGTATTACTGAGCCACAGCTCCGAGTCCCAAATATGAAAACTGTTAATACCAACTTCACTTTTTATACTACCTGGAGGTATACTTTAACTTGAATCGAAATCTGAGCCCAGCAAAAAAGAACCCAATGAAAGAAAGAGGGGAGAGGGACTGTCTACGTCAAGGGTCTTGGGGACACTTCAGAGATAACTCATTCTATCTAGGGCAATGTGTCCTGACTTGAGGCCTGCTGCCTGTCATGGTTTCAATATTTAGATCTCTAGAGGCGAAAAGGTCCTGATGAATTGCCTGGCAAATCCATTCATGCCTTTGTGACACCAGTTCCTGAATGTCCTGAGTGACCCTGAGGACACAGAAGTGAAACAGGTCCCCAACCACCCCACGGTGCGGACTCCAGTAGGAAGTGCAGAATTGGGTCAGTGTCCCTGCTGGATTCTGCTCCTGAAGCTGGTGCCCTGGGAGGTCTCGGTGGTAGATTGCTGGACTCAGCACTTTGGGTCAGCCCTGCAGCTGTGGGTCCCGGCCAGTCAGGTCAGCATAGTCCACTCTGCATTTCACAGCTGAAGAAATCTAAAGCAGAAAAGACAAGATTTTCCTATTATTTTAGACTCAGGTCCCTCTAAGGAATTCATTAGAAGAGAGCAAGATAAATGATTTTAAGAGAAGATCAGGGTTTCCGGCAGTTTCTACAACTGTACTTTATTTGCAAGATCTCTCATACCCCCTGGATTTAGACCCAAGACACAAATTATTTTCTCTTTTCTTTAAATACACTTTTTTTTTTTTTAAACACAGGGTCTCACTAAGCTGCTTAGAGCTTTGCTAAATTGCTGAGGCTGGCCCTCCAACTTGCAATCCTCCTGTTCAGCCTCTTGAGCCACTGGGATTACAGATGTGTGCCACTCTATCAGATCTCCAAGATAAAGTTTTTATATGAAATAATAAAATTCCATTTCATAAGGATTCCATAGTGAACTCAAATTTGCAGCATCTGAAATGGTATTCCCTGGAAGGGGTTTGGTAGATAAAATAGAGGAAGACAGGACAGGTGATGTAGCTCAGTGGTAGAGTACTTGCCTAGCATGCACAATGCCCTGGGTTCAGTCCCTAGCAACACACACACACACACACACACACACACACACACACACACACAGAGAAACAAAATAACAAAAACTCCAAAACTCCACTAAAAAAATCTAACATCCTTATAAAAGATAGCAAAATGATTTCACTCTAATTAGCTACTCCTGGGATTGTGAAATTACTACAAATGCTGTATTTTCTTTATTTTAAATTTACATGCAGGGGCTGGGGATGTGGCTCAAGCGGTAGCTCGCTCGCCTGGCATGCGTGCGGCCCGGGTTCGATCCTCCAGCACCACATACCAACAAAGATGTTGTGTCCGCCAATAACTAATAAATAAATAAATATTTTAAAAAATAAATTTACATGCAATAATTTAATAGTCAATAAAGTTCACTCTCTTTAAATGTACAGTTCTATGAATTTTGACAAATATTGGTCTTAAAGGTGACACTAGAGTCAAGGTATCAGATATGGAGATGTTCTGTATTTCCACCACCCCAAGAAGTTTCCTCATGCCCCTTTTGTAGTCAATCCCAGGATACAACATTTTGGAGGTGAACAAAAATTCCAATGGAGGTATCCCATTTGGGAAGCCTCTCCATCTGAGAGACTGCCATAGGCAAAACCAAAGATGCACCAGCCAACCAGCTAGCTTTGGCATTTCTCAGCTTGGCCTCAACTCCTGCTCTTCCCCAGTTTCTCATTTGTCTGAATGATTTTAGCAAGCAACCAGTATTCCTTTCACTTTGCAAATTTATTTTGATTTAAATTAAAATTAGATAGACAGACCTGGAATGGGATTTTTTTTTTAAATTTAAGCAAGGGGCCAATTGTAAAGCAACACATTATTGACTAAGGGGTGGGGTGAACCTGTGCATACTAGAAGCTGCATCCAGCTGCCAGAGTTTTGCCTAATTGTGAGGAGGCAAGCAGGGTGACTGGGTGCTGGGTGGAGAGGGGTGACAGGAAGCACCAGCCCAACACCCATTGTCTTTCCCAAACTTCTTGGCACCTAGGGGTCCCTTCCTCCCAAATTCTAAATGCAACATCATATTGGACCAAATCAAATATGGGAAGACACAAATTTATTTTCCCAAATACTGTTACCCATGCAGCATTTCTATTACAGTCAGGTAGGTGAGGATGCATATTCCCCAGGAATTTTCATTTCTTTAAAGAATGATTGTTTTTGAACACTGTCATTAGTTGCCAGAATCCTTTGCAACACTAAATACCATTCTCCTTTACTTTCCTGAAGAGTCTAATTTGATCTTCCATTTGGGCATGTGTGAAGGTTTGAGGTGGGCAGAGATGGCAAGTCAAAATCTGCCAGCTCTTGTTTACATTTTCTGGTCTTTACTGGCTGGTGAACCCAGATGCCTGTCTGGACCACCCAGGTCTTTTATTTAAATTATTAGGCCACCCAGAAGTCGTTCCTCCTGAGGGACAGGGAGAGCATCAAGACAGTTCATATTACTGAGTCCTGACAGAGTCTTTGGCAAGTGCTTTGTATCATGGTGATTTGATCACAGATATCAGAATCAGTAACTGAAAATGGGTCGAACAATGGTGTTTGTTTTTTCATATGGTAAGAACTCCGGTGGGTCATCTAGACCAAGACTGTTAATTCTGCACTCGGTGGTATCTTCCAGGACACAGGCTCATTTTTCCACGGGGGGGGGGGGATCCCTCCTGCTTTCAAGGTGAGAACAAGTTCCACATGCCCAGCAAGCCAGGAGCGTAAGAGAGGTACCCCACACCCACCCCAGCATCTCCTGGGAACGGGCTTTGTGATGAGAAGGGGAGTGGCTGTCAGAGTGCCTGTCACAGTGAAGAGCAGGTTCTCACATTTCCGTCAGAGCCCTGTGAGGTTCGGTCATCTCCCAGGGATTTGGTGACTAAAGCCAAGACTTGAACTTGGGTGGGCTTCCAGGATCTTTACTGTAGTCCAAGTCCTGGCTTCCAGAACAAAGTAGAAAACACTATCATAAATTAAACTTAGGATAGATTTATAACCAAGGTGAAAATGAACAGGAAGCCCTCATGCTTGGAAATGCTCAGACAGGCTCTGACAAGAATTTTTTATTTATTTTTTTATCTTTGATACTGGGAATTGAACCTGAGGATACTTTACCACCGACCTACATCCCCAGCTCATTTTATTTTTTGAGATAGGGGCTCACTAAATTGCTGAGGCTGGCCTTGAACTTGCCATCCTCCGGCCTCCTCCTCCCGCCTGGTCACTGGCAATACAGGTGTGCACCACTCCACCAAGCTAAGAATTGATTTTTGAGTTAAGGAATTGTTTCTGAGATCTTACTATAAACAATGAATATAGCCTGGTGCAGAGGTACACACTGCAACTCCATCAGCTGAGTCAGGAGGATTGAGAGTTCAAAGCCAGTCTCAGCAACTTATTGAGGCACTAAGCAACTCAGCAAGACCCTGTCTCTAAATAAAACATAAAAAGGGCAGGGAATGTGGGGCTGGGGCTGGGGCTCAGCGGTAGAGCAATCGTCTAGCACGTGGGAGGCACTGGGTTAGATCCTCAGCACCACATAAAAATAAATAAATGTTTTTAACTACAACTAAAAAATATATATTTTTAAAAAAGGGGGCAGGGGATGTGGTTCAGTGGTTAAGCACCCCTGGGTTCAATCCCTGCTATCCCAGTCCCCAAATACAAATATATATCTACTTACATATGTTGATAGTTTAGGATTCAAAATATGCATCTGGGAGCTGAGGTTGTAGCTCAGTGGTAAAGTGCTCGCCTTGCACGGGTGAGGCCCTGGGTTCAATCCTCAGCACCATATAAGAATAAATAAATAAAAATAAAGATATGTGTCATCTACTCTCTATCTATCTATCTATCTATCTATCTATCAATCATCTATCTATGCATCTGGGCTGGGTCTGAGTGGCTCAATGGCAGAGTACTTGCCTATCATGTGTGAGGCACTGGATTCAATCCTTGGCACCACATAAAAAAATAATAAAATAAAGTCATGTTGTCCATCAACAACTACAACAAATTTTTTAAAATAAAAAAAATGCATCTGATATTCTGACAGTGAGCACAGGGTAGGTATCGTTTGACTGTTAAAGGGAGAGAAATTTTGAGATAAACTTGGTATCGGTGGAGGTAGTGGCTGCAATAGAACAGGGAGAATGAGCAGTGGGCATTTTGAGACTGGGGTCGGGGAAGGAAGTTTCCATGGGAGGGGTGACTCTGAAAGGGAGTGGGGTTCAAAAGCTCTGGCTACTTCTCAAGCCTTGACTTTCATCTTTCCTTCCCTTTCCACTATCCACAGGAAGTTCAAATTGCTCATATTATTCCACTGACCTCTCTTGTCCAGAGGATAGTGGAGAAATACTCTAAGATTCAGGTTAGCTAAAATTAGTGAAATCTTACCTTTCATTTAAAAAACGAGTGCAATTTTGCATCTTAATGCAAAATGTAGCTCACTCACACATTGGTTTTCAGCATCACCAGACACATACTGAAAACTGTGGTCAGATTTGCAGAAACAATCCAATTTCAAGATTTCACCAACCCTCCCTCTCCTGTCCTGTCTTTTCCAGGGTTTTATTGCCTTCTTCTGTGAGCCCCCGGGGGGAATTTTACTTGCACACCCTAATCTCCATTCCCAAACTTGTGGTGCTCTTGCAGTTTGTCCCTGGGTTCAGACAGATTGTATCTTTCTCTTCTGTTTCTTCACAGAGCCAAAATGGTTTTGCCTTTCCTTAAGTCTATCAAAGTCTAGGAGCTCGATTGGCTCTGAGTTCTGCCTCCCAGGGTCACCCGGGAGCTCAGCCAGCCAGTTTTTCCCTTAGGGTGTCCTATTCTTCCAGTTTCCCAGTAGGGCACCTCCCACATCCCTTAGAGCAGACAGGCCCTGCTGGGGCCAGGAGGGAACCTGGGAGGTGCTTGCTGGAAGGGCCAGCCCCGCCAGGCCCCTGACTTACCCACCCTCCTGCTGAGTTTTCCCCGCCCCGCCAGATCTGTTTTGCGCCTGGAGTTCTCAGGGACTCCATTGTCCTGCTTGGCTGTCACCAAGGTCTCAGCCTTTCCCATATGCTAATAGCAAACTCATTACCAGGGATCAGATCCTGTGGTTTCCACCCCCCAGGGGGGCTCTGGTCCCATTCAGATCCAAGCCCCAATTAACATCTGCCCCAACACACAGTGACCTTTCCGAAAGTGTCACCCGGAACTTGAAGACAAAGCCAGTGAAGGTGGGCGGCATCTGGTGAATCTCAGCTCTGAGGGAGCCAGGACACCTTGTTATCCAGAAAGGAATCATATAAATTACATGCTAATAAACGCAGCTGCTGGACCAAAAGATGTTCCAGGTTTCTCCTTTAGCTCTGGGGACACAGGTGAGGTTTGATCCTCAGCACCACATAAAACTAAACAAACAAAATAAAGGTGTTCTGTCCATCTAAAAATAAATACATAAATAAAAATAAATATATAAATAAAATAAAGGTATTGTGTCCAACTACAACTAAAAAATAGATATTAAAAAATATGCTTCAGGAAAATGGAAATAGCTTTTTTTCCCTCTGAAATTACCCATTCATCTTCTCACTTCATCTGCCCAGTCTTTCTGTTCCTTTGGCTTCTAAAAAGTTTCATATATATATATATATATATATATATATATATATATATATATATATATATATATATATATATATACCTTCAACAGAATTTGTCTGGCTAGACTTGCAATTACATGCTGGAAATCAACTTTCTTATATTTGAATTTTTATTATTTGTAACACCCCCAAAATGACCAGAAGAGGCCTCAAAGATATCTGTATATGCAGGACCTAAAATGCCTATTTCTATTTCTTTTCTTTTTCTCCGACACCCCCATACTGGGGATTCAACCCAGAGGTGCTCTACCACTGAGCTACATCCCCAGCCCATTAGGTTACCCAGGCTGACCTGGAACTTGCAATCTTTCTGCCTCAGCTGGGTTTACAGGCACATGTCACTGTGCCTGGTTTTTAAAAATGTATTGGTATTATTATTGAATATTAACTATACAATTTAATGGGTTTCATTATGAAATTTCAATATGAGAGTATAATGTGCTTTGATTATATCGGTTTTCCTCTACCTCCTTCCCCTTCCCTCAGAATCACCCTACTACTTTCTTTTTCTACTATAGTATAAAGAAAAGTTACACTTGTCTTTCTGAGTCTGGTTTACTAACCTGATGGTGACCCCCAGTTCCATCCATTTTCCTGCAAATGACATGATTTCATTCTTCTTTATTTCTGAATAATATTCCATTGTGTCTATATACCACATTTTCTTTATCTATTCATCCATTGATGGGCATCAATATTAATTCCATAACTTGGCTATTATGAATTGTGCCATGATAAACATGCATATTCAACAATTACTTTTATATGCTGACTTTGGTTCCTTTGGATAGATACCAAGCAATGGTTTATAGTATATGGTAGTTCTGTTTTGATTGATTGATTGATTGATTGATTGATTGATTGTATGGTAGCAGGGATTGAATCCAGAGACCTACTACTGAGCTACATCCCCAGCCCTTTTTATTTTTCATTTGGAGATGGTCTCTCGAATTTCCCAGGCCTTGAACTTGTGATCCACCTCTTCAAACTCCTGAGTAGTTAGGATTCCAGACATGGCCCACTGCACCCTGTTGTTTCTAGTTTTTTGAGGATCCTCTAGACAGTTTGCTAAGTGCCTTCCCTCATTTACATTTCCCCTAACAGCAAATAAGCCCCTTCCCATCTTCAGCAACATTTGTTATTTTCTGCTTTCTTGATAATATCCATTCAGATTGAGATCAGATGGAATTCAATATAGTTTTGTTTTGTTTTTACTACTGGAGATTGAACTCAGGGGCATTTAGCACTGAGCTACATTCCCAGCACAACCTTTTTACTTTTTGAGACAGGGTCTCACTAAATTCCTGAGACTCTTGCTAAGTTTCTGAGGCTGGCCTTGAACTTGCCATCCTCCTGCCTCAGCCTCTGGGATCACTAGATACACAGATGTGCACCACCACACATGGCTTCAATATACTTTTTTTGTATCAGAAATTGAACCAGGGCTGCTCAAACTCCAAGCCACATCCCCAGCCATTTTTATTTTGGAAACACCATCTCACTAAGTTCCTTAGAACCTTGCTAAGTTGTTAAGGCTGGACTTGAACTTGGACTTGCCTTAGCCTCCAGAGTCTCTAGGATTACAGGCATGTGCCACCACACCTGGTTTCTATGTACTTTTGATTTAAAATTCCCTGATGGCTAAAAAATGTGAAGCAATTTTTTTCACATATTTTGATCCATTTTAAGTTGATTTTTGAATAGGGTAAGAGATCCAAGGTTCTAGTTCCAATCTTCCACAAGTGGAAAAGGCTATTGTATGTGTGTGTGTGTGTGTGTGTGTGTGTAATTGAACCAAAGCTTTGTACATGCCAGGCAAGTGCCCTACCACTGGGGCTACATCTGCATCCCAGAAGAGACTATCTTTTTTTTTTTAATTTGTTTTAGATGCTCTTTTTATAGTTTACCTAGTATTTATTTTTAATTGATTTTATTTTTTTAATGTGTGGCAGCAGAATGCATTGTAATTCTTATTATACGTATAGAGCACAATTTTTCATATCTTTTTATGTAAAGTATGTTCACACCAATTCATGTCTTTATACATTTTTTTTTGCATCACAATTATTATTACACATATATACCACAATTTGAGACTATCTTTAAAGTGATTACATCTTTTTTTTTTTGGTACCAGGGATTGAACTCAGGGGTACTCAACCTCTAAGCCACATCCCCAGCCCTATTTTGTATTTTATTTAGAGACAGGGTCTCACTGAGTTGCTTAGCACCTTGCTGTTGCTGAGGCTCGCTTTGAACTCCTGATTCTCCTGCCTCAGCCTCCCCACCACTGGGATTACCGTTGTGCGCCACCATGCCCAGCTAAAGTGACTATTTCTGAATAATATTTTAGAATACTTTATGTTCTGGAATGTTTGGAGAGGAAAAAGTAATTGGTGGAAGAAGGCTGGTTCTGGTGGAATAAAATGAAGAACTAACTTCAGTGGCTTGGAGGGGATTCCACTGGTATCAGAATCCAGAAACCAATCTCAAATGAGGAGGACTGCTGAATGAAGGGTTCGCTTTGCTATGCTGTTTTCAGGTGGCAATAGCTCTTGTCACTAAGCAGGATAATTTCTCTGTATTCTGGAATCTCTTCACATTCCTAGCACCAATAGCCTTATTAACTAGGAGACCAAGAGATGGTGCTGTGGGTTCAAGAGAAAGAGAAGGCAGTGGAACCCTGGCTACCTCCCTGTCAATCAGAGGGCACCAAATAAATACAGGGTGGCCTGGGATTTTCCGAATTTGCTTTCTCTTGGCTTCAGTGGCTCCTGCAAACACAGAATAAATGCTCATTCCAGTAATTAAGTGCATAGAAGAATCATTTTCTCCTCATCCTCAGCAAGGGCTCAGCTCTCTGACATACTTGATAAGAAGCTGCAGGGCTGAGCCCACGTGTGAATTTCTACTTTTGCTGGAAAGGAAATCTAGCAAGGATTGGGAGGGTGATGACTTTCGAATTTTTTTTTTTTTTTTTTGGAAAACTGTGACTGTCATAAGCAATAGCCTGGCATAAGCAACAAAGTGGGGTATGGGCAAATGAGAGAAAAACAGATGAACCAAAGCAAAAAGCAAACAAAAATAATTGGCATAATAAATCATTGTGGAGCTCTTGGAACTGTGTAAATCTGCCTTCATACAATGAGCACATTTTTGTCTCAATTTCTCCAGCTTTTAATAGAAAGCCAGATAGCTTTGACAGTGGGATTACTTCATGTAAACGTTTCTGTGAACAAAATTGCAACCTCGGTCTTCTCACTAATTTCTTTTTGCACCCCATTAAATTGTTTATTTATTTATAGACAAGGTCTCACTGAGTTGCCCAGGCTCAACTTGAACTTGCAGTTCTCCTGCCTCGGCTTCACAAGCTGCTGGGATTACAGATGTGCCCCACATTACTCAGCTTTACTAGTTTTTTTGTCACAATTTCTATCTTTCTCATATGTCACCTGTCATGTTAGAACCAGAGATGCCTTCTTACAAAAAGAAAAGAAAGAGATAACTTTTTTTTTGAGAGAGAGAGAGAGGTTAGAGGATAAAATCATTAGAGATGAAGAGAATTAACTTCAGTTTTGAGGAGGTGATGGTGTCCCATGGGTCCCTTGGGCACCTCATCCTCTGAAAATCTTTTTTTTTTTACTCATCTTTTCCCTTGAGCATATACTAACTGTCCTCCTAATTTTTACCTTCAACCTCTCACCCCAGACCAGTAAGCTTGTCAAAATAAACAGAGTGAGGTGGATCAAGCCACAGGGCAAAACACATTAAATACTGCATTTCAATAACTTAGAGCTTGAGGTGCCTTTATTTTTGCTTTAAATATACTTTCCATCATGTCTGGTCATCACAGACTCTCAGGATGAAGAAATATTTACATCCCTTTAAGGAAGATCTGGGCACCCTGTTTCTCTAGTAGGTGGATTTAAAAAAAAAGAGGAAGAAGCAGGAGGAGGAGGAGAAAGAGGGGGACAGAAGGAAGGAAGGGAGGGAGGAAGGGACAGATGAACTATTGTTTAATTACATGAAACCTAGAAATTCTCTGGATCAAGTAAAATTTTTACAGCTCAAATTGCCTTTATAATGTTATTTTAGAGGGTGGGGGTGTGGCTCAGTGATATAGAACATAAAGTCCTGGGTTCAAAGCCCACCCCTGCCCTTTTTGTGATGGAGTTTTTGTTGGTTTTCAGTTCTGAGGACTAAATCCTGAGCCTCACACACCCCAGACAAGGCTCTTGCCCTGTCTTCCACCCGAGTCCCTGTGAGCAAGTTTTGAAGCAGTTTGAGAGGATATCTAGTTCTCCAGACACGCTCTCGTGGCCTTGCCCAGCCCTTTTTCAGCTCTCTTCCTAGGAACGACCCCTCCTTCCCATGGCAAAGCAGCTCCCTCTTTTTCCCTGTGTGGTGGCAGCAGGGAACATCTGGTAGCCATTGTCTTGGTACATCGGAAGAACCATCGTTAAATGGCCACATGCTTGCACTTCTGCAAAACAGCCCATTGCCTTTGACCTTCCTCAGAAAAACAGGTCTTCCAGGTCTTCATCTTGAGGTTGTTTTTATGGGCTTGGAGCCTTCTCTAAGTTTTCCACACCCTCTTAAACTGCACAGCATTAGACCGGGCTCTGTGGGTCGGTGAGATTCGTCTTCTCAGGGAAGTACCGTGAGCAGGGCAAGTTTTTATCCTCCTGCTGTTACCCAGTGCCTCCAGCTACACAGCGAGCCATCCTTTCTGCGGGGAAACCAGAAAGCTGGTTCCTGTTTGCTTTTTGGACGAGAATCCTCCCTCGGCCACTAAAAGCTCTGTCCTCTTTCTCCCTCAGGGGGCAGGAGCTAGTTCATTTTTGTTTGGATGCTCAGAGGGAGTTTGCCCAGAATATGGAAACAGTCAAGACATTTTTGGAAATCCTGCAGAAGTATTTGTTGTGCTGGAATTTAGGAACGTTTAGGAATGGAAAACTCTGTAGCCATCACTACTTTCAAAAAAGAAAATTGGGGATTCAGATGATCCCAGTCTCCTGTCCCTATTGACTCTTGCAATCAGGGTTCCTTCAGCTTGTGTTTTAGTCGGTTTTTCACTGCTATGACCAACACACTTGATGAGAACAGCTTAAAGAAGGAAAAGTTTATTTTGAGCTCATGGTTTTAGAGGTTCAGTCCATGCTCAGCTGGCTCTGTTGTTCTGGGCCTGAGATGAGGCAGAATATCACGGTGGAAGGGCGTGGTAAGACAGCTGCTCACTCAGCTCTTGGTGGCTGGGAAGCTGAGTGAGAGAGGTTCCAGGGACCAGCATACCAATGGTGACCCACCTTCTCCAGCCACACTCCACCTGTCTACAGTTACCATCCAGTGTCCCATTCAAATTATTAATCCATCAAATGGATTAATTCCCTGATGAGGATTGATCCAGTCTCATAAACCAGTTTTTTCACCTCTGAACATTCCTGCATTGTTTAACACATGAGATCTTTGAGGGACATTTTTTTAGATCCAAACTGTAACAGCTTGACCCAATCAGCACTCTTTTTTTTTTTTGTACTAGGGATTGAACCCAGAGGCAGGGTCTCACTGAGTTGCAAAGGCTGGCCTTGAACTTGTGATCCTCCTGCCTCAAACTCCCAAGTTGCTAGGAATACAGGGATGCACCACTGCTCCTGGCCTTATCCAACTTTTCTTTCAGAAAAATTTCAAATCAACAGAAAAGTTGAGCATAATGTTCAGCAACTAACATTTTGCTTCAAATGTTTAATCACTCTTTCTTTGCATATACTTATACCCGTGTGCACCTGCATGCATGCACACAAACACACACACACACACACACACACACACACACACACACACACACACGCCACAAACCACTTTACTTTTTTGAGGTGGAAATACTTGAAAATAAATTGCTGTCACCATGACAATTTATTTCTGGGTATGTCAGCCAACATCCCCTCAGAATAAGTCTATCTTCTACATAAATATTCTGTGAATATTACTCCTAAAAATGAATATTAATTTCATAGCATTATCTAATCTACAATCCATATTCAAATTTCCCCAGATGCCCCAAAAATGTCTTTTTGTAGCTATTCTATTTTCTGATCCAAGAACAAATCTAGGTTCTTCAAATTGCTGTCTTTAATCTCTGGAGTCTCTTCCAATCAAGAATCATCCTCCAAACTTCTATTCTCTTTCAAGGCACTTTTTTTTCAAGGATCCAGGCCAATTGGTCTTGTAGATGGTCCCATATTCTAAAATGGTCTGATTGTTTCCTTATGATCACATTCAAGTTGAGCAGTTTTGCCAAGAACGATATGCAGTGGTATTCACATATACGTTTTACTTCACTGCATCGGGAGGTTCAGAATAGTGCTGCTGGGTTTGATGACTTTTTAAGACAGTGTCCACCAAATGTCTCCAAGGTTAAGATAGGTTTTCCTTCTGTAAGTGCTAAGTAACATGTGAGTGGTCTCTGAGTCTGTGAATAACTAGCTCTCCAGGAGTCTCTCACTTGAGGGTAGTCTTCTCCATTGTTTTTGTTTGTTTGTTTGTTTGTTTGCCTGGATCAATACAGAGGGCTGCAAAATGTCAATCTTCTGATTTTATTGCTACTTGGAATCATTAGCTGAGATTATGGAATAGTTTTTCCTCTTTTCTTTCCTCCTATCCCTTTCATCCCTCCCTTCCCTCTCTTCTCCTTTCTCCTCCTCCTTCTCCCTCTCTCTCTAATTAGTGCTCTTGACTGACAGAACTCACAAGATTTCCCTGAATTAGTGCTGGTTTATTTATTTTTTTTTTGGGGGGGAAACCCCTGCTTCGTCTATGGCTGGGGATGTTAGACTAATATAGAGTAGGTAGTAATGAAGTTTTCTCCACTTTGTTGTTATGGTTTACATATGAGGTGTCCCCCAAAAGTTCATGTGTGAAATAATGCAATGATGTTCAGAGGTGAAATGATTAGATTATGACAAGTGTAACCTAATTAGTGGATTAACCCACATCTACTGATATGGATTAACTGGGCAGTAACTGTAGGCAGGTAGGGTATGGCTGGAAGAAGCAGGTAATTGACTTTGGGGTTTATTTCAGTCAACTTTTCATCCATGTGAGCAAAAGACCTAGAAGAACAGCATAGAAGAAGACAGGTTTACTTGGGAATCATGACTTTAGAGGTCTCAGTCCACAGATGGCCGATGCCATTCCTTTGGGCCCAAGGTAAGGCAGAACAACATGATGGAATGGTGTGGAAGAGGAAAGAAATCTCAGGACATGGAAATCAAAAAGCAGAAAGAGAGAGTGCCGCACATCTGGGTTAAAATATAAATCCCATAGGCATGTCCTAGTGACCTCTAGCCATCCTACCTGCCCACAGTTAGCACCCAATTAATCTGTCAATAAATTAATGCACTGATTAGGTTAAGGTTCTCACAATCCAATCATTTCACCTCTAAACTTACCTTTAGTTTATAAATATTATTTTTATTATTAATACCTACTTGTTACAAAGGTGTAACGATACATAAATGAGAAGCACAAGTCCAATCTAGTCTCTATTTTGACATTAACTTGAGATACAATGAGAGAATATCACCTCTAAATGTTCTTGTATTGTGTCATACATGAGCTTTTGGGGGACACCTCATATCTAAACCATAACAAGGTTTATATTTTGTCCCTGGTGAGCAGAGCTCTCTCTGCTTCCTGGATGCCCTGCTCTGAGCTGGCCTCTACCATGCCTTTCTACCAGAATATTCTGACTCCTCTTGGGCTCAGACCTATTCAGTCAGCTGACCACAAGCTGAACTTCTGAAACCATAAGCCAAAATAAACTTTTCCTCCTCTACATCATTCTTGTCAGGGCTTTTGGTCACAGCAATGCAAAGTTGACTGAAACAATTGTGTTTCTTCTAATAAACTCACAGGGATTAAGATCCTACTTCAAATTGAATTTGGCTTTTTCCCCTCTAATTATTTCCTTCTTCTTAACTCTTATAACAGGTGACAAAATGTAAAAATGATGTCTGATGGATGGAAAGAACAATGCTATAGTCATGAGTGGGCTATGCATTAGCATAGACCAACCACATTTGTGTCTTTCCACGTTGTCAGAACTTACTGAATAACAACAAGTTCAAAGGCTACATACTTCACTTTCATCAGTTGCAATTCACTGAATATTCATGGATCACTTGATAGTCTTAGGCTGAGCAATTATTTTATTCCATCCAAATCTTGATTTATAATATATATATATATATATATATATATATATATATATATATATATAACACTCAAGTCACACATAACACTTCACACAAATTATACACACACACACACATATGCACACATATGTATGTATGTATGTATGTATCTATCTAATCTAAGGCAGGTTAAGGCAGCTACTGGGTTACAAGATGCTGTGCCAAGAGCAAATCAAATTCAAGTCACTGTAGGGGTCAGAAAAGGGTTTTGAGGAACCAATCCTGGAGGTCTGGAGAGGTGACAGTTTCACAGTGTCAGCTAAGAATAGGCTGTGTGTTATTGTCACGGGCAGGAAAACCTGCACTGAGCTGAAGCTTGCATTGTGTCATACATGAGCTTTTGGGGGACACCTCATATCTAAACCACAACAAGGTTTAGAACTGAGGTTTGTCACTGTGGCAGTGTTTCTGGCTAAGGCTCATAATGAGCGCATGCTCCCTCTCTGGCCTTGTACTCTTTCTTCCATCTGAAGTAGACCACTTTTGTTAATATCCTGTTTCCTTTTTATCTTTGCTTAGTTATCAACTTCACAATGAGACCTGTTCTGACAGCTTTTTTTTTTTAAATACAAAAAGAGTAAAGGTGGGATCCTGTGCTACTTTCAGTGTTTTGAAAGTGGTGGAAGTAGATTGGATTGGCTGTGCTAGTTTCTCACGGGACATCTGTCTCCTTTTTCTGGGCCCCACTGGTTCAGGAAAGGTCGGCGCCATCCAGTGTATGATGAAAGGCACTGTAGGAAGAACGGGGGCAGGGGCCTGGGATTGGCACAGTGGTAGAGCACTTGAGGCCCAGGGTTTGATCCCGGTGCTGCAAAAACAAATGAAGGGGGGCTGGGGATGTGGCTCAAGCGGTAGCGCGCTCGCCTGGCATGCGTGCGGCTGGGGTTCGATCCTCAGCACCACATACAAACAAAGATGTTGTGTCCCCCGAAAACTAAAAAAATAAATATTAAAATTCTCTCTCTCTCTCCTCTCTCTCTCTCTCTCTCTCTCTTAAAAAAAAGTGAAGGAAAACTTGAAAGCTGAAAGCCAGGTAGTGCCCTGCAGGCACTGCCAAAACACTTCTGGGTGACTGAGGGTAGGTTGTGCTTGCCCCACGGCTCCCTAAACTGTAAGAGAGATGGCCAGTGTGCATGGCAGAGTCAGTTGCTCCTCAGAGAGGGGGGGACTTGGTGAAATACGGGGGGTGACAGCACGTGGTCGGCCACCAGTCCTCTCCTGGTGAGAATACATGTTCCTGATCTTGTAGAATTACCTGACCTATCAACCCAGAAGGCCCTCGAACCTGTAAGACAGTAAGAACTCCTAAACTCCATGAAGAACCATCTCATGTCCGACTAATACGAAGGGTTAACTTTTTCCTTGGGAAGTAGGGGACTGGGGATTGAACCCAGGGGACGCTACCATTGAGCCCTTTTAATTTTTATTTAATTTAATTAATATTTTGTTTTGGTTCCAAGAATGGAACCCGGGGGTGCTTAACCACTGAGCCACATCCCCAAGCCCTTTTTATATTTTATTTGGAGACAGGGTCTCGCTGAATTGCTTAGGGCCTCACTACTTTGCCAAGGCTGGCTTTGAACTTGTGATCCTCCTGCCCCCATCCTCCTCAGCTGCTGGGATTACACTGTCATACCCAGCTTGACCGCTCTATTTAAATGGGCTTCTTTCCATGCCACCTGACTCCTCATCACTTTATACTCAGTTCTGCTTTATAAAATACTATAGAGTATCCATCTTTTAGGTCAATAGTTTATCATCTCTTTTTTTCCAGAAGAATGTAACCTAGCAAAGAAGAGTTTTATCCATTTTGTTTGTTGATATATCCCAGGCAACTAGAACAATAATCTCTGTACAGATTACATATTGCATAGATGAATAAATGAAATTAGCCTCTTTTTGTTCATTTTGGTTTGAGAAGTTTTGATCAATTTTCAAGAGAGAGAGATGTTTAGGGAATACTTGGTAATTTGAATGAAAACCAATTTCTTGTAAGCCAAGTCATACTTCTCCCCCCAGGAAAAGTCTTTTAAATTTAATTTATATTTTTATTAAATTTATGCCTATGCACAGTTTTAAAAGTTAAATAGTTTTATTTGCTTAAAATAAAACCCCACATTCCCCTGCCCCACTCCTTCACAATCTTGATTTTCAATTTTTGGATAAAAAATGCTTTCACTTAAATAGTTTAGCTATTGTTCCTAGCCCTTATTTCCATATTTCTTATACATCTATATATTCTTATACTACTGCTTTAAATTTAATATTTTAAAATATTCCCTTGTGGCTTCTTTATTTGGAAGATGAGAATTTATTGCCCTTAATCTTTCCTCTCCTCAATATTTCTTCTCCCACCCTGCCCTCCTTATTGCTGTAAATATGCCATAGGGTTTGGTTAAATCAATATTTGGAAGCACAGATGAACCATGACAGCTTTTTATTTTTCTTGGAAGTAATAAATGGCTCATTTTTTCATTTGCTTAGTGGTCTTTGTATCGTTAATCTATTCTCAAACTTTCTGCCAAAAACATGAATCTCCTTTCAGTAATTTTGAACACCTCTCAATTCTTCTCTCTCTTTTTTCTTCTCCTTCTTCTCCTTCTTCTCCTTCTCCGTCTCCTTCTCCTTCTCCTTCTTCTTCTTCTTCCTCTCCTCCTCCTCCTCTTCCCCTTTCCTGTTCCCCTACCCCTGCTTCTTGTTCTTCACGCATCCCTTCTGAAGCTCCTCTCCCAACTTTTTGGGCTGGTTGCTCTCAAGGCTTGTTGTAAAGTTGCCTTGGATTTCCCTTTGCCTTTGTCTGAAATTGCCCTTGTTTCTGTTGTGGTTCATTTTGTTTCCTGGATCCCTTCTCATTTTCTTGGTTAACTCACTCATTTTGATGGGGTTCATATTCCAGTGGATTCCTGAGAATGATGGTGGAAGAAGAAATATCTCAAGATTTTTTTTAATGTATGAAAGTGTCTCTATTTTTTCCTCATGCATGATTGACATTTTTGCAGGGTATAAAATTCCAAGTTGGAAATTACTGTATTTCAGAATGTTGAAGGAACCACTCCATTTACTGTTAGTTTTCAGTGTTATTTTTATGAAACTTGATATAATTTTGAATCTCTCTTTTTAAAAAAAATATTTATTTTTTAGCTATAGTTGGACACAATACCTTTATTTTATTCACTTATTTTTATGTGGTGCTGAGGATTGAACCCAAGGCCTTGCACATGCTAGGTGAACAATCTACTGCTGAGCCACAACCCCAGCCCTGATTTTGAATCTCTCTTTGTTTTTTTTTTGTTTTTTTTTTTTTTTGTGTGTGTGTGTGAGTATGTGTGTGTTGCTGGGGATTAAACCTAGACTTTGTGCATTCGAGGCAAACACTCTACCAACTGAGCTATATCCCCAGCCCTTGAATCTCTCTTTTCTCTTTTATATGAGATGTGTGTGTGTGTGTGTGTGTGTGTGTGTGTGTATGTGTGTTGTATTCCTCTTTCTAGATGCTTTTAGCATCTTATTTTTATACTCACTATTCTGAAATTCCACAATGATTTGTGTTGGTGTAATTAAAAAAAAAATTTTGGTCTAGTGACTCAGTGGGTTCTTTTAATCCACAAACTCATATCTTTCAGTTCTGGGAATTTCCTTTAAATACCCCACGAACCACCACCAATTTGTTTTTGTTTTTTTGGTGTGTGTGTGTGTGTGTTTTCAGTAACAGGAATTGGAGATTGAACCCAGGGCATCACACATGCTAGTTCTACCACTGAGCTTTATCCCCAACCCAAATTAATTTTTAAATAATTTCTACCTCCACTTTTTAAGTTCTTTATCTCTGGACCTCCTATTATGAAGATATTGGACCTTCTCAACTGATTTAAGCTTTTCCTCTTCTTTTTCCTCTTTTCCACTTCATTTTCGCATTCTTTTTTTTGGGGGGGGGAGGCAATTTCCGCAGCCCCAGACTCTCTTCCAACCCTTCTATTGAATTTTTCTATTGAATTTTTCTATTTTGCTACAGTAGTTTTAATTTTCAAGAGCCTTTTCTTTTTCTTTTTACTCTTTCTCTTTTGGTGCTGGGGATTAAATCCAGGAGTGCTCTACCTCTGCTCTACATCCCTATCCCTTTTCACTTTTTATTTTGAGACAGAATCTCTCTAAATTGCTTAGGCCCTTGCTAAATTGCTGAGGCTGGCCTCAAAGTTGTGATCCCCCTGCCTCTGCTTCCTGAGTTGCAGGGATTATAGGTGTGAGCCACTGTGTCCAGTATTTTCCTTGTTAACATTTGAAAATTTCATTTCCTATAACCTCATTTTTTGTGAAAGCTCTCTCTTCTCTGTGTCTTTGTGAACTCAATGATTTGGGGAGGAGTTTTTTTTCTTTTTCCTGCACTATTTTTCCCCACTGAAGCTTCTTTATTTGCTTAGTTGGACCCTGTCCCCTAACCCTTTTTAATTTAATTTTTTTAATGACTGAAACAATAAATACTCTGGAAGAACCACTTGTTCTTGCCTGTCTTGTATTTCATTTTGAACATGACTTTGGCCTACCATTAGGCTTTGCATCTAAGAGCAGGGTCTCTGGGGATATGACTCAGTTGGTAGAACACTTGCCTAGCATGCATGGGTGCTGGGTTCAGTCTCTGGCACCACAAAAAGAGCAGTGAATGTGTAGAACTACCGTCACTTCATGTTCACAAGATGTTCTATGTTCTATGGATGTCCCCATAGAACATCTTGCGAACATGAGGTGACGGCAGTTCTACACATTCACAAAAGACTTGATATTTAACCTCTTGGCAGTTTTCTTCTTGCCCATGCAGGGATATTGATCAATTCTGGTCACCAAAACATGGCTGCAGAGGTGGTCTGAGATGCTGTCATCAATGTTCTTCCCAATGACAGCTTTGCATCCAGAGTAGTATCTGGCCAAGACTTTTTCAGCTTTCATGAACTTGTACATTTTGATGATAACCACCAGGATCAACCGCAGACAGAAAGACTTGTCCTTTTTATACTAGGTAACTTCCTCTCATTCTTGGCCACTGTCTAGTTAGTGAGGCCCCAAGAAGACTGGAGTAAAGCCAGAAACTCTGTGTGATAGAAGGGACTTTTTAATCTTCAATAATATGTGTGTGTGTGTGTGTGTGTGTGTGTGTGTGTGTGTGTGTGTATGTGTTTTCTGGGGATCCATCCCAGAGGTGCTCTATTACTGAACTATATCTGTAGCAATTTTTGTTGTTATTGTTTTAAGACAGGGTCTTGCTAAGTTGCCCAGGCTGGTCTTGTAGTTGCAATCCTCTTGCCTCATTTTCCTGCGTGGCTGGAATTACAGGCATCTGCCACGGCATCTGACTACAATAAACTCTTTTTATCCTGCAAATTCTAAGCCCTTGGTTTATTTGTTTATATGCCTAGATTATTAAGAATGGAGGAGAGTCAGTAAATAATATCCCTTTATTCCACTTCTGATCTTGGAATCAATTGAGGTATACAAAGATCAAAATAAGAATTTTATTTCTGATAATACTGACTGGAGAATGTGGCTCTAGGTATTTCCCTAATGAGACCAGTTCACGGCCCTATTAACACAGATATAAATTTCAGGTCTTCTCTGCACATGTAATGCATGCCTATAAACCTAACCACACAGGGGAGAGCAAACTAATCTATTTTCTTGGCAAAAGGCAAGCTTCAACCCCTCCCACCGATGGTGTGAATGTGTCTCCCAGAAAGTCTGTGCTGGGAATTTAATCCCCAGAGCTCGAGCGTTGGGAGGTGGGCTTCCTGGGAAGTGATGGGGCCAGGTGGGCTCTGCCCTCAGGAATGGGTTAAAATGTTCTGTCTCAGGGTGGGTTTATTATCTCAGGAATGGATTATTTTGTATTATTATTATTATTATTATTATTATTATTATTATTATTATTATTTGTGGTGCTGGGGATTAAACCCAGGACCTTGTGCATGTGAGACAAACACTCTACCAACTGAGCTATATCCCCAGCCCCCAGGAGTGGATTCTTTATAAAAAGATGAAGTTGGCCTCCTTTTCTCTCTCTCTTGCCGCTTTTTTTTTTTTTTTTTACACTGGGGATTGAACTCAGGGGCACTCAACCACTGAGCTACATCCCCAGTCTATTTTTGTATTTTATTCAGAGACAGGGTCTCGCTGAGTTGCTTAACACCTCGCTTTTGCTGAGGCTGGTTTTGAACTGGTGATCCTCCTATCTCAGGATAGAGCCATTGGGATTACAGGTGTGCACCACTGTGCCTGGCTTCTCTTGACCTTTCTACTTCCCCTCTGTCATGACGAGGCAGCAAGAAGACCCTCCCTGGTGCCAGACCCTCAATCATGGACTTCCCAACTTTCAGAAGTGTGAGAAATAAATCTCTCATCTTTATAAACTACCCAGTCTCAGTTAGAGTAGCACAAAATGAATTAAGATGACTTCTAAAATATCTGTATAGTTTTGTTCTGCTTGCTTTGCAGTGAGCCTTTATTGAGTTCAAATATATATATATTTTTTCATTAACTATTATTCCTTGCTTTAACCTCACTGGAACGCTGGCTTAGCTGTGCCTCTGCAGTTTAAGGCAAGCTTCAACCCCTTACACCAAGGCCGGAGAACTAATTTCTTTTTTTTTTTTTTTTTTTAAAGAGAGAGAGGAGAGAGTGAGAGAGGGAGAGAGAGAGAGAGAGAGAGAGAGAGAGAGAGAGAGAGAGAGAGAGAGAGAGAGAGAGAATTTTTTTTTTAATATTTATTTTTTAGTTCTCGGCGGACACAACATCTTTGTTGGTATGTGGTGCTGAGGATCGAACCCGGGCCGCACGCATGCCAGGCGAGCGCGCTACCACTTGAGCCACATCCCCAGCCCCGAGAACTAATTTCTTAAGTTCATTCTTCTGACCCTTTTCATACCAGAAACATCCGTCTCCATATTGTATTTTGATCCTCGAGGTCAAGCTTAGTTTCCTAGCCAAAATCCTGAGACATAGGAGTTTTGGAATTCAGTAAACATTTTCACTCCGATTTGGAAGCAGAGAAGAAATAAGGCAGAGGAGGCAAACAAATAACCATCAAACAGTAAATTACTGATTAAGCAGAGTGAAGAATGTGATATCAAATCCAAGGCCTAATGAGGTTTATTGATATCTGTCCCAAAGGCAATGAGTAAGATTTACCCAACCAGGCACTGAACGAGAATGACAACCACAAGCTCCACCGAGTGGCAGGCAGACCAGAAAGTACCCACGTGTGGCAGCCATGCCTCAAAGAGAAAAATCTCAGAAAAGGCAGAGCTGAGCATGCTCAGTCCCCGTCACATGGCTGCAGGCAGATCAGCTGGAGATGAGGGGAGAGAATCCAGAGTGACTTCTATCACTCTCTTCCCATCAGGGGTCTCATGTGGAAAGCCTCTTAGCTGTGGGACACATGAGGGACAGGAATAAGTGCTTCCCCCTAATTTAGATCCTGTATCCTCCCAAGTTGAAATCAGAGATCAAAACTGTATCATTTATTTTTCGAACATGGCCCTTTGTGGAGAGTGATTAGGAACCCTATTAATAATTGGCCCAGGACTAGAAGCATGTGCTAGAAACACCCAGGACAACGAGAATTACAAG
Source organism: Spermophilus citellus (assembly GCF_964194105.1). Classification (NCBI taxonomy): domain Eukaryota; kingdom Metazoa; phylum Chordata; class Mammalia; order Rodentia; family Sciuridae; genus Spermophilus; species Spermophilus citellus. The sequence continues at coordinate 865,188 of NW_027673113.1, read as the reverse complement.
TGACCTTACCTAAAGAGAATTGTGGGAATTCCCAGTGGATTTTTGCTACCTGGATTATGACACTCTTGTATTTTCTCAAGTAGTCGCTAATGGGTCGCTGCCCTTCAATGGTTTTCCCTATTTGTTCTTGATCACATGATAAGGAAAGCAGAGAGAAGGAAACATAAAAGTGTGTTCCAGTTATATTAAGTATATTAGGTTTAGAATAAATATCCACCCAATACATAAATACATAAAGGAAAGAGCGTAATTGGCAAAATTCATGTTCTGTAGAGATTTAGGAAAAGAAAGAAAGAGAGAAGGGAGGGGGGAAGGAGGGCAAGAAAGAAGGAAGGAACCAATTGACCATCACTGGGAAAATGGAGCTCGTTTAATCCTGTTCCAAATTGTGTGGATCTCTGTCTCGGATCACAAAAAAAGGTAACACTCAACTCACTAGCGAGACACCAAGAGCCAATTTCCAGATATTTAAAGAGCATCGATCTCCAGAAGGTTATTGACTATTAATACACTTTACAACTGGGGAGAGATTTTTATTTTATTTTTTTCATTTCCTGTTTCTTATCTTATGTTCCCAAATTGAGGCCATTCCTTGGCCAGAAGAGCAGGTTTCTGCATGCTCTGTCTTCTGCCATTTATCAAAACTTTGTCTTGGCCCTTTTCAGTTCATTAAAACCAGGAGGAAAAATTTCACAGAAGGACAGAACTGTGCTTTAAATCAGGAACATTGCGTGTGAGTGTCAGGATGGTGTGTCTGCTACTGGAGGTGGCTCTGGTGATGGGACACTGATGCATGTCATTGCTTGGGAGTGAAGGAAGGAAATGCCAAGAGAAAAATCAAACAGGATCCCCAAGGGAGCAAGTGTTCCTTGCCATCCCTGGCAACGTGACACAGTGCACATGAGCCAGATCCTGGATGACAGTAACAAAGTTGATCAATCTCAAACCCAAACAACTGTTTCAGTATTGAACTTGTTTTGTTTTTCACTAAACATGAGGAGGTGAATTTAAGGTTTCCATTTGTGGTTTCCGAAAAGAAGGCAGTTTGGCAGTGACAGTTTCCCACTAAGTGCAAATAGATCATGCTATGACAAGAGCTGAGTTTTGTTCTTGTCAATAGTGATTATTATGTCATCTGGGTCAGCCTGATTTATCGACATGGGAGGTTTCATGACCAGCGACTGAGACCCTGCTAACCACTGAAACACCCTGTTCTTTCTGACAGATTGCAGTAGCTCCCTGCTTTCCCCGCTCTCCAGAGTTTCACTTTCTGGGGTTCAGTTACCCATGGTCAATCATGGTCCCAAACTATTATTATACTGCAATGAGGATTAGTATAGAATGAGAGGGGGAAGAGAGACCAAAACTTCTATTGCAGCATATTGCAATAATTTTTTTGTTATTAGTTGTTGTTGTTAATCTCTTACTATGACTAGTTTATACCTAGGATTTGCCATCTACATATCATTTTTTTCTTGGGACACATGTGGGACCAGGTTATTAACCCTCATTCTGCTGTAAACCTGCCTTCTCCTATTGCTCATATCTTCTTATCCCAGCAGGGGCGCTGTACCACATTCCAGCTTGGTCCACCTGCCTTTGCAGTCTCCCCTTTCAACCCATCCTGCACATCACAGTTACACAGTCTCCTTTAATCATCGTCTTTAACAACTGTTCTGCCAATAGAATAGGAATCCCTTTTATGCTTAGCGTGGTTCCTGTATACCATCCTTAAGGAACTCATGGGCAAGTTGGTGAGGTCAGCCCTGCACATTTACATAACCTGGGATTTTACAACCACCTATCATCACTCCCATCAACCTCTCCGTCTTTTCTTCCCATACACAGTTATAATTCAACTAGTCTCCCAACAAAGCTAAATTGGTGAGGTGTAAACTTAGCAAACATTATCAGATACACATTTTTTTCATTCATCCAAGTATTTGAATTCCTAATTTTAATCTATTGCTAGGTATTATGTGGTGCTAATAACTTACAAAACTTCACGAAGTCAAAAGGAGATGGAGATGGAGATGTGTACACACACACACACTCACACACACACACACACACACACACATACACATTTTTTTTGTTGTTCCGAGGATTGAACTCAAGGACGTTCAACCCCTGACCCACATCCCCAGCCCTATTTTGTATGTTATTTAGAGACAAGGTCTCACTGAGTTGCTTAGTGCCTTACCTAGGCCTCTGGGGCCTCTGGGATTACAGGCGTGTGCCACCATGCCTGGCCACACACACACATTTGTAATGGTGTAATGGAGCCATCTCCATGTCCACATTCCAGCCTTTCTTCAGCTTTCTGTAGTGTCTTCCTCCTCCTGTAGGCCACTCATATCTCTAAAGCAGTTGAGTCCTTCCCTATTGACTGCTTATGTCCAAAGTCCCCTTTTTCTTTTCTGGTTCCTTTTTACTATTAGAACTTGTAGATATTGGAGGGCACTTTCAGCCTGCAGAAACAACAGGTACCTGTTCTAAGGTTTTTTCAAACCTTAAAAAAATGTCTCACAGATAATTAAAACAAAAGCAAAAACCCACAGACATGTGAAGACCTCAACTGTGCAGGGATTCAAATGACCGCCAAGTCTTGGTTCTGAGCTTGCCCTCTTCTCTCTCCTGCAGCTCATTTGGCACAAAATTTCTTCTTTTTGACGGAGGTGGTGGGGGTAGTGGGGTGGGGAGGTTACTGAGGATTGAACTCAGGGGTACTCGACCACTGAGCCACATCCCCAGCCCTATTTTGTATTTTATTTAGAGACAGGGTCTCACTGAATTGCTTAGCACCTCACTGTTGCTGAGGCTGGTACTGAACTTGCTATCCTCCTGTCTCAGCCTCCCGAGCTGCTGGGATTACAGGAGTGCATCACTGCACCCAACTACAAAATTTCTTGTCCTTTGGTCCTGCTATTAGTCACAGGTTTCTTTTTTTAAAATATTTATTTATTTTTTTTAGGTGTAGATGGACACAACACAATGCCTTTTATTTTTATGTGGTGCTGAGGATTGAACCCGGGTCCTGCCCATGCCAGGGGAGCGCTCTACTGCTGAGCCACAATCCCAGCCCCTAAGTCACAGGTTTCTTGACCCTTTAGCATTTTTTCAACATTTTAGCGGAATTTTTACAAATTCTTTTTTTTTTTTTGTACTGAGGATTGAACCCAGGGGCGCTTTGCCACTTAGCCACATTCCAAGACCTTTTTATTTTTTTTATTTGGAGACAAAGTCTCACTAAGTTGCTTAGGGTCTTGCTAAATTGCTACAGCTGTCCTTGAACTTGTGATCCTCCTGTCTCAGCTTCCCAAACCACTGGGACAATAGGTGTGCACCTCCACACCTAGCTGCAAATTCTCTTAACAAAAGAAAATTAGGTATGATTTTTCTTCCAGCACAGGTGACACACCTGCTCTGCAGTCAACAAAGCCAAAAGTCTGTGAATGGACCAGTGAAAGTATCAGACACATCTGCCACCATATTGTCTGTGAGTACTTGAGATCTTGCCTGGTGAGGTGCTGGCCTGAGCACAGCCTGGGGAGCAGTGGGCAGCCAAGTCAAAAAACTAGCCAGTAGGGCTGGGGATATGGCTCAAGTAGTAGCACACTAGCCTAGCATGTGTGAGGCACTGGGTTCAATCCTCAGTACCACATACAAATAAGATAAAGATATTGTGTCCACCTAAAGATAAAAAAAATACTTAAACAAAACAAACAAACAAACAACAACAACAACAACAAAAAACAGCCAGTAGTTCTCAGTTTTAGAAGATTAAACTCTGGGAACAGTGTCTGATCTGAGGGCTGTAGGTGAGTGGGGAGGTAATAGCACCATCTAGTGGGAGTGAGACCACAAAAATGTACAGAATGAATGGGAGTGGACCATGTAATTGGCCTTGGGATACACAGAGACAAGGAACCCCGCAGGCACCTGGTTATTGACAGGATGCAAGATGGGAGCCAGTCATGAGGTCAGGGGGCTTGGAACTGAGAGAAAAGAAATGAGAGAGGAGAATCACACCAATCTTTAATGGAAAGTGGAATGAAAAGGATAAGAACCATTTATTGTCTTTGTCTAGGATCCATCCAGGATCCAGAGCTTTGGAATTTAAAACAAAAACAACAGCATCAACAACAACAAAAACAAGAACAAATAATTAAAACAACCAAGTATATTCACTATCACCATGGGGCCTGGGGTAGTGTCCCTTAACCTGTAACTAGGGAGCCTGAGGCAAGAGGATTGCCAGCCTCAGCAACTTCAGCAACTTCAGCTCAAATAAAAGAGCTGGGGATGTAGTTCAGTGGTAAAGTGCCCCTGGATTCAATTCCCTGAGGGATGTCCCCACATAAAGCCTTTCCTCTGCAGAGCAAGGTGCTCCCCTTGGGCTGGAGCCTGGTTCACCACCTCGACCCACACCTGCCTGTGCTCCTTTGGGACATAACCTGTTTTCATCTTGACATCCACCAGTGACTGGCTTTCAGCAAACGAAGGAGTGGTCAGGTTTGGATTGTAAAGTTTAGTTTTTACCTGTAACATGTTCTAGTTCTTTTTTTAATCGAGAAGACCACGGTTTGTGTCTCTGCCAGATGGAGACTCTTCCTCAGTGCCTCGTGGGTAGCACTGTGCAAGGCAGGTCCATCGGCTCCTGTACTGTCCTGCAGTGGATGTGTTCCTGGACCTTTGCACATCTGCTGGAACAGTCACCAACTGCTCTGGTGACAGCACTACTTAACCCTTCAGGGTGAGCGTTTGGGTCTGTGGTTTGTAAAATGGGGGTCTTGCCCTCTGGGGTCTTTCCAAGCTCCTTATCAATAGCTGGCTAAGAGTGAACGATGTGTCTTCAAACGCTTGAAACAGTTTTAATGCAAAGCTGGCACAACTAGGCTGTGCACAGTTCACTTTCTAAGAATCAAGCTTCCTGGTCTAATACCTCAATTATCCTCAGGAGTAGTTTAAGTTGAACATTGGAGCAAATGCCTGTTGAAGCAATCATATGGCGCGGTGCCATTTTCTTTACTAAATCTCATACCTGCTTGTTTCACATCTTTGAATAGCTAATGAGTTAATTCTGCTTTCAAATACAGGTAGCTGCAGACTTATACAGCAATAGCTGATATTGAAGGAGTCATCAGTGCATTCTTTTTGTACTGGAGAACCTGGAGGTATTCTACCACTGGACTACATTCCTTTTGAATTTTTTCGATCTTGTTTTATATCTATCCAGTAGACATATGGGGAGGGTCTGTGTAGGACCCTCAGAAGCTGGTCTCTGAACAAGGGTGTCTTGGGCATGTGTTCCACAGCTATATCCACAGGAGCAACACAGTCCTCGCTGGCAGGTGCAGGAGATTTTGTCTGCAGCTCATGTGGCCCTGTAGCAGTGACCCTTTTAGGGAATAAAGAAGGGAGCCACTTAGGCAAATAAGGAAGGGTCTAGTAGAGATAGGTAAGTTTTCCAGTTTTTTCTACCTTCTAAGAGATGAAATACAGGAGGGATTTTTCCCCCCGGTTGTGTTTAAACAAGTCACAGGCAACAACGGTGACATGCACTGAAAGGCTTTGCACTCCTTTTCTATGACAGTGCTCAGAGTCATGCCTTCTGCATGTGGAAATGGGGGCTGAAGGCCTTGAAGTCAGAGCAGAGCTTGGATGTCTACTTCAGGTGCTGGGTGCTTCCTTGGATCCCCTTCATGTTTGAACTCTTCTTTCTCCTTGTTTGGTAACTTATGGGTTCAGTTTCCAGTAATTAAACAAGGGTATGAGGCTCTGTTTCTTAACAAAACAGTGTTGTTGTTGTTTTTTTTTTTTTAAACGGTTTTCTAGGGTGAGGAAAAGAACCAACAACAACCTTGTAGTAGGGAGATGATGCTGATTTCATTTTGTGTTCTTGCTGGATTTAATAACAATGTAGGGACATATAATTACTTAGTAGATAATTTTGTAATTACTTAAAGATGAGCCAGAAACTTGAAAACGACCTAGGAAGTTGAAAGGCCTTAAGACGGGGAGACATTCTTCTTGTAGAAGGCCAGAGACTATTCAAGTCAGATGTTTTTATGGAGAGATGAGCCATCTTTATCTCTAAAGGCCAAATTCTGCCTCCTCACAGGGGTGGAGGAGAATGATCATCTTTGGAATCATAATAAAAACTTTATTTACTAAAACCTTTCAGCCAAGGACCTGAACGGCCCAGTTGACATGAATTCATGAATCCTTGCAGCACTTGGCTTCTCTCGTTTTCCACCACTTAGAGTTTAAAGCCCCAGGGACCAAACTCCATGCCTTGACATTGGAGGCTGCAGTAGTCACAGCTTTACTTGTGAAGGTCATCTGGAATTTTCTGAGAGCCTGGGGAGCATATGGCTATGGTGGGCATGCCCCCTAAATTGTTCAGGGATAGTTTAAAATGAGGTACTTTGTTCTCATAGTCCTGTGTGTCAGTAGCTAACAAATGGAGTATACTTACGGCTCTAGTACCTTTTATCCTGGGAGCTTGTGGGTCCCACTTCAGCCCTGCATCCTTCAGTCCTCAGGATAACACCACGAGCTTGGTGTTACCAACTTTACTTGTGGCTCGAGACACAGGCTTGGCAACATGTCTGGGGGCACCGGGCCTGTAAATGTGATATGGGGCTTTGAGCCCGGATCTGGCTGACTCGATCCCCGAGATCTTAACTTTGGGGTGCACTGTCTTCATTTTGTCAGACCACGTGTCCCAATTTGGGGTCAGAGATGATGGCCTCTGTACCTCCCTCTCCGTGGTGGTAAGGCCCTGCTGCTGTGGGGTAAGATAACTTATGTCCCACTCTTCCTGTGGCTGCTTGGATCACTCTGGTAGTTAAGCCAGGCTCAAAGGGATGGCATCTCTCTGTGGCGTCACTTTGCCCTGTGCCCGTCACTTTGCCCTGTCCTTCTCATGCCTCAGGTTTCCCATGAAGCCTTTCGTGCTTATTCTGGTGACCACCCTTTCTCAACTTTGCCCCACTGTTAACTTGGCCTTTTCCTTTTAATTACAATGTCTTATTACATACTCCCCCATTATTAGATGCATTTTTTTGTTTTCACAGGGCGACATCTTTTATCTTTAAATGGGAAAATGCATTCGCTTCTTACACTACTCTGTACTATTCAGTTTGCTGTTATAACAAAATACCCAGAGGCAGGATACTTAGGCAGGAAGATTTTTTTTAAAAAAATTTTAATGTTTTTTAAAATATTAATATTTTTAAAATGAGTTTGAGGTTCCAGGACATGGCACTGACATTGGCTCAGCTCTGGTGAGGGCCTTCTGTGCTCTATCACATCATGGCAGATGGCAATGGTGGCAGTGTGGGAGCATTACTATGTCTTTATTACATACTCAAACAGGAGGCCAGAGACTTTCAGGTCAGCTTTTATAACTTGCTCTCACGAGAATTTTCCCATGAGACCAGTATTCCCTTCCAAGGGCAGTGGTCCCCAGTGACCTAAGGGCCTCCCATCACGCACCCTCTCTCAAATGCCCCACCATCTCCCAGTACTGCTACACTAGGCACCAAGCTCTGATACATAAAACTTCAGGGGGAGTCGAACCATATCCAAACTATAATGGTTTATCCAGTGGTTTCATAATACATTTACATTCTTCACATAAAAGAACTACAAATATAAAGGTTGGTGTTTTGAATCTTTAGTGCAATTGTAATGGATCATGATGGAAGAAGGAAGGACTAAATGAGGACGCTAGAACCTCATGCTGTTTCCTAACATTTCTGAGGGATAGAAGCAGGATACGGAGAAACGGATGAATGTTAGTCTTGATAAATTATCTCATCTCATTGCTCCAGCACCTTCTTATCCCATAGGGTATTTAGTTTTAGATGCCTGCTGGATCCCTAACTACATGTCTCTGAATTGAATGTGCATGTGTTTATGCACAGTCTCCTAAATAAGCTCATTAGTCCCAAGTAAGATGATGGAATTGATGGCACCCAGCATGAGGCCTAGCACTGAATATAATTTATAAATCTTCACTATAAAAATGCACAAATCCCTCACCACCAGCCTTGATCTGTTCATCATGCCTCTTTTCTAACTTTTTTCCTTTGCCCATGGCCTTGTAATTTGGAACCCAGCATTTTCATAGTTCTGCAGCTTCTCACAGTGGTGGGTGAACAGATTGTTTGTAGCAGGGACAGTGTGATCCCTGGGGGATGGGGACATTTTTGTGCAGCTTAACCTAGCACTTGCCTTCCCAAACTTTGAAATCCACTGTTTCTGCAGATCACAGTACCTGGCAGTAACTCCCTTTGTTAACTTGCTAACCTGGTCTCTGCTCACTGTCGCTGTCCCTCTCCCATACAGAGCTGTTAGTGGATGGGGGAGGAATGGACACTAGGCAAGTGATAAGCAGCACTGCACACGTCCACCATGGTCCCTTGACGCTGTTGCTCTTTGCTGTCTCCCTCTTCCTTCTCTCTGCATCCCCTTGAAATTCAGGCTGTGAAGCTCCAATTTGTGTCCCTCAAGGGTTAGAAGTGCACTATTGACCCCCCTTCCAGATTGTTAGGAAGTACCACTAAGTATTTTGGAGTTTCTGACCCTGGTGCCTGACCTTGGGTAGCTGTGTTCAGTGTCTGACGCTGAATTCTCATGTCTGTAGACGGAAGAAATAAGACCTCATGGTTCTCTATAAAGATCAACTAGTGTGTCTCCTGCACGTTCCCCTCAGGACTCCCCAGTATGAGCCTCTTTTCCTCTCAAGCCTTATCTTTGCCCCTTGTTTCCTTTTCTGATTTCAAGTTATGTCGACTGATGGCTATTAATTGAGCTCTTGTTTTAGGAATCCAGCAGGATAAAGTGCTTTGGGGGCATTAGCTCACTTAATCTCGACACCATTTGATGGTGCTTTGGTTATACTGAATAGATGAGATGGAGGTCAGGGGAGAGAACTAGCCTAAGATGACCCAGCAGGGTGGGGGTGAATCCCATGGGAATCTGCCAGGCTGATGTGGGCAGTAGTCATGAGCTTGGCGGGCTCAAAAACGGCAAGGTCGTGTGAAGGCCTTCAGGGGTGGAACAGGTGCTGCCTTCCCCTCCTGAAGATGACTTAATAATGTCCTCGGAGCCTGTTTGCCGATTCATCTGTGAAGTCGTGCATGCTTCCCTACGGCTATTTCGGTGAGGAGCACCCTTGGGTGACCTTATCTGGGCGTGAGTCTGTTGCAGTCCTCTTTTCACTGTGACTAAAGGACCCGACCAGACCAATTGTAGGGGAGGAAAAGTTTGAGGGCTCACGGTTTCAGAGGTCTTAGTCTGTAGAAGGCCGGCTCCATTCCTCAGGGCTTGAGGTGAGGCTGCACATCCTGGCGGGGGAGAGTGGCCGAGGGAAGCGGCTGACATCAGCAGAGACTCGGCTTGCCAGACACATCCATACCTAAAGCCACGCCCCCAGTGCCCCCTCCTCCAGCCACATCCCACTTCAGTTACCCCTCAATTACTCCCTATTGGGATTAACTCACTGGGTTAAGACTCACAACCCAATCATGTCTCCTCTGAACCTTCTTTGTTTTCTCATGTGAGCTTTTGGGGGACACCTCACATCCAAACCATAAGTGTCCTTGGGCTGTTCGTAGAACTTGCCCCATGGTGTAGGTGCTCCTTGGGTCCAACCGGTGGCTCACGTTGCAGCTGAGATCGGCTTTAATGAAGTGAACGGCAGTGCCTTCTGGATTCCATACTTCATTTGTGGTCGAGTCATATGTGAACCTCAGGAAAGAAGGTATTTGGGGACCCTTGACCCCTCAGTTCTGTTAAACAACGGGACAGGAGCGTTGGCTCTTCTTGGTGTCCATTGTAAGAGCCTGGACTTGTGGGCGGGGGAATGGGAGGAATGAATGTAGCTTCTATAGTAAAACTGTCATTTGCTGCTTAAACCCTTTCCCCTTTGTCATGTGCTGTAGCCAAGAGTGATTTCCTGCCTTAGCATACTTCTGAAATAGTGTGTTCTGTCGGCTAAAGCTATTGTAAATGATCCAGATACTGAAAAGGAAAAATTTCCCTAATGGTCAACTTACATAAATGCTCCAAGTACACCTTTAGTGTTAAACGGGGAGAACAATTTAGCAAATAATTTTTAAAAAGCAGACTTGAGCCATTATGATCTGATCTCCAGAGTCGGGGGAGTGGACCCTGATGTTTATACTTTCCATGCATCTTTTGCTTCCTTTTTGCTGCAAAACCCAATGTTTTGAGCTATACTTTCAAAAAAGTGGTTTCTTGAGAATTGGGGGGGGGGAAGTTACAGGGCAACCAACTACTGTTCAAACCTTCTGTTTATTTAACTGCATCCTTCGGTCATTTATTTTAAATCAAATGCTCAGGTGGAGTTTTATAGAATCAAGTCCTAGACAATAGGTAGACCAACTTGTAGATATAATTTTTTGAAAATGTAGTTTTTTGAAAGCTGGATGCTTCCAGGAAATCTGCAAGAGTTCTTGCACCCAAACCACATCTTGGTCATTTCTTGGAAGCATCGAAGTCCTTGGCGTACCCATGGGGGCAGTCACCGAGGGACCCACTTACAAGAATTTAAACATTCAAATGTACCAAGGCATGAAAAACAGTTCAATGTCTGGAAATATCTTAATGATGTCTACACACTTCTAAGTTGTTTAATGCTGTGAAATTTGAGAACCAATAGTAGTCACTTTTAATATGCATTAAAAGCAGCTGTAGTCACCAGAGTGGGAGGAATACTTCTGGCTAAAGGAACTCGCCCTAGTTTTAGAGGGACCCCTGTGATAAAGAACACTGAAACTTAAAATGAATAGGTTCAGTGCTAAGTGATCTTCTTGTGTCACCATAGTTAATCCTGATGATGCCACAAAATTAGTGTTAAAGTTTTTCTCAGATGAGGAAACTGAGGCAAAGAAACAAAAGGAACTAAGTTGCCTGTTAATAAGGAACAGAAATGGGATACAAATCGGTTTCCATGCTGGGACTCACGGAAGTGGATCCAAGTTTTGTTGAAGTTGGCAGAATTGTGGGGAGGAGTGGGTCCTAGCTGGGGGGAAAAATTGCAAAATTCTAAAATGGGTGCTAACCAGGGCTCTACAGGGGAGGAACCCTGGAGCTTTGCTTCCTTAAGCTTCCTGGCAGCCCACCTGGGCAAGCTCACACTATCAACGTGTTTCCTGGGTGCTGCCATCATGCACTGGAGGTTCCCTGAGGTGGCAAGAACCACGAGGGAAGAGGAAACTTGCTATTTTTCATGAGGTTGCCTTGCTAGCGAAGCAAACATTTCCTGCCCCTCATCCAGAATTCTGGGGACTTTGAGGATACAGGGAGACCATGAAGTTCTGCCAGGGTTTTCTGAGGGGTGTTTTGGGGAGGTTATAGATTCTTGACTGCACAAAGTAAGAATAAGACGATGCCTTTGGAATGGGAAGGCCCCCTTTGAAAATGGTACCCATGCAGGTACCCACCAGCTCGTGTGGCACCCCCTCTTTTAAAGTCAACCCTTTCAGTGATCATTTGTGTTAATAGCTTAGGTACTAGATAATCGTTACAATTTGCACAACTAGCTGCTAGAAGCTGGACAATAGAAACAGCTTTGACTTTGCTTTTCATCCTAAATGCTTTAAATGATCAAATGCCAGTACAAATCAAGAATCTTAGAGCCATTCAAGCCAAAACTGCCTGCAGCCAGGATTATAAAGATTACAAATATCTGGAGAGTTCACAGAACTTCAGGCCTTATCTTGTATAAAAACACTTGGCCTCTTTTAGCAAAACGGGGCTATATTTTTATAATCGGTGCTACCAAAGAATTGTGTGCAGATAATCGAAAACAGCTGACAGAGCATATAACTTAGAATTTATAGTTGGTACTGGAATGCATTACAAATGTTGTTGGTAATACTTAAAGCCTATTCATTTTTTATAGCTAATCTCAAAATTAGAATATTCATCAAACCTGCAGCAGCCAATAGAAAGAACATGTCAAGAAATTGTATTGAGTGGCAGGAAAATACTAGCTAAAGAGTTGAACACTTGAGTGGGAATTGATGAGAGATAAGGCATTGTATTTAAAACAAACAAACAAAAACTCTTGTAAAGTGAATTAGTTCTAAAATATCAGAACAACTGTACCGCTTACTGTAAGTCCGGCAGCTAGCAATCATCCCCAAGGTCAACTTTTTTTTCCTTAAGCAACCTAAAGGCTCTCCACATACTGTGTCCTAAAACACAAATCTTCTCTCCCTCCCCCAAAACTCCTGTCCTGACCAGTGCCTCCTTGCCTTCACAGTTACATCACCATGTGTGCACCCCCAGGCTCTAGAATATTCACATTTTAGAATTCCAAATGCCCCCTCCATCTCCTAACCTACCAGTTTTCCTCATCCTTTCTTCCTGACAGTCTGCCTGTTAGACATCTTAGGCCCTTTTGTAGAGTTTCCCACGGTTTGTGTTCTCAGCCTTGCTGAGGTGATGTGTGAGCATGTGAAACATGGTTCCAAAAGGCCAAGCTACACAAGTGTACAGAAAGTGTCCCTCTTCCCTCAAATCCCTTTATTTCATTTGCATTTACGAATCTCATTAGTTTCTTTCTATACAAATAGGCATGATTGCTATATCTAGTTCTGTCCCTTCCTTGAGTTGGAATACGAGGTGCTTTTACCTTTTCTGCACTTATACATTATGAAGACCCCTGCATATCAATGCATAAGTATCCTTTTCTTGCAGCTGCAGAGTATTTCAGTATGTGGATATGCTGTAGTTCATTCACCTTATATGTAGGTATTTACTCTTCCCAATACTTCGTTATTACACATAATCCTGCAATATGCACATGTACTTTCATTTTGTTTGAAGTCTGAATTCCTAAGTGAGATTGCTGGAGTTGAGAGAGATGCTTTGGTAGGATTTTTGACTGAGGTATTGCCTAATATCTTCCATAAGGGCTGTAACAGTTTGTATGCCAACACATGGGCATGCCCATTTCTTCAGAGCTTTAGCAAGAATGTATTTTCAAACTTTTACTTTTTTTGATCTAATATGTGAGGTGGTATCACTGCAATTTTAATTTGCTTTTCTTTTGTGAGTAAACTGGAAAATATTTTAATGTATTTAAGAACCATCTTTATGAATTATCTATTCATAAATTTTATCCATTTTTCTATTGAGCTTTTTGCCTCCCTCTGTCCAACTTTTGGTTTTATGTTTGTGTATGTAATATAATATATGAGTTTTATTTATGTAAAACACTGTTTTTCTTATGGCATTCTTCATCTTGCAGAGGTTTTTTGATATGTAGTCAAATTTATTAACCTGTTTTAAAAAAAATTGTATCTGAAGTTTAATCATACTTAGAAAGCTGCTATTTATATCTAGGCAGAGAAATTCCCTCATTTTTTCTTGAACTATGCATAATTTTTAATCATGGTTAAAATACTACATTTTTTCAGAATCAAGATTGTTTAAATATAACATGAAGTCATGAGATGTTATAATTTAAATAATGAATTCTGGGATATTTCTATCTTCATGTAAATTTTTTTATTTACATATGACAGAATGCATTACACTTACTACATATAGAGAGCACAATTCTTCATGGAACCAACCTAGATGCCCTTCAATAAATGAATGGATTAAAAAAGTGGCATACACATATACACAATGGAATATTACTCAGCAGTAAGAATAAAATCATGGCATTTGCAGGCAAATGGATGGAGTTGGAGAAGATAATGCTAACTGAAGTTAGCCAATCGCAAAAAAACAAATGCCAAATGTTTTCTTTGATGTAAGGAGGCTGATTCATAGTGGGATAGGGAGAGGGAGCATGGGAGGAATAGATGAACTCTAGATAGGGCAGAGGGATGGGAGGGGAAGAAAAGGAACATGGGGTAATTAATGATGTGGAATGTGATGATCATTATTATCCCTCATGTTTTCTTCTAGCCCTCTTGTAGTTTAAAACTTTACATCTATATCTAAGGTCCATTTGGTGTTGGTTCTTACACATGGGATGAAGTCCAGATTAATCTTCAGCTATTTTGTTGTCCTACTGTGACTTATTAAAAAAATCCCTCTTTGCCCCAGTGACTTGAGATGGTCCATTTCGTATACTAAATCTCCAAGTAATGAGGTCTGTTTCTGGAAATTTTTTTTTTAGGTTTTTTAGTTGCAGATGGACACAATACTTTTTTTTTTTAAATGTGGTGCTGAGAATTGAACCCAGTGCCTCATACGTGATAGGCAAGTCCTCTATCACTGAGCTACAACCTAGCCCCTGCCTCTGGATTTTTAATTCTATCCCGTTGGTCCCTCTGTCCTCATGTGCTGCTCCCTCCCTGTTGTAAGAAGGCATGTGGTGTGTTCATATCTGGCAGGACTGTTCACCCATGTTCCCTTTAATTTCTGTAAGTATTACATGTTTTCTACATGTTTAGTATCTGGCTCCATAAAAACTAAAATTTTTGATATTTTTATTGATCATAATTTTATGGGGATTTATAAATTAAGACACATTGCCGGGTGCAGGGGCTCATGCCTGTAATCTCAGTGGCTCAGGCGGCAGAGGCAGGAGGATCTTGAGTTCAAAGCCAGCCTCAGCAGTGGTGAGGCATTAAGCAACTCAGACCTTGTCTCTAAATAAAATACAAAACAGGTCTGGGGATGCGGCTCAGTGGTTGAGTGCCACCGAGTTCAATCCCAGTATTCCCCCCCCCCCCAAAAAAAAAACTGACATCTGTCATCCTGTCCAAAAACAAATAATGTCTTTGCATGTTGGAGCCTCCTTTTTTGTCTTTTAAAAGTGTTTAAAACTATTGTAGATTTTTTGCAAACTTATTAAGTATATTCCTAAATACATCATCTTTACTGTTTTACATGCTACTTTACTAAATCATTTCACTGAGGAAATTGTTTTTTAAATGTTCTTAGTTGTAGATGGACACTATCTTTATGTGGGGCTGAGGATGAAACCCAAGGCCTCACATGTACGAGGCAGGCACTCTACCACTGAGCCACTGCCCCAGCCCCATCACTATGAAAATACTTTGTTCTTACTTTTTTCTAGGTATACTATCTTATCCTTTGCACATAATTTTACTTTCTGAATTCTAATGTCTCTAATTGAGCTTGCTTAACCAAGTTGGCTGATTAGACTGGTGTTAAGTAATGTTGTATTCAGTAATAGTGGAGGCATCACTTGTATCTTGTTCCTGACTATAGTGGAAATGCCCCCAATCTTTTGCCATTAAGTAAGCCAGGTAAGATGCTGACTTTGAGTGTAAGGCAAATAGCTGGTTATTCCTATTTGAGAACAATAAAGAATGGATATAATTGAACTATATCCAAGCCATTTTCTTAAACCACTATAGAAATAACTTTATGGTGGTTCTTCCTACATCCATTAATAGAGCAAATTGATGTTTGGTTCAGTGGTAGAAAACATCTCGGGACACCCTGGTCCTGGTACATTGTAATTTTAATGAGTGATTAGATCCCGTTTCTGTTTCTTAGAATTCTATGCTGATAATCTTATGTTATAACATCCTTTGGTGCCATCAGTAATACCATTCATGCAACTGTTGTACCTAGCTGTTCCTTGACAGTTTAATATTTTTAGACCCCCATCTAAATAAAATACAATATAGGGCTAGGGATGTGGGTCAGTGGTAAGTGCCCCTGAGTTCAATCCCCAGTACCCCTACGCCCCCCAAAAAAGTTAGAGGCCAACCTCAACAACTTAGCCATTTTATTTTATTTTGAAACAAAGTCTAGGGAGGTAGCTCATGGTAGAGTAGAATACTTGGTAAAAACTCTATGGGCCTTTGGCTTTAGTGAGGTAAAATTGGTCCTCTGTTTCATGTAGAATGGATTTGTACAGGACTTCTGTCACTAATATTTTCCAAAGAAATTGTATACTTGATGTAGGTTTGTGAATTGACAGTATCAGAAGTAGTTACTAACCTGAAGACTGACATAGACAAGAGGTTCCCTTCTCCGCTGTCTGGTCCCCAGGGGTCCTCAAGAGTGAGCTCCAGACATAATTTTACTTCCTGAATTCTAATGTCAAAGCAGTGGTGCAGTGGGTGGCAAAGTTGCTAAGGTGCTCTGCTAATGGAGAGCACCTTAGCTAGGTCTGTGTCACTTTTTGGACTCTGCTTTGAGTCTATAGACATTTCTTTCTGTGAGCAAGGAAGATTTGCATGCATTATGGGAGTCCTCCCTCTAGGCTGCTGGGGAAAGACATCTATTGTACCTCACCTTGAAAATCACTGAAGTCACCATAAGTTTACAGGGAAAGTCGTTGCAGTAGTCTGCTTCAGAGCTACCAGGGAGGCGTCGGGAATGGATGTGTGCTTCACAGGTGACCTTCCACTATACAGCAGTCGGGGGTGGGCATACCAAGAGGAGCTGACACATGCTGGGCACTGCAAGAGCTCAGTGCTAAGAAGCAATTTACTGCAGGAACCAGAGCTAGTGAAGCCAGACACGGCTGCCTTGCAGGATACCCTGGGCTACAGTGGCTGCATAGAGGGCCTATGCCAGAACCAAGGAGTTCTTCCTGCTGATAGACAATTTGCCTTATTTCTTGTGGTTGTACTAGTGGGAATTGAACCCAGGGCACTCTACCACTGAGCTATATCCCTGAGTCTCTTAAATTTTTATTGTACTGGGGGTTGAACTCAGGGGTGTTCTACTGTTAAGCTTTATTCCTAGCCCTTTTATCTTTAAAAACTTGTGGTACTAGAGATTGAACACAGGGCCTTGCACATGCCAGCCAAGCACTGTACCATGAGCTACCTCCCTAGCCATTTTATTTTGAAACAAGGTCTCAGTAAGTTGTTGAGGTTGGCCTCTAACTTTTTTGGAGGTGGGGTACTGGGGATTGAATTCAGGGGCACTTGCCACTGACCCACATCCCTAGCCCTATTTTGTATTTAGATGGGGTTCTACTGAGTTGCCTAGTGACTTGCTTTTGCTGAGGCTGGCTTTGAACTCCACATCTTCCTGCCTCAGCCTCCCATGCTGCTTGGAATTACAGGCATGCATCACCACACCCAGCTGGCCTCCAACTTTTGATCTTCCTACCTCAGCCTCTGGAGTTGCTGGGATTACAGGGAGCATTACCACACCTGGCTATGCCTTACTATTTAAGTATTGTAAAACAGGAACATACTACATGGTTCCAATTATAAGGATGAAAACCAGGCAAAGCTAATTGCTTATGATGGAATAGTTGGTGGTCCCTTAATGGAGAGTTATAATCTGGAAAAGGTATGAGGGGGACATGTTTATGACTTAATTGGAGTGGTGGTGACATTGCATTTACATATGTAGAAAATAATTAGGCTGTTCACTAAGATTAATGGAAATTAAAGTTTATTGTATGTATGTCACATTCAAAAGCAGTTAATTTTGGCTATCTACCCTTTTTTGTAATGTCTTATGCTAGTGATCCCAAGGTTCTTTTGGATTTTGTTTTGTAATGTTTTTTTCAATTCTCATATCTTCTATTTTTCTTGCCAAACTTAGTAGCCAAGACTTCCAGAAAAGTGCTGAATAGGAGTGGTGGTTGGAAGAGTAAGCCAGATTTTTTCCTAGCTAGGTCTGAGTCACTTTTTGGACTCGGTCTGCTTTCAGTCTATAGGCATTTCTTTATGTGAGCAAGGAAGATTTGCATGCATTATTTTGCTGAAAACTTTAAGTGTATTATTAGCATGTCTTGTCCTAATATAATCATATGAAAACAATCATTCCTTTCTAAAAATATTTAATGCCCATCATGATTGAACTCTATGAAATACTTTCTGCCATCTGTTGGACTAAATGATTTTTCTTTGACTTATAAATATCTCAAATTGTATTATTTGCAATGTTAAATTCCCATTCCTGAAGAATCCCAGACTGGTTATAATGCATTCTACTTTTTTTGCTGGGCTTGGAATGCTAGTGTGTTTTCGATTTTCCCATTGATGCTCATGACTAGAACTTGGTTTCCTTTCTCATAATTTCTGACTTGGTCATTACACTTTATAAGTCCTTTTATAAGTCCTTTTATTAACTATTAACTACTTCTACATGTTTAAAGTTGGAATGATTCTGTCTAAACCTGGAATTCACCAGTGAAATCAATTCTTGCAGGTTCACCAGTTTTTATTTCTAAAGGAATCCACTTCATTCCTTTATTACCGTAGATTTTATTTCCATGTTAATGTTTTGCTTCATCTGTTTGCATCTCTGCACTCACTGAAAGTTGCTACTTTGTAAGAATGTAACGTACTCAAATACTTTGAGAGTACTTCCTCATTTTTTTTCTTGAGGTCACATCAAGTGAATTCCCTCCCCGGTGACCCTCAGGTGTTTCCTCCAGGTCTCTGCCAAGCTGTGGGTTTTGTGGAAGCTCACTTCACATGTCTTCCTGGTTGCCGTGGCCTGTCATCTGGGGCTGCACAGCAGCGGAGGGCTCTACTCTTGCATTATGAAGTGTGGGCTTTACCCCTCGGAGCTCCACTGTGGCTTCTGTGCAGGGCCAGGCCTGTAGACACAGAACCCCTCCCTCCTGAGCTACAGGACGTCACACTTAGAACACGTGTAGGACTTGGCGTGGAGGTGTCCTGGGCCTCATGTCAGCCTGTTCCCTTTTCCATGGAGCTTGCTCTGGTTGTGTCCTGAGGCATGATTGACTGTGTTCCCTGAACACAGTGAGGGCCTTTCCCGTGGAGTGCAGGGCTGCCACCACTTGCCATAGTGATTTTTCACCCAGATGGGGGTTGTCTTGTTTTCAGGCATTCCTTGAAATTTGATGACCCTAACCCCGACTCACTTCTATGCTCTTACCCTCCCTGTGTTTGAAATGGAAGGAAAACACTCACTAAGGCGTGTGCTTTTTCCCTAGTATCATGTGACTTTTATTAAAAAATTGGATTCAACTGGACTCAGAACTGAGATGACAAATCTGAGTAGAACACTGAAGTTACTTTAAGCACTTCCCATTTTCATGAGTCTGTTCAGTGTCACTTTAGATGTAGAATGGCATTTCAAATTTTAAGTCAGAATTTCCTCCATTTTGATATCATCTTTGTAGCAAAGAGTATTGAAGACCCAAAGTTTATTCCCTTTATCTAAAAATCTTACTGCTATCTAAAATCATGGCCCTGGGTTTAGAAATAGGAGTTAAAATGCACGTGTACAGTTTTAAAAACATAATCACATAAGTTGAACAGGCTGCTTTTACTAAATGGCTTCTCAATTTTTGGAGCCTGTCGATGCCTACAGGTGTGACGTGAGCTGGACACAGGACACAGAATTAGGAATGTGGTACTGGTCAGAGTGGGTGAGGTGACGGGCATCTCCTACTTGGTGTAATTTTCCATCCACATGGGTTTATAGTAGCTTAAAGGCCATTCTGCTGAACGGTAACAAAGTGAGATAGTGCTACCTTTCCAATTTTGGAAAACCTAGTTTTTGAGGCATCTAGCATAGTTCTCAGCAAATTCTGATGGATTTGATTCTTCATTCACTTGTTTTCTGAACTCGCATGACTTGCCAAGCCCCAGGCATGGGGGTGGGAGTGCAGGGGTAGGCCATCCTGGGCCTTGCTTTTAGTGGGCCAAGTGCTCGGTGTTGGTGGAAAGATATATAATAATCAAATAGCCACCAAGTAAATCTAGAATCACGATTGTGAGTTCCAATAGCCCTGAAGCCCTTCTGTAGAGCATTTCATGGGAGTACTTGACAGCTGGGTTCCTTGGGAGGGGAGTGGGCATGAGAGGAGGTTTCCTGGAGGTGACTTGGATGGAATGTGAAGCATGAGTAGGGTGCTCCAGGTGGAGGGAACAGCGTGGTGAAAGGTCTTGTGGCAGGAAGCAACATGGCCTTCTGGAGATAACATAGCCTGGAGGGGTGTGGGCCATAGTGCATCTTGCAAGACAATGGAAGGGCAGGACGTGTGAATTTTGTTTTTGCACTGATGAGAAACCCATTAGCTTGCTGAACTAGTCTGTCACTCTCCTCGCCTTTTGAATGGATCCTCTCAGGCCACACACAAGGTCTTGAGTGTGTCCAAAGGTTCCCAAGGAGAATGAGTACATCCCTGGTTGGAGAGTTGTGTTCCCCGTGTAGGAAGTCGGCCTCCCTCCATCCACCACACGGGGAGAGCAGCAAGGGGCAAGGCCTCAGCCTGGTATTTTCAGAGGAACTTTTTCCTCTACCAATAAATCTTCAGGGGAATTTTTAGAAGAACTAAAACCAAAGGACAGTACATTCTTGTCTTCCTGTGCTTTTCGACTTGGACAGTTCCTCCCTCTCCCCCGCAGGAGATAAGTTATGATTAGTTATGTAGAAAAATGTCAGAAATAACAGGCCTTAAAATAGTCAGCCTTGACATTCCCCCTCATCATGAGACTCCCTAGTTTCAAGTCTTCAGTAGAGTTTAAGAAAGGCTCTTGTTTTTGTTTTTACCCAACAGCTTCCAACTAAAGCTGAAAGCACACGTTTCAATTTGGGTAAAAATGCTCAACAGAGAATTCATGCCCACTGACTAGGTGAGGATCCAGAACAGCATCAGAGTTTAGCCTGGGGTGTGATCATGTGCCCTGTAAAGCTTGGCACTTCCCTTTGTGAAGATAATGTAACCGTAGCTGCAAGTCAAGAGTGAGTTTTTCCTTGGTTGTAGAAGACTTTGTTCTCTCTCCTAAATCTGGGCACAGTCTGAATCTAGGGCAGGGCTGTGAGGGTTGTCTGGTCACAGTGCCTTTGGCTACCCCAGGGCTGTCCCTCACTAGTCCAGGCAGGATCTGCTGCTGGGTCAAAAGAGCCCGACTTCTCAAGCCAGCAGTCCCCTGCCTCAGACTGTGGTCTCTATCAACACTCGGGATGTGTTTGAATGAAGCATTCCATATTTTATCAAGTACTTGGCATTCACAGTGTGGTCTCCTGTGTATAATGGGCTGGCACTGGCTCAGCTCAGGATAGTCTCAGGCCTACTCCACATAACCTCTGAAGTCTCTTGGATGGTATTAGGAAGTCAGTGGAGTCTGCATCTTGGGTCACAGTAGTTTTCTTTGTTCAGGCAAATGAAAGTTTAGTAGAAAGTTTTAAAATGTAAAAGGATAGGGGATGCTGTGGTTTGGATCTGTAACATCCCCCTGAAGACCTATGTGTTGAAGGCTTGGTCTCTGGCTTAGTGCTCATGGGAGGTGTTGGAGCCTTTAAGAGGTGGAGCCTAGCGGGAGGTCTTTAGGAGCATTCCACTGAAAGGGATCATGAAACCCCAGTTCCTTTCTGGTTTTCTTATTGGCCACAGGGTAGATGAGTTTGTTTTGCCATGTGCTCCTTACATTACTTGCTGCTTCACCAGAGTGAAAAGTGCCAACCAATCTTGGACTGAAACCTCTAAGACTGAGGTAAGTCGGTTATCTCAGATATTGGTTACAGTAATAGAGAGCTGACTTACAGATGCTAAAGAAAGGCCTAAAGACCTTCAGGGGAGAGTTCCTTTTGATTTGGACCTTAAAGAATGGGTAGGATTTAGCCTGGTGCAGAGAGCTCTCCAGAAGGAAGAGGAAAGTCAGGGCCTAAAGAGCAGAGGTGGGCCAAGTAAGGTGGACACAGAGGTCCTGCTACAGGAAGGCAACCCTGACCCTGGAAGGTGAGTCAGGTCAGATGTCTTTATCCCCACAGTCTGTGATATGGGTTAGTGTCATCAACAAAATGAGTATAGAAAGAGACATCAAGTGGAACTGCAGATGGGGTTGGAAAGACTCCTGGGGGCTGTGGCTCTCAACCAGGAGGGCAGGGCTGCCTTTGATATCTAGTGATGTCTGTCACAGTGGACAGTGGCCACTGCTAGTATTTGGTAGTAGAAACAAGGGTCTCTGCTGAACATCCCACAGTTCACAGGACAGACTATGGCCAAGTGTATGTGTCCCCAATGTCAACAACTGAGGTTGAGAAAGCTCAAGTGGCTGGTATATTAGGTTTGGATCTGTAATGTCCCCCTGAAGATCTATGTGTTGAAGGAGGGACCAGAAAGCCTCCTTTAAAAAAAAAAACCTCTTTGCCTTGTGTGGTTAAACATTAGTAACTAAGATTTCTAAGCACAGGAAGACAAAAATGTGCTCTGCTGCCCAGTGGAGCTAGGTATTTCCAACTGCAGCCTATTAGTTGCCCTTGGGCACAACTCTTGCTCTCAAATCCAATATTGGCTACTTCAGGACTTTTCAAGAGAACTGAGGACACACACATGCCTCGAAATTTTTCCATGGGCAATCAAAAGCCTGTTGGGCAAAGTTATGTTTCTGCTCTCAACGTGTATCCCATTTGGCCACCACTCAGTGCCAAGCATTGTGAGAAGTTGTCACTTTGATTTCAGATGTGCTGGCAGCTGTTTACATATTAAAGAAAATGAGTAAATTGAACCAGAGGAAATGGCTCAGAGGTCTGGTGCCTTTTCTCATCCACTGGGCAGGTGGATTAAAACTCGAGGCTGGGCCCATACACCTGCATGTTCTCTGGTCCCTAATACTTGGTGGCCGCACCTATTCCACCCATAGGAATTTTTCCTTTCTTGGAATCTTGACTTAATGAAGAGAACATTGAAGGCAAGTGTGTGTGTGTGTGTGTGTGTGTGTGTGTGTGTGTGTGTGTGTGTGTAGGGGGGCGGATCACAGGAATGAGTTGGAGGTCCTCTGATGTCATCCTGGCCCAGATCCTAGCTGTTATCTTGGACTCATCTGTTTCAGGGACTCATTACTGAAGAGCACAGATAAGGTTGAACTGGATCATCTTTAATCCTTTCTGTAACACAGCAACAACTGGCTCCATCATCTTAGCTTCTAAATAGGGTTTTTCCTTCTTTGGTTTTCATAGAAAACTCTGCTCCAGTCACCAGTGGTTTGCCATCTCTGAATTACAGAAATAGAGGAGCTTCAGATCCCAAAAGAATCTTTCTTGCTTTCTCCATGTGCCCAGCATCTCCTAGTGGTAAAGGTGGTGATGGGAGCTAGCAACTCGGAACACTGAGATGCATTCTGCTTTCCCGAGGGAAAGTCAGTGCTGGTAAAACAACTAGAAATCCCTGGACAAGAAATAAAATGCCATTGTTCAGGGACAGTCCTGGGGAGATCTCACTGGCAGAGTCACTAATGCAGTAAGAGCCCAAAAATTTCCTTCTGTCAGCTTCTGGGCTGAGATTGCTACCACAAACTATGTGGGGAATAGCAGGAAGTCCCCTGGAGAGGCATTTTCTGAGACGCAGCTCTTTTTGCCACGAATGCTCTATGGGGGCGCGGGTAAGTTAGAATTCTCAGTTGGAAGCAGAAGAGTGGCTGTTGTTTCAACCTCTGCTATGTGTTGAGTTAAAAGTGCCTGATGCCTAAGTGACACCCCAAAGCATGTTTAAATTGGGGGGAAAAAAAGGGGAGTCTCTGGGGCTGCACCTAGGAATCTGTTACCTAAAGATTCAGATTGCATCCTTCTGTTGAGGTTGAAAATGGCTGTTCTTGCAAAGTGTTGATCAGGTGCATGACTCTTTGTGCATTTAAGGAACTGAACTTAGTTCATGTTCTTACTGTATTTGATTTTGATTCAGCAAGTTTCAATAAATCCAGAGGCAAATAATGACATTTTCAAACATATAATTCTAGCAATTGTCAAAGACTCTAAAGTTGTCAGAAAAGATAACTGCCTATAGAAGCTTCTAAGGATTTTGTTTTTGAGAGAAGTTGGCTGAGAAATTGCCTAATATCTCACCTCGGTGTCTAAGATTCAGTGATTTGGTTGCCAATTTGAAGCTGAAAATAATCTTTCAACAGGCAATAAGACAAGTATTCATGCTTATACAGTAATTTTAGTGTCTTCATTTCCTTGAAAATAAAAACAAATATCTTCAAACTGTTCATGCTGTGCAGATGGGCTCTTCGTGACCAGTTCGCTTTGGCCCAATCATATTTTTCTCTACTTACACCTTGGGATTGACTTAATATAGAAATACAGCTGCGTTTGGGTTGTCCCATGCATGTATGTACCTATGTCTGCACACAGGCTTGTATTCTATCCCTGTGTTCATTGGACCATAGATCCATATGGAACTGATTCTTAAAAGTCCACAAATTCTTATTAACACTTCTTCATACTGGCAAACAAACTCGAGCATATTTTCATCTAATGTGTTCAGGGTGCACTTATGATTCAGCTTGCAAACTGGAAATAGCAGAAGTGCCGTCAATCAAGAGCAGTGTAAGCTGGTCCCTCAAGTCTTTCCAGGGGGCTTTCCTTTTATTAAATTGATCCTCAACCCACTGCTGCCCCACCAGACTTAGCTTTTGTTTGAGAGAGAACCGACTCCAGCTGGAGCTATTACCCAGAGGGAGGTTGAGGGCTGCCTCCCACTTAGATCTTCCACGTCTGGCGACCCTGGGATATGGCTCTCCCAGAGTGCACTGGCCCAGAGCATGCTGTTAATGCTCACACTTTCTCTGAGACTTTGTCATCCCTTTCCCATCTTCTTCCAGAGCCAGGAGAGCTAAATACTGACACATACCCTCCACAAACACTGCTGCTTCCCTGTAAGCATGGGTTCATGCAAGGACCCTTCTGAGAAGGGACTCTAGAGCTCTGGATTTCTAATGTGCAAGGGAGCCAGCCTATGGCTCACTACCAGGGTTTCCCTCTTCCAGAGAAGAGAGGTACATCCCTGACTGGCACCAAGTTCAGAAAGAGTAAGGATCAGGGTGGAGCTGAAGGAAAGAGGTCTCATTCACACACTCTGCAGACTTGCTGGCTTCCTCATTTAAAAGACAGCAGATCACAGGGGAAGGTCTTGGTGAGCTGTGCACGGATGCGTAAACACATGCATTTCATTTATGGCTTTAGGAAATGCTCATTCTTTGGCACAGAAACTTAAGCCTTGAGGACACCCTGGTGGGTAAGCCGGTGGGAGAGCCAGCAGACAGGGAAGGGCTGCCTGAAGGAAGCCCAAGCTGGCCTCGGCTCCCAGCCACTCTCCTTAGGGGAAGTGGCAAAAGTGATTTCAGTTCCACATTTAATCAGAAGCAAATCAAAGGCAGAAAGAAGCAGCTTTTAATTGAATTTTAACTCACATCTGTTCTCTGCAGCTTTGCTCCACTTTTTTTCCTTGATAATAGATATAGGTTTTTGCGAAATCATAGGCATCTTGCTATTTAAGTTGGTATTTCTAATGAAGCTGTTCACTGACTTGCTATAATCTTTTCCTGAATGTCAAGTGTAATATGGAGCACCACCCCCACCCCTTTAGGGGATGAAAACTTAAAAACAGCTGTCTGAATGGTTCAGCTGTTTAACTATATTTTAAAAGGCCAAAATGTTTTCTAAACCTGTACTCATATGACCCAGCAATTCCACTGATTTACCCAAGTGAAATGAAAACTTGTGCTCAGGTTTAAAAAAAAAAAAAACTCCACAGCTCTATTTGTAATCTCCCAAACTGGACAGCAGCCAGATGTCTTTCATCTGGGGAATGCCTAAAGCTGTGATACAGCCATACTATGTGGAATACCACTTACCAGTAAAGGAGTGAACGATAATACAAGAATAGGACTGGATTGTAGATGAATACTGCTAAGTGAAGGGAAAAAGCCAAATGCAGAAAGGCTAAATACTGACATATACCCATCACAAACACTGCTGCTTACCTGTAAACATGGGTTCATGCAAGGACCCTTTGAGAAGGATCTGCTAATCACTAGTGATTTCCATTGGTTACATTCTTGGAAGAACTTCAAGAAACAGAAAACAGGTTAATGACTGCCCAGGGCTGGAGGGAAAGGGGACTGAGGGGGCTGGTTCGGATGATGACCTGTCCTTCTCATGATGTAGTTGATGAGTGTACATTCATCAAATCTGCAGAAGTGTGGTTGAGCGGCGGGAGTGGGGGCTCTTACCCAGGACTACCTGCTTGAGGCATCAGAATTACTTCTGCTAAAGTGATTGGGCCCTGTCCTCTAGGGGCTTACCTCTAACCACTGTAACTTGGGACTTAATGAAGATTGAGCAAAGACTGAAGGCCCCAGAATGTAATGAGAACTATGCATCTAACTCCATATAACCTTGTAAAGTCTAGATGAATGTGTTATCTGGTCTCTTTCCCTTTCTCCTCACTCAGATTCTGTGCTATCTACCTTGATCATACTGTGCAAATCTGTAATAGGTAGTCATTTCTAGTGTTGTATTGAAGTCCTGACTAACTTGCTGAAGGCTGTTTGAGGGCACTTTCATAAATACTGTTCCTACTGGCTGCTAGCTTTATGAATAACCTGGGAAAGTCATGCACTCTGTCCTTGAACTTGGTTTCCCTTTCATTTGCCTTAAAATCTGTGCCTTGTGTAATTTTCCTCTTTGTGTGAGTTCTGTGACCCTGCAGGGAGAGGGATGCATGAGTTTTCTAGAGATGCCATAACAAAACATCTCAAAGTAAGCACTTATTCAAGAGAGTTGTGTCAGTTCTAGAGGCTTGAAGCCTGAGGTGGTCAGCAGGGTTGGTTCCTTCTAAGGCCTCTTCTCTAGCTTGTAGAGGGATGCAAGGACTCTTTCTTGATGTGTGGAAGCTGTCGCCTCTATCCCTGCCTTGAACTTTGAGTAGCATTCTTCCCAGGTGTGCCTGTCTGAACTTTCTACAGGACAGCAGTCTTACTGGATTAGGAATCCACCTTATTGCAGGGGTGACCTCATCTTAAGTATATGGGCAATGACCTTATTTTCTAAATGAAGTCACATCCTGATGTACTGAAGCTTAGGACTTAATATATAGATTTTCAGGAGACACTGTTCTGCCTGGAGCAGGGTATATTAATTCTTCACAGGAGGGAGAGTCAGCTGCCTTGAGGTGTGAGCTGAAGTCTCTCCTCACCTTCAAATATCTGACGAAGTTAAATATCTCCCCAGGCTGAAGCATAATAGACCCCTGTAAGCCTACATCTTGAAGGTGACATCAGGAAGCAGACTGTGACTTAACCTTTCTTCAGAGTATAGAGGCTAACATACATTTTTGTAGAATCTATATGTAGGCTTAAGATGAAATGACTTTTTCCCCTCAATGCTGGGGATTAAACTCGGGGCCTTAAAGTCAGGGCCTCACGCATGCTAGGCAAATGCTCAAGATGAAATAACTTTTGAAAGGAAATTTGAAGTCTGTTAGTGTTGTGATCCAGTTTTAACAAGCCCTGTTTGAGTGCTATACATAGCTCTGGTAGTTGACTTCCCATGTGTGATGTATTGAACAAAGAGATATTTTATGGTGTGACTGTGAGCTTCCACTTTAGATCATCAGTTTACTTCAGCTAAAGTTTTGGAAGTTCTAAAGTAAAGACACTGGCGGGGGGAAGGAGAATCTCTGCTACAAAATTTTTGAAAGTGTTGCACTGGGAGTCGGTCTCAAACACTGGTCTAATCCAGATACACTGAAAAGGCCATCCAGCATGCCTCATTGGAAGACATGGGTGACACTGGTGTGAACTGGTGGTTACTGGTCCCAGCTACCATGTCATTTATGCCCACAGCCACAGTTGGAGCATGTTGTACTTGAGGGGAAAGTTGAAATAATATTTATTTTGAATACTTTGACCATTTAGAAAAAAAATTAATGCATATTGCATATAAGTTTCCTTTAAAATTCAGACAATACCTGTTGATGCTCCTGACAACATGGGGGTAGCTAAGCATGGGAAGAGATGAATTGCATCATATAGTAAAAGAAATGGGAGTTTAGATGAATTCTGTAAGATTCTGGGTGTTCATAGTTCTGATTTATAGAAATGATAATACAACAATATCTTCATTTTCTACTTGAGGATGTAGCATTTAAAACTACTTAAAAATTCCTTGACTTCTTCCTCAGCAGATTGAATTACATTGCTTCAATTGGAATGATAACAGTAGTATTAAATGTTATAGAGACCGTGGCTTAAAACTTTGGGGCTGTATGGGTCAGGGTTCCTCAAAGAAATAGAAGCAGTAGGATATGTATCGTTCCTCAGTATCTGATGGGAATCAGTTCCATGGACCTCATGGATACCAGAATCTGCAGAAGTTTGAAATACCTTTATGAGGTGATACCTTATTTGCATATAACCTATGCACCTTCTCATGAATACTTGCGATCACCCTTAGATGACCTCTAATGCCAAATACAATGTAAATGCTGCATGAGTACTTGTCATACTCTATTGCTCAGGGAATAACAAAGTCCATTTTGCTTAGTATAGATGCAGTTTTTAAAATGACTTTGTGTACTAAAAGTGGTTGAATCCTCAGATGCGGCACCTGTGGATATAGAGATCCAGATCCAGCTGTATATCTACAGAGAAATTTAAGTAACTGGCTCTCACATGGGTGCTAGTAAGCCTGAAATCCACACAGCAAACTGGCAAGGTAGAGATTTCGGTTGGGTTGTTATCGCAGTCCTGGGCCGGAGGCCTTGAGGTATATTTTTCTGCTTTTGTGGTACTGGGGATTAAACCCATGGCCTTGTGTATCCCCAAGCCCATGGCCTTGTATATTCTAGACAAGTGCTCTATCCCTGAGCTACATCCCAAGTCTAAGCGTGTTTCTGCTCTTAAGATCTTTAGCTGATTGAGAGCTCCCCACATTTTAAAGGTAACTCATTTTGCCCAGTCTATGGTTTTAGGCATTATCTACAGCTTTAGAAATGCCCTTATAGCAACATCTTGAGAGCATTTGTTCAAACAACCTGGTCGACGTATGTTCACTCTTCAGTGTTCTCAGATGTTGCATTCTCAATGGAGCACAGATGTTCAGGGAGGTGACATGCTCATGAAAATGGCACTTGGTTTTGGCTGCTTGCCCTTTGATGGTTGTCCCAAGACCAATGAGTTACCCTGCCTCCCTGTCTAGCAAATAGTGCCACAAAAACGCTGAAGTTTGAAACTAAAGCCAACCAAGAGATATAAATTATCATGACCAACTTGTGTTTGACATGTGTAAAAGGCTTTTTTCAAATAATGTGATGTAAAACTGATAGATGTTAAAAATGAAAAGTTAATGATTTTCTTTTCTCTTCCTTGGCCTGTTTCATTTGGAAGCACTGTTGAATCACAAGTCTATGCCATTTCATGTGGATTTAATTATCTTACCAAAGAAATCCATATGATATTATTTTAACAACTCAAAAAATCAACCTGTAATGACAGGAAATCCGGGACCTCTTTATTTAGTCTCTAACAATTGGTTCCAGCTTCACAGACCAAGAAAACACTCATAAAATTTGTGACAGCTACAATAATACGGCCTTGGCTAGAGTATGCTCAAATATTAGCTGATCAGGGGATTGATTTGATGCTTCAAGACATTTAAAAACACACATTCACCCACCATTGTGGACTTGATGGTTTTTCTTACGCTCAGCAACTATGAAAATGCCACATAATAAGTTCTTTGCATTTTTGTTTTCTTTCTCAGATACCGTCTCTGCCAAAACAACCACTACAAAGACTCACTTTGTGTCAGACTTAAAACGCTCAGGAAAGGGTGTAGCGTGTTAATGGGTTTCTCCAATGACTAAAGACCAGACTAGTCTAAACCAGTAGTCTAAAGATTTGTGTTCTGTGTCTAGACACCATTTGCAAACAACTCATCCAGATCGCAATTGCTGAGCCCTATGCCCAGACATTGACATTCAGTAGGTCTGGTGCAGGGCCCGAGAATTCGTATTTCTGACAAATTCTTAGATTGGGACCATACTTTGAGAACCACTCTCCTGTATCTGTGATAGAATATCTGTGATAGAAAATGAGAGGAAGTTGAATTGACTGCCTTCATAAGCCCTAGATATTTTGGATCATCTATTTTATTCATCTGTTAGTTGAGTTCATTTTGTTTTTAATGAGATTAATGGAGCTAGATTTTCAATAAACTGCAAACAAGACATTACAACCTATCGGGAGGGGGTACACATCCCCAGCCCTATTTTGTATTAGAGATGAGGTCTCAGTTGCTTAAAGCCTTGCTAAATTTCGAGGCTGGCATTGAACTCGTGAACCTCCTGCCTCTACCTCCTGAGCCACTGGGATTACAGGCGTGCACCACTGCGCCCAGCCTACAATCTAATTTTTAAAGTGAAAAACATGCAAGGAAAAGTTACATAATATTGCAGACTAATAGTATATGACCATGTGCCCTAATGCTTCAGGCTTTCCTCATGCCTTCAGTGAGCCAACCTATAAAAGGAAGGAAATTAATCCTGGCTTGATCCACGGTGGACCAAAACCAAAGGAGCACATTTCCCTTTGGGGGCTATTATCAGAAATGCTAGGGTGAATTTCTGGCTCAGGCTTATACTTTGCAAGTCAGCAGTTGACTTATCTGATCGAGCATGAAATTGAAGCAATCTGCCTCCCAGATGAAGGACCAGTTAGATGAAGGACCAGTTTGTGGGATCTGGGCCCAGGACACTGCTAGGCGCCCATGTGAATGACAGGCTCTGATGCCTCCATTTGCATCCTGGTTGGGCAGCCCTGCTCTCCTAATCGGTGGGTGGGATTCTCTTCTGATTCCTGGCCCAGCAGAGCTGTCCTTTGTCCTTTCCTAAAACCTTACAGAGCAGTCTTACTGTGGCATTGATAAGCTGTCTTGGGTCTCGGGGAGCTCCTGGCCCCCTGACATCACTGAGGATGACTTCCCTTTTATTTTCTGGAGGTCAGTGCCCTGTCTACATCATAGAATTCTCTGCCCCTGGCTGTGGTCTTGGGGACCCTGGTAACTAGTCTTCCTCACAGCTGTCTGGTGCTGGAACCGATTCCAAGAAAACATACGCAGAGTCCTGTAGAACCTGAAGTCTCATCCTCAGACAGTGTCCTTGAACGCCTTTGGCTCCCTTGATGGAAAACCTGTTGCTACTTGACTGTCCTTGAGGCCTGGCTCTCAAAGCCCCTCCCCATGGAGCAAGTGTTTCTAAGGGAGCTCTGCCTGGCCTCACGGGATGTTTTGTCCCTCCTTTGTGTTGGGCTCATGTCCCTGTCACTTTCCCCCTATGAGTTGGGCTTGCAGGACCCATAGTCTGTGGCCCAGATTCCTACTTAGATCTTAACCTTGGGGCTATGGGAGGTTACCCCTCCCCAGCTAGAGTCTGAGCTCCTGAAGGAAATGCTTGTTCTTTACCTTCAATATTTCCCTTCATGCCTGGCCCAGTGCAGGGTGCTCAGCAAGTGTTTGTTGAATGACAGCTACAGGAACAGATTTCAAAATGCAGAAAATCACTTTGCCTATCCTGCATTAGAATGACGCGTTAGAATCTGGCATTATCCTAGGGTTGATGACTGCTTAAGAAAAAGGAGTTCAACTGCTAAAAATAACACCTGACTGCAATTTCTGTGAAGAAATGTTTGGACTTTGTGCTTCATTTGACTCAATTTACTAGCTGTGTGATGTCCATTAACAACTCTTCAATCTACTGTCTATAAAATGATACTTTATCTACTTTGCAGCGGTGTTACAAACATTAAAGCAACAGATGGATACATGCCAAAGATAAATCAACTCCTGGTAGGTCTACTGGCATCTGAAGTATAGGAGGTACTCAGAAAATGGTCTTCTTCCTTTGTGGTGTAACTCATATTATTGCCAAGTGTACCATTGTAGAGTAAAATGAAGTTAAATTTGGCATGAAGTTAGGAGGCCAGGAGGAGCCTTGTCTTTGGGCAAACTGCAGCAAAGTGCCCAAGACTTCCAGTGGGGCACATGCCTGCCTTTCGCGCAGGGCAGATTCAACTGCTTTCTAGACTGGACTGCTTCAGGGAGAGCTGGGCTATGGGGGAGCCACTCGGGTAAGCAGAAAAAAACAAAAGAATGGAATCAAACAGTTTAGGAACATCTGAGATGAACCCCGATGCAGAGGAAATTTGAAAGGGAAGCAGTTTCTGAGTGAGTAGAGACTGTTGATGCAAGGAAAAAGCACAATGAAGTGGGTGAGAACACACTCAGGTGCTCCTGAGGGTTGGGGTGGCCAGTAAGGGGTGTACTTGGCAAAGATGGCACTACATGGAGAAAATTCTAGATCCTGCCAATGTGTCCCATCTGAGCATCAGCCACCATGGGAGTCCAGCCCACCTCTGTGTCAGGCAGTCTGTTGAGCTTTTTGTGGGAGAGCCTGGGTGTGCAGATGCCCACCTGCAGGGTGTGCCCAGACTCCATCAAGCCCTTCTGGGGAGGCCGAGGGCCCACAGTGGGGAAGGGGAGGCACAGCACCTGTCGGATGGGATTGTGTTCCAAGTCTGAGCTTGGCTACCTACAGGAGGTGCTCTTTTTGTGCCGGTAGACTAACCAGGTGCTGCTGTACTCTAAGAGGCTAGTGCAGGTTTTTGTTTAACCGTTTTCTTAGCTGTCATGATCAAGAAAGGAAAAAATTAGCTCACATTACTAGAGAATTTCTTGAAACCCTGCTGAGTATAAAAGTGGATAGTTGATACCCTGAGTACATGTATGAAGACATGAATGGTGTGGCTATACTTTGTACAATTAGAGATCCCCTATAGGTGTGATATGAATTGTAGTGCATTCTGCTGTCATATATAACAAATTAAAATTTTTTTAAAAAAATGAATAGTCATTTATTTTTGTTCTGTTGGTAGCCAACTGGGAAAAGGGGATGTTCAGAAGACTGTTCACCTATGTTCTGTGCCAGCTCCTCTCAAGCCTTTTAGGTACCACCTTGCAATAACCTGTTGGACTGTGTGGAGGTCAGGATTATGCATCTGATGGACCATCACACAGCTAGTGAGAAGACGGCATTGTGATAGCAGAACAAAATTTAACATTCTGCAGAACACTGGTCCCTTTTAATTCCTAGTAGGTAATTCGGGTGTCAGAATTGGGGTTTTCAGGTCTGGAGAGTGCCAGTTCCTATGCAGGAATCAACTTTTGCCCTGAGGATTTACCCAACTGTGTCTTGTTCTTTGTGAATTTAGGATTTAAAAATTAAATAGGTTTTAAAAATTAGCTGCTATGTTTTTTTTCTTTTTTCTTCCCTTTAATGAAGTAGAGTTCAAAACAAACTTGAAAGTAACATTACAAAAGGGACTGCCTTGGCATGTGACATGTGTCTTCTGATCAAACCTGGGATGAGCCAGCTCTGCTTTAAGTCTATACAACCTTGACAATTTTATGCATTATATATCTCCATTAGTGTCTTGTGGTTAAGCAAAGTCACATTGGGCAGGCAAGTCTTGGATAATTTTAAGATCCTTCTAGGTAGAACATAGGACAACATCTGTCCTAAGAACTGACACACAGAAGAGGCATTGATTACCATTAACATGTGGATTTTTATCAGTGATCTGCTTGGGTGGCAGCATAGTGTGGGTCTTAGGGTAGAGTCAAGAAAACAACACGACCTCAATCATTCATTGGCCTCCCCCACGCCTTGTGTTTCCCCTTAGCTGACTTGTAAGTTTGTGTTCTCACAGTTGCACCCAAGCAAGAAATGATCAGTGAAGTAAGGTGAATGAAAGAAAAAAACATCCATCTCTTTGCTAGAACAAGGAGAGCCCCTGAAAACTGCCTGTTTCTTTCACTTCACTTACAGGTTGGAAATAACTTGCAAGATGATTTGTGGTAATCAATCTTTTTAAGCTTGTGGGTTTTGTTTTTTAAAGAAAATCTGCTTAGTTTATCTTTTTTATCCTGACATATTCTCAGTGCCTGATGTTTGATGGGTTTTTGGTAACCAAACACTCCAGGAGGGAGCATCTTTGACCTTACCTTGTTGGGGGAGGGGTGGGATAGGAGAGAAAGGAGTGGTAACATTTCCTAGGAAGTGCGACTGGCTAACCTCTGCTATCAGTGAGGTCTCTTAATAGGATGATAGAAGGATTTCATTACGTTCAGATGAGATTTGCACAAAAGGCTCTTTGGCAGTCTACAGTAGAACATGCTCCTCTGCCAGTGCCACCTGAGGTTCTGGGCATCTGATCACCTGGTGGGGTTGAGGGGTGCTGCTCTCTGCACCTCCCTGGCCTAATATTAGATACAGAACTTCCAGGGAATAAAACTGAAAATGTTCCTCTAAACACACTAGCGAGCTCATCTTCACGTTAAGTGTAAGCAATCCATAAAGTTGATTAACGTAGAGGATTTTTTTTTTCCTTGAACATTGCCACTTAACTGGAGAAGCGGGGACCTCCCTGCAGGTTCAAGTGGCAGAGAGCTGTGTGGCCACAACACAAGGGGGGCTTTCCCTGCCCCCCCTTAAGCTGAAGGCCACTGGAACAGGGACGACAGGGTTCTGAGGTGGTGTCAGGCGGGCCTGTCAGCAGCTGTGAAAGGTAAATTACTAAACTCAGGTAATGAATAATGGTGGACGAGGAAACCCCACGGGTTCCAGGCAGAGCGCATGTGGTTACTCAAACATAACAAGTCCCATCCAAGTAACTTGGAGAGTGCAGCTTCATTATGAAAAAGCGGTGGGGGAGGAAAGGAGAGGCAGTTGT
Organism: Spermophilus citellus; assembly: GCF_964194105.1. Lineage (NCBI taxonomy): Eukaryota > Metazoa > Chordata > Mammalia > Rodentia > Sciuridae > Spermophilus > Spermophilus citellus. The sequence continues at coordinate 830,695 of NW_027673113.1, read as the reverse complement.
GGAAGTAAAGTGCAGGAAATCTCTAGGTCACAGGCTGGGTCACATGGGAACTGATACCTGCATTGTTTCTCTTTCTTGGTTTCTGGAGATGCCAGGGCTGTTTCTGCTGCTGTCTGTGCATCTCTTGTTGGAAGGAGTCATTTGTGCTGGAAAATGGCCACCCTTCTGTCCAGCTACACTGTTTCACATCCCTGAATGTCTTATCTAATAATATAGAGGTACTGACTGGTTCCTGGTTTACCCATGGATAGGCTGCCTATAGGTCAAGTGTTTCTGCCAGGCCAGTCGGCTTGTGCGTAAAACTGAGGTTGTGCGTTATTGGCAGAATTTCATTATTTTAACACGTTATCTTTATGATTCTTAAAGTAAGTGATCAATGTAACTTAAGTTTATAAATTACTACCTTGACTTAAACTTTCACCTATCTTTTGTGTCTACACGTCTTATTTGAACTAAGAATTCATAAGCAAGTTCACAAAAGATCCCACTACGGTCTTGTCACTTGTCATTTTCAGCTTTTAATGTAGCTTAACAGCACTGTACAAAGAGTCCTTTTCTTCTGAGGCCAGACTCTGAGCAACCCCACCTAACTGCAAACCTGTCGGTAGTTAAAGGTGACTAATGAACTTAGGAAAACCACTTTCATCTCTTACACAAATCCAAGTCTACATTGTAGTAAGAGTAGGTTTGCTGACTTCATAAACCCAGGTATGTATTCATTTTGGCTAGAAAATTGGGATTACCATTAAGAAAGATGCATCATGACAATTCACAATAGCTAAACCGTGGAACCAACCTAGATGCCCTTCAGTAAATGAACGGATATGGAAAAAGTGTATGTATACACACACAATGAACTATTACTTGGGAATAAAAGAATTTAATCATGGCATTTGCAGGTAAATGGATGGCATCAGAGAATATAATGCTAAGTGAAGTAAGCCAGTACCAAAAAACCCAGTGCTGAATGTTTTCTGATATAATGGAAACTGATGCATAGTGGGGTTGGGAGGGGGAGCATGGGAAGATTAGATGAACTCTAGATAGGGCAGAGGGGAAGGGAGGGAGCATGGGCGTAAAGAAAGAAAAAAAGAAAAGACAGGGTAATGATATCCATCTCATTCCACCAAGTACATGTATGAAGACAAGAATGGTGTGAATATACTTTGTATATAACTAGAGATATAAAAAGTGCTCTATGTGTAATGTGAATTGTAATTCATTCTGTCATAACAAATTAGAATTTTTAAAAAGGGGGGAACATCATATTTTGCCATGCGTATAAGAGGACAAATGCCATCTTCTGTCATAATCATCTTATTAAAGGTTATTTTAACACCTTAAAAAGTGCATGAGTGCCTTAGAAGGGAAACACAAGATGCTCCCCAAATAACCAAATACAAAGCAGTCTTCAGTTCTTCATCAGGGGAATCTGGGGGGTTCTCTTCCCAGCATTACTGTCTCATTCTTGACAAGCAGGAGTGGTCGTGGTAATAATATGATCCTCAGGAGGAGAAAAAATAAAACCTTTCCATTATATTTATGTGACTTAATAAAGCCTTGTGAGGGACTGAGAGAAGAAACAGCGGTGAAGAGATCCATTATGCAGGCTTACCATTACCCGATTGCAGGTTATGATTTAACCACCTCTGCAAAGCTGTTCTCTGACATCTAATGCTGAGCCTCTGGTCAGAGGCCAACACTCAGGAAACCAGATGTGAAGATCAAGGATGAGGTGAAATCCACAGAGCAAGCGAGAATTTCACTTTGAACTTCTGTGCAGGTGACCTCCAGAGAAGCCAGCACTGTTGAAGAGCTGTCCATGCTGGCCTGGGATGCGGGGAAGTTGAAAGAGAAGCACAACAGGAATTGTAGGACCTGGGGATCCAGCTGCTGCCCCGTGGCCCTGACCACACTGTGCCCTAAACTAACCCTGAGAACATGCAAAGCCCACTGCTGCTGCATCGGCTTTCACACAGTGCACAGAATGCCCCTGGTGGCCAGCGCCAGCAGAGCTTGAGAAACGGAGTTGCAGCTCAACTGAGCTGACATAGCACCAATGCAGCTGAATCTGGAAATGTGTAAATACTTCCATAAGGAATGCAAACCACCCTTTGTTTCCAGCTTGAGCCATCCACAAAATTTTGACTTAACATGGAATAACTTCATTTATGAACTTACTCGTGGTGGGCTGGGAAAGTTGCTATGATTATGTATTCTCCAAATGATTATCTCAGAACTGATTATATCCTACTGAAAATGACTGGCTCTTTAAGCAGAAAGGCACCCTTTAATTAAATTCCAACACACAAGGTCAATGCCTGCCCTTCCACTTGTACCCCACTGCAGGAACTCTGCTTCCAACTGCCTCTAATATTGTATAACCCTTTGTTTTCTGCAGCTGGGTCACATTCAGTAAGTAATTACTGTACATCTGATTAAGGTCACTCCCGGAGCTCCCATTAATCATCTCCAGGAAGGAATGCTGGGGAGGCGAATGTTACTGCAGGTCACTTTCTCCTGTCCTGCTGATAGGATCCCTTCTTGTCCTCTGCACTTGATCATGACCCCCCACTTTAATCACTCCTGAAAGACAAAACACAGCTGGGCCCTGCATGCCCTGGGGATTTGTCTACAACTCATATTTGGCTCTATTACCGTTTCAAGAGTTTTTTGAGGACAAGATGCCTGTATTTCATGCATTTCCCTAAACAGCCTATGACCAAATATGGCACGCAGGTCAGCTGAGATTCACTGAGGGCAGGTTTAAGCAGGAGACAGGCATCAGGAAGGAGGGACAGGGTTGTAGACCCTGTAGTGGCTGAGCTCGGAGCTTGCCTAGCTGAGACCTGGATAGCATGCTTCTGATTGACAGAATACCCCGAGGTCTGCAGTAAGTCATTATCAAGGCTGCTGGCAGCAGAGCTTCTCTCCAGCACCTTTGTTGACACCTATAAGCTCCCAATTCCTGAGCTGTGGCTTTACTGCCAAGACAGGACTTCACCAGTGGAATTGACCTGTTCATGGTGTCCAATCTGACATATAACCTATACAACATGAAGAAGGGCACCAGGGTATGTCACTTACATTATCTGGCAGTATTTATTTTAAACTTTTGCACATGGAGTCAAAGTGATGGCTTCTGCTGTATGGTTAGCCTTGAACTGCTTCTTGGGAAACCACAGGACTTGCTCTAGGCTGCTTTTCTAATCTTTGTGAAGTAGATATGCAAGGATCTGATAAACAGACTCTCAAATTGTGACAATGGCCCTGAATCTCTGAGCAGAGCCTAAACATGCCACCTGCTCAAACATAACTGGAGGAGACAAGAACTCAGGATAGGGGTCACGGGAGGTTTCACAGCTTTGACTGTTGGTCTATTACACTTTCCCATCAAACTCGGCTTCCTTCCCAAGAGAAAGAGCTGAGGATATGTACTTTAAAACTTTGAGTACTGGGCAATTAATATTTTCTTGAAAGACTTTAAAATATTTTTAAACTTTCCAAATTCCAAAACCATTTATTTATCACTGTCTTTATTAAGGTAGAATGGGTCAGATTTTAAGCTCATGTTGAAATAGGGAGAGCACACATGCTTGTGAGTTAAGCTGAACAAGTCGGAGGATACTAGGAAACTGTGACCTCCAAATGGTAAACCCAGTGCCTGGCTTATCAGACGCATGCTAGTTGCTGGTGACATTTGATGTATGGAGTTCTTATCCCAGCCCCCCTTTGCACTGTACTGTGAAGCTGTCTTATTTCCCCTGAGGCAATGGGGCACTCGGTGGGGACCTGTGGTCCAATGGCATTGAGTGCATTTCCAGGTAGTGAGTGAACAAGGGGAAGAGCCCCGCCTGCACTCTGGCCTATTAATCACCTCCACAGGATTATCCTGTCCCTCTTGGACTCCAGTAATCTCTGCCGGACTGCAGTTACTGTCTCACCACCTCTCACATAGTCTCTGATGTAGTAGGGAGAGAAGAAAGTCCAGTAGTCCCGGGATGTCTACCTAGAATGTCCTTAAAGGTTGGCCACTTTGGCCTTTTGTTCACTAGAATTCTCATCAGAAGCCCTCCAGCACCCCTGCCTCTTAGAACCAGTGATCCAAAGAGGACTAGTAATGACATGAACACAATCGGCACAACAAAGCTATCTTGGTTGCCTAATGGACCTGTGGCTCACAGGTGACATCCAGAAGCTTCTGTGTGGTGTACATTGGATCATCTAGGTTTTACACCAGACGATCGTGTAGAAACACAGGGCCATGTGAGGTGCTTGCATGGCTTCAAAGTCAGAAATAAGAGGCCACACCCTAAGGCCTTTATTTCGGATTTGTGCTATCGATATCTCCAACTTCTGACCTGAAGTGCTCTTCTCTGAACATGATCAATGACCAGTTCTTTCTTTGATGCTGAGTATCTACAGCAGTGCCTGACCCGGGTCTGGAGGAGAGTGGAACACTCCAGCCCCAGTGGTGGTTTCACTTGTACCTCTGGAACCCAGTGCACTGAACTCCCTTGGCCCTCCAAATCGCCACAGTGGTGATGGACACTTCAGAATCAGGCTGACCAGCACTGCTGACCAGAGTGGAGGCATTGTATTTTGTTAGTCTCCGCAGAGGTTTTGCTCTGCAGCAAGAGGCTGCTTCCAAGCAGGGTTTGCCCACCTAAAAAGTGCTTTTCCCAAATACGAACAGTCTTGTAACTGCTCTGGATTTTGCTCCAAACTTGCTCTTCTTTCCTTCCCCACCAGAGTAGAGATGGCTTTAAGGGCTTGAGTTTATGATGCTATTGAAAAGGTGCTATCGATGTCTCCCAGCTGCACGCCCACTGAGAGTCCGTCAGCCCATCTGTTGATGTTGTAAGGCCTGTCACTGCATCTGCGTTACACATGCCTGGTTTGTGCAGTGGCTGTTTCTTAACACACTCTGGGTGTGACTATTGAACTGTTTCCTCATCTGTCAAACAAGAGGGTCCTGATGAGATTGAGTTGCATGGATTGTGCTGTAATGCCCCATACCTCTTAAATTTATGACCATGACTAAAGAAAGACTTAGACTGGCTTTGGATGAGTAGAACAGGAGCTGTTTAATATTGGTTCTCATTATTTTGACCTGGGCTTTCTTTTTTAAAGAACATGTTTTAGTCTTAAGTGGACACAACCTTTATTTTCTTGTCATGTGGTGCTGAGGATTGAACCCGGAGCCTCATGCATGCTAGGCAAGCACTCTACCACTGAGCCACAACCCCAGCCCTGGGCTTTGCTTTTATCCTAGAACTAGAAGGGCCAATCCTGATTGTTCATAGTCTGTAATCGGCTTGGCTAGTGGGGCTAGTTTCTGATGCACAGAGGATCTATCCAAAAGAGATGTGCATGCAGTTAGAGATGGAACAGTTGTCTTCAGTGTACTGTTCTGTATCTTTGGATGGACACATGGTACAGCCATACAATAGATTCCTGGATGGTTGGTCAGCTTAATAGCCAAGGGGAAAACTGCACCTTAACCAAATATAAACACTCGTTTTGAGGGCAAAGATGTTGCACTGCCTTCCCCACCCCCACCCTAGGGTAATTGATTGCATGCGCCCTTTCAATGGAGAGACAAGTGAAAATACTTCCAACACATCTTCCATAGGCTGTTGCTTGACATCATCTATGGTGACAAATTAATTTGACCAGGTATTTATTTTTTAGACAACGTCCCATGGCAAAATCCTGTTTCCAAATCCAGGTTTCCAAAGAGAAAGCTAGGTTGGAGCTGTTGCCAACTTTGACGTGTTCTGCTTTTGATTTAGTGGATGCTTGGGGTGGCTGAAGCCTGTACAGAGATGCTGGATTGGTTCCAGAAACGGCCAGAATAGGGATATGCAATGGGAAGAATTTCTGTAAGACATAATCTTGACAGAAACTGGATGAAGAATAGTGGAGTTCTTTCTCCAGGCCCTAGAGAGTTCATGAACTGACCCTCTGCTGAAGCACTGCACGTGCGCCTTCACTGTATGATTGCAACGAGCACAAAGGCACGGATATCCTGGGGAAAATGGGGCCGCAGCATTCTGTAGCTCTTTCATTAGTGGGTGGGGTTCTCTGCCCCACCCCTTGTGGCTTCTCTGGCAAACAGATGTGACAACAGAATGTGACAGTAGATGTGTGCAAGCTCTGTGAGCCTTGGTCACAAGAGGCCTAGAGTTCTACCTTTCCTTTGCAGGTTCTACCTTCCCTTCTCAGAATGTTCTGCCTCAAGGAAACCCAGGATATGCTTCTGGGTGATGAGAGGCCCTGGGTGGGGGAGACCCAGTTGACAACCAGCACTAACACACCAGTTGTGTGCACCAGGCCATCTCACACCCTCCAGCCTCCGGCTAGCTGCCAAAAGAGTAGGGCCATATCGGTGAACCCAAGCCAGAATTGGCTAGTTGAGTGGAGGTCAAATGGAGACTGATAAGCGGATTGGCAGCTTTAAGTTGCTGAGGTTGGGGGTGACAAGTTGCCCAGCAGTAAATCCCTGGTACGCGTTGCTAGATTGAAGTTGAAGAAACCAAGAAGCATCCATAAGGTTAAGCAACTTGCTCAGGGGTTGTAGAGGCAGTGGGTGGCAATCATGACTTGAACTTGGTCTTCCTGACTTAATTCTTTGTTTTTTCTCTGTCAAAACTACTTGTCTTCAATGTAAAAGTCCTGGACTGATGGAAATAGTTTCTTCATCTCTAGACACATGGTTTCTAGTCTCCTGTAGACACACGGTGATAGAGTAGTGAAAAGGGTTCTGTTCTAGTATTTTCCTGTCTCCACTCAGTGGGAAATGTTTATCAAAACACCCTTCAGAGAATGTGTCACCTGCCCTTTGGGGATTTTATTTATAGAGTTCTTCAGCTGCTAATTTTCTCACCTCATGCATGGTGTTTCTGAGATGCAGACTTTTCCTTGAGAGAACTGGTAAGACCTGGAAGACCAATCTGCTTGAAGAGATGAACCCATTACAAGGAGTCGGCCAGTTGCAGAAGGGTGCGGCCAGGGTGGGGGTGTGTTCTGAAGCTTGTGAATTCACAGTTGAGGGTAGGGGCCCCTCTGAAGAGCTAAGCCATCAATCAGGGCCCAGGAAGCCTCTTGTAAAGGGCAGAGAGCAAGTATTGTATACTTTCCAGGCCACATGATATCTGTCACAATTACTCTGCCACAGTAGCTCATCAGCTATTGACAATGTGTAAACAAATGAGTCTGGCTTGTTCCAGTAGAGGTTTTCTTAATAAAAATAAGGAGTGGACTGGGTTTGGTCTGTGGGTCACAGCTCTCCTTCAATTCAGGGGACAGCAGAGGCTGTGGACCCTGGAGCCTGGGCGTCTAGGGGATGAGAGACCACACACACTTCAAGTAGCTGGGAGGATCAGGCACCCAATTTGATCAGTCTGCAAGATGGGTTGCGGATTCATGAGAGCACCCCACCCAGAACTATTGCCATCCTTTGGCCTCCAGAGAAAGCAAGGCAGTAGAGAGGGGTGGAGCAGGTGGCTCTCGGGCACATACAAGGGTACTGGGTTGGCCTGGGGCAAAGGTCTTTAAGTCCCTTCCTGCTATCCGTACAAAAGGGAGGATAATGAGGAGCAGACTTGGCAAAATGGGTGGGCTGTTTGTACCACGCTGGTGTCCTTTTCACTCATGTGCTCCTTGAGAGGAATCAAGTTCAAGGCTATCATCACCCTGTGCGGAGAGCAGCTGAAGATGATTATATTACTGCCAACAAGCTTGGCTGGGGCGAGCCAATTGCCGAAGGGGCACTGTTGGCCACTCAGCTTTCTTGCCCATGATTTGATAGTCTGTTTTGGCATCTCTCTCACGACAGGCCCTCAGTTGCTAACAGAAGGCAGCAGGGGCTTGTTGGGGTGTGGTGTCCACCATTCCCCAAGGCTTAATCGGCTGATTGATAGGTTACCTTCCTGGGCCCAGGCACACCAGATGGAGCTCAATCAGATCAAATACTACATTTTCCTAATTCAGTTTGCTTTTTGGAACTTCTCTTGTATTGTTCAGTGGGATGGTCCATTAACATTTGCTCCTTCAAGCTGGAGTTTGATTTATTTTGTTGGAGTTCTTTCGGAGATGGCTGAGTAGCGAAAATAAGAAGAATGGTTTAGCTAAACTCTGTATTCAGCATGATGAATTGTCTCACCAGAGCCCACTTCTAGGACACTGCTGTATTTGAATGAGATGTTGTCATCTTGAAGTGTGGATTGTTTTTAAATTGCACATGTACGGCAGTGTGGTCTATTTCAAAGTGAAATGAAGAGCCTCGCAGTATGAAATGTCTTTCTTTGATTATGCACTTGGCATGATTATGCACTGTAAATGGCTTGTCACTCTGATCTCATTTGCTGTGACAGCAACTGAGTGTCCCTTGAGGTCTTTTGGGGTACCTCCTGGGGCTTACTTTCTTATATCACTGTTCCCTGTCAAATCAGAACTCTGCAACTTAGCCAAGCCCTGCATTCTTTACCCACCCTCCTCCTCCTCCTCTACAGATTGGAAAATCAAAACCTTCCCCCTGTGCCTTTCATTATATGTAGTTCACCATTTTTGAATAATAGAAATCAGAGCCATCTGGAGGTATCAATATAACTTATCTTCCTATCAGTGTGAATGTTCCCACTAGCTGTCATATTGATGTTTTTCTTCTGAAAGAATTCTGGGGGTTGTGGAGCTTTGTCTTGCTCACACAGACCAGAAACAAGCACATTGATCGTAGACCTCAGTTGTCCCTCATGACGAGAACACTGTCTTGAATGAACTCCAGGTTATCTCTAGCTCTTGTGGGTTCTTCACGCACAGAGGGCTCATGACACGATGGCATAGTGACTCCTAAGATGTTTTCAGTTAGAGTACTTCAGTTCTCCACCTCTATTTGTGCATCCTGCCCACAGGAAGGATAACCACATAGGTGTTAAATCTCCTTAAAATCCTGGCCAAGATGCCCCACGTGAAGTTGGGTCATCCTTCATTCCACAGGAACAGAATGATCTCCGCTCTTCCCTGCCATAATTGGAGCAGTAGCCCCAGCAGGCAGAGCCATCCTACTGCCCCCAGAGCCTTGCTTTGGTTGTCACCTTGCTGGGTAGCCCCCACACAGTTGATGTCGTTCAGGGATATGGAGGTCCCTGAAGATCTCAAAGTTGAGTGTTCATTTGGACCCTTTCATGTAGAATGTGGCCAAGAAATTGTCAACATCCATGAGACTGCACATGTACAACAGTGCATGTGCTGAAATGTTTATCAGGTGTGGGACCCATGTCCCATCAGTTCTTTTAATGAGCTCCGAGAATGTTTGTCATTTGATGTCACCTTCTGTTTTTCACGCTAATTTAAGTTGCTGTTTTTATGGCTGTGGATGCTCAAATGAGAATTGCTGTCCTCTTGGGGCCTATTTTCCCGACTAGTACTAACGTATTGTAAACCAAGGTCCTCATCTCCCCTCCCCTCCAAACTGGCTCATTTTCCCAGTTCTAACCTCTTTCTGTCTCTCCAGTGTGAGCTCTCACTTCAAGATAATTTCAGGTAGCAAACACCTTCACCCAAGGAACATGAAGCAGAGCCTTTCAGGGTGTTTTCTTAGAGGAACAAGAAAGAACAGGTTCAAGAGCCTGGATGAAGTGAGATTGCTATAGATAACTCAAAGTTCTGTTAAATAGTTGTTTTTCAATTACTATACCTAAATTTAGACATAAACCTGGTAATACAGAAGATTAACATGCTTAACATGTTAGAACAGACTGGAGAATAGTTTCAGAATATATAATAGATGAAGGATTAATATTCCTCAGACATACTGAGTTTCTATAAATCAGTAAGGGGGGCGGGGAACCCAACACTGTATCAAAGCTTTTGTTATCCATTGCTGTTGAACAAACTACCCAAAATGTAGTGATTTTGAACAGTCTCATGATTTTGCAATTGAGTTGTGGCTCAGCTGGGTGGTTCTGTTGTGTCCATGGGGGCTTAGTGAGCAAGCTGGCTTCTTATGTGCCTGGGGACTCAGCGGGGTGACTGGACCAACCAGATATCTCTCTTCATATGATCTTTCCTGAGAGATGCTAAATCTATATGTAGTGGCTTAGGGTTCTAAGAGTGAGCTTTCCAAAGGGAACAGTCCACTGTGAAAGTGCTTATCAAGACTCTACTTGGGTAATGATTGTTAATTACCTATTAGAGTAAGTCACGTGACCAAGCCCAGAGTCAGTGTGGGAGATGAGAATGTGAGCATGTACTTGTGGTTTGAGTCTCTGGGAGCCACCAGGAGAACAGTCTACCTCAAGTAGAAATGGGCAATTTATTGAGACAGGGATGACTAATAAACATGAACAAAGAAATCTCAACCAAAATACTGTAAATACAAACGAGAGGGTATATTTAGGTAACGGATAAAGTATTCAGTACCTAGTTAATATCTAGCATTGACAAGCTTATGGGAGAACTTCATACATATTGGCAGAAGTATAAATTGGTGTGGCCTTTTCAGGTTTATTTGGCAGTGCATAACCAAACAGAAAATGTGAATGACCCACTAAGTTCCACTTCTGTATATTAAAATATTTTTGCAAATTACCTGAATATATGATGCAGGGATATTTATACATCATGTGTTTTGGGGAGAATACTGTGAGCATCTCATTGGCAGGTTCTTCTGCCAGCAGAATTCAAGCCACCCTATATAGCCACCCTAAGTCTTAATATTGCAAATATTAAACCACCCTAAATCTTAATCTCAAATAAGAAACACTCAAATATACTTGTAAAAGCAAAGCCCCTGATCTAGTCCACATGGGTTTGTGAACTAGACAAAGACAAAATGGCTCTGGTTTAAGTGGATACATCAAAGGCAAGGGTAAGGTTTCAAAAGCGGAGTCTTGCTTTGTGATGTCTTGCAGTCAGGTTGATACCTTGGCAGGTCACACCCATCTCAAGTACCGTGTGGGATTCTAGGAGCTTGAAGGGGAAAGCTCACCTGCCTCAGGTGGTCAATTCCTGTGGGGAGTGTCTCAGGGAGTTCCCAGTGCCAGACTCCCTCCCTCAGGAGGTGACAGTGTACAACCTAGTCTACCCACGGCTCAGGGACAGCTCATGACAATGTATAATGGCAGTAAACTAGAACATGGAAGTCTGTCAGTAAGGGAATGCGGTTAATTATGATAAACCTATATTATGGAATAGCTACCTGTATTATAACTTGAATTTGTATTGATAGACAATATTTAGATTGGAAAAGTTATGCTTGTCACCATTTCATGAAAACAATTTTTCTTTCTTTTTTTTTGGTATATACATGCATAGAGAAGGGTCTAGAACTAGAAGTAGAATTGGGCAGGAACACACTGTTTTTCCTTTTTTGTATGTGTCTGAATATTTAGAATCTGCTACAGTGAGTATCACTGTCATGATGGAAGAACCATTGGAGGCTCCTTTATCTGTGCATAGAGTGAGATATAGCCCTGGGGATCCAGGAGAAAGCACTGGATCCCTAGGGATCTGCCTTGAACCTCTTTAGTGTTCAGATCAGCTCCCTGAGGCTTATTCTGTTCTGGAAAAAATAATGTCTGTGCACAGAAGTACAAATACCAATAATTTAGTAAAAGCTTGATGTTAAATAAAACAATGACTTTTAAAATGGTGTATAATCCTATTAACATAATGCTTCATAACCATTCTCGGGGGTTTAGAACTAACTCATTGGAGATTTTTTTTTTAAACTGACTTCTTAAAACATGCTCAATCCATTATAAACTTCTCACTGCCTTCTCTACTGCTGACATGGAAATGAGTAGAAATCACACCCAAGATTTCTTCCTGGAAGTTGTAATGGCATCCAAACTAACTACTGTGATAGTAAGTTGGAAGAAGCATTTATTTTATGGATTTGCGTCTTCACAGACAGAAGATGCTCATCAATTTTCCCTCTTCTCTCACTTCCTTAGTGTGGAAGAGAATAGTACAGTTAATTTTTCATGGTGTCCTGTGAAGCTACATCAATGGAAAAGAGGACCTGAAAGATACTTTTTAAAAAGGACATTCCAAGAAATACTGCCTAGCCTCACGTGTAGAATCCCATAAAACTGAGCTCATAGAAGTAGAGCAGAGGAGCAGTTGTCGGGGACGAGGTGGGTGGGATGGGTTAACTGGTGTACACACTGAGCTAGACAGGAGGAAGAACAGAACAGGCTGTTACACAGAAGGGTGGGTCCAGTTGGCAGTGTTGCCAGATGTGAGTGCAAGTAGCTAAAGGAGGGGATTTGAATGTTCTCATCACAAATGACTGATGTTTGAGATTGAGTAACCTAAATACCCTGAGCTGATCATTACAGTGTACAACTGTGTGGAAACATCATAACCCAGAAGTATTTTATGGTATTTTCTACATATTGTTTTTTCAAAAAAAATAGAAAAAAAATTTTTTGAAAAATCTGAAGAAAACATCCAGAAAAAAATTCCACCCTAGTCCAGCCAGATATGCATGAAATGCAAAAGTGAATCTTAGTCTGTAAAAATCACTTGCAAGATGGTATCCAATTGTCCCCTTAAGGACAAAACAATGAGGCAGAAATGTACAAGTCATTTTTACTCCACAGCTGAGTAAATTTTCTCAAAGTTAATTTTTAAAAAATTGCTTTTAATATTTTTTTAAACAAATATATCTAGAGTTTTTTTTAATGGTGCTATGGAAAGTATCAAATTTCTTGCCATCAGCTGGGAGTTAGGGGAATCACCTCATATGTAGCTGGTGCAATTTAGTGTTCCTGCTATGCTTTGAAATCATCTCCGTATAATCTTTGCTATATATTTTATACACTAATTTTTGTGAACTATGCAATGTAAACAATAAAACGGCATTCAATATTTTCTAAGTATTTTTATAGGCTGCAGAAAAGAGAACTCTTAGGTCCCTGCAGCTGTGATACATGTTTTGGCTTTGGTAACTTTCCATGGAAGGTATAAATACACTGAAAATCCCGGAACGGTGTGTGCCTGTCCCTTACTTCAGATTCTCATATTCTAGTCCTGGAGCTACAAGTCTACATAACTTCCATTCTTCATCTTGGCCACCATCATGAAATAGTGCATAATGAGTGTTGGCGTATGCCTGGCAGAGTTCTGGATTTTTCAATTGGTGGGGGTGGGGGTTCTGGGCATCATGCGCAGATCGCCTGCAACATGTTCTGTGAAAGGTGATCCTAAGCCCCAGTCGGGAACAGGGCCCTCAATTGTGCATTTTAACCAGCTCCCTGGGTAATTTTAGAGCAAATTATGGAATAATTAGGATACAAATAGAACAACCTGGAACTTCCAAAGAAAGGGAGCCAAGATCCCGAGGTGGATCCTAGTGATGTTTGTTGGCTCGTAACTTAAGGAATCTTAGAGAATTTTAAGAGGACAAGGCCACTTCTGGGTGGCCTGGGTTTGAGGTGATCTTAGAAGAATCAGTCTTTCTCCCTAGTGGGGTCTCAGAGTTCAGCAATAATGTGGGAACTAGTGGAGCCACCAGAGGAGGGACACAGCGAACGTCTCGGGAGGTCTGGTTGCAGGAGGCCCTTCCAAGGTGGTCTGGGGAACCAGGAGAGCCAGATGGAATGGCTGGGGGCAGGAAGGGACTGTGGGAGGAGAGGATTGACACTACCCAGAGCCCCCTGGGGGCTGTGCATTTACAGCAGGGCTGCTAGTGTCCAGCGATTATGGGGATTCTTCGAAACTTCGCTGGTCTTGGTGGTGTGTTCCGTTTTTCAGATGAGGATGAAGCAATAGAAAATAAAGTCATTCTTAATCAGCCCTACTGAAGCAGTAGTGTCATTTAAAATTAGCTTTCCAGGTATTTTTAAATGTCTATAATTTTAATCTGTTGTCTTCATCATTCCTCATCTCTCAGACTTGAGGCTTGCGTTGAGAAACAATTCTGCCCTTGTGTTATAAATAGTATGTTTCGCGGATGATGTGTTTTAAAGTGATTCTAGAATCTCATATTTGCAAAGGTTGTTAGATCTCACTTTGTCTACATCCCTTCTTAAAGACTTTTCAATAGCAGCACCAACTTCATTTCCTTCCTGAGAATCTATAGCAGTAGGCACCCAGTTGAACCAAGAAAGTAGTCCCTTCTTTAAAAATAATTTTTAAAAATTCTACTTAGTTGTACATGACAGCAGAATGCATTTCAATTCTCTGGTTGCACAAATGGCATGTCTCTACACTGTGTGCAATCATATGTACCTAGGGTAATGTCTATCTTATTCCACCATCTTTCCTACCCACCAAAAGCCCTCTCCCTACCCTCCCCTTTGCCCAATCCAAAGTTTCTCCATTCTTTCCATGCCTCCCTCATCATAGGTCAGCATCCAATAATCAGAAAACATTGAGCCTCTGGTTTTTGGGATTGGCTTACTTCACTTAGCATTTACCTGCAAATGCCATGATTTTATTCTCTTAATGCTGAGTAACATTCCGTTGTGTATGTATACCGTAGTTTCTTTATCTATTCACATTATTGATGGGCATCTAGTTGGCTCCACAGTTTAGCTATTGAGTTGTGCTCCTATAAAAATTGATGTGGCTGTTACCCTGTAGTATGCTGTTTTTAAGTCTTTTGTGTATAGACTAAGGAGTGGGATAGTTGGGTCAAATGGTGGTTCCATTCCATTTTGATATTAACTCTGCCTGTCCAAGAGCATGGGAGATCTTTCCATCTTCTAAGGTCTTCTTTAATTTCCTCCTTTGGTGTTTGGTAGTTTTCATTGTAGAGGTCTTTCACCACTTGTTAGATTGATTCCTAAGATTTTATATTTTTTGAGGCTATTATTTTCTGAGGAATCTCCACACTGCTTTCCATATTGGCTGCACTAGTTTTCAGTCCCACCAGCAATATGGTGGCAACACTTACTCTTGCTTTGTATTCTTGATAACTCTCATTCTGACTGGGGTGAAGTGAAATCTGAATAGTTTAGCATTTTTCTAATTGCTAGAGATGTTGATCATTGTTTCTCATGTCTGTTGATTGTATATCGTCTTCTGAGAAGTGTCCAAGTCCTTGGCCCATTTATTGACTGGGTTGTTTATATTTTGGTATTAAGTCTTCTGAGTTCTTCATATATCCTGGAGATTAGTGCTCTGATGTGCGTGTGGTAAAAATTTTTTCTCCCATATTGTAGGCTCTCTTCACCTCACTGATTTTTTTTTTTTTTGCTAAGAAGGTTTTTAGTTTGAATCCATCCTATTTATTGATTCTTGATCTAGAACTAATAAATGAATTCAGCAAAGTAGCAGGATATAAAATCAATACCCATAAATCAAATGCATTTCTATACATAAGTAAATCCACTGAAAGAGAAATCAGGAAAACTTACCCCATTCAAAATTGCCTCAAAAAATATAAAATCTTAGGAATTGATCTAACAAGAGGTGAAAGACCTCTACAATGAAAACTACAAAACACTAAAGAAGGAAATTAAAGAAGACCTTAGAAGATGGAAAGATCTCCCATGCTCTTGGACAGGCAGAGTTAATATCAAAATGGCCATACTACCAAAACTGTCACACAGATTTAATGCAGGTCCTATTAAAAATCCCAATGACATTCTTCATGGACCTAGAAAAAGCAGTCATGAAATTCACTTGGAAAAATAAGACTCAGAATAGCCAAAGCAATCCTTAGCAAGAAAAGTGAAGGAGGCATCACAATACCAGACCTTAATACAGAGCATAGTAACAAAAAATGGCATGATATTGGCACCAATATCATGTAGACCAATGGTACAGAATAGAGGACAGAGACCAACTGACATAGTTATCTCATACTAGACAAAGGTGCCAGAAAGATACATTGGAGAAAGGGTAGCCTCTTCAACAAACGGTGTTGGGAAAAGTGGAAATCCATATGTAGCAAAATGAAATTAAACCTGTCTTTGACCATGCCCCAAACTGAAAGTGGATCAATTACCTAGGAATTAGACCAGAGACCCTGTGTCTAATAGAAAAAGTAGGCCCAAAACTTCATGTCAGAGTAGGCCCTGACTTCCTTAACAAGTACAGTTCTCTCGACAGTTCTAAATGTAGGAAACTTTCGTGTTTTTAAGATTATGCAGGACTCGCCTGCTTGGAGACCAGTTGGAAGAGGTCTGGTCTGCCTCTTCTACCATACATACCCCTTCACCTATTTAAACAGGGTGTCCTGTGTCCTCCTTCTTTTATTCCTTTAACTCTGTCCATTAGTCCTATGTCATGGCTGCTCACTCCTGATCAACATTGCGCAGCTCCAGTGACCCTTAGGTGTGTACACTTGGGACCGAATCCATTTCTAAGAGCATCTGAACCAAGAGTTTAGGAGGTGTGTTACCTCCCTGGATGCAGTGTACCTACTGACACAGCTACCAGGCTGGTGCCTCTTCAGGAAGGTAGAGAGGGTATTTGTAAGTGCTTGTTCTTAGTAAATTCTTCTTGATCCCCAATGATCCCATATGTCCATCTCATTATGAAGCTCCGCTTAAATTAATCTAGGATTTTGTCTGATTGCTGTAAATCTCCCTGGCATATGGTTATAAGTTTCACCTCATTTGCCCTTGTTTTTGGCTTCCTATCATTAGAACACTTGTCTCAATTTTTCTGACTTTTGAAGAATACTGAACATAATTTAACTCATTTTTTCCCAACGTCCCAGGTGTGGAACATCAATAAAAACTTAAAAATAGTATATACTATAATTAAACAGTATAATTTTTCATTATTTTTTGTAGTTGTAGATGAACAGAATGCGTTCATTTATTTTTATGCAGTGCTAAGGATCAAACCCAGTGTCTCACAAATGCTAGGTGAGTACTTTGCCACTCGGCTACAGCCTCAGTCTGTTTTAAAATAATGTAATTTTAGAGCCAGGCATGGTGGCACACTTGTAATCCCAGCTACTCTGGAGTTGAGGCAGGAGGATGGCAAATTCAAAACCAGATTCAGGAACTTAGAAATGCTCTAAGCAACTTACTGACAACCTGACTGAAAATTAAAAAAAAAAAAAAAATCTGGAGATGTCTTGGTTGAGTGCTCCTTAGTTCAATTCCTGGTACAAAACATAAAATAAAACATAATTATATCTAATTATGTTAATTGTTATAAGATCTAGATTATGATTTCAACCTATTTTAATGTACTTGTATCAATTTCATTGAAATATTCAGAGTTAACACTGGGATTTAATGGGTTTAGCTAATTATGACAAGATAATTTCATGTAATTCAAGTTTAATAGTAGATACCATATTAAACATCAATGAGAAAGAATTATTTTGCAAGTTACCTACGCAAATTATGTCAAATAACCCCTAACAGATGGATAAGAGATTAATCTTAAGTGAGGAATAATCTCAGGGAATTTAAATTAATTGGTAAGGTTGCCACATGAGAGGGAGTGAAGTAAAGATTCAAATGGAATTCTTTGGACTCAGTTCAGCTCTCTCTAGGGAAGAGATAACTAGACAGTCTTGGATTTCTTATTTTTCTAGCAGCTCTGCTACTTTACTGTAAAGAACTTGCAGGACAGACACTTATGTTTTTAAGAATAGCAGTTGGCAAACTTTGTGAAGACCAGATATTAAGCACTTCAGATTTCATGGGTCATATCACAATTTGTGGAAATATTCATGTTAAGAAAATCAAAAGGAGTCTGGGGTTGTGGCTCAGTAGTAAAGTGCTCACCTCACACATGTGAGGCCCTGGGTTTGATCCTCGGCACCACATAAAAATAAGACTGCAAATTGGTGCAGCCAATATGAAAAGCAGTATGGAGATTTCTTGGAAAATTGGGAATGGAACCACCATTTGACCCTGTTAGGGTCTGTAAACAAGTCAGGACGGTGCCTGGCATTTTGCCAGAGGGAATGGTTTGTGAAGTAAGACATTAAGTGTGGAGATTCCTTATTGATTGCTGTATCTAGTTTATGTTAATTAAGATAAGCTGTGTGGAATGTATATATACCCCTCCTGTCCTACAATAAAGGGCTCCCACTCCTGCTGTAGCAATGTACACAAGTTGCTCATCACCCCCCAGTTATTCTGCCCCAGTGATTTGTGCCCAGCCAGACTTCAGCATGACCCAGCTATCCCTCTCCTCAGTCTATACCCAAAGGACTCAAAAACAGCATACTACGGAGAAACAGCCACATCAATGTTTATAGTGGCACAATTCACAATAGCTAAACTGTGGAACCAACATAGATGCCCTTCAATAGGTGGATTAAAAAAAAAATTGGCATATATATATATATATATATATATATATATATACAATGGAATATTACTCAGCGATTAAAAAAAAGAATAAAATAATGGAATTTGCAGGTAAATGGATGGAGTTAGAAGAAGATAATGGCAAGTGAAGTTGGTCAATCCCAAAAAAACAAATGCTGAATGTTTCCTTTGATATAAGGAGTCTTATTCATAGTGGGATAGGGGGAGAGGGAGCATGGGAGGAATAGATGAACTCTAGATAGGGCAGAGGGGAAGTGAGGGGGCATGGGGTAATTATGGTTGAAAATGATGATCATTATTATCCAAAGTACAGGTATGAAGACACGAATTGGTGTGAATATACTATGTATACAACCAAAGATATGAAAAATTGTGCTCTATATAAGAATTTTAATCCATTCTGCTGTTATACATAAAAATAAAGGTATTTTGTCCAACTACAACTAAAAATAAATACTAAAATAAATGATGATATTGGCACTTTAACCCAAATCAGTTTAAAACAGTAGCGAAGGACTTACTCCATCCAGCCTGACTTCTCCCTTCTCCCCAATACCACAAGCATTCGGTACCCAGCTTGACCATAGTCCAGCAAGAACGTGGACAGAATACCTCACTGGGATGTGTCTGACGCTGAATTACTCCAGTTTGATTATAAGAGACCTAAAGTGTATTGCCTCTTCTGGGTCCTAATAGGTGCTATTCTTGGATAATGGATGAAAATTGAGGTTCAGAGGAGGATGGTGCCTCCAAGCTCCAGTGGTGGTAGGCAGGAGTCGGTTTCTGCTGGAATGCTGAACAAGTGGTCCTGGATTCTTCCCTGACTCTGTCACCCTTGGTCCACCACCAAAATGGGCCTCTTCAAAATGGCAGCTTCATCAAGCCCCAGGCCTCAGACCCAGCTGGCAAGAGAGATCATGGCCTTTAATAGCCTGATCACAGAAGGGACTTCCTGTTGTCTTTGCCAGATCTATTGGTTAGAAAGGAGTCCCTCTCTTTAGGGGAGAAGATTACACAAGGAGGCAAGAACTAGGAGGCTGGAATCGCTGGGATTGGAGTGCGTCTATCTGCCAATCACAGGTGTCTCAACTTTCTCCTGTCAGGAAAATCCATCAAGTTGGCTGTAAATGTCACCAGTGTGTCTACCCTGGTGGCCCATTCTTGGTTGTTCTGTCTGGTCTCCCCCCTTATGTTGTGCAACACCCATTAACTGGTAGGTCCCACAATGAAGAACAAATATTTCAAAGTCCTTAAGTTGTCCTTTTGGGAATTTGTTATTTAATGAGGTAGCTAAAAGGCATGAAGAGGGGACAGGAGTGACAGATTTGGGAGACGTGGGTGTAATATTTGCATCTTGTTATTCCTTTCGGAAGTATTATAGTGGATACAAAACTATTCATGCTAATGTTTCTTAGTTTAGCTCAGTTCTGAGGAATAATTTTATTGGAGACATTTAGAAATAGAAATGAAGAGAACTATTTTTGGCAAAATGAACATTTGCTTGAAGTTTTTTGAAATTTAAGTACATCTGAAACTTATGGTGATTTTGAGAATGAACTCATCAAATTTTACAGCTATTCCATATTAAATGTATTCATGTTCTTGAAATCCTTGGTTTATGGGACCATAAATCTCTAGGTACATTATCTACTGGATGGGTTTAATGAAAAGCAAGATGTTTTGATAAATACTAGCTTCTCTTGAAAACTATGCTTATAACCATATCCATTAAAATTATATATTGCATTTACTGTGTTCCAGGCAGTCTGCAAAAATATTTTAAATAATTCATTTAGTCCTTATGACACTCCTAGAAGTAGCACTATTATGCCAATTTAGATATGGAGATTAGCCTCTGGGAGATTCTGGCCCAAGGGCACATGCTAGGAAGGGAAGAAGGTTTCAGTCAGATCCTGTTAAGGTTTATCGCGTAATCAAATTTGGAGGAGATTAAAAATGTATTGAAAAGTAAAAAAGGACTAGCCAAATTCCTCAGAGATGCTGTGAACACTGCATACTTGATAAAGTACCATATTTGGCAGCCACACTTTGAATATGTGTCACCTTGGTTTGTCTGGGATTGTGCCACAGAGGCTATAATTATTCTACAGAACACTCCCAGAATCAGAGTTTGAAATTTAGAGACAAGATTAGGAAAATGGCATTCTTGAAAGTGGACCAGAACTAATGTAAAACGGGTGAGATGAACTGTAGGTTCCAGCCCAGGAAAGCTTAATGCCTAGCTGATGAGAGCAGGAGCTGTGTGACGAGAATTATCTGGGTGTGTTAGTTTATAAGCTAGCCAAATAAAGAATTGTCCACAGTGTGGGTTTAGTGTTTTCCTTAATGCCAAGGAACAAAGGTAACGGAACAGGTTGACTTCATGAAAGTTGGTGTTGATCCCTCTACCCCTTTGCATTTTGCACCATGATTGTCGCCACGTTGTGTCTCCTGCACGTCGTTACTCTCGCGCCTGCCTTTTTCTGGGAAAGTTCATGTTTTCCCATCCTGAGATGAACTTCTCTTCCCTGTATGTACACATCTCTCTGGCATTGTCTTGGATAATTCTAGATGCAGATCGGCTTCTTGCATGTGTTGCAGCAACTAAAGAAGTCGGGGGTGGGGGTGGGTGAAGAGGAAGCTGGAGCCTGTCGTGTTGCAGGGGAGAAGGGAACCCTAGGAGAGGATGCATGCTGGCTTCCTGACTGCATGCTGTGCACCAGGCTCTCCACAAATGCGGAGCACCTGACAGGCAACGCACCATCTGACCCTCATAACTTTCACACCAGCTGAGCAAACAGTCCGAGACTAATTTGATCAAAGTCCTGCTACTAATAATCGAGGTTGTTGTCAATCTAGAATCCAACTTATATCTTGTAAGTTATTTTTCCCAGAAGAGTGTAGAGGAGGTTGTAAATACTTCGTATTCATCTAAAATGGCACACACCCCAAACATAATTGAAACCATTTCCTTCTTGCCCTAGAGGTACGGTCTGTCTTCAGTAGCTGTGGATTCCATCCTGAGAATTCAACCAACTTGGGGGAGAGAAATATTGGGAAAAAAACAATTGCATGTGTAATGAACATGTTCAGACTACTTTCCCCTGACGTTATTCCCTAAGCAATACAGCTTAACAGCTATTTACAAAGCTGTTACGTTGCACTAGGTATCATAAATAATCTAGGCATGATTTGAAGAATACTGAAGACCGTGCGTGGGTTTTATGTGAGTACCGCACTGTTTCATGTAAAGGACTTGGATATCTGTGGGTTTGGAATCCAGTCCTGCAGTCAGTACATGACGAAGATTGAGAACTAGACACACTTTCCCACCTTTAAATTATAATATTTCTCAAAAATGTCCTCATTAATGTATATGTTCCTTAGCAATAAATGCTATTTTCAGGTATTTAATTTTTAACATTCAATAGTGTTGATTTGTACCTATCCTCAGACAGCTTGTTTCTGTTTTACATTGTTTACTCAAAACACATTTTTTTTTTCTGCAGGAGTAAACCAAAGTTTACTTATCACCATGTAAATGTTCTATTGTTGATGGACATTTGGGTCACTTCCAATTTTTTTTTAAGCTGTTTAGAGCAATGCCTCCTGGTAAGGTCCTTACGTTTCTCAACATTCCCGTCAGTACATTTAATCCTGGAGCTGCTGGGGTAAATCATATCTTCAACTTGACAAGGCATATTGCTCTTCACAATGATTATTTTGTGGGTTTCTTTCTTTTCTCTCTCTCTTTTTTTTAAGAATATCCCACTAACTTTAATCATGTGATTTGAAGTGTTAAGGACAAGAACAAGTTAATGAGACCTCAATAAAAGGTCATTATTTCCATTTGAATTTTAAAAATACTAGCGAAGATTTTAATTTCAGTACGTGAAACTGATGTTACAGGTGTGTTATTCTTAGGTAGTTAGACCTTTAGAAAGATCTAAAAGGCCTGGCCTGGCAAAATGTTCCCAAGACGGTGATCATCACGCCTTCACTTATCATTAGCCAATGCTTAGTGACCCCTTCCACATGCGGATCATGAAGGAGGAACAAGGTGACTGACAGATCTCAATCTGATCATTGATGGGGATTTCACAATGATATAGAGCATCCCAGGTCCAAGGATGCACACAGCCAGGGCGTGTGATAGCCAAGATACTGATTACTGTTTCAGGGTATGGTTGTAACTTAAGGGCAAAACCACATTGATCTGTTTACTTATGTATTTATCATGTTTATCACATGAACAAGTTGGACATCATGAAAATGATCTCTGTATGGAAAAGCAAAATTTTCTAAAAATTGTGAATGACAAAGGTACAGGGGAGGAGTTCTAGGGTGCTGGAAAAGCTGTTCTAACTGAGTGATGTTTACACAGCTTTTCCTTGATAAACAGAATAGATTATCAGTTTATTGTGTGTGTGTGTGTTTTGGGTTTTTTTTCGTACCAGGAATTGAACCCAAGGGCACTTAACCACTAAGCCACATCCTCAGACCTCTTTTGAAAACTTTTTTGTTCTGCAAGATTAAAAAAAAAAGGGTTTTGCGAATTTGCCAAGGCTGGCGTGTGATCCTCCTGCCTCAGCCTTCTGAGTTGTTGGGATTACAGGTGTGTGCCACCATTCCCAGCCAGGTTATCACTTTTTTAGTGGTTTCTGTATGTGCTTTGGTTTTAGCTTTAAAACATTTTATTGTGAAACAAACCAGTTAAAACCTTTTTTTATATTGCTTACAGTTTTAGAAGAGCTCTACATATACAAAGTTAGTATGTTTACATATGTGTATGTCTGAGGATTAAATATTCTGGAAAAGGTAGTTAAGCTGTTAAGTTTTCTAACAATCTTGATTTTTCCCCCATTTTTACTTTTAAGTTGGTGTTATTTTACTTGGACCTTTATTTTGTTCATTTACATGCAGTGCTGAGAATCGAACTCGGTGCATCACATATCTAGGCAAGCATTCTACCACTAAGCTACAATCCCAGCCCCCCATTTTTACTTTTTTTTTTCAAATGACAAATACGGCTTGATGATCTGCAGTGGTAAATGACATGTATATCCTTCTACAACCACGAGCTCTCCATTTTAACCCAACAATTCTGACAGTTTCTTTTGGACTTACTGTGCTTAGAATAAAACGTAATTTCTAGTTGTAATCTACTTAGTCTAAAAACTTTGTGAGTATATTTAATGGAAAGCCAAGAGTAACTTGGGGGTGGAGGGGAAGAGATAAAGGAACTGAGATCAAGTTTTCAAAATATTATGAAGAGGAAAAAATCAAATGCAGTACTTCCCTTTCATGATGATCTCATTCTGGTTTCTCCGCCACCACCCTCACTGAAGTGTTCTGCAGACAGTGGCCCTTGGTGACCTGCCAGGCAGACGGTCATAATTACCAGCAGAGGCAGTGGTCTTGTGTGCTATTGACAGGATTTAACAAAGATGGCCAAAGCCTGGATATCCCACCAGACATCTTATGTAATGGTTCTCTCTGGAGGAAAGTTCAATCTGAAGTGTCTCTATTCTGAAGTGGCCTTGCATGGTAGAAAGAACATGAACTTTAGAAGTCAGACTCCCTGCTACTCATGACTGTTAGGATTAATCCAAGCTAATGGACTTGTAACATCTATGAAATGTGTTCTTCAGTCTCGGGGTGGGCAACACAATTCTTAAGCTTTGGGGGATGACACGAGATCCGATGTGAGACAAGTTGTGATGCTCAGTAAGTGCCAATTTCTCTCTTCCCTGTCCAAACTGGCCCTGGGGCCAGCAGCTTCCCCAGCCCACAGCTTTGTAGTTGAGCAGAATGTGGGTGCCCGTCGGTGTTGCCTGGGGCCATCTTTGAAAGGAATTAATTGAATGTGCTGCCAACCTTGCTTGTGAACACAGGCTGTCTTCTGGACTTTCTTCACATAGAAAGATAGTATAACCTTAAATGAAGAGAGATGTAGATGGTTAAAATATTATAAGTATATTGTGTCCAGTAGATGTGGAAATTATTTGCCAATGGGATTTTAAATTGACCTCAACTGTTACACCACATACTCATTTTGGGACCACTTCCAGGGGTCCCTCTAAGAGGCTGTACTGAGTTGGTCAACACTATGGTTGACCGTTCCATATCTACTCTGGAGTCCTCCCACCTTCCATCCCTCACGTCTGGAATTCATTTCCAGCATCTCGGCACCTGCCAGTTGGAGGAAGGAATCCCCCATAGCTGGGTGGAGGAAGGGCCTGTGGGCTTGCCCCCGCGTACGCATGAATGCTCTCATGATACTTTAATAATGCTCTCAGAAGAACAATTGCTTTGGAGGCCGAGTGAGGATCTGTGGGGCTCTTCAGAAGAACAATTTCCAGCGTACTCACCTACTTTCTGGAGTTTTCTCTATGTTCACTGATGTTTTTGGTTACTGGTTGCTTTTCAGTTGGAACCCCAGAATTCATTGAGCATCATTGTGTCTTGTGTTGGTTGTGGACCTTCGACCATCCATTTCAAAGCAGTGACCAGGCTGGGGTTAGTTTGCACTCCAGTAAAGCATCCCACCACTGGGCGTGCTCCTGAGCACTTTCCTAGGCAGACTTTGCTTGGGTTTCGAGGACAGGGTAAAACCTTGGCACACCTAAGACGGACCATTCTCCAGTTAATGCACTCTACTTGTAGGGTGAGATGTGTTGAGGTTTCTCTAGGTGGACTCACAGCCTACAGGTTAAGACAGATCCCAGAGCTGTCTGTTCACTTCTGTGTTAACAAGTCACATAACTGTATGCAGCAACCAACTGCTAAAATAATACTACATAAAAAGTGTCTTTTTCAGTGTTTATTCACCAGGTTTTATAATGTGCTTTATGATTTTTATCTTCACAACCCTATGAGGTAAGCACTGTTCTATGAAATCCTGTGCTTGAACTATAGGGTGTTTGGCTGTTATTTCCTTTGTGGTCATCTGCCTGAGTGCACGTGACCTCAATGCAGGAATTGTCGGATAGCCAGAGTGAGGTCTCCAGGTTAGGAGAACAGTGACAGGACTGGAGCTGAGACTTGCATATCCTAACCTGGATTCCAGAGCTCTGTGACCTTACGTGGTGATAAAGTATTTCTGAGGACGTATATAGACAGTAAACTTTTGATGATAAAGAAAAACAAGTATATCATGCTCATTACTACCATGATTCTCCAGACACCATGCCAGCCTCTGCTGAGTGCTGTCTAGGGCCTTCTGATCTGCACCCCACCCTCACCTCTCAAGCTGTGGCCCCTGCCGTCTTCCATAGGGTCTTCTTCCCTCTCCAAGCCCTGGACTTTGTCCAGTCCTGAACTTTCTTAAAGTGCTATTCATATGGTTAATTCTCGTTATTCAAAATCCAATCTTAATCCCATGTCTTCCCGCCAGCTCCCCCACCCCACCGCCCCCCACTCGCTTCCTGCAGCTTTTAGGGTCTCTGCTGCTTATTCCTATTGGTTGTGTGCCAACTTGCATGGCTACTTCTTATGCTTTGCTGTGCCTCTTGGCTCCTGGAGGGAGCCATTTGGAAACATTACTTCCTGTCTTAGAGTCCTTAAATGCAGAGTGCTATAGAATTTTCTTTGTTCCTGAGGCAAAGTTGTTGGTGGTTGCTCACACCCATTTTTTTTTCTATTCTAATAAGTCTAGCCCATGAGATTCTTGGACGAAAGAGGGAAAAGAATCACATGTGCTTGAAAGTAAGCATGGTTTTTGTTTTTATTTTTAACATGTCTCGTCTCATCTTTCACACTGGCCAGGGCTCAGATGAGGCTGTATGTCTAGTGTCTGGGTCGTTGTTTTAATGTTGGGAGTTCTTCTTGTTCAGCAATCACATGGCCAGCAAGTTGATTTGGGGATATTAGATCATTGAGCTCACCCTGTGGTCCCTTGTTATGCTGGAAGAACACTGAGTACCCAGATGTATTTAAGAACACAGCCCTCTCCAGAGAATATTCAGCTGAGATTTTGGTATTTTTAACAATTTTGAACCCTGTAATTTAGAGCCAGCCCTTGGCTGATGCAGAAGAGTTTGCTCATTGTCATAAAGCATCCTGTTAAATTGCCTATGGTGGTTGTTTTCCTAATAATTAAAAAAATAATTTGGTACAGTATTAAAATGGGAAAGTGTTTTTGAAAGCTATTCAATAAAAAGCACCTAATCCTGTTCTCTTGTTATGGTACAGGAGATTGAGCCCAGGGGTTCTTTACCACTCAACTATGTCCCCAGCCCTTTTTGAGATAGGGCAGCACTAAGTTGCTGAGGGTCTCACTACATTGCCCAGGTGGGCCTTTAACTTGTGACCCTCCTGAGTCGTTGGGATTACAGGTGTGCACCACTGTGCCTGGTTAATACCTAATACAATCAATAAGATCTTTGAAAAGGAAATTAGAAATAGTGTCTAACGAAATTCAGCGCCCCCCCCTTTTTCCAGTGTTTATCACTGTCCTTATGCTTTGCCTTTCTGATTAGACCATAA
Source organism: Spermophilus citellus (assembly GCF_964194105.1). Lineage (NCBI taxonomy): Eukaryota > Metazoa > Chordata > Mammalia > Rodentia > Sciuridae > Spermophilus > Spermophilus citellus. The sequence continues at coordinate 803,948 of NW_027673113.1, read as the reverse complement.
ATCTTAGCCTAATTCAGATTCTCCAGAGAATTACAGAAGCTAGGTCAGGTTTACAGACTCTTTTACAGAGTCATGTTTGAGGTTTTTTATTTTTTCTTCTTTTTTTTTTTTTGCCTTCCTCAAAACAGCTCTATCTTACGAACCTGAGCAGATCTCTGTGCCAGTTTACAGTGGGGTGGTGGTGAGTTTCTAAGGTACAGTGGACTTCCTATGGGTTTGGAAGTCCTGTAAATGAACATGGTGAACCTTAGAGTGAGGTTCAAGGGGAAAGGAGGGTGTAAGTATCAAACATCGATGTGGCCGAACCAGAGTAATAGGGTGTCATGGCAATCCTAACAAAAGCCATGGGAAATGGTCTGTCCTGCACCACGAGCTGGGGTATAAATCCTGCCACCTGTTGATGGCCCTAGTCAATCGGGAATCCATAAGCCATAGCTAGAGAGGCCAGACTGCTGCCACCATCCTCAAGTTCATAATCCCTCTTTGTGGGGCCTCCACCTCTGACCTCCTTGTGCCTCTTGAATAGTGGACATCCTGTCCCATTCATCCTAGTTTTATCACAAGTGGAATCCAAGAAGAGAAAGGAGGGTGTAGAACAGCGATCATCAAAGTAGATGAGCAGCCTCAGCAGCATCTGGAAGCTCCTCAGAAATGGAAATTCCTGAGCCTTCCTAGAGACCCTGCTGACCCCAGCTATAGGGCTTGGGATAGGCAGCTGTGTGCTAATGAGCCTCCAAGTGGATCTGACACCCCCTAATAAACAGTTGTAGACTCTGCAGACTCAAGACAATAACTAGGTTTGAGAGCACAGATTCTTCCAAAGTCTCCATGTGATGTTAACTATCAGTTTTTAAAAACAGATTTTAAGATAACTTATTTATATTTCTTTCACATTTTTTCCATCTTGCGAACTCAAAAAAAAATCTATTTTTTGTTTCCTTCTGGCTGAAGTTGGCAAATGTTTACCACATAAAATTTCATATCAAGTTTCACAAAACGAAACAAAGTATAATTAACCTTTTGAATGTTTTTATAAAAGCTTGTAGCACTTTTATTTCTGAAGTTATTAGTCTCACCAGTCTTTTCAAAGTATGCTTCAAATGACTGTTTGTAGATCAATAACATCATTTTATTAGCACAAACTTCAGATAATTTAGGAGAGAACCTGTTTATCAAGGAGTCTCTTTAGAAGAGCTGAGCATTGAGGGTCCAGGTCTACCTGCAGGAATTTCCCATTGACACCCCCCCCCCGCCACCATGCCTGGGCTCACCCACAAGGACTCCAGAACCAAATTTACCAAATCTGATTACACAAAAAGAACCACCAACAATATATATGTGTGGGATGAAAAAGGCTCTGACTATTCCTATTTCATCTGTCTAGAAATTTCTATCTGTTGGTAAAGAGATTGGATTGGATTGGTCTTCAAAATAAGGTGATTTTATGTGCATTTGTTTTACTTTGACAGTCTTCAAATGCTAGTTGGTTGTAAGATTGTTATTTTTTAGTAACAACTGTAATGACAAAATGGTAGCTGCTATTGTTTGAGCACATACTGTGAGCCAGGTGTTGTTCAACACCACAGCTTCACAGTCCTTGAGATAAACACTGTTACATCTAGCATTCTCCAGTTAAAGAAATTGAGATTCAGAAAGGTTAAGTAACTTGTCTAAGACCACCTAGCCAGTCAGTAAGACTCCGGTTTTGAATCCAGAACATCTGACCTCAAGGACTGGTCCCTTATTGGTGCACCCACAGGCCTCGCTACTGAAGTAGTTTGCCCACCGCTGGGCTCTGTTGTTTGTGGGGGGTGTCTTATCCTCCGACAAAATGACTCAACGCATACCTGTTCGACAGGCAGTTGTGTTATGTCAGTACTTGGTGCTGAAGGTCATGGAGGTGGGTGGTGACATTGGGCTCACAGGACTGTTGAGCTCTACAGAGCAGTGTAGCAGTCAAGGGTCCTTAAGTCCTGCTTAGGAGTCTATACGAAGGAGATGGCAAGAGTTCATATAAAAGATGCCCGTTAAAGGATTGTATGTCTGACCATCAAAATTCAGACAATAGAAATATAAAATAAAAATTTAGCTTACCCTGATGGAACATAATCTAGCTAATAAAATCATGTGTTGACAAAACATGTAGTAATAAAGGAGATCAGGAGAAGGGACTGGGATGGGAGAGTGGGGAAGTGCTAGGGAGTGATATTGGCCAAATCATGTTGTGCATCTGTTCGAATATGCAACAACAGATCCCATTATTATGTACAACTATAATGCACCAATAAAAAATGGAAAGATGAGAACCCCCAAATCACATCTCTTATTCTGGAGGTGACCCTGATTCTCCCTTCCTAAATCAACCTGTCTCTGCTTCCAAAGAAAGAATTTAGTAATAAAAAAACCTTTCAAATTAAAGCTAAAAATGAAATAGCATAAAGAAAACAGCTATAATTTGCATACATGTATATGTATTAAATAAGAAATATAAGCAGTTTCTTGAGGATTATGAAATTTGTGGCATTTATTCATACTTTACATTTTCTAAACTTACTTACATTCATAGTGTACTGGTTTATTTGGGGGAGGGGGGAAGCATTAAAGGCTTTTCCTCAAGTTTCCTAAATCCAATGAATTTACTTTTGAAGGTAGAATTTCTCACAAATCTTTTATTCTGCAGAGTCTATAGATTTCAGTAGCATTTTCTGTGCCTTAGAGTACTAATGACATAAACGAAAAAATTGAGTGGCATAATGGCTTTGACTTGTGAGGGAGAAGCAGTGGCCTTCTTTGACTTCTTTTTAAATCACTAGTTTATCATCTGAGCCTGGAGCAAGGCGGTCAGAGAGGCAGCAATCCTTGGCTGTCAGGAGTAGCCAGAGCGGTGTGGGTGGAAAGCAGAAATAGACGCCACAGAAGAGGCACTGCGTCCACTGACTGCAAAGGCCATGTACTTTCCCAGAATCCTCTTGGAATTCCCTGCGGGATGGCCCACCCCATCAGTGTTTTGGGAAATGTCCTCCCCCCCCCTCACCCGTGAAGATGTATCTGATCCAGACTCATCTGCAGCCCCATAACTCAATAATACATTTCTCCATTGTCATCACAACCAAAGACTAAGGAAATCTGTATCGGAAATCTAGTTGTGTTGAAATCCTAACATGAATCCAAAATCACAATTCTGATACATCTTAATGTCAGCTCGGGGATTTTTATGTGCATGATTTTTTTAGAATTTGGCTTTTAATCTTCAGCTTTGTAAAAATTCCTGTTTGGTTAAAATTGTCATGTCAACTTTTATGAGGCGATATTAGAATGCAAATGTAACACAGAAGACTGTTGGCAATGAAGGTGAATGACTCCATTTGCGACCATAAAATCTGGACTTCTTGCTGAGGGTGAGGACAGAGGTTAAGGACCTAGACGAGTTCAGCCTTCAGCTAATGTACTTCCAAAATAGACCTTAAAAATCTTATGACTTCCACTTGTAAATCAATGGAAATGTAACTGATGTGATACAGCAATCTGTATACGGGGTAAAAATGGGAGTTCATAACCCACTTGAATCAAACTGTGAAATATGGTATATTAAGAACTATGTAATGTTTTGAATGACCAACAATAAAAAAAATGTATTTTTGAAGATTTGCAAAAAGAATTTGAATAAAAAAAGCTTATAAAATGTTTATTTGAAAAAAAAAATCTTATGACTGATTGGGAAAAAAAATCTGTTCAATTTTTAAATATCACTTTCAATGAAACACCCAGTTGCACTGGGTGGATTTGCACTTAGTATGTCAGGATTTAAAGACTTTGAAAGGAATGTTTTAAAGAAGGAAACGATGCTCATTTGGTCATCATCCAAATTCAGCTCAAAATTATCATGGGAGTTGAGTATAGGTACCCATCTGGTAGATGGTACCCTATAAGGAAACATGCAATCAAATATTCTGAATCTTAACTTTGTTTTCTTCATGGGGTTTTGTCAAATAATTGGCATGTAGTTGTGTGTAAAAATCGCAACACATTGCATCTCCCTATCTGGACAGCTCAACATTTGCTCAAGAGCTCATTGCAAAAAAATCACTCAGCAAAAATTTGCAAAAATTCAAAAGAATGTTCTTAAAACCTGCCTTCAATTCATTGTTAAATCTAACAGATAAACAGCCTATGCTTAATCACCTAAACTGTTGATGGACCAAAGTTGATATTTCACCCCTACTAAAAGATGTTGCCAGTGGTATGTGTTCTGCACAACAAATATATCCAGGAGAAACAGCTTTGGAAGAGGCAAAAATCGTTGCTGTAGAACTCATTTCTCCTGGACATATTCAGTAAAACCTATCATTTCTAGGTAGGAGTGGGTCAGACTGAAGTGTCACTTTGATTTTATAACATGGAGAACCAACTGTTTTCTAGTGATGTAAATTTTTCGAATTTGGCTTTTAATCTTTCAGCAGTATTTTCTGTGCTTTAAAGGTGATATGGAAGTCTCAAAAACCTGAAGCAAGTAATTGAATCCAAGAGGCAGTAGGTTGTGGGCTGTTTTTTTTTAATGTTGTTTCAGGTGTTAATGAACCTTTATTCACTTATTTATATGTGGTGCTAAAAGTTGAACCCAGTGCCTCACCCATGTTAGATGAACATTCTACCCCTGAGCTACAACCACAGTCCTAATGGGCTGTTTCATTTTAGTACTAGAGATTGAACCCCAGAGGCACTTAACTACTGAGTGACATCCCCAGTTTTTATTTTTTGAGACAGGGTCACACTAAGTTGCTGAGGCTGTACTTGAACTTGGAATCCTCCTCCCTCACCTCCCGAGTTGCTGGATTATAGGGTATGCCACCATACCCAGCTGGGCTAAATATGATGTAGAACATAGTAGTAAAATTTGATCTAAAAATAGAAAAAGATTTTTTTCCAGCCATCAGAAATTACAGTAAATATTGAGATGTTATGCTACTATAGTAATATATGCTGATATTTCAATGATTTCACCTGCTCAAACAATCAAATACATATGAAAAGGTAACTGACAAAATCCTGATATTCTGGGTTGCAGAATTGTTCATTTTCTTGTAATTTCTAAAATTTTAAATATGTGGATGCATTAACTTCTTCTAACTGGATTTCCAGTTCTTTTAATACCATCTGGCTTGTGGTCACTAGGTCATTATAGGGAAATGAAAAGCAGATGTATTTCCTCTTTAAATTCTAGTTCTACATGACAGTAGAATTTGTTTTATTTATATGGTTTTGGTCCCAGAGATTGAACTCGGAGACAATTTCTTCCTGAGCTACACCCCCAAGCCCTCTTTTTTTTTTTCCTTTAAAAACAGGGTCTCACTAAACTGCTGAGACTGGCCTTGAACTCAGGATCCTCCTGCCTCAGCCTCGTGAATAGAGGGGGTTAACACATCTGGCATATTCCCTTTGTAATAAAGGGGTAGTAAAAAGTTTGAAGTTGTTATTAAAATGTTAAAGCTTGAAAATAGAAACTTTTTGCATCTTGTGTACAGGGGTACATATACACCCACATATACCTCCCCTTCATATGTAACCTGTCTTAAGGCAGGGAAGGGATATTTGTGCCTTAACTGAATACTTGTTAATTGGGATTAACAATGAGTAGTATGTTTAGTCAAACGTATTTTTTTTTCTTAAAAATCCATTTTTGTCAGTGAACAGCATCCACTCTCTTCCTACTAGGGTCACTGTGCTTTGGTTTTGGAGAATTTATTCCTTTCACTGGTTGATTGCCCTCCCATCCTGGTCCCAGGGTGAGTGCACATGCATGAGGTGCGAGCCAGTCACACTTTCCCCAAGTTTCAGTGATGAGTGCAGAATTAGGCACATGGTCCAACCTCCCATAGAAGAGAGTAAATCCCGGACTTGGACAGCCCTGACCTGAGACATGTGAGACCCTGAGATTGTGGTATTGTCCAGTTGTGAGCCTGCAGCTGTGGGAGGGCCACCATGCAAACCCCAGAATGCACAGGCTGAGACAGGGATCCTAATGGAAACTCTTGTGCTCTGGATCCAAGCTGCCCCTCTTAACCTGGGTTTTTCTGGTTGTGTGTGACAGTAAGTTTCCTTGTTGCACGAGCCAGTTCAGTTAGATTTTCTTGTACTTTCAACTAAACACCACCTGATACAGAAACCAGATAGGAAAATGATAAGCAGATGCTGAGTCACTTTCTTCCATCCTGTAGGTTGTCATACTACCTAAACTTCACCTTTGTCTTTGTTGTGGGAGCCTATAAAACTAGGAGTGCCTGTCCCAGGGGTATTTAGAGATGGGTGTTTGAAACAACTGTGAAGAAGTGTCTCCTGGGGGTGCCTGTGTCTGCTTCGTGACTTCAGGGCGAAGGGATATTGTTGGAGGCCTAGTTGTCTGATTTTTTCTCCTTGATTTAAAATTTTGTTAGTGTTAAGGCATTACAGACATTAAAGATCCAGTTTTCACCCTGCTTAGAAGCAAAACATCCGTTGCTTTTTTTATGTCACACTGGAAATCCATGTTCTTTTTTAAAAATTCTTTTTAGATATACGTGACTGTATTTTTTGACACACATGCAGTATAACTTCTATTAGGATCCCATTCTTGTGGTTGCACATGACGTGGAGTTTCACTTGTGTGTCCATATAGAACAGGAAAGTTAGTCCCGTTCATTGTGCTGTCTTCCCTCTTCTTATTCTTTCCCTTTCTATTCCCTTTGTCCAATACAATGAATTTCTATTCTTCCCTCCCCCACCATTGTGTGTCAACACATATTCACAGCCACATCAATGTTTATAGCAGCTCAATTCATAATAGCTAAGTTGTGGAACCAACCTAGTTGCCCTTTTTTTGTGGAATATGTACACAATGGAATGTTCTTTAGCCATAAAGAAGAATGAAATTCTGGCATTTACCAGTATAATGAATGGAACTGGAGACTGTCATGCAAAGAAACCCAGGGTCTTACATATGCTGGACGGGGGTCCAGTACTGAGTCACACTCCTATTGTCTCCTGCATTCACATTCTTCTTGTATTTTAGCCAGCGGATCAACAGTCTTTTTCCTCTTTCCCAAAATAGGACAAAGAACATCCTTTGTGTACGTTAGTTGTCATTTTGTTAGAATAAACCCCTACACAGTGGAATTTTCTGGACACAAGTTACTTTTCAGAAAATTGCACAAATTTACATTTCGGCCAGCGTAGTATGAAACAGCTTGTCACACTCATCTACTCTGGGTGTTAGTAAAAGTCCCTTTCACACGGGCAGTTTTATGAGTAGGATTTAAAATCCTCCCCTGCTGGACTGTAAACCCCGAGGACAGGCTGAGCACATATTCTGCCAGCACCTCCCACGGTGCCTGGCAGAGAGCGTGTGCCGACACATGATTCTGTGGAGAAATGTACATGAGAATTTCAATTGCAGTTCAATGAGCATTAACATTTTGCCCCCCCAAACTTTAGAGTACCGCATCCATAAAACCAACGGGAGATCCATCTTGGCCACAAACCTCACATGTTGCTAAGTGGCACTGGAAGGTCACTGTCATCAAAGCTCAGCCTTTGGAGATGCACCAGCCCTATTTAAATGACTGAATTTGTGGTGCTCCATCCTCTTTCCGAGTTATGTCACCTCCAGCTGCTTTAACAATTCTACAACCAAATGAGTGATGTCTCAAGTTTTCTTCAAAGGCTCTTAAACTCTTTGTGACAATGTTTCTTGAAGTCATTCAGAAGTTTCCTTAGAGCTATTTAGCATCCCAGAGTCCTTAATTATTCTCACACTTAGCACCAACATCCCCACTTATGATGGTGCCCCTTATGATTATCAACTTTATGATGGTTCAAAACATACCCATACAGTCACCTGTCGTCTTTAGTATTTAATAAATTACATGAGGTACCATATTCAATACTACTATAAAATTGGCTTTGCATGAGATGATCTTGTCCACTTAGTCTAGTGGAAAGGTCAGGAATGTGTTTAAGGTAGGATCAGCTGAGCCAGGATGATTTGGTAGACTAGATGTATGAAATGTGTATTTGATTTGATATTTTCAATTTATGGTGTGTTTGTCAGGAAGTAACCTCATTGTAAGTTGAGAGACACCTTATAAGATTAGTCTGGAACCTCATGGTGTCTCTCTGTTTCTTCCTCTTTTGGTGCTGGTCATGAAGCACAGAGCATTGTGCATGTGGCATTATGGAGGCAGAGCCATTAAGTTACTGGGAAACCTTGCAGCAGTCTTGGTGGAGCTGACCCCCCCACCTTGTGTCCTCATGTTTGCAGTGTGTGGGGAGCTGTCAGCTTCTTTCAGGAAGCATCTCTGTCACCTTGCCTGTTGATCCGCTGGCACAGCTGTCCACACAGATAAGCAAAGAGGTACATTTAACAAGAGCTAAATCTACAGGGATTATAACTGAAGTCAAGAGTGACTATGAAGGCCAATTAGGGAAGATCCCTTAGCAAACAAGTCTTCAGAATTCTCATCATAGTTACATTATGAAGTTTTCTTCACATTACTTTATTCAGTTTTCTTTATTCAGCAAAGAAGTGCTGATGAACACTGCTTCGTGTCCAAACCAGGCATGGTACAGCGTCGCCTTTCTCCTGACACTGAAGAAAGGCACAATCTCCCTCCAGCCCCAGCTTCCCAGAGAAACACCCTGCTGAGTTCAGAACCACGGACAGTGACGCTGGAGGTGACATAACTCGGCACCCAGCAATCTTGGACTTTGGTGATCCTGCGACAGATCCCTCTCTTGATTTCTGGGACTTCGTAGGCCCTGCTGAATGATCGGGGAATGTTCACTGTCTCCCCTAAACTCACGGAAATGGCTCATTGGTGACCCTGAATCCCTTGCCAACCTAGTACTAACGCAAGTAGAAATACTGGGTGCTCTGGAACTTCTTTGTGTCCTCTGTCAGCGGCACTTGTTTTTAAGTGTGACTTGGAAAGGAATGGAATTGATGAGGTGACTTCATGAAATCAGTGCATACTTGCACTCAAATCATAAAATGCAGTTTCCATGAGATGGGGGGCTTCTAGGGCCCAATGATATTTGGCAGAGCAGAAGCAAGATAATGGCATTTATTACAGGGGAGTCCATGAGCTTTGCCTTGGGGTGTGATTACACGTGGTGCTCCCAAGGCATGAAATTCTTCATGTGAAAATGATTTTTTACCTTAACAGACAAGCTATCCCTCCCTGAGGCTTACCCTTATTTACATGCATAAAACAGGCACAGATTCCTTCTCCAGTGAAAGGAAACTGACTACAAGGTAACTAAATTGAATAGTCCAAGAACTCCAAATGGCCAAGATTTCTTACAAGTAGCAGCAACATACAAGATCAGTTTGAGTGTGAACCATGGAATTAGTTCACAGTAGTGCAAGCCAATTTGATGCCTTGTTTCCTTTTTCTCAAAAGGGCCAAAGAGGTGATCAGAACAGTGAGTTGCTTGTACCATTTTTCTGCGGCTTGTCAACTTCCAATGTTGCTAAAATGGGGAAAAAGAAGCTAAATGACTTGTATTATCAGAATCTGGTCCTCGGTTATCTATCCCACCTCCCATAGGGGGGAAAGGGGGGGCAATCTTATTTTAGACCCTTCTTTTTTGTACAGTTTAAGTGTATGAATATGAGCAGAAATAGCAGGAAATGTATTCAAGTCACCTTGCTACAGTAGGAAGCTTAGGAGCCTGAGATATTGGTAGGAGAAAAGGTCATGCAGTGCCAAGGAAGACAAAATGGAAAAGTTGAATTTTGACAAACTCATATCCTGACAGATGATGGCATGAACAGCCAGGGCAAACCCTCACCAATACACTCTTGATGTTGGTGTGATGTCTGGCTACATGGCTCTGTATCCCACACTCCTATGCAGTCTGCTGAAGCCCTGCCCAAGAGAGCCGGGAACTGACCTCCAGAAAGTCTGGAGCCTCAGGAACCAGGTCACAATGTAAGAACCAGTTAAACAGAAACTTGGCCAGCGAACCAAGGAGGGTTGTGGTAATGAGCCAAATTATGTCCTAGGAAGAAAAACAGACCCTGAGTGAGTCATAACAGGAGGGTAAACAAAGATAAACTGCAGTGACCTCCGAACTCCCTTTCAGCACAGATCCTTTCACCCCGTATCAGTGGAATGTTAATGACTCGCATCCCTCCAGAGGTCCTGTTGCAACAGCAAACACTGGCAGCTACTATCGCCCCTTGACAAGTTCGCTGGCCCTTCTCGTTTTCACTGGCCCTTTCTTATCTTTCAACCTCAGTGAAGACTTGCAGATATTTGCATTCCTAGCAGGAGAAAGTCTTAAGAGGAAATTCTATGTCCTTATCCCCTTTTCTTAACAGCATGGCTTCTAAGGATCAAGGCAATTATGGCCTGCAAAGTGACTTAGAATAAAGAACGCAAATAGGGAGTGTTAAACACCATAAACCCTGTATTTAAGCCTGCCTTCAGTTACCTCTTCCAGTCTCCCTCACACCCATGAAGGAGGTCCTCCTGATAGGCCCATTTTGGAGATAAGGAAACTGACAGGAAGATGAACCTGCCAAGTCACACCTGCCAAGTGACAGATTTTTCTCACTATACAGTTTTCATCAATCTCATTACACTATCTTCTCTTCTCCAACTGTGCCTGACATAGGCTGCCTCTCACAGGACTTGTGTGCCCCATCCAAAGGACTATTGCTCAGATAAAATCAGAACATCACAAATTGCTGGCATCAAAGATGAGAACTGAGTAACTCTGAAAAGACCTGGTGGAGCAGGAATTTTTCTTATGGTGGAGGGCGGATACTGGGGGTTGAACCCAGGGGTGCACTTAACCATTAAGTCACATCCCCAGCCCTGGAGAATTTTTCTTTTTAGTTGCTGATAGATCTTTATTTTTTTAATACGGGGTACTGAGAATCAAACCCAGTGCCTCTCACATACCAGGAATGTGCCCTACTATTGAGCCACAGCCCCTGGAGAATCTTAAAAAATAGGCCAAATTTTGCCCCCCCCCCAAACATACCATTTCCAATCTACAACTTAAGGCTGTTAGGAGTACTAACCTCCTTATATGCTAAGTGCTAACTGCTTTCTTGTGTTCAGTACCATCTGATTTTTAATAGGCATTGGATGAGTAGTGGCTGTTTCTGATAGATATGGTGTGTTTATTCCTGAATAATTATTTTTTTTAAACAAAGCTATGATTTGTACAACTACAACGCCAGCTAGAAAACTTTGAGGGAATATGGGAATTGACATGGTGGGTGTGAAAATGTGACAGGTGTATGCTATCTTGGGTCTCATTCTAGTTCCCAGCTATCTTCCTACCCTTCACATACATCCACTAATTATTCCTTTTCTCTTGCATTTCGTGTATTACTTCATGTGACCTTATATCATCTTAAGAGATTGCTGAACATGCCTAAGTTTTAAAAATAAATACCAGGGCTGGCCAGCTTCTCAGCTTTGCGAACACAAAAGGAAGACCATGTGTCTGTGAACATGGCCTAGTTACTGTAATTCTGTGCATCAGATGAGCTAGAATTGGGAGAGTCAGAAATTGGAATTAGAGATTTATTGAAAATCACTGAAAAACCTAAAGAACTGTGGCCAGAGTAGCTTAAAATATACCTGCTACAACTGACTTGTCCCTGATGTTTTAGTGATTGAAACCAAAAGGCACTCACTGTTGTGGAGAGGGTGCTCTGGATAGAGGAGTGAATGTTTGTTCTTTTAAGTCAGCAGATGCCACTTAGATTAGGGTTGCAGCCTTTAAAAAAAAAAAAGTTTAAGGGGGAATAAGAGAAGAGGAAAACATGTCCGAATTCCCCTGGGAAGCTTGTATTCCATAGAAAACAAAGCCCCAGCCAGCAGCTACCCTTGCACACAGTCAGCTCCAGCCTCGGGGACTGAGCCAGCTGAAAATGTCCGTGGGTTTCCCAGCCGCTCTATCCCATGTGGTTCCCAGTGTTGGTAGCGTGGAAACCTGAGCTGCAGGGAAACAAAGAGGTGGATCAAAGCAGAGATGAGCGCCCTCAAGTCTGCTGCTCTCTTGAGGGGGCCACGTGTTGACGAAGGACCCCGTCTTGGAGTGCCCAAGAGTCTAGGCACAATCAGCTCATGTTAAGTGCCACTGTGAACTGGACTGTCGGCAGCAGTCTGCTAGGTTCAGTAAAATGTGGAGGCTCCGCATCTATGGGCCTCAGTTCCCTCTCTGCTGCAGGGAGCATGTCTGTATGCAGTTAGGTTTTTGAACACAATGTTGCTGTGAAAGAGAATTGGCCTGTCCTTCAAAGAGCCCGTGAACTAATCTTACAAATTTGAGATAGGCAAGTGGTATGGTGCGTGCATGCTTATTAGAAAGACGCGTGAAGCATGGCTTGTATAAGAGGGTGATAATGCTATTTTTGTTACCATGTCACCATGCAAAGATGCCCAACCATGTCCTTGGATTCATGAGGAAAGAGCTTGAGGGTAGCTGGTTTCCAGCCCCTGCTCCTACAACCTCTGAAGCAGAAACCTGTTATGTCCTCCCTCAGATGGCAGTGTGGGGACTGATGGAAGCATAAAGGAACCATTAAACCCAAAGACAGCAAATACGGTGCCTGTGTGCCTCGCATGAGCAAGAATCACAGGCTAAGGTCATTCGATGATCTGTTGCCTTAAATACCTATCTTTTCCCATGGTTTCTCTCTGGGTCTGCCCTTTGTTCTCATCTTCCTGTGCTTTTTCAATTTACACAGGTCCCACACTATGGCTGCCCTTGCTGTGGAGTTGCTCAGTTCTTCTTCCCACAACTGGTATTAATCTACTCTATCAAAAGTCCTAAGCAAGCCAGTATGGTGACAGACACCTGTCATCCCAGCAGCTTGGGAGATTGAGGCAGGAAGATTGTAAGTTCAAAACTAGCCTCAGCAACTTAGCAAGGCCCTAGGCAACTTGGTGAGACCCTGTGTCTGAATAAAATACAAAAAAGGGCTGGGAATGTGACTCAGTGGTAAGTGTCCCCCAGTTCAATACATGGTACCAAAAACCAAAAAACTCCTAAGCAAATTTAATCAGCTCAGCCCAGCTATGGTTGGCTCCCTTAGGCAGGGATCCTCTAATGGGAGGGGTTCTAAACTGGGATGCACTGGGCAGAGGTGGTGCGTTCAGGCTACAAAAAGGGTCAAATTCCCTTGAATTTAATACTTACCATTTGGCTTGACTGTCATCAATTCTAAGACACAGTTGCATTTTTGATCTCTGAAATGGGGATGCATCTTTGCATCTGTTAGGAGGCAGCAGAGAGCTACAGGTGCCACTGCCTGTAGGTACACAGTGAATACGCTGTCATCAAAACTGGCATCAGGAATTCAACTGGTTGGAAACCCCAAAGACACAGTAGAGACTCTAATAACCCCGGACAACCAAGCATGGGTCATGGGCTAATCCCATATCCTTATCATTCCCGAGCAGGGGCCATAGGCAGGCTCTAGTGATCCTACAGCCACTTCCATGATCTAATTCTTTAGGGATTCTTAAAATGCCATCATTGCCAGGACCCCCAATAGGATGAAGGGTATGTTTTGTGGTGTGGCAGAGTTGCCAAGACAAAGTTGAGATTCAGAAGAGTTAGGTGCCATGTATGAAAGTGTTCGGGACTCTTCGCCAAGCTCTTTTGTTTTTATATGTATAAAGCCTGCAATACTTTGTCTAATTAGGATCTAAGACTACTTGAGTAAATACAGAAGAGCTTTAGCAATAATGAAGCATTAATTGGCAACTTTAATTTTTATTTTACTCAGACTAAAAGATCATGCCACAACTAATAACTGTCTCAGTCAATGAAATATGGTGACATCAACAGAGGTAGCAGAGTTCCGAACCTTAAAGATGGTTAAGTCCTAATAAATGCATCACCTCACTCTCTCCCTCAGAATTCATGCCCACAACAGACATGGCAGACGATCCCGTGATTCTCTACCATTCACACGGCAGCAATAGTGGTCATGCAGAATAGACACTGGGGTATACTTGTTCTTCACAAAGGCGTCACAATGTCGGGAGCACCTGGATTCTGTCGTGACAATGGTTCGTGTTCAGTTTTGAACACTCAGCGTCACCCTGGCTTGGTGTTCAGATTCTCTGGCTTTTATCTGGATTCCCACCCATGACCGCCCCCCCCCAGGGTCCTTGGGTAACAAAGTGCACCATCACTCCATTCTCCAGCCTTCCCCTTAAGCCACCTTACTCCATCCCTTTGAAAACATGTTGGGTCATTTCAACAACTATTCGACTTCTCCCTCAGCTCATTAATAATGGCATTCACTAAATCAGCTCACTTAAAAATATCTTTCAGAGAAAAGAGGGCATCTGAATTTCAGGAAGGTCAGCAAAGAGCGCACATGAGATAATTATTTTCTAATTCCCTCCTGTATGAAAATGGCTCATGTCCACTAGGCCCTGAAGTTTCTCTTTCATGCGGTGTACCACTGCAAACTTGAGAAATGTGTGAGATTCAAAATGGATCCAAAATCTCATTGTTTCAATGTGTGCCCATGAGGAGTTCTGGTTAAGGACCAAATTCTTTGTTTTTCTTTTTGTGTCCCCTGGTATTAATTACATTCAAAATAAAATGGTGACATTCTTTTAGTTTTCATCATGCATCTAGGAGTGCACAATGAGAATGGAAACAAATTATTTCTGGAATTTTATTAATTATAAAATTTGAAATTATAACATTTTATTTCTGGAATTTATAATTTAATGGAATTAAATTATTCCTATAAATCATGTATATATATTTATATATATACTCCTGACAATTAGGAGTTTGGTTTATGTTGATAGCAATCCATTTGATCAAAATTTTTAGAAACCATCTACACATCAATTGCTATCAATTACAGGTACTGCATAGATGGAAATGAGTGAAAGATTAAATGCATCCTGATAGGGATAACTTGTACAATAACTTTTTCTTTAAATGTGCTGCTGGGGATTGAACCCAGGGCCTTGTGCATGTGAGACAAGCACTCTACCACCTGAACTATATCACCAGCTCTGCACATTAGTTTTTGATTTTGACATTAAGCAATGCCCAAGAGGCAGTGAACCATGTTGATGAACATGAAAATAATGACAGCCACTCTTCCTGTGGCCAGAGAGTCTGACAATTTCACTTAGCATTATCTTCTCTAACGCCATCCATTTACCTGCAAATGCCATGATTTTATTCTTCTATTGCTGAGTAATATTCCATTGTGTATATATGCCACATTTTTTAATCCATTCATCCACTGAAGGGCATCTAGTTTGGCTCCACAGTTTAGCCATTGTGAATTGTGCTGCTATAAACATTGATGTGGCTGTGTCCCTGTAGTAGGCTCTTAAGTCTTTTGGGTATAGATCGAGGAGAGGAATAGCTGGGTCAAATGGTGGTTCCATTCCCAGCTTTCCAAGGAATCTCCATACTGCTTTCCATATTGACTGCACCAATTTGCAGTCCCACCGGCAGTGTGTGTGTGTGTGTGTGTGTGTGCCTTTTCCCCCACATAGACCAGGGTGGCACAGAAGCCTGCCCTCAGCAAGGTCCTCCTCACCACCCACTGGGACATGGCCAACCTATGTCTCAGTAGGTGGTCTTAAGTAGAATAGTCAAGAAATGATCCTTGGAAGCCAGGGGCTGGTTCCTGGCTTTTACGAAGGAGGGTGTGGGGCAGGATGGATCATGGAAGAAATGGAACATGAAGAAGGCCTTGGCCGTGGCCAAGTTGGACTTGCTGAGGACTAAGCCTGAGTTCCTGTGTAGAGTGTGTGCCATCATTTGGTCACAGATGGATGTGGCCTAGGTGCAAGGACAGTTGTAGAAATGGAAAGAAACAGGTGGAAAGAATCACATTAAAATTGACAGGTCTTGACATCAGGAAAAAGTGAATGAATTTGAGGGTTTAAGTCTTAAGATGGTTTAGAGAAACTGGATGAGAAATTCTGAAGTAAGTGTTGGTTTTGGAAGAAAACACATGGTTGCTTTTGAGATGTTTTGACTTTGAACAGTTTATGAGGTCCCTTGGTGAAGATTTATTTCCTGGGGTCATTGGAAAATGGGGCTCAGACTGGAGTGAGGGGTTGGGCCGAGGATGCAGTTGTGGGAATGAGCAGTTACAAGAAAGGCCATAACGAAGGCCACCATGGGGACAGATGAGCAGTGGGCTGAAGAGAGACTTGAGGTAAGTAAACCTCACCAAAGACAACTGGAGAAGAGGGTAGGGTGGGGAGAGAGACCAATTACGTCCCCAACATTGTTTTTCAGGGAGAGTAATAATCACCTTATAGGAAGCCAAGGTTTACTTGATACTCCTCAGCTGTCATCCCAGAGACTCTGGTTGTGAATTTGATCTTTTGTCTGCACCTCCAGGTCCATCTTCCACTCTTAACTCCTGCCCTCATTCCAGGAGGCTGGCCTGTGCACACAGGCACATAGGCTTCCCTTGTCCCGTGGCTCCCTTCTTGCAATGCCATGTCCTTTGTTTGTGTGTGTGTGTGTGTGTGTGTGTGTGTGTTTTGTTTTTGTTGTTGTTGTTGATGGGCATAATCTTTATAATTTTTATATGATGCTGAAGATCAAACCCAGCACCTCATACTTGCTAGGCAAGCGCTCTACCACTGAGCCACAACGCCAGCCACGGCCATGTCTTTTGAAGGTCATTGCTCCTCCCAAAGTGGTACCTTTTCTCCTGCTGGGTGTGGCTGTCTCTTCCTCTGTTCCTTTAGGAAGTAGGACGGTATCTTAGTTTCCTTGGGCTGCCATGATAAAGGACAAGGGGTGTCTTAAAACAACAGAAATTACTTCTTTCACTGTTCCGGAATTCAGAAGTCTGAAATCCAGGTGTTGCTATGGTTGGCTCCTTTGGAGACCTTGAAGGAGGAACTGTCCCTGCCTCTATTTGCTGGTGTTTGTGACACACCTTGGTGTTCCTCGTGCGTGCTTTACACTGCCTCTGCTTCTGTCTGCACATGTCCACCTTCTCTGGGTCCTTTGTGGTCATAGATTGAGGCCCCACCCTAGTCTAGCATTGATCTTAATCCTATTTTCATCTGCATGAACCCATGTTCTGAGGTTCCTGGGTAGATGAGAAGGGGGGTATACTATTAACCCCCTCAGCTCTACTGTGCCCTTGGCCCCAAGTTCCTGTACTTGCTGTCCTCATTTCCCTGCCCCCACCCCCATTTTGATTTCAGTCCTTGTGTTAATAAACCTTCCTTGTCTCATCCTAATTTCAGTGTGCCCTCCATCTGGGGTCGGGGTTCTGAGTGGTTAACATACTGTCAGTAAAATTTTTTAACCTCATGTACAAACCTAGATTAGAACTAATTTTTCACATCTCCCTTTTGGGGCTCAGCAGTCAGGAAAACCAGCATTCAAGTGTAAATGCTCTCTCCAGCCTAAATTTCTGCTATATTTATCCTTTATTCTGAGTGACTCTTGTTTTGTTCTCATTTTAACATGCTTTTGTTATTTTAGAAGAGATGAAATTGGATAACTTAGTAAGAAAAATGCTTGATCTCCAAGTCTCCCTTTCTCTTGCCAAATCAAATCTAAGCATCTATTTTTCACATTACGGGGGATGAACAGTGGCTAATCAAAAGCATCATTCTTGTTCACCCTGGTTGATTATGACTGAGAGAACATGTAAGTAGTGTTTCCCGAGTGTGTACTTCCATGATTCTATGCAATCATGATAACCCAACTTCATGGTAAGGGTTTCACAGCACAATTAATACAGCTCTAGTATCAGGCCCGGTGATGGGCTTACATCCCGCTGGGCTGGTGCTTGGTCTTGTGTTTAGTTTGAGGATATTGTCATGGGGGCCTTGGCAAGAAGAGGAACATGAAAGACAAATCCTGTTTCAACCCTTAACAGTTCGAATGTGGCCTCTTCTCTTCTCCTTCCATCTCATGAGGGAGCTTTGAAGCATTATCAAGATTGGGCAATTTTTCGTAGAAACTTAGAGCTGGAAGACGGTAACCCCAGAGTCTGTCATTTCGCAATGAGAAGATAAAGGCCCAGAGGGGCAGATCCATCCCTCAGTGCCTGGGATGCCTGCATGTAACAGCGGTGTGGTTGACACTTTGGCTTCCAGTGGCAGTGTGATTTGTTCTAGGTGACCGTGGCAGAGTCTGAGTGACCACAAAGAGCCAGTGCTGTAAAAGTTCAGGGGGGGAGAGTGTCGCTGGCTGCTTGGCTTAGAGAGCCAGAAAAATGTCTATGCAATCGTGATGATGACGTGGGATCAACCCCGAAAGGTGGGTAGAGGTTACGTAGCTTCTGGTTCCCATGGGTCAGGCAGGAGAACATTCCACACTCCTGCTGGTGGTCATTTAAGAGAACTTGCCACCGAAACTGCCTGTAAATAAATGCAGCTGTCTATTTAGCACTCCCAAGGCCTGCGCTATTTAATTTGCTATTAACTTAAGTCATAAGCTTTTCATTTAAACAGGAGAGGACAGTAGTGATCAACAAAACACTCAATTAAAAAATAATAGTACTTGGGATAGGAAACAAAAGGGTGCATTCTAGGATCAGATACTACTGATAATAATGGGGAAGTTTTACTGAGGAAAATAGTTTTGAGTGGAATAAGTCTAGACTACCCTACTGAGAGCATGAACATAGCTCACATCTAACTTTTTAAACTGAAAAAGTTTTGGGTTCATTCCAGAGCTATCAAACTCCAGTATGGGAATTTATAAAGACTGACACTGAGAACATGTATATTCAGCTGTCAGAAATTCAGTGATCTTTGATGGTTTTCCACCTTTTGAGGTTTTCTGTTCAGTGAGTGAATTGGCTGAGTAACATGGTTAGCGCTGAACCTTCTGAGGGTATTAGAGATGAGCAAGATGCACCTCTTGCCTTGTAGGAGTTCGCGGATGGAAGGACAAACATGTCAAAGAGGAGTTGGAGGAGGAGAATGTGCTGCAGGGGGCAGGTGTCTCTGGGCTGGACCCACAGGTGGAGCTGAGGCTCTTCTTGGAAAACTTAGACATTTGCTGTGTGATTGATCAGTTGGAAACAGTAGGGAAGACCTGGCAAGAGCGTAGTGGGGCCACTTGTGTTTGGCAAAAGACTTGGACTTGATCTGCAGGTAGTGGGAGCCGAGAGGTTATATTACATGAGGTGATAAGAAATTTTTTAAAAAAATTTGCACTTGATGTAATATCGACAGAGAGGAAAATGAATTAAGAGGTTCTGAAAAGGGTGAGAGATCTTAAGGTCTGTTCAGACCTTAAAGGATGCTGGCAGCAGAGATGGAGAAGGGAAATGGATGTTAGAAACATGTCTGGGGGGCAGTGCTGGAACTCAAGGGGTAGAATAATAGCATAACTGGGAATCTGGGCTCTGGAGTCAGACAGATCTGGGCACAAATTCCAGCCCTGCCGCTTACTGGACCTGGCCAAGTTGCTCAACCTCTCCCAACCTCAGTTTCCTGATTGATGCCTGTCGGTGGTACCAGTTGAGAGCCCTCAGCAGGATGATTGAGTATGTAATAACACGCTCAATAAATAATAGCTGCTGCCACTGGTATTACACCCAGGTATCCCAACTTCCAGCTGGTGAGCCTCCAAATTCTATTCCAAGTATCATTACTGTCAAAGACACTTGATGGGGAGTGTGGGGAACTTGACACCGGGGCAGTTCACATTGCTCATTCATGACCACCAACTATCTATAGGCTGTGTCACGTCCACATCACAGACTGGTCCTTGAAGGGAACAGGCACAAACCCATCCCCATGGAGGAATAATGGGTCAGGGCACCAATCTGATGGGACGTTGGGAGCCTGTCTTGTGTGAGAGCCTTTCCTCTCACTGTTTGCTGGTTGTGGTTCAGTGGTCTCTGTCCCTTTGCTATGGGATTTGTCATCGGGGACACAGAAGTTAGGTGTCCTTTGATGGGGAAACAGTGCAGAACTGGAAGGGATTCAGCAGGCTTCCTCCCAGCCAGGGAGAGAGCGATGTTTGATTTTCGCAGCCTAGCAACCGAGTCACCTCAGCCAAGGAGCAGGGGTTCTTGCAGCTCCGCTCTGGCACGCCTTTCATTTCTGAAGTGGAATTTATGGCTTTGTCCCTAATGTGCCTTTTTTTTTTTTCTTTTGGAAATTAGATCCACAAAGCCAAGTCATGTAAGCTCGAGAATTCCAAGGGCTTGGGAGTCGGGCTCAAATTCACTGCTAGACCAGTGTTTAGAGCTGCCCTCTGGCTCACCTTTGTTTAGATAAATAATTGAAAGTGTGTCATTTACAAGGCTGGGGCTCAGAGGCGCATAGAGGAATCTGGCTAAAGGCTCCTTAATTGGAAGCAGCAGATAACCAGCAACACAGCCCGTTCCTCCCTTGGGAAGTTAACTGGGGATGCGGAGATTATGATTTTTTTTTTAATTGTGTTCTTGGGTTGCCCAATTTAGAGGATGGCATGCATATGACCCTTACCTGACATGAAAAGCAAATGTGCTCCCCTATCCCACTGGGGGATGGTTTAGATCACGAGGTGACGATGCTTCCCTCTGCTCACACTTGGAGAGCCATGACTGGGAGGCCTGGGCTGGGTGCTGAAGGGTGGCACTACGGGAGGCTGGGGCCTTGCCCTGGAGCACCATCCAGGTGGAAGAACAAAGCACTCTAAAATTCCAGAACGTTACAGATGGTGTCCTCAATCTTGGCTGCTGTTTTGTGCTGACTCTGGGATCCAGCCCAGAGATGGGCTTGATTGTTCCCTTCCTTGGACCTGGGCATAGGTCTTTTTCATCAGAAAGAAAATATTTTAGTGGATTGCAGCATGCAGCCAGGACAGAGAACCACCGATTCTTTTTTCCCCTAAACATCCTGAGGTTGCCACCAGTGGTAAGAATGTGGGTGTTTAGTGCAGTGGAAATCCCTCCCCAGTAGATGAGAATTCGGGGAAGGCTTCCAGGGAGAGGAGGAATGGAGCAGAACCTCAAAGAGAAAGAGGGTCAAGTAAGAGGATGAGCCACACTGCAGCTCAGCAGCAGAGGACTGGAGCATCCCATCCCTGCCTAGCTCATCGGCTTCTTAGAGTAGTTCATCTCTCCCCTCAAATCTGGCCAGTCGCTCAGACCAACTGCCCACCGTCCTGAACTCCATCTCGGAGTGTGAACTGTTCTGTCCTTGTGTTCCCCACTAGAGCGTGGGGATGGAAGGAGAGGTGCTGTCCCCAGGAAGAAGAGGACCCAGCACAGGTTCCCAAGAAGCCCCCTCATCTGGCTGCTTCAGCTGAGCATTCTTGGTGCTTCTGGCTTAAAGGAAGCTTTGCTAACAAAGGCCCAGGGTGTCACATTCAGTCTTCTCATTCAGATCTTGTCAATGAGCAACTTTTCTGAGCCAGACGCCTTGCTTTAGACTCTGGGCATGGAAATCCTGGATCTAACCCGTCTTCACTTACCATCTGACACTGAAGAACCATTTCTTGGCCTATAAAGTGTCGATCGTCACAGAGTCCACCTTGTCCATGGTTCTGAGGGTTCCATGGAGCTCGTGCAAAGGGCAGCTGTCTGCCATGTTACTCGGGTTACTCGGCTCTGAGGCTGCTGTTAGCAAAGCCCTCTACCCTTTCTGTATTTCCCCTGTCACAAGGAAGAGAGATCTGACAGTAGCAGAGGCATGGTCCTTTGCAACAAGGGTAGGCCCTTCCTTGGCTGCTTTCTGTGGAAGGGCACAATGGCACAAGGCCAAGTGCACAGGGAGAGAGCAACAAATGTGCCGCTGCAGGTGCCCTTGGGCTGTTTCCACGGGCAGAGCATGCTCATTAGGAAGGTGGGGTGGGGACTTAACAGAATATCACTGACAGTCTGTTAGAAAGAGGCTGTCATTTCTGGGCCTCTACCTGCTGAAGGTTTCCAGATGCCCAGGGGACCGAGACTGACTGGAGTCCGCACACCCTTCAGCAGGAGGAGATCAATGAGTTAAAGGGAAGTGCTGGCCTTTGATCTAAAAACCTTGTTCCCACTGCTGTGAGGGCTTCTCCTACAGGGGAATACAGACAGGGTGGTGTGGTCTTGCCAATAGAGGCTTCCCGGTCCTGAGGCACAAGGTGGGAAATGGCCACTTCAGGGGGTCTGCTAGGATCTGTAGAAGACATTCTGCTTTGGGTCCAGCTTGTTAGCATAACGGTCACTGGCACAATTATGCAGTAGGACTAGGTGCTAATGTCCTGTATAAAACTGCCATTTAGAAAGAGTGGACTATGACTCGATGTATACCCCCTGCTCCATGCTTGCCCAGAGCCCACCTAGGTTCTAATCCCTGGGAAGGGCCTAGCCCCAATATGGGAAGTCCTTAGGGCAATTGTGATTTCCATCCGAGGCTCTGCTGGTCCACACCTGAACTCCCACCACTGTGTATACACACACTTCAGACCTGGGGAGACCTCAGAATCTCCCTAGTGAGGAAGTGGTACCTTAGAACCAGAGAACCACTGCTCTGTCTAGAGAAGACAGCACCTACCTAGACACCAGAAAGTGCCCCCTCTTCCCTTCCCCATATAGCTGTCACTCCCACAGCATTCAAGATTATTACAGTGCCTGACATTCCATGTCAGTTATTTCTCTTAGTTGGAAGCCATTATCTTAAAGTGGATGCCCTAAAATTGGTATCTTAAGTACCAATTTCTCCTTGTAGATTCTGGCTTGACAGTGTTCTAGAATTTAGTGATGGAATACTCTAGTCACTCGATTTTTTCCAGCAATGCTTAGGATGATGAATGGTGCCAAATCTATGCCAAGTGTTCAAGGTCACATATATCATTTAATCACGTGGATCTGTTTGCTCTTTATCTTAAATGCCTGTACTTGGGATGGGGAAGAAAATTCACTCTCTACAAATTCCAAGAGCCACTTGGCCTTGGAGTACAGCCGGGGACCACAGGAGAAAGCATTTTGAAGATCTGGGGGAGGTAAGTCGATTTATAATGTAACAGGAGTGGTTACCACAGGAGACAAATGCATCCATCAGCCTTATCACTTATTCTAATGGAGCCCCCAGGAGGAATTTTGAGGGGAGAGGAGGGCTGGAAGTGGACCCTGGGGAAAGCAAAACAGAAGACCAACAGCAACAAGGCAGTGCCAATGGATTGTGCACTAAACTTGGCAAAGACACTAGGACTTCCATGTTTAAAGCAAGCTTGCATTTACAGAATTCATTTTCTGGCTCTTCTGCTTGCTTGGTTGTGCCTGGTACAAATGGTTTCTTGTTTTAAACTTGCACACCGATTCTTTGTCAAGGTTATCTGTAAATAATTCAAATGAGTGTTGTAAAACACGTGGACATCCAAATGTTGATAGAATCCGAGTCTCAGTACGATTAAAAATGTTGACATTTGAGCCACTTGAATGACTTCTGTCTGCAAAACAGGAATTAGTTTTGGATGAAACTAAGCTCATTTAGAAACCTACCTGTGCTTGACACTCAAAAACTTTGTACACTATTACTTCCAAAAATTGAGTCTTTTCTGTGTTACCAGAATAGCTGAAGAATAATAATTTCTTGGTTGTAAAGAATAGAAATACCAGGTGAATCTCGAGGATCCAGAGAGTTGTGGTTGGGATACTTGGGCTTAGAACAGGGGCGCTGTCAGAAAGTGAGGCTCTCCCAGGAATGGCTCCTCCCTCTGTCTCCCCCAGAGTCTCTGCTATCGATGCCCAGTTTCCTAATTCTCATTCAGGGTGTCGGCTGGCTCTGTTCTCTCCAGACCCCTTCCCACTGTCAAAGCCTCGGCTACATACCAAGGCTGCTGAGCCTGACCACTGGGCATTTGTGGGTGAGGGCCATGCAGCAGTGTGTGATTGGTCCAACACCTTGATGTGGATTGGGAGAGGAGGCTGAATTAGCTGGGAGATCCCTCTCCCAGTCCTTTCAGCCTGGAGGGGTGGTGCCATGCCTCATGGTACCAAGCCAGAATATCCATACTGAGTGATCATAAGACCATGGGGACAGTTTTATTTAGGAAGACCTGTGGACCATAAGCACAGTGGCTGATACCTCTGGTCCAAGGATACTGAGCCACATTATGTTCTAGATAACAAGACACCAACGACCATCACCGTATAACAAGCGAGTAAAGCAGTGTTATGTCTCTTGGCCAAAGTGAGGAGCACCTCATTGTTCTCTGCGTGTCCTCATCGTGCCCCAGTAGGATCATCCAACCTGAGATCCAGACCCCATCTCAGAAGAACTCTCAAGGCTGTGCCCAAATGGGCCCACTCCATCCTTTGGAGATTGTTAATGAACTGGGTGCTGTTTGGTGTCCTGGGTATTTTATTTTTAAAGCTCATGTTGATAAACATTACTAATATCCTGTGTCCTCAATGATGGTTCAGGCTCTTTTCACATAATTCTTTGCATTTCCCCAAGGCATATGTCAGTGACATGCCCAAGGGCAGCCTTTAGTTGTTGTTGATGCATCTAGATTACTGTGCTGTGATCCTTCATTCCTGTACTTCATCATAACTATGATAAACTTTCACTTAATATATACCTCAACCCTATGTTGAGGGACAGTAACAATCACTATTACTCTGTAACTACTACTTTCCTTCATGGGACATACCCTATACAGCAGGTATTCAACTGGATAGTTCATACATCTCACTTAATATTTATAGTAATAAAGTAGATGTTGGTATTCTACTTATAAGTTACATGTAAGAAGTATCCATTTCTTCTATCAATTAATGAAGAGAGTGGCAAAGTCAGATCCTAGTCTTAATATCTGCCTGTCTTTAAAACATTGGCCTGTGGCCATGGTGCCGTGTGTCACCTCCCCATTCTTGTACTTGTTTATGGTTTTGATTAGTCAGGACCCCTAAACATACAGGCCTATATGATGCACAGCAGGAGTACAAAATGAATGTCCTTGGCTGCCCTGTCCAGCTAAGAAGTTACCAGTCAACCCCTGGGTGGAGCTTCACCAGTAATAGCTTGCCTGGACTGCCTGAGACTCCCAGTTCTTCACTAAAAACAGCAGAGTAGATGGTGTCTAAACAGATCAAGTGGAAAGTTTTCAGACCCAGGAGGCTGAAGATGGTAAAAATGATCCATTTGTCATTGTTTCCTACAAAAAAACATGAGTGTATACCATGTGCCAGGTACTATTTTGAGTCGGTATCTGGCTTCTGGCAATCCCTAATTCCTTTTATACCCATGATACAGAAAGGAGGAAAGAATGAATGAATGAGAGCCCACAAGAGACCAGGAGAGAGAGAATGAAGAGAGAAAGCCATAAACCTTATTTTTATAAATAGCATCTTGGATAGGTTCTTCGCAAGGAAAGAATTCTTGCCAACTTCAATTCAGGAAAAACAGGCTGAGCATCTGTGATCGTTCATACGCAGGCTAAATGCTCAAGACAACTAAGGCTCAACCCCTGCTCTATAGCAGCTCATGGTCAACAGACAGGGTTATCTGATACTAGCAGTGTGTCCTCCCGTAACCTGTGAGATACTCTGTGGAAAGTTACCTTTTATCACAAAGCCCAAAACCATAGTACTTGTTGTTCAGACTTACTTATTCTGAGACACTATGTTAAAATTGCAAAAAAGAAATGGTAAATGACGAGTCTATAACACATTGAATATAGAGATGGGGCAGCCTTCCCTTTAATTAAATTGTTCAGCTGTCAAGGAGCTTAAGTTGTATTGAAAGTGGGTCTGCCTTGCGCCGAGAACATCTGTCTAGTCCTGGCCTTGGAAGACCTTGTCAAATTTAGCCATGTATTGACCAATGGGTGATTCTGCTTCAGAACCACCACTGGAGTAGATGCATCTAGAAGTCATTACCAGGTGAGAGTGGGGTGGCCAGGGATCAGGGCTGCTGTGTGCTCCCCTGTGCACCTTAGACTATTACAAAAAACCTGTACGTGTCGCAGCTAAAGGTACACCAGAGGTGGCTCTTATGTGTTTATAAAACACTTTCAAGTAACATATCACACCAACCTCTGGAGTGATCAAAGACTATCTGTTTTAAACAATCCTTTCTAATGCTTTTTTTCCCCCTGAGGACCACCCTGAAAAAGGTACCTATTAATGGGACATTTCATACTATAACTGTTTTATATAAAATGTACTACTTTCAGCCAGAATTTCTTTTTAAGGTGGAGGAGACCTTAGTGATTTCCCATGTCCAAGGTCTGCCCCGCTTTTCCCCTCCTCCAGGTAGAGGAAACAGACTTAACACAGGGATGATTTGCCTAATGTCATAAGTTTGTTAGCTTCTTGATGTCACTTCTGACTAGTTCCTTTTCTCTCTGGCTTCCTGAATGTGTTCAGTTCTACAGGAGGACATGTTCCCAAGTCTCCTTCTGGGCCCCTGACCTCCTTGGGTGAGAGTGTCAACTGTTCAACTGCATCTGCTGCTCTGGAATCCGTCCCTTCCCACCTCCACCTGCTGCTCGCCCTTGAGCTGCCTAAAGCCCTGAATACATCAGGCAGATGTTCCAACTGATGTGAGGCCTTCTAGTCATCCCAAAATCTCTGCTCCAAAAATCCAAATTTCACACTCTGCAGACTTAACCTGTATTAGAAAATGGCAGTATCATTCTTCAGGCAGCAATGTTAAAATAACTGTCTCGACTGACTTTTCATTGTTTTTTTTTCCACACCCAGCAGTTAGGAAGTCCTATAGAGTCTCCCTCAAATATTTTTAAAGCCCATTTTTCAAGTCTCACTACCCTGATGGACACACTCACATCTCTTAGATGAAACATTTCAGCAGCCTTTTTAACTGACCTGTCTGCAGTCTTTTTTTTTTTTTTTCCAGCCTCTCCTCTAACCATGTTCTATGGTTCTCTGTATCCTCGTAAGAAATAAATTCAGGTCTGGGAAATGCACCCTATAAACTGTTGAAGGATATCCTGAGCGAGCATGAAGGAAGCTATTGCTCAGGGGAAGCTGAGATCACCCAGCATAGACATCACTGTATTGGGGCTGGTTCAAGGGCTCACGAGTTAGCCTATCTTTTATATCTCCAAGAAAGGTAACACCTCACTGGAGCCTGGTGTCTGCCGGTCAGGGGTACCTCCAACACACTACATACTTCTCTGCCCCTGAGTATTAACTCAGTTGCACTGAGAGATCTCATATAGGTCTGCTGGGTTGCTCTTAATGCTCTTTTGTGTTATCCCTAGCTGTGCATATGCATTTCTCCCACATTGTCACTGAGGATGAGTTGCTAATCTTACTCATCTGTCTCCTATACCACCCAGCTCAGGGCAGAGGTGACCTCTGGAGCCCAGCCATCTGGGCTCATGTTTCACTTCAACTCCTTTGGAAAACAAGTTGTTTGTGAGAATTAAGCCATGGAAAACGCATAGCAAGTGCTCAATTAGTATCGGTTTAATTAAGTCAATGCTTCCAGTTTTTAACCTGAATTAAAATTTTTATTGCATTATTGGCTCATTATTTTAAATTCTGACCTTTATAAATAGAATATTCTTATTATCTGCAAATGATTTGGAAATAGGTCGTACATTGGGTGTTGTATGAGTTTCTCCAGTGACTTAGACATGAACTGATGTC
This sequence comes from Spermophilus citellus, assembly GCF_964194105.1. Classification (NCBI taxonomy): domain Eukaryota; kingdom Metazoa; phylum Chordata; class Mammalia; order Rodentia; family Sciuridae; genus Spermophilus; species Spermophilus citellus. Next base: position 776,374 of record NW_027673113.1, on the reverse strand, counting down.
ATGTGTATTTCATTTCATCCCCTAAGGGTTTTATGCATGTGGGATAGGATGTGTCATTATGCATGGGGGATAGGATGTGTCTCATTATAATCAACCTATAAAGGAAGACTTCTGATAGGTCCCCGGTCTTTTCAAATTCATCACCAGTGAAACTTCCATTTTTTCTCACTTAATTCTCAAGTGACTGGCCAAAAAAAAGGGGGGGGGGTAACAATTTGAATCAGCATATCTATTGCATCTCCTTATACTGAGATCTCTCTGAAAATGCTTCATTTACCTGATGAAATGCATGAAAAATGGGACTGAGTGCCAGTGAAACTCTGCCCACTGTGGGATGAAAGATCCTTGCCCTGTTAAGACAGAGCAGCATTCAGCCTTGAATCATTTACAAGGAAATTTCCAGGTATTTACATTCCAAAGATTAACATTTCATCAGGTTCAAGGGCTCCATGCACAGTTGTTACTGGAGCAAAACAAAGGCCATGTCTCCTCTGCCCACCTTTGGCTTCTTAACCTTCTATTTCAGTAGCTTTTCTCTTTAGGAACCAATTCTTGCCATCATGTTGGCTTTGTGTTTTAGGCTCCAATAACTAAACCAAAAATAGCTTAATCAAGACAGTTTTTCCCCTGGGTGCTCATGGTGATGGCACAATTCATTGGATTGGGTTCTTTGTGTAAGATATACCCATCACCCAGGTATTTCCTCACATTGCCTGGGTGGTGTACCACCACCACAGTTACATTCCCCTTCGTGGGAAGTTGAAAAAGAAGGGAGAGGCCATGTTCCCTTCCATTTAAGGCACCATCTGAAAGTTGCAGACCTCATGGTCACTTGCATCTTGCTGGCCAGGCCAGTTGTCAAGCTGGAGGTGGTGGGATGAGAGGCTGGGAAATTCTGCTATTCTGGGTTCTTAAAATACCCAGCTGTATCCCGGTTTCCATTTTTGTAGGAAAACAAGGGAAAAGTACAGGAAAACGGCTGTCTGTGCCATAGTAGTGACTCGAAAAGGCTGTGGATGGTTTGGGTCTTGTAGAAGGAAGAGAAAAGGCCATATTTAAAAGCAGGCCTGTGGGTAGTTTGCCTTAGAGCTCTGACTCCATTAGAATTCTTTCCCACCTTGGCAGTCAAAAAAACTTTATTTTTTCGGTTAGCTTTTTTCTATTTTCTCATTACAAATGAAAGAGCTTGTAACTCAAGGAAACGTAAATATAGTTAAGCAAGATGAAGGTGCTCAAGGTGTCTAGGGTTTGCCATTTAGGAGTCTTGAGCAGAAGGTCAGAGTTGAAATCCTAAGAAAGGACCTACCCTTTGAGGAAAAGGAGTAAGAAGGCAATGACTGAGCTTCAGGTAGAATCCACACAGTGGGAGGATATGGCAGGAAAGAAAGCAGAAACTTTTGGGAAATGCAGAAACTTTGGGGATTGGGCAGTAAACCAGCCTGCCTGATTGAGATGCTGTACTGATTATCACGCATGCTATTACTGAAGATACAGTCAGCTTGATAAAGCTATCGTAGCAGTGTTTTTAAAAAAATAGCTTTTAGTTGATGGACCTTTATTTGTATGTGCTGAGAATCGAACCCAGTGCTTCACACATGCTAGGCAAGCACTTTTCCACTGAGCTACAACCCCAGCCCCTATTGTAGCATTATTAAGCATTTGGGCATTACTATAACACTTAAAGGAGAGCCTCAAAATAAAGAAATGTCTAGGACTTTGACATTAGTCCCACAAAGTTACTGCATGCAGCGAACCAAATTGCTGCCAGGGAGCGGTCTGTGCTGTTCCGTGCCTTGCCTTCAGAGAATGACCACAGAGTAAGGTTCCTAAGCAGAGCTTCCAGAAGTAAGCAACTGTGGGAACTGGTGAGAGCAGAGGGTGGTTGGTTTATATGTGCCTCTCAAATGGGAAAACTGGTCAATGAAAATTTTCCTTCACAGTGAACCTCTGTTAAACCAGTTAAATGAGGTGGAAAAGTTAATGAACAGACTACTGAATTATGCTCTAATTTCCTAAAGCAATTTAATGATTGCCACATACTGGTTCTCAGTGACTAGGCCGAAAGCAACTTAGCGGAGACCACCTTGGTCATGGTGACTTCGTGAAGGAGTCGCCTCCCACTCTTGAGTTGGTTTAGTGGATCCTGGTCAGTGCAGTCCTGCTCAGACCCGTGCTCCTGAATGTTACATTATGCTAAACCAGTTTCCAACACCAGAAGTTTCTGAAGCCACTGCTAAGTGTGGCCTGAGAGAGGTACCAGAAGACTTGGGAAAATGATCCTTGAGTTATTTCCTTTAGTTCCTTTTATTATGAACCCAATTAATGCTCATTACAGAAAATTAAGAAAACACAAGAACATCTTTTATATTGCCCACATAAGGAGCACCACTTGACCATATTGTGGAGAATACCTAATCTTATTTTCGTACACTTAATGTAAAAATGAATCTCATTCTTCATATGTAAGCATACATGTAGATAACATTTTTTGCAAAGATAGCTTCAACCCACTCCCACTTCTCAATTTCTTATATTTAAAAGAATGTTGTATTAACATTTAAAAAATAATCACCATATCTGAATGGTGGTGAAAGGGGAAAGGCAATCAGGATGATGATGGTTGCTGAGGTGGACACTCACTTGGGGGAGTGATGAGAGGGGAAAGGGGCTAGGAGACAGCTGGAGTGTGTAGCGTTGAGGTTAGTTGCAAAGAGGAAGTGAATCCAAGTCTCTCATCCCTGGACTCTGACCACCCATCTGCTGAGGACCATGACTCTGCCTGTGGAGCACACTGGTATGAGGGGTGACCAGGTGTGTTAGCCTGGCAGGGTAGGCGGCCATTGCATTTCCTGCGAGTTCCCATGCCAGCTTTCCATAAACAGCTCCTATCAGACACCTTCACCTCTGAGAGGGGTGATCACAGGGAGGGGAGTCTACTAGATTGAGAGGGCTTTTCTTTAGGCTGAGAACAATCTCTGTGCAGTAGTGACGGGGAGGCATGACACACCTCACTGAGATGCTGGTCCTGTGTTGCTGTCAGGGAGGCCTGACTGCCGCTCAGTTAAAGCCATGTATGACAGGCGTCACCCTGGCAGGCATACTTCTTGGTCTGCCCGCTCTGCTGCATCATGGTGTCCTTGATGTGGGCTGGGGTGGGGACACAGCAGGTAGCTTTTCTGTTGGGCTTGATGTGTGCCAGTCCTTACTTAGGTCTTGGTGGGTTGAGCCTGTTAACCCTCACCTGTATGTTGGGTACTATTGCTATCCCATTCTACTGATGAGGAAATTGAGGTAGAGCCCATGGGAAGGTAGAGAACCTGGATTAAAAACCTGGAAGTTCATGTCCAAGGCCCAGATCTCTAACCCTCAGCTCTTCTAAGTATATGATGAATATCTGTTGGCTGAAAACATGGCTTTCAGTCTTGTTGGAATTCATATCTTCTGGTTATTTTCCTGCCCCCATCAAAGAGTAATTCTCCCACAAATACTTAAATTTTTCCCTCATAATTCAAATGGCTATGGTTCAGCTGACACCGTGACTAAGGTTTTTAAAGTTTAGAAGAATGATTTCAACTGTGTTGCCTCTTCATTTAATCATGTGTATGTGTAGCAACATAGACAAAAAAATTACCATTCTAATCATTTTAAATATATAATTCTGTAGCACTAAGTACCTTAACATTGTTCTGCAACCATTACCACCATCCATTTCTAGAACTTTTTCACTTGCCCACACTGAAACTGTAACCTCATTGAACAGAAAGTCCTTGTTCCCTGACCCACCGTCCCTGCAGCAGCTGTCCCACCTTGTCTCTGAATGTGACTATTGTAAGTATCTCATAAGCAGATTCACACGCTGCCCTTTTGCGCCTGGCCTATTTGAATGAGCACAGTGCCTTCAAGGTCTCCCTGGGGTGCAGCCTGCGGCAAGACTTCCTTCCCACATTTTATCTGTTCCCCTGTCAATGGACACTTGGGTTGCTTCATCTTTTGGCTATTGTGAATATCTGAGCCCCTGCTTTCAGTTCTTTGGAGAAAGTTGAAATGGAATGACTGGATCATAGGGTGACCATTTCAGTCTTTAGGAACCGCCATACTGTTTTCCTCAATTGACCTTAACCATCAGTAATTGTGTATGCAAGCAGATTAGGCCTAAAATGCCCATTAAGAGTCTTTCAACATTGACCCCAGGACTTGTAATAACAAGTGCACAGGGGGATGAATTGATGAGTTTGGGGGGTTGGTTTGGCTTTGAGTTTACCTTGGTGATTTTGATATGGAATGACTATTACATTTGCCTAGGAAGAATCCTCTTTCTGATTAAAAGAGTGGACCAAGCACACCCAAATCAGAGTGAGTTGTTTTACTCACTTCTGTTCTCAGGACTCGAATGATGTAAAAGGAATTGTGGTAGCTCCCACAAAGTTGAGCGAGGTTCAGTGAAGGTTGCAGGAAAGGGAGAAGGTAAAAGGAAGAGAGGAAAGATTGCTCACTGCAAGGAATTTCACAAAGAAATTCAGAACTCACTTTTAAATCTTCAGCTCTTTAAAATAATCCCTAAGGGATCATATTCTGTGTGCTTCCTGACCGAAGTTTCCTATGGACTGTTCTCGGGCACACTTCAGGATGGTAGGAATGATAAAATAAATCAGGCAAATGGGGTTTTCTCACTTTTAAGTCTCATGCTCGTTAAGGGCTTTCTTGGTTATTCAGTTCTAATCTCTTGCTTTTTTAAAAGCTATTCAGGAGAGCCTGTTGTTGGAATGAAATACTAAATTGAAGGATTTCTTTAACAATATCTGGAAATTCTGTGTGTCTATGCTCTGGCTTGGTGTCCCATAGCCTGGAACGGGGTAAAATTTTCCAAAACAATTTGATTGCATTAGTAGGCAAAGAATGTTTGGCCAATTGCTTGGAACTGGAGAGGGAACTGAAGTCTAGCTTTTCATCAGATTTTCAGGTCACCTCACTGTCTTCTGGCCTTCACTTTCTTTGCTAGCTGGCTTAGCTTCTTTCTCCATGGTAACCATCTATGGAGGCACCTAGGTTTAAAGTTACTCCTCTCTGCAAAACCACTCCCAACTTTTCATCCATTTGCCACATTCATATATTGTGTTTCAGGGTTAATTAACTAAATCTGTGGAGCATGCTGTTTGTGAGTTTATTATTATTTGAAGTTAACAAAAGAGCAGGTGGCTTTAAAAAAATTGCTTTTCTGCCATCTTGAAATCAAAAGTTTATCTCCTTCCTCTTCCATGGCCCCATCTTGGTTTTGGAAGAAGAGAAATGACTGCTATTGAGTAAGAAGTGGAAGAAAGATTGGTTGTGAGGTGAGAGCAGGCAGAAGAGTTGCTTTTGCTGTCTGCAAAAAGCTGCAGCTAGAACACGATTCTTACCCAAGCCAGGCCCACGCTAGGCTCCTTCATCATATTCTTTCTCATCCCTGCAGCGTTCCTATAAGACAAATATTATTCATCCATGTTTTATCCACATGTCGGCAAATTTAAGAAGCAAGCCTAAGGTCATGCAAGCCTAAGGTCATATCCCCAGCTTGTTAAATGTTAGAGACAGAATTGTAAAACCAGATTTGCTGGGCCCCAAAACCAACAAATGGCTTGGCACCAAGAGCTATAAAATTCTCTCAAAAATACAGTTCTCATTTTTTAAAACAATCTGATACCTAGGTGCGTAAGTAGGCAGTTATGTAATGGAATCCAAGGAGAGCTTAGGAAAATTTCTGTTGTGGCAGGAGTTTATCTACTGACTCACTTGGCTTTTGGTCTCTGCTAGTCCTCTAATTCTGTAGAAGATTTAAAAAAAATCTTCTCTAGACTCCAGTGATCCAGTATGATGCTGTTATCTTTATTTTTCAAGTTTAGTTTTTCCCCTCCCAAAGCTCACTATCACACCTTGCGGATGGGCTGTATTTCTGGCTGCCCCCACCCCCCTTCTTTTTTTTAAACTCCTGACAGTTCTCAGGGGCACCCAAGGGAAGCCTCCCCAGGCCTTCTTAATTACCAGAGTCATCCTTTCTATGTAACAGCCATCTAATCGCAGCCTCCCTTGCCAAGAAATGAGAGAAACATTTGCATTTGGAAAAGCCAGCCCCAACACGTGATGCATGTTAAGAACCACTGCCTCCCAGAGTCCTCATAAGTGTTCCTCATCTTCGTTTGTTTTCCTTGAAGATAAAAATTGCACAGCAGTGTTTGTACTGAGATCTAACAAGTGCCCTGGCTTGCATGACAAGATTTCCTTTTGGCCGTCTCAACTTTGTTATACATAAATAATGTTGTAAGTCATCCTTGAAATGGTATAACATGCAGCCAGTGTTTATTTTTTAGACTTTCTTGTATTTCATTATTTATTTAAATGGCGATTTGTGATTGGATGTTTAACATGCAGAATACTGCGTTCCCAGGAACTCTGAGGAAGGCAGGAGCTTGAACTGGAATCTTGCTCCTCTCTTGAGCAGAGAGCTGGGTCAGTGTGCAATTAAGAGAAAATCCGAAGGGGAAGTTCATTCTTAGCCAGGCAGGTAAATGATACCTGCCCATCCAGAAAGTTCCATTTTCGGACAGATCTGTAGCCTTTTAGAAGCATGTCAGATCATATCACTGTCGTTTAATTTCACAAGAAGCAAATGGCAGGTTGCTTCTGGTACCACTGTGTGGGCAATTTCAAGTCCTCAAAATGCTCAAGAGTCACAGTGCACAAGTTCAATGTTGGGATGTGGAGAGTGTAAGGGTCGTATCCAGTTGTTATAAACTTTAAAATGCCTTTAAACATCTGACACTGTACCTTAGCTGCAGCTTTTAAATAGAAATGGGCAAATACAACCACATGCTTAAATTTGGCGTGGGATTTGAGAATCAAAAACACATGTGTTTCGTGCCTGAATTTTTCATGGATCACTTGAGTTTCTGACCATCTAGTGTGTTGCTCTTCCTCTTGGAGCTTTCTGCAGGACAGCCCCAAGTAATATAGTAGGTAATAACTGGCTTTATAGAGCATTCATTAAAAATTTAGCAATTTTTGGTTGCTAGCTTTCTTAAAAACCATGGAAAACTAGGCTGAGTTTGAGTCCCACAAATTGTAAAGGTAGATTCTCCACGTCTGTTGCAAATCATCAGCATCATTTACAACCCCCTTGGGCATGTAAGATTATATTTTAGTTGGAGATGTTAGGAAATTATGCCTAAATTCTGGACCTTGCCACATGTCATTAATATCAGTAAGTTAGATGGGTACATATGCTGAAGAAAGATTCAGATAAATCTATACTGGAAGATGAGTATAGGCAGGAAAATGTATGGGTGGGGGAAGGAGAACCTTAACTGTTTCACTCAACCATGTTTTGAGAGCATCCCAAATGCCACTGTTTTCCTTTTGAAAACTCTTCTCTGCTTTTGAAGTAAGATCTCTCCCACAGCTGGGCTGCATGTGGGAAATGCTGCAGAGGGGAATGGAGTGGTGTAGCTGTGCCCAATTGGACTGCAAAATTCTCCTGGAAAATATAATGCTTGTAAATTTCATTTTTCTTAAGATTTATAAATCATGGATTTAATTTTGTATAGTAAGATTAAGTTTCTCCTATGAATGGTAAGTCACCAGTTGATACAAATTGATTTGACCAATAATTATGCAAATTTGCAAAAGTAAAAAAAAATTGATTAAAAATAGGTGTATTAAAAATTCTTAAATAGAAGTCCTAATGTAACCTGGTTGAGCATTCTGACCATTTGTTGAAGGTGAGAACTGGCTTCAGTATATCTGCAGACATACCTAATTTCCCAGATCAGTTGTTTGTGCATCTTTCTCCACTATACCATATATGTAGTATATTCATTTCAGTGGTCTATATACTGCATGCCAACTGCACACCCAGCTGCTAGACTATATTTAACTGAGCTTCTTTTCCACCTAGACAGTGTGTCCAGACAAAAGTGAGACTGACATTGCTATAGCAGTAACCTTGCATCTGACTTCTATTACAAAGTAGCAGTTTTTTTTTAATTTAGCTATTATGTCAATTCAAGGTAACTTGAAGTGTATTCTTGAGTTTTGAAGATGACTTGAATATGGTAACTCTGCCTCTGTGTGATGTTGGAAGTGGTGAAAGAAAGTTCACATGGACTCCATCTGGGAGAGACGGGAAGGGAAAGTAGCAGGAGCCATGGAGACGCATAGGGACATTTGCTCCAGTTCCAGTGGAAATGTTGATGTTTTTCAGGTAAAATGTAGAAACTTGTAACCATATAGGTCTGTTTCCCCCTAGTTATGATTTTTATTGCATCTACATTATAAAGTTTACAAGATATTATAATACTTCATAAAAATTAAGGGCAAAAATAATCTTCTACATATATCCAGATATCTACCACTCGTGATGCTCTGCAGTCCTTCCTGTAGCTCATATCCCTCAAGGATAATTTGTTCGGCCTGAAGAACTTTCCTTAGCATTCCTTGTCTTGCAGATCTGGTAATGAATTCTTAGTTTCCTTTTATCTGAAATGTCTAGTTCATCTTCATTCTTAAAGGATATTTTCACTAGATATAAAGACAGGTTTGTCTTTTCAGCACTTAAATGCCATACCACTTTCTTCTGGCTACCAATACTTTCTTTTTTTAATGAGAAGCTCATTGTCATAAAAATTATACTTTCTCTGAATATGATACATAATTCTCCCATCTTCAAAGTTTTGTTTTGAGCAGTATGACTATGATGTCCTTGGGGATTTTGTGTGTGTGAGTGTGTATGAGAATGTGTTTAACCTATTGAGTATCTGCTAAACTTTAATTTGCAAATTTGTCTCAGACAAAATTTGGGAATTTTTCAGGTTTTTTTTTTAAAGCACTTTGTTCCACTCCATTCACTGCTCTCCTTTTGGAATTCCAAACAATATTGGTTATGGTTATGTTAGACCTCCGATACTGGCCCCACATGACCCTGAGTCTCCATTTATAAAATATATCTATTTTTTTTTTTGCTTGATATTGGATCATTTCCATCAATTTGCTTCCAAAATTACTAGTTCTTTCCTGGATCATGTCTCCATTCTTCAACCTTATCAGATTTTTCCAAAAAAATTTCAGATACATTTTACAGTTCCAGGAATTCCATATTCTTTTAATAGTTTCTCTTCTGAGATTTCCTGCTTTTTAAATTCATTATATTTTTATTTATGTCACTGAACATAGTTAATTAGTTTAATAGCTAGTTTAATATCTGATCATTCCAATATGGTGGGTTTTCTGGGAGTTTGACTCACTGATAGTTTTCCCTTTTGAGAAGGTCACACATTGCACATGTTGTAGAGACCCTGCATCTTTGTGATCTTGTTCTTGGAGAGGATATTTTTCCTTTATTGTGCAATTTACTTGGTTAGATTAAAAGTGAAATCTCTAGCTCGTGATAGGTGGCAGCTCAAGTTGTCATCGTTCTTTTTATAGTGTAAGTACCTTGACATCTCAGGTCATTACTTCATAGCATTCAGAGGGTTGATTTCATGTGTTTTGTGTCAGATCCTGTGGTCCTGTTGTGCAATATTTTTCTATTTAATTTTAAATGACTTAAAAGTATCCCATCTCTACTTTATTGCTTAGTTTTTCCTGGGCATAAGTTCTTTCACTCAAAAACAATAACCAAAAACAATTTTATTTTTAATGTCGTAGTCATCATAATTAAAATGCCTTTTTGTTTGTTTGTCTCTTAGGAAAAAGTGCTGCAAAGGGTATAAATTTGTTCTTGGACAGTGTATCCCAGAAGGTATGTAATGTAAAAGATGGCCTCATCTTTCTATTCATGACTAATCATTAGAAGTCTATGAAGTTCAGATGTATATAGAATATTATCTATGGTTATCTGTGTTTATGTATAATTCTTTCTTGGCATTAAATTCCTTGCTAATTTAGTCATATGTGACATGCTCTATCTAAATCATTACATGAGGTATTCATATACAGTGAAGGTTTTTTGAGATATTATACTTCCATAGGCTATAATTCCCTAATCAGCATTTCATAGACAAATTACAATACAACCCTCCTCCCTGTTCCCTCTACCTGGTTTTCATGTGCTAAACTTTAAGCCCCATCAGGGGACGCTATCTAAATGCTCAGCCTAGCACTGCACACAGAGATGTTAAGATGAGCCCAGCCCTCAGAGACAGGAGGCGGATCATATAGAATCAGACCTGGATTCTAATTGAGCTTCCACATCCTGCTCAGTATGACCTTGGGAAAGTTAATTTTCTAACCCTTAAGTTTTTAGTTTTTTTGGTACTAGGGTCATATGGGCATTTAAACTTTGCCTCATGTAAAGTACTTGGAACAGGAGGCCAGTTCTTAAGCACTCAGTAAGTGGTGGCTGCTGCTGTCCTTATTAATAGCTGCAGTGTGTGCCTTAGAGACAATTGAGTGCAGCAGCTGTTCAAAGGTAACACACAACATGGAAGACCAGGTGGACTCGCGGGGATACTTAAGCCGGGTTATCAAGGAAGGCTGCCCAGGTCTTAGCCAGGTAGTTGGAGTGGTGCAGAGGATTCCAGGCTAGCAGGGACATAGAAAGCACCAGGGACTGTTGGGGGAGGGCATTTGGTTTGGTGTTGCAGTCCTTAGGGGTTGAACCCAGGGCCTGGCACCTGCTAAATAAGCACTCTATCACCGAGCTTCATCCCCAGCCCATCAGAGACTGAAAAGCCTGGGGTTAATTTGCTCAGTCTGGGATGGAGCACATGAAAGAGCTTTCTTCACTGCTGCCCAGGAAGCCAGGTGTCTCTAGAGGGAGGATGTGGAGCCCAGCCAAGCTAATTCTGTTGCGTTGTCTCACGGAGTACAATGTCTTCATCAGTTGGAAATAGATGAATCCCTCCTGTGTGTTGCTGTCTTTGGTAGAAGAATGGAAGAGTTCATTAAATCCTGACTGACCTTTGAGAAAGCTGCCATGGACAGCTGCTTAGGGAAGGATTTCACATAACATTGTTGAGGCCTGAGGTCTCTCTAAGCCGAATCTCTCTCTGCAAGCCAGTTCTATTGATCAGAGCCTGGCAGGAAAAAAAACCCATGAAAATCAGAATTGCTTTTCTTTATGAGCCGGCTCTTCTCAGTCAACAGCTGTGTCCTTTATAATGCAGTTTGGCAGATTCCAAAGAAAATTAAGTCAAGGCCAATTTAAGATCCTAACTAAAGAAAGACCTTGCTCAGTGTTACTGAAAAATACATCCTCTGGATACCCCATACTTAGTTTCTTTAAATGTTAGACCTTGTGGTTTAAAATGCCTATTCTCCCCTTAAAATGGGAGCACAGCACCTGTGACTAGTGTAACCAAGGGCTGAACATTTCCAGGCAAAGTGGACTCTACTGCCAAAGGTTCCTCTGCCATGATTTCTGCTCTTACCAGAATACATTTTCAAGCTGATTTGTTTTAATCCGTGGGAATAGATTAGTGATTGCTTCCTTGACTAAAGATACATTTAGTCATAAGGGATTCTATCACCCACAAATGCAAAGTACAAATGTAGAATTTTCCAGTAAAGTCTGTATATTAGGGGCCTGGGGTTGTAGCTCAGGGGTAGAGTGCTTGCCTAGCACATACAGAGGCCCTGGGTTCAATCCTCAGTACTAGAAGAAAAAAAGATTGCATGTTAGTGTTCTCCAGAGACAAAAAACCAATAGACTATGTGTGTGTAGTGGGGGAGACAGATTTTGATTGAGATTTATAAGATCAGTTCATGAGATTATGGAGGTACAAGCCTAGATCTTCAGGGTAAGCCAAAAGCAGTCTCCTGGCAGAATTCCCTTTTTATCAAAGCAGGTCAGTGTGTTTTGCTACTAATCCTTCAACTGACCAGATGAGGCCCACCCACGTACGGGAGGGTAATCTGCTTTACTCAAAGTCTGTTAATCTCATCTAAATACCTACACAGAAATGTGTAGATCAAATAATCTTAGAATAATGTGGGATCAAATATCTGAGAACTTTGTCCTAGTCGAGTTACCCATCACAGTCTACTCCTTTTCAACTTGGCACCCATACACATTTAATCTCCTGAACTTAATCTCCGAATGGAAACGATCATAAGGCCATACCTCCACCTGATGCAATGCTGCTACCCCCATGTTAAAATGCACTGACACCTTCTCCAGAAGAGGATGCAAAGTAATATTTATTTTTCTCCTCCATATGCTATAACTTAAATGCTGTCATGTTAAAGTTCACCATATTTCAATGCTGTGATACTGTGTATCAATAAAATGTATTAACTTATAAGAAAGATATTTGCACACATACATATTCTAGAATATAAATGCTCATGACAATCATGGTCCTTGTTTCTGTAACTGGTCACATGGTCATAGCTGCTATTCGTAACTACTTTCTTCCACTAATTTTTTTTCCCTTTGCCTCCAATAAGCTCCTCATCTGGTCATGTTTCTTTTGTTGTTGTTGTTGTTTTTTTAAACCTGGTGAGGTATTCCACACCTTTCTTCTGAGACGTTCATCTAGCCTGAACTGGGTGGTTGTTTTCCGTCAGCTGTAATTGCAGGACAGAGTAACCCAGAGACACCTTAGGATAGTCCTTATATCCAGACACTCCTCTGCTGAGGAGTAACCTTCCAGCTTCCCCTTGTTATAGACTGTCACTGGGCCAACACAGCGACTCCCTTCCTTGCAGGCCTATGAGGCATGAGGACCCCAGGGTCCAGATGGCAAACCTACGGAAGCATTTTTTCTCCTCCTGCAAGCATCCTCCATTTGAAACTAAGAGCATAAAGTCACAGGAATGGGAATCAGAAATTCTGCTAGTAGAACTGGATGTGTTGTTGTGAACATCTAGTCCCAGCTACTGGGAGGCTAAAGCAGGGGGGTCATTTGAAACCTGCCTGAGCAACAGCTCTATCCCCAAAATGAAAAGGTCTTCTCTAATAGATCATGGAGATGAAACTGGGTAATCATAAGAGATTACACCTGATCCTGTGAATGAATACTGGTTAAGGGAGAAACCACACCATATATTGGGTACTAATTCACAGCATGCACACTCTCTTGGTGGACTTCGGACCAGATGTATAGGTAGCATGGCCTGGCCAAGTTAACTAATGAAATTAACCATCCCAGGTAGCAAAAAGAAACTAGTGTGTCTAAACAGATGTGTTAACTGATGAGTGGAAGTTAGTTTTTTAAAGTGTTGCTGGCTCATTTGTTACTGAGTCATGGGCAGTGACCTGTGTGGCCTGTGGAGCAAATCTGGTCCATTCCCTGCCTCTAGAAATAAAGCTTCATTGAAATGGGGCCATATACCTATTCACTAAAGTAGTACTTATGGCTGCTTTTGCATGACAGCAGTGGAGCTGAATAGTTGCAAGGGAGATCTGCAAAGACCGGATCTGGTGCCCCTACACCCGCCATTGTTATCTTGGCCGTGTGATAGGATGATCCGATTTGTTAGGCTCTGCAGTTATGAACTGAGCATACAACATGGGGAAGAAATCCTGGCTGTTACTCCAGGGGGCATAGTCCCTCCCCTGAAGGCAAACAGTGATGGGAACCAGCAGCAGAAAAGCAGGTAGAGCTTTCCCTGTGTGTCAGGCGCTATGCTTAACGTGTCATCTGGTTTCACATCCACAGAAGTGAAGTGGGTGTTACTATTATCAGTATTTTACAGGTGAGGAAATTGAGCCTTAAAGAAACAGATCACAGAGTGGCCAAGTTGGGAGGGCGGGTACCTGATAATGTCAGAGCTCGTGAGTGGAAGATGGTCAGAGATCCATGGCCTTGAGAGGAGACAAAATAGACTCGATGGAGGAGATCAGGGAAGGCCTTTGCAGTGAAGCTTGAAAACCTGGATAGAAAACCACAGTTACAAGGCACTGAGAGTGAGGGTGTCAGGTTGGACATTAATTACTAAGGTGAAGTGACAGAAGTATGTAAGAAAGAAGGTGTGACTGGGACCAAGGACAAAGGTGAAGAGAAGCTCAAAGGTAAGTCTATGTTGGAGAAATCTCAAGGAATTTAGTGCCCAACCTCAAATTCGAGAGTGACCCACCCATGCTTCATTAGTACAAACTTAAGGATCATTATCTGAAGTGCTTAGGACCAACCAGAAGAGTTTTAGTTTCAGAGTTTCTTGAAATTTGGAATATTTGTGTAGACTTCACTGGTTGATCATTCCTGATCCAGAAATCTGAAGTACTTCAAAATCTATCACATGGTGCTCAAAATTTCTCAGATTTCCAATGTTCAGATTGTCAGAGATGCCCCGCCTATTTAGAACTAGAAGGCTGTCTGAGCACTGTGTGTTGGTCAGGTAGCCTAGCGGCGGTTGTGCAGAATGGATTTAAAGGAGAAGGTTCTTGGGAGTAGGATCCTGTTTACATAGACTATGAAGATCTGAGATTGGAGCCAACAGAAATACAACAGAGTATAGAAAATGTGTAAATTTTAAAGATAAAAGCCACATGACTAAGTTGATAGGCTCTAAGAAACAAGTTTTCAAAAACAAAGGACAGAATAAATTTCTTAGCCTTGCCTCTCCCACAGAAACTCCACAAAATTTGGTGGGGGGGAGCAAAAGACATACACCCACAAGATTAAGGAGAAAGGAAAAGATAACAGCAACAACATTTTAGAAGCTGGAGGACAGACAAGGTAGTAAATAATTCAGCAAAATGAGAAGCCTGAACCCTCAGCCAGAACCAGGGAAAACTAAGGAGCCAACAGTTTATACGGAAACTAATGACGATCAAAACTGAAAACAAGGGTTGAAGTGGTGTCAAAACAGGTTAGATTTAAAAGTCTGAAAAGTTGGACTATGATGTGCCCTCTATTCCATGCAACCAAAGTTATTTCCCCTTTTATACCCAGGCAGGAAACCAAAGATACCCTCTTCTAAGAGGGTAAAGCAGAGGTTCTTGAGGCTGGCTGGGGAGGACCACTCAGATGAAAGTAAGAACTCAACATCAAACATGGAGGCATTAAGAAAATGCTACACATTGAAGATTTAAACACCCAGTCCTCTCCCTTCATAGTTCAAAACTGACTTACTCTTGGAGAGGGATTTTTGTACATGCTGCCTCTGGACATAGAGCAGACACAAGGAAAATCTCTAGAAACTGATGCTGGAAGGCACCAGTTGAGTCACTTAAGCTGAAGCTTGGGATTTATAAAAATCCCATGTGCAAAGAGCTGCTGTTGAGCTATTTTTAATACTCCACAAGTAAACTAAAACAGCACCCAAGGAGCACCAGATGTTAGAGGAAAGCGTTCAAAAAGAAACGTAAGGGAAAGTCTTAGAGAAAGCATGAGCTACCCGGACAGAGGGAAACTTGGAATTAATTCACTTAGACTTCAGAAACAATACAGAATGCATCAAACGAAAACAGGGTGTCAATAAAAAGGAACAGAATGAAGAATTCTTAGAAATTAAAAACATGACAAATAGAAAACAGTGAAAGGGTTGAAAGGTGAAATTAAGGAAATTACCCAAGACCTAGAGCAGAAGATCAAAGAAATGAAAAGTAGAAAAGATGAGGAACAGTCCAGGGAACACAACCTCAAGATAATTAAGTTACACAGAGAAAAGGAGTTGTCATTGAAGATGTAATTCAAGGAAATTCTCCAGAATTTTCTAGATAGAAAGGGCCCCATCAAAGAATAACAAAGCCCCACATGAAAACCTCATTGTGAAATTTTAATACAATGGAAACAACATTAAAATTTCAGAGGGGAAGTGAAATTCGTATGAAATATTAAGTAGTAAAATCTCATAGGACTGAGCTGCAGTGAGCCTGAATTTAGAAAACAATGGAGCAATGTCTGCATACTGTGGAGGTAAACTTCTCTTACAGTTTTATGCCCAAACTATCAATCACTAAAATATATTTTTAGACATGCATAAGCATAAAAATTTTACCTCTTATGACTTTTCTCAGGAAGCTACTGGAGTATATGCTCCAGTAAAACTAGAGCATAAACCAGAAAAGAGGAAGACGAGGGAGGAGAGGGAAGCATAGGGTCAAAAGAGTGGATGGAATCCCCAAGATGATAGGGAACGGACACACCAAGAAGCAGCTACAGAGATTTCTACAGGGAGAAGAAACTTCCTCACTCCGAAATGGGAAAATACTTAAACATCTTAAGAGATTTGAAAAATTCAGGGAGTCCCTAGAAATAAATCATAACTGTCATCCACATGCTCCATTATTTGAGAGCATTTGATACAACTAATGACTAGACATTGAGAACTGAAGTCAAAAGGAAAACTTTCCCAGAGGTAACAACCATGTACGGTAGCTCCCACTTCTAAGCTAGGGGAGCAAAGAGAGGCAGGAGACCCATTAAGACGTAGAAGCTCAGAGGAGGTGCCACTGGGCTAGGACCCAGTCCTCGTAGGCACTGGGCATCCAGTGCTATTTCTCTGAACTCAGTTTCTCTGAACTAGGTAGGTGGCTCAGGGATCTGGGAACCCGCTCACTGGTGCTGGTGCCCCTAAGATGGTTGTGGTGAGGCTGCTTCTGCAAGTGATAAACTGTGAACTGGCAGTTACTGCTGCTATCCAAAGGGTCTGGATGGGGGTGGTGGGTGGGACTGAGGTAAGGCTCAGGAACAGCAAGCACAAGCAGAAAGGTGCAGAGCCCCTCTTCCTCTTCCAGCCTCCTTGTGTTTGTGGGGGTCTCTCTCTGTACTTACACCTCCCCTAAGCACCCCTTATTGAAAGCACCCAACAAGCTGGAGAATTGTCTCCAGAGCCTCATGTCACCAAGTAGCTGTTGGAAGAAGGTGGAGCAGACTTGAAACTAAATGAACTCAATAACTTGGACCCCCAAAATACACAAGGCACTTCCCTTAAGGATGTCAGACAGTTCTCCAGGAAAGGGCAGTTCAGTGGAGTGTAACTCCTGGCTCTACCCAGAAGAGCTTTTATGTTGTCACTCCAGGGCAAGTGCTGGAGATTTATCAAACTAAAATTTCAACAAACCCATTGACCAGACAGAAGGAACCAGAAGTGCCAAGTGCTGGGGTGGGGAAGTGCAATAAAAATGCTAAGTGTCTCTCGTGACTGGAAGTTAATAAGGAACCTTTAAAGTAAAAGCAATATTTAAAATAAAGGAAGCAATGCAAATTGGATACTTAGAGGTCCAGGGGTAAATATGAAAACAGCTGGAAGAGTTTAAGTGGCACCTAAGAAGCAGAGCAGAGTGGGAACGGCTGCTTCTGAAAGCAAGACCTCATTGGGCACCACAGCCAACCAGTGCCCTAGATGGCCCTTCTGCCTCCTCCATGGCTGATCCCAGTAATGGTGACAGCTGGCAGGACAGGGCAGCTCATTACCCGTAACACTGAGACTTGACTTTTTTTTTTTTTTTTTTTTTTTTTTTTTTTTTTAAAGAGAGAGTGAGAGAGGAGTGAGAGAGAGAGAGAGAGAGACAGAGAGAGAGAGAGAGAGAGAATTTTCAATATTTATTTTTTAGTTCTCGGCGGACACAACATCTTTGTTGGTATGTGGTGCTGAGGATCGAACCCGGGCCGCACGCATGCCAGGCGAGCGCGCTACCGCTTGAGCCACATCCCCAGCCCGAGACTTGACTTTTGAGCAAAAGAAACAGAACTTTGGTTGCCTGGAGGTGATGCTTAGTTGAGGAAAGGTTAGCCAGATAGTTTGTAGGCTTGGTCAGAACCCAGGCTGGCAAAGCAGACCTGGAGTCCCACTTGTGGGAAGTATCATCAAACAAGGGCCGCTCACCAGGTCATCCCCAGAATGGCATGATCTTTGTCAAATTTGACCCTGTCTGCATCAGAGATGGCTCACTTCTTTCCCTTCACATACAGGAGAGCAGACCCAGGTTCACCTGTGTCTCAGGAGGGTCCATCTGGGACTAGTACCTGGAGATGACAGTGACGAGATGCTGGAAATGATCTGAGAATATGTCAAAACTGAGCTATTTAGAGCCAGAGGCCCTTCAGAAGCTCATTAAATATCAGTCCATAAGAATGGAGAGTAGCAGATGCCCCAATTCCTGACACATTATTGGGCACTCACCCTCATATGCACAGGCATAGGGCCAGCAAGAGATCTGCAGCCATTCAGTCTCACCCAACCCCTTCTCACATGCAGAATCTCCATACACACACACCCCATCATGTGCACACCTACCACACTCACTTGTGCGAGCAATAGGCTCTCTGAAGACTCTCACATATCTACTCCTAAAGCTGCCCTCATTTTTCTGAGTCTGCCAGCCAGCCCTTCCTCTTATATTTGGGCACCAAAGCCCATCAATGCCCTGCTGGAAGGATTTTCTTGTTCCTCTAGCAGTTGCAGATCAAAGAGGTCCCCAGGAACTGCCCCAGAGCCTGGCTGACTAAAGCATCTTTGCTTCTGGACAGTGACCAGGACCCAAGGGCACAACAAGGCAACTTCAGAGAAAAGTATGAGTGATGTTTGCCTTCTGCCACCACAGTGCTCCCAGAAGCTGCACCACAGTCTCCAGAGCTAACGCCCCTGTAGGTGGGGCTGCTCACAGGTCACACCTGCAGAATGCAGCCCAGAAGGTGAGCTCCAGGCCAGGCTGCCCTGCCTCCCCCTGCGGCTGGTGTGAGTGCATGCTTTTTTTCTTTCAGATTATGATGTCTGTGCCCAGGCTCCCTGTGAACAGCAGTGTACAGACAACTTTGGCCGCGTGCTGTGCACCTGTTATCCAGGATACCAATATGACCGCGAGAGACACCGGAAGTGGGAGAAGCCCTACTGCCTGGGTGTGTTGGCAATGCGCGTTATTTTCCAGCTCCTAACTGGCAGTGAGATGTAAAAGCCAAAGACGGGAACCAGGCCAGATGTAATAGAATAATGCAAAACAGGAAATGAGTGGTCTGGAACGTAAAACAGAGAAGCCAGAATGAGTGTTCTCAAGAGATGACTGGGGAAAAGGGAGGTGTGCGTGTGGCAGGAGGTTAGGGGCAAACTTGGCTGTAGCTGAGCAGTTGCCTGGCCATCACCAGGGGCACCAGCTTGTTCTGGTTGTTTTCCTTGACTGGGCAGTTCCCTCCTTGAATTCCTGAGGAGGTTTAGTGTGGGAAGCCATTCTCACACGTGATCGGGCAACTCCCGGATTGGGGGTGAGGCGCTTTGGCTAAACTGTGTCGGAGCTTTGCCGACCCTCTCCTGGTGCGAGAGCCTGTCCGTGTGGGGGTGTGACTGACCACTGACCCCGGGGGCCAATCACTGACCCTGACCTTGGAGTGCTGCCCCCCTCGACCTTCATTGGATGGAATTCTCCCCTGAATTTCTTGCTCCCCAATAAAAAGCCACTCCCGGGCGTGCTCTGCCTCTCTCTCTCTCCTGATAGCCCTGAGTAATCCTTGCTGCCCTACCGGGTGGTTCGAGGTGTGAGCCAGAGAGGTGAGAGCCGTCTCGGACCTGGTCATAGAAAAAGGTAATTGAGTCTGTGGGTTTATTTTGATCTCACTAGCTAACTTTTATGCCAAGAACCTCTTTAATGAAACCAGTGTGCTGGTCGCATGGTGGAAGTTTAGGGCTCATGGTCTGGAACCATGTGTTTGAGTGTGGCAAACCCATGGCTAACCTGTCTCCACAACTGGGGTCCCTGCTTGAAAGGTTCCTGGTCCCTCCTCCATACATAGTGAGCCACAACTCTGAGGGTGGGTGCTATGCTCAGTGAAGTTTCAGGTCAGCTGGAAGAAGAGTAGAGACCTCAGATGGACCCGGGTAGGAAATAAGCCATCTGATATGAGCAAGGCTCCCTCCTCCATCGGGCACCTGGGAAAGTCTAGCCTTAGGTCCCCTGGTTTCTCCCAAAAAGCATCTGGGAAAGGTACCCCACACTGACAAGCAAATAGAGGAGGGTAGGAGGGACTCGGGGTGCCTCTTACAAAGCTCATGGGACACTCCATGCAGCTCAGGGCTGGGCCCAGGGGCTCTCCTTTCAGTTGGTAGGAGCTATGTGCCCTAATTACTTTTCTGTAGACATTTGGGGATCAGCAGTACTTTGCATTCTGTGGCCAGTACAACTGCTTCACTCTGACATTTAGGGTGGGAACACCTGGAGAAAAAGGCAGTCAGCCTGAGGAACTGCAGAGGAGGCTCCGACCGTCGCCTGCATCCAGGCTCCCTATGACAACAGTGTATACTGCCAGAGGAACACCTGAATTGCTGTGCTCACTCTTGGCACCCAGGGAGCCTGCCGGAGCTGGGTCCTTGGCTGCTTGTCCAGGCTAAAGTTATCGGCATCCTAAAGTTCAAGGCTGGGCTCTGTCTGCCCACATGTCACCATCAGGGGCTGTGTGTCCTGGTTCCCACCCACTGCTACTGGGTGTCTTTAGCCAGTGAACAGGAAATGGAATTGAGCCTGTCTTCTCATGGTGGGAAACGTGTTGCTTCTTCCCAGTGCAGCAGGGGCCCCTGCAAGCCCATGGTGTGGGCAGTTGACGCGGACCCTCCGGGGTTACTCATTTGATGGTCTCATGCCTCATTTCTGCAGCTCCTCAGGGGTCTGCTTGGGTCACTGATGAGGCAGAGATTTCCTAGGGAAGCCTCTCCCCATTAGACATCTGTGACTATTTTTTCATAAGTATCTTTTCCCAAGTATATTGTGTCCCTTAACTGGGAAGGGGCTATTCCTAAGTGGCCCTTGTGTCACATATAGAATTCCAGCCATAAAGGAGAACTTTAAAGACCTCAGCACACTAGGCTGCTTGCAAAAAATCACTTAGCTAATGTCTGCTCATCAGGGTGTGTTGGCCCCAGTCGCTCTCCTGAGGAGCCCTGGGAAGTGTTTAGGGACAGGCTTCATTCTCATCGTTTCCCAGGTGAACTCTCTAAAGGCCAGCCGCAACTCCATCGGGTCCTATGACAGCCAGGAACCCATCATTGGTTGGTCTGTAATGATAGTCAAATGGCCAAAGTGCTGCTTCCACAGATGGCCCATCCTCCCAGCGCCCAACCTCATGCCAGGCTCTGTCCGGTCAAGGTCTGGAATAGTGTTCTTGGTACAGGTATTATGAGGGACAAGTCTCGTGCCATCTGTGGCATAAGTGACTTCTCAGAAACTGAGCGTTTTCTGCATTTGGTTTACACCAGACATCGACGAGTGTGCCACCAGCAACAAGACTCTGTGTGAGCACATCTGTGTCAACACCGTGGGCAGCTACCGCTGTGAGTGCCGGGAGGGCTATGTCCTTGAGGACGACGGGAGGACATGCACCAGGGGGGACAAGTACCCCAACGACACTGGTGAGTGAGGCATGGAGTTGCCCTCTGTGCACATTTTTATATTACATGTTGTCAGATGATTATTGTATTATTTGTGTAATGTTTATATTTTAAACATATTGCCTATTACACATGTATCACATGTTCCCAC
This sequence comes from Spermophilus citellus, assembly GCF_964194105.1. Classification (NCBI taxonomy): domain Eukaryota; kingdom Metazoa; phylum Chordata; class Mammalia; order Rodentia; family Sciuridae; genus Spermophilus; species Spermophilus citellus. The sequence goes on along the minus strand of NW_027673113.1, from coordinate 754,992 downwards.
CCACTGCTACCTAGTGTCTCCAGCCAGTGGATCTTTTATCTTTTTATTTGTCTATTTTCCTTTATATTATATAAATAATGCATATTACATTATATATAATGTTACAGGTGCTACTGTAGCCACAGATATCTCATTTATATAAGATTCTCAAGTACCTATATGATACAAAACAGGTACAACATGGTCAATATTATATAGTTGTATTTAGGTAATATGTAGTATTTACATGTTGTACATAGTGAGCCGTAACATAATGTATGTAATATGCTTTTAATACGTATCATGTGTGACAATTATACACAGGCACTTGGGAGCCCAACCAGGTTCCTTGGAACAGGGCAGGAAGGGGCATTTACATGGACCCCGGTGGCACCTGGGGTCTGGGGACGTATGTTCAGACTCCTTCTAGAGAGGAGGAATTAAGGGGACAGTGATGCCCATTAGCATGGAGGGTGTAGCTGGTGTGTTGGAGGAGGGTGGTGCGCTCAAGAAATCAGTAGCACTTGATTTTTGTAGTAAGAGCAAACAAGAATGAGCAGAGATGAGACCAGAAGGTCTGTATTCTCCCCAAGGAAACAGACTGAAATATAAAGACAAATCGCTTTCACATGAGGTACCACTCCACACCAGTGTTGCTCAAAGCATGGTCCATGCTTTGTCCTCTCCACAAACTATTTGTTCTATGAGTCATGATTGGAGAGAAATAGAAATTGAGTGTTTAGAAAACTTTATTTATTTGAAAGGAATTTCATTTAAATCCAAGCATTTGTTTGTGTCACATTATAGCTGAATTTTAAAAATATTTTTAGTTGTAGGTGGACACAAAACCTTTATTTTTATGTAGTGCTGATGATCAAACCCAGCGCCTCACACGTACTAGGCAAGTGCTCTACCACTGAACCACAACCCCAGTCCTATATCCAATTTCAAGCAATTCATTTTGCATAATTATCAGTTCACAATCAGAAAAGATCTCTTACAGCTGGTTGTCCAACACAGTTAAGAAGCTGATTTACATACAGCTACATAGTACCGACTACATTGTACACGTTTTGTATGATAATTCAGGTACCTCAACTGAGATGTCCCATCACCTAGGCATAAGATCAGCCTGGTCTGTTGGGTTACATCTTTATTTAAATTGGAGGAAAAAATAAGAGAAGGAAAAAGAGCCCCGAAGCTGCTGTGGGAGCTTCAGGGAACACTTTGGGGGTCAAAATATCATCACGTTCACATCTGAACTCTGGGGTCTCTGCCAAATTACAAGTGCCCGTTATTAGAGTTTAGGATTTCAGCCTGTATGGAGGAATGTCCCGGGCCTTCCAGTCAGGATGAACTTTAAAGCAAATTGTACTCCACTGACCACGGTTGACTGGACAGGTTCCCTGTAGAGAAAGTCCTCAGTCACTCAACCTCCCTGGGCTCCTGTCTACTTCCCTGGGAAAGAAAAAGTTGCTACAGTGCTGTGAGGGGGTTAGCTGGGCCTGGGCCATCCCTGGGAGGGGCACAGGTACCCTGGGCAGGTCTCGTGGATGAAGAAATGAGGGACATCAAAAAGCCACAACCATCCGGGCGCTCATGAGAGCCCAGCTTCAGAAAGGGGTGGGAAGACGGACAGCTGGGGACCAGCTGCCTCCCGAGGAAAACCTACAAAGTGAAATGAAATGCAGAGGAGCAACTGGGTTGAGTCACGAGGAAACTGCCATGTGTTGGAAATTGATGAAAAAAGCTATTTTGAGCCACCTTGGCTCTGAGCAATTGGGAATCATGTAAATTAGCCTGGCCCTCAAGCAAGGGTAGACAGGTTAATGAAGTTAAAGACATTTATAGACTATTCTTGTATTCAAAATTAAAATCGCTGCAATTTGTGGTAAGAGGAGCAGGGATGTGTGACTTGACTATAAATTATGTCCTTTATTGGGAAGAATCTCATGGGAAAATGGGGTGCAGCTTTTTATTCCACTGTAATGTGGGGACCTTGTAGAGAATAGGTCACAAGAAAGCAGCTTTGCAATTTTTCATTTAAGAATTGGGTTTCCAGCTGTGCTCTGAGCTGTTGGGCTGCAGGCTGCTCAACCTGGCAAGTGTATTGTCTCTGCCTCACATTTCTATGTAGAAAGAATCCGCTTCATAGGGACAAGAAGGAAGCCTGCAGCAACCCGACCAGGCACAGAACAACAGACACTTGCTGCCGAGAGTCAGGGCAGGAGCCCATGATCTGGCTGTAAAAGTAATAGGATCTCCTTTCTATGAGGAGTCCCAGTCTGGTGGGATGGAGTGGTCGGCAGTAAGATAGACCACAATGAGCTGGGACCAGAGTCCAGGTGGGAGTTAGACAACAGGTAATATTTTATAAGCCAAGTTGAGTTGCTTTTGGTCTTGGGTGACGTCGACCTCCTGCAGTAACTTCTCGCCTCCTGCAGCTATATTGCCCTTCAGTCCGAAGGGATGGCTCTGGGTCAGAGTGCAGTGACGAGGTCAGCCTTGGTGAGAGGTGCTCACCTGGGCCCCCACCTTCAGCAAGGGTGGGGCCATCTCATAACATCTTTGAAATTAGTCAATACTGTATTAAGTCACTACTGGGGCTTCACTAACCTTGTTGATTCCCTGACAAGGGTGGTGATCTTCTTATAAAAGTTTGCAAATAAGAGTTTCAAAATACAAGAAGTCAGTTTTATTTGGGTGACAACCAGTTAGACTTCCATGACCGAACTGAGTGAAAACTCTGAGTCGCAGTATTTAGCCAGCACAGTGACACATGCCTGTAATGCCAGCAGCCTGGGAGGCTGAGGCAGGAGGATCACAAGTTCAAAGCCAGCCTCAGCAATGGTGAGGTGCTAAGCAACTCGGTGAGACCCCGTCTCTAAATAAAATACAAAATAGGGCTGGGGATGTGGCTCAGTGGTCGAGTGCCCCTAAATTCAATCCCCAGTACCTGCCCTCCGAAAAAAGAAACACATATTTGCAACTTTTTCCCCATCTTCCTTGGTTTTTAAAGATGTATTTTATCTCAATAATACGTTGCAGCATTCCCCCATATTGTGTTCAGACTTGGGGGTCCTGTGTGGTGGTGTGAATCCTGTCTTCAGGTCTTATGCTCGGATGTTTGGGAAAGCATGTACTACTGCATCCACTCACAATTCAAAGTTAATTTCGATTAAAACTACATTTTGCAAAATTATTTAAGAAATCTTAATGTCTCACAGGTAGTGATATCCTAAGAAACATGGTTTGGGAAACATTTAATGCCAGAAATCTTGGCTATGGGGCCAAACTTGATAGGCCATCTGGTGGACTGTCGGCCAAGGGTGGGTGTTACCAACACATGGAGCAGCCCAAGTTCGGGGGGGAGGTGATTTATTGTGGAGTGTTCAGCATCAGTGAGAACGGCACAGTGCTGCTTCATTCCACCATGTGGAGAGACACTGGGTTCCTCTTCCAATGCTGTAAATGGAAAATGTTCTCATGCTTAATCTTGTAAGAACTGTCTGGTGGTTCAGTCGTTGGGCCTTATTTTAACACAGAGCTTATCACAGATTAGAGCAGGGACTCTTCCCCTTCTCTTCCCCCACTCCTCATCCAAATATAGCAACTTCAAATAATTAGAACAAAAACAAAAGCCCCTGTTAGGATGCCACCATCTGCTACACCACACTTCTCCAGCAGCAGCCTTACGAAGCAATCTCTCAGTATTCAATTTGCAGTAACTAATCCCCACCGAACTCACCCCAAACATTTAGAAAACTAGCATACAGTCTTATATCGTGCTAAGAAACATTCCAACACCAGTGGCCAGGAGTCTTTGGGGTGGGGACTGAGGAGTCATTCCTATGTAATTAAGTAATAACCAAGGACAACAGGTATGTTGTGTGCCCTGAATGTTCCAGTCCTGACTCGAGTGGTTGGGCCGGTGAGCACCTAGGGCTGGCACTAATGGGTTCCCGCAGAAGGAAGGAAAAGTGCCCAAAAGTCATCACATTTGACAGCTGTGGTGCCAGGGGACGTTCCTTGACATGGAAGTTAGGGGAGAGAGTAACAGGGCTGGTTCAGTCTTCACTAGCTGCATGAGGCTGGCAGTCTCGGAGCCTTGGTTTGCTCATCTGTAGATGGGTGTGTTGAATTCCGTGAGTCCTGAGGACCTTTCACCCTCTAAATCTTCAAAACTGGATGTCATATGGTGTAAGTAGTAGTAGCTCCTACCAACTCGGGGAGTCCCTGACAGTTTTCATTCCTTGGTCCTCTGAACAAGTACTGATGCTTGAAAACCTGCCCACCTTCATATGCCTTTTTTTCCTTTTTTTATTGTTGGTCGTTCAAAACATTACATAATTCTTGATATATCATATTTCACAGTTTGATTCAAGTGGGTTATGAACTCCCATTTTTACCCCATATACAGATTGCTGAATCACATCATTTACACTTCCATTGATTTACACATTGCCATTCTAGTGTCTGTTGTATTCTGGTGCCTTTCCTATCCTCTACTATCCCCCACTATCCCCCCTCCCCTCCCCTCTTCTCTCTCTACCCCCTCTACTGTAAATCATTTCTTCCACTTGTATTATTCTTCCCTTACCCCTCACTTCCTCTTGTATGTAATATTGTATAACCCTGAGGATCACCTTCCATTTCCATGCAATTTCCCTTCTCTCTCCCTTTCCCTCCCACCTCTCGTCCCTGTTTAATGTTAATCTTCTTCTCAAGCTCTTCGTCCCTACTCTGTCCTTAGTTACTCCCCTTATATCAAAGAAGACATTTGGAATTTGTTTTTTAGGGATTGGCTATTTCATATGCCTTTTAAGCAGAGAACTTTCCTTTCAGTATCTTAGAAGATGAGCAGCTGTGGCTGGGGTTGTTGTGGCTCAGTGGTAGAGCACTCGCCTAGCATGGGTGAGGCACTGGTTTCGATCCTCAGCAACACATAAAGATAAATAAAGGTATTGTGTCCATCTACGACTTAAAAATATTTTTTTAAAAATATGAGGAACTGAACATGCAAACATTCATCTCGGCAGTAAGAAATGTTACGGGTCCAAAGAGCCGTACCTCCTGGAAGAGCAGAGGCAGCTAAGCAGTTTCATCTGCTCTGGACTAATAAGCCCCAGCATTTCGTCACCTTTTTTGATAAAGAGAATGTTGTGTTTAAACACATGGGGTCTAAAGTCGCCTCTCCTTCCTCCTGTTTTAACTTTGTTGTCCAGTGTCTGTAATGTTAGTCAAGAATTTAAAATCAAACAGGCAGAAAGTAGAAGGGAACATGGCCCTCAAATGGCCTCTGATGATTGAAAGGTTGTCACAGGCTTGGTGACACAAGCCATCTGGCTGACAGGCATTCAATCACTTTGATTTTTCTCTTTGAAAATACTGAGCTGGAGCCAGTTTAGTCACCCCAGGGAGTCAGTGTAGCACCATTTGGGAGACAAATTAAGGAAATGTTGGCTCCATAGTAATTAGGTTACTAGTCTTTATTTTTCAGCTTTTGTTTATTTTCTGATAACATAACCATGACCTTCGTCGTCACTTATTAAAGTTCAAAGTGTCAGAGACAGCCAGGCATTTCGTGTAACTTTCAAGCTCTGCTAATCCATAGATGAGTGGTTCTCAGCCTTGGAATCACCTGGGGAGCATTAAAACACTGATACTGTTTTGCTACCACTCCAGGTGGTTGGGGTGCCCAGATTCTGCAGGATTATTTTTTCACCCCACACCCAGGTGACTGTAATGTACTGCCAGGGCTGGGCACTACCACCGGAACACAAAGGGGCACAACTTAAAAACGAACATGCTTTGTTCACTTGTGGCACTGCCCACTTGGAAGATTCTGGGAATATTCTTTGGCTTTCCGAGGTACAATTGGGTATTGCTACTATCATCATTTGTGAGGCATTATATTTCTAATGCTTAGGGTGTACAACTTGCTCAATGAGGGTAAAATTTAGAGCTCTGCGCCCCCATGTGGTTGATTCATTATATTGCTCCTTTAAAATATGAAGAACTTGGAGCAAAATTTAATGGCAGAAGCCCTTTCTCTGAGACGCACCACTACATCACTGAGAGGGCTGAAAACATACAGGAAGAGGATATCACAGGCTATCAAGGGCCCTACCACATGTTCTCTAACTTGACAGGGAAACAATAAAATCAACAGCAAGGATACATTTAGGGCACCTGCTGTGGGCAAGGCAGTATTCTGTTTCCTGCATGTCCGATCTCATTGACTTCTCATGTCAGCCCCAGACGACAGGTGCTATTGCCATTCTACCATTCAGGGAAGAGAGTCCAGAGATGCTGACTTACCTAAAAGGTACTCAGTTACAGCACTAAGATTTGAATCTTGTCCAAGTCGGCCAGCCCCTACATCACTCACCCCTGTGCTTCAAAGTCAATAGGAGCTTTGAGTCTTTTGGATAAATGTTAATCTTGATTCTCCATCTTCTGGTAATTCTACAAAGGAACAGAAAACGGCCCAGGCCTTTCCATGGAAAAGATTGCCCAGCAGAGCTTCCTTCGTGGAACCTGCCTGGCAGATAGCTCCCAAGTGTTTTCAGTGGAACTGCTAGTAGCAGTCTTGCTTCACGCCTGCCTCACCCTCAAAAGGGCCAGTTGGACCCCTGTAAGTGCCAGGTTACTGTAGACAGCACTAATTTTCTTCTTTGAGTCTTATTTTCCTTATTAGAACTAAAGATAAACTAAAGAGGTTTATCCTATCTTGAAGTTGTCTAGTTGCCCAATTACACTCAGAAAACTCAACTGGGCATGTGAAAATAGAAACAGAAAGACTTCTAATTTGTTCTTGCCGGCCCAGCTCTGCCAACAGGGCTGGCTTCAATCATAAGTCGTTGAACAGGTGTCTTTGTTTACTTTGCATTTGTATCACCCCATTCAGGGCCTAATAGCAGATGCTCCACAGAAGGATGGGAGGAAAGTGAGGTAGAATGAATGGCAGCTGGATGGACAGATAAATGGCTGAAGGATGGATGGATGAGGATAGGTAGAGGGAAGGTAAGACGGATGGATGGGATTGTATAAATTGTGTCCTTGTGAAGCCCTGAAGCCTTAGTCACCTTTGGTTGTGGAGGCTGGTGGAGTTCTGCATGAAGAGATGATCCAGGCTCCAGGTCCGTTAGGCTTGTTGATACCAAAGGCTGGTTGAGTGACCTCCATCTCTCCCACTCCGATCATCTACTCCACTGGAACCGGGACAGTTGGGTCCACATTCTGGCGGTGCTAGTCTGACTCCTCTCTTCAGCAGAGTTCTCTTTCCTGTCTCTACTTGTCAGGCCCCACTCGGCCTGCGGAGCTTCTCTGAAGACCCAGGTGGCCTGGGGTGATGAATGCCAGCTTGGAGTCCCGTGGCCTGAGCTGGGGGATATCGGCAGCCTGTGAACACTGGCCCTCTGTGGACGTTGTAAATCATGTCAAATTTACAGAACCCGCCCCCAGGAAAGGCACTGATAAAGTGCCATTTCAAACATGAAAGGTGTAGATAATCAAAGGGCCACAGTGCACTTCTCCACATATTTCGGATGCCTGACTAGGAAGAGTTGAGCCAAAGGGCAGCACGGCTCTGTCACCCCTTCCTGTCTTCAACCTGGATGGCAGGGGCCTGAGAACTGTATAATTGTCGGCATTTACCCTTCACATGTCCACTGTAGGCTGCTCTGTGACCTCCCCCCACCACCTGCCCAACCGGGGACTGCCTTCCTGCAGCAGTTGCCCTGAACCTTGGGTCTCCTGACCTTCCGTATGGAACTGAGCCCATCCTCTTTCCCAGGGCATGAGGAGAAGTCTGAGAATGCGGTGAAAACCGAAACTTGCTGTGCCTCATGCAAGGAGTTCCACCAGATGAAGCAGACGGTGCTGCAACTAAAGCAAACGGTATGAGGGCAGGTGGGGGCCATCTTGGGGGGGAGAGGAGGGCTGGCCAGGTGAGGTGTGGGGGGCCTGGGGTCAATGAGAAAGCAGATCACCCACACTGCACGTTCTCTGGGGTTGATGCCAGCTGGCTGTGGACTCAGAATGGTCCCACTGAAGCCACCAAGGGAACAGTGCAACACGAGGCGAAGAATCAAGGAGGTAATTGGACACAAGGTCCGTGGGAATGGCAAAGCTGTCGCACTTTCTCCTAAAAAGGAATGTCCGGACATGGCCTGGGGTATCCCTTGGTCATTGTGTCGTATGTGTGCTTCAGCAATAGGAAACATTATTTCTCTAATGTTCTGTCAACTGACAGCCTTCTGCAGTGGTCTTTCACTTCTGAAAAAGTATGACCTGCCCTTCATCCAGCTCCTTGCACCTAGGGAAGCAGGCCTTTGGGACCTCGTGTCACCAGGAATGAAGACTGACTTTATGAAGGGCTCCCTGAATGCTGGACAGGATACCAGGTCTCCAGCAGTGTCACGCTATGAGTAGGGTCCCCGTGGCAGATCTGGTGATTTGACATCTTGCACACCTGTCCTGACCCAGGGAATGCTAATTATACCTGAGATCAGCGTGCTAGTGTGTCAGCAACTCAAATTGCTTTTCAGCTGCTAAAACATAAACTGTTCTGTTTATTTAATTGCTTCCACTCAAGGCTCTTAGTAGATCAAAGAGGTGTGTATAATCTGTTTAACTGTGGCAACCACTTCTTCTAAAGGGCAAAAGGGCAATCATGAGAAAATCTTTTTTCCGTGTTCCACAAACTTGCAACCAGCCACTAATGAGAACCACAGCTACCAGTTAAACAAGCAGACTAAGTTGCTTTACAGTCTCTTACACATTGTTGCTGAAGACGTCGTTGACCTTAGCAAAGGTACTCATATATATTTGTTGTATAATCATGAGCAAAACATAGCTCCAACCGCGAGTAGCTTGTGATCTGATAGGGAGATCAGGCAGCTCACCTTCTGTGTGTGCCAGTGTAGACACAGGTGAATAACTAAATGCACAGAGATCCCTGGGTGGAGTTTGCATTGACACTGGTATTCATCAAGGGGACTTAAAAGAGTGTGTGGAATAGTTACAGTTGCATTTTGTAGGCTGGAGGATGGAGGCTGTTATCAGTGTCCCAGGCTTACCTTGCAAGGCACAAAGCCACCTTCACTTTCCTTCCCTGGAAATAACCCATGGGCTGTAGGGTAGTTCTTCCCAATAGAACAGCAGAGTTAAATATCACCAGTTCAGAAATTCAGGGGCAAAGTTTGGCTTTCCTTTCACCTCCTTACAGTGTCTTGTAATCAATGAAAGAAGAGCTATTAAAAAAAATTGAAAATGTGTGTCATGATACCTGTCACCCCCAAAGACCCTGCTGCATACTGTGTAAAATCCTCTAGGCTGTCTGATCCTGCAGTACACCCATGTGGTTGGGTGGGCTGGCTGGCAAGAGGCCTTCCTCCTCCAAAGTCTCCCTACATATGCATGGTGACAGTTCTGAGAAACTGGATGCAGACCCTTGAAGAACATTATGAGGAGCAATTCATTTTTAAGGTATCTATTAGAATGTGTTACATCATATAGTTTATAAAGCAGTTTTACATCCAGAATCTCATGTCATTATTTCTGTAACCCTATGAGAAAGGTACTTGCATTCTCGGGGGTAAAGTAAGTGCCCGAGAGGCCAAACCTCACACCTAGGTCTTCTCACTTCTATTCCTGTGCTGGTGTTCGTACCATCAGTTGATTGTTCATATCAGCTGGCTGCTACAAATGCCATCGTTTTTTGTTCACAAAAGAAATTGGGACAACTGCCCAAATAAACATTGGCCAAGAAGTGGTACCAGGTGTCCTGGTCTGTGGCCAGCCCCACCGTATGAAGTGATGGCACCTGTTGAATTGCACCACTGTGTGTGCAGTCAGCCGAATTCCACATGTGGGATGCTGCAGGTCAAATGCCCTGGGGCCTTCAACAATAAATTGTAAAGGACAGGGGAGGTGGCAACCTACCTACAGAACACAAGGGACTTAAAAGGCCTGCCGTTTTCTAAAGGAGAAGGGCTAAACCAGAGCCTCTAGGCTTGGATGATAGATCATTTTCTAAAATGCAGGAAGTAATATTAAAGTGAGGTTTGGTGTGGGAGAAAAGTGGTGCAGTTGACTTGAGTGTGTTTGAAAGGCTGCTTGCTCTCCAATCATGTACTAGGATATGTATCTGGTTTTTGAGGTTTCTTGATTGTCTTATTTTCCAATGAAGTTTGTTTTTGTTAATGTGATGCAGACCCCAGTGCCTCTACCCTTTCATTTTTTCCCCCTGTGGTATGGGAAGGAAACAGGTGATTTGGTGAGAAAAGGGATTGAGAGGAATAGATGAAATATCTGTTATTGAACTTCTGGGTCAGTTTCGGTTCTGTTCCAGCTCTGGGAAAGACTAGAGCCAACCAGCCTGGGGTCTGGGTTTTGTTTTTTTTAAGCTATTTGTATCCCAGCTGCAGGGACAGTTGGAGATGGGGGATGACTACGGAGTCCCAGGGGAAGGAGACCCGAGAATGAGGGGCCAGTCTGGACCCTGCAGGTTCCATGGTGGCCACTGGGGAGCCAGGGATCTCTTTAAACGAATAACCTTTCCTCTGGTGAACCACTAAGGGGAGAGTGAATCATGATTCTGGAGGTGTTGATGGAGCACCTCCTGTGCCCCACAGTGGTCTGGGAAATGAGGAACACGAAATGATATGGAATGAAGTCCTGCCTTCAATAAAGATACTGTCCAATGGCACAAACGGGCCCACAGTGTAAGTCGACCAATAATGGCCAAAGGCAGTGGGCTAAATGGTCAAGCTCGAGGAGTCGCAGGTCCTGAGGTTTCAAAAGCCAGCAAACATGAATAGGCTGCTCTGCCTGCTCTGTCTGGTGCTGCCTTTGGTGTCCGGTGCATTTGCAGCTTCCTTGCCACCTTGATCTATTTATTCTGTAGAACAAACATTAGGATTGGTGGGAAGACTGATCCCAATATTAACGTGGCTAGATTTCTTGGCCAAATATATTAAAGTGGCTAGATTCTTTGGCCAAATATATTAATGTGGCTAGATTTCTTGGCCAAATATCATAGTAGCTAAGAGGCTATTTGGGACAATGGTAGGAACACAGATTCTGGGAGGCGAATGGCTGTTTTTCCTTTCCCATCACTTGATAACTGTGAGACCCTGAGTTAGCTACTTAACCTCTCTGTGCCTGAGCGCTATAAAAAGGAGATAAGTCACACCTGCTACATAGGATTTTTGTGATCAAATGAGTTTAATATTTACAAAGGACTTAGTGCCTACCACCTAGAAAGAGCCCTGTAAATGTGTACCAAATAACTAACATTGGCATTCCTTAGAACTTTACAGGCAAGCCGGGCGTGGTGGTGCACGCCTGTAATCCCTGCAGCTCAGGAGGCTGAAGCAGGAGGGTCATGAGTTCAAAGCCAGCCTTAGCAAAGTGAGGTGCTAAGCAACTCAGACCCTATCTCTAAATTAAAAAAAAAAATTAAAAAAATAGGGCTGGGGACGTGGCTCAGTGGTCGAGTGCCCCTGAGTTCAATCCCTGGTAACCCCCCCACCCCCAAAAAAAGACCACTTTATAGGCAGCATCTCACCAAGTTGTGACCAACAGCTTGGTGAGGTAGATCCTGTTATGAAGCTAATATAAGATGATAGTTTTACTGATTGGAATCCAGAGGAAACGGAGACTCTGCTTGCATTGCTACATAATTCTTTCTGAACAACCTGGTACGGCAAGCCCATCTGCTGAGTTTGTACAGATAGTTGCCTCTAACACCAGAACCTGCACCTCCCACTGGTCTTTCTGATGCACAGAGGAACTGAAGGGGACTGGAATGTGATTGCCCAGCAGGCTCATCCAGGCTGTGGGGTCAACCTTTCCTCGCTCACCTCCAGTCACCAAAACAAAGTGCAAAGCCTCCTGAGAGGGGTGCTGCAGAGCAGCTCCCAAGTCTCATCCCCGGCCTGCTTACGAAATTTTTAGTAGGAAGACGTGATTATCTGGTTCAAAGCTCTAGTTTTGTAGATGAGAGAAAAGCCTAGAAGGGTTAAAAAAATTATCTAAAGTCACACAGCTACTTGGAAACCCCCAGGAGCAAGTCCGGGCAGAGCATTTCCATTTTGTTAATGACAGTGACCAGACACGGGCCCAGACACATTAAAGGCATTAGCAGCTTAACCCTGGGGCACCCTTGTAGGTGGATGTGACAACCCCCTTTTTGATGGTGAGGAAATCGAAGTTCTGTGGCTTATCCCACAACCTACAAATAGAGGCAGGGCTGAGATTGCAATATGAGTCTGCCTAGTGCCAGAGGCCACTGCCGGAATCTACTTTTCAGTGTCTTAGTTGGAAGCGGATAACAAAATTGGACCTGCATTCAGTATCCGTGTGGGGCCCCCCATCCTGCAGTTGGAGACTTAGGATCCCTTGCTTGTCGGTTCACTCCAGAACCAGGAACACCCATTTGCAGGTTGGAGCCAACTGTTGCTGAGATACCATGTCACCGGCACTGTTTTAAATAAACCCCAGATCACAGGCATGTCCTAGCGGGAACTCTGAACCACGAGCCCTGGCCTGAAATTTTATGAAGATGACTTTCAGGTTGTACAAGATTGATTCCTACAGTTACTTCCACTGGATTCTGAATAATGATCATAGGGGAATTGAATGGGAGACATCTCAGCTGAGTGCCCTCCTTACATATTGTAAGGGAACCCTAGGTATTTTCAAAACGTGGAAGGCAGTGGGTAGGTAGTCTAGAGTCTCTTAGCTCACAGACTTACGTAGCTATCCATGCCCAAGGACAGGCTCCTAACTCCCTAGGAGTGTGTGCTCGGGAGCCCTAAGGATATCAAGGAGCCCATGGAAGACAATTTTGATGACTTTGAGTTCCCTGTCCCCAGAGCACCCTTGTACTTGAGCTAACTTCAGTCCTCTTGAAGTGCAGGACCAGTCCTGCCTTAAATAGGACAGCTGGGGAGGCCAGAGTGGGGATAGGCCCTGTTGACTCCAGGAGAGCCTGGCACTGGCTTTGTGGGGGTGTGAGGAAAATGGAGCAGGAATTACCCTATTTGCCTTGTGGCTCTCTTCCTCCTCCTCACCATTAGTAGGGATGTCACCAAGACGTCCTGTTGAGCTTTCCCATGGCCTCGTCTTGTAAACAAAATATCAAGTGCTTTGTTACAGGGATAATGGGGGTTTGTGAGACAAGGGCAGTCACCTTATGAAGGGGCTGGAGGAATTCATTTTCCTTGATGTGTCAGGTAAAGGTTGATGCCAAGGTGCAAACCACGTGACATAATGCTACCTTTGTAGGATGTCAGATTTCTTCCATGGGCAAGAATACCTGTTTGTGACTAAGAATCATCATCAGCTCTAAGGCTGTTTCAGGACCCCAAACCCAGCAGGAGAATGAGATTGTGGCCCCCCAAGTTCTTCAGAACTAGGCTTCATAATGGGAGCATGGTGTACACTAGGGCCAAATCTCCCTGCTCAGAAACCAGAGACTGAAGTCTTTTTGAAGCCAGGTGAGAGCTTCCTGGGCTGCACCTGAACTTGACTTAGGGTCTGCAGTATCTTGGGAGGAGGAGGAAATCTCTGAGGAAGGGAGAAGTGACAGCTTCTGTAATTCAAATCAGCGTTTAAGTTTCTTTGTCCCAAAGCCATACTGCAGAGTTGACGTACATTCCAAAAGGAGAACTTGGCACAGCTTTTAACTTGGTGCTCTGCGCTGGTGTTGATCCCCACTGGATATGTTTTCACAGTGGCAGTCGGCCACCCCAATCATGCACTGGGATCAGGTACCCCTCGAAATATCACCCAAAGATGGGTTCAGAGCCTCAGAGCACACAGAGGTTACGGATGGGATCAGTTGTGTGCATACTTGAACCTGCATTTCCCTCTGAACAGAGGGTCTTCAAGCAGGGCCTTGTCTTGGAGGATGGATGAAAATGCAAGATGCTTTGGAAAATGGTGGAAATGCCCCCTTTCTACAGAACTCTGGGATACAGAGAAGCGTTCTCCACTGGATCTTGCCTCTCTGGATTAACTTCTTGGAGGATGAGACCAGGACCCCCACTTACCAAGCACTGTGCTCCCGACATCCACTTCCTGACTTATCAGCCCTAGAGGTGGAGCTCTGTCCCCTGTTCCATTTGCCAGGGAAGAAATTGAATCTGCAGCCTTTGTTTTCAGCAAAGTTTTCCTGGATCCACAGTGGGCCCGACCTCTAGGAGCACAAAGGTCATTCATTCATGCAGTCCTCTGGCCTTTCCCAGACAGAATCATCAAAGACCGCAAGCAGCAAGGTGGATGTTATGTCCTTGGGTCCCAGGCTGAGAATCCAAATGCTGTGCTTCTGTCACTCTTCAGTGAAGGGTTACCAAGAACAGGCCGTGGTCAAAGGGGTGGGAGGTTAGTCTCCACCTTTGAAAGAAAGCCACAGCATTTGTGGGTACATTTTAAATCACCACAGTCACCACTTCCCACGTGTGCTGAAGGTCAGCCCTGAGTGTGTGGGTGAACCATCAGGCACATTCTCGGTCCTGGCTCCCAGTGCTGAGTATTCTTTAGGGACACAGACCTTTGGAACCTATGAACTAAGCGTGGAGCCTGGCACATAGGAGATCAATAAAAGTTTGAGCCAACTAACAAAAGTTTGAAATCAATTAACAAATTGGAAGTATGAACCATGAAGGTTCTGGTCATTGAGGGGCATGATGAGCACTAATCACATCTACGCAATCAGGCATCTATCTAGGTTCACCACTGACTAGCTGAGGGAGCCCATGCAAACTGTTCACATTGGAAGTCCCCTAGGCTGAGAAGGAATTCTTCAGTCCCTATGAGTTTGAACTAGAAAACAATCCAGGTAAGGCTTCACGACCTCTGCACACAACCCAAGAGCTGGGAGTCCCTCTCAGTGGGGCTGCTGTTCTCTGACCTGGGTTTCCTCTCCTCTCTGCAGATTGCACTGCTCCCTAACAGTGCCGCTGAGCTGGGCAAATATATCACTGGTGACAAAGTGCTGGCCTCCAACGCCTACCTTCCAGGACCACCTGGCCTGCCTGGAGGCCAGGGCCCTCCCGGTGAGTGTGGAGAAGGGCCCAGGAGGCTGGTGGAGTGGCCAGCAGAGGCCTCCCAAGAGCTCATTTAGCTCATGTGTCACTGGGAAGCAGAATTGTGTCCAGGGAACTGCCACTAGCCTGTGCGAAGGGGGCATCAGGAGATGGCCCGTCAGCCTGAGAAACCCTTAGAACTGATAGTCGTTTGGGAAGGAAGGGTGATTGTCTTGAGATTGGTTAAGATTCCTCAAGATCATTTTAGAAACAACTGAGGAAAAAATTTGAACTTTATTAAGGGAGAAAATTTAACATATGCAAGAATAGAAAGGTCTAATCACTGTGGCCAGCTTCGTTTCTTCTATCCCTTAGTTCTTTCACCTTCCTGTATTACTTAATACATTTACATCTAAGTTTACTGTTTTATCTATTTCTCCTTGGAAGTGGACGTTGATATATTCAATAAATAAAATGCACTCAAGTTATAACTGGGTGAGCTTTGCAAAACTTGGTTGCACCCTTGTACCAAGGCCCTATCATTCCAGAAAGATCCCTTGAGGCCACTTGCGGTCAGTACACTCTCCAGATCAGGGTATCCACTGACCTGCTTTCCTCCAGTGTAGTTGGCCTGTTGTGGGACTGCATGTCAGGAGAATCCTGGAGCTTATGTTCTTTTTTTCTGGCTGCTTTCACTCAGCATATAGTTTTGGAGGTTTGCCTTTATTAATTCAATGAAAATCCAGAATGTCCTCTCATTGCATCAGGAAACGCACAATGAAAACTTCAAAATAGTGTGTGTGATATTTTATGAGGCCATCCAGAGATCAATAGGTTTTTTTTGCTTAGCAGTAAAGGAAATTTTGTATTAGGAAATCATTTTTTAAATATTTATTTATCAGGTGTAGATGGACACAATACAATGCCTTTATTTTTATGTGGTGCTAAGGATCGAACCCAGGTCCCACTTGTGCTAGGCGAGCACTCTACTGCTGAGCCACAATCCCAGCCCCTTAGGAAATTATTTAAACCATTATATCCCTGGTCATCATTGCTTAATAGGGTGCTTGGTGTTAGGAATGACCTCCTGACATCCTAATCAGAAGGACAAGACACACACAGTGGGTGCAAACTGAATGAGTATCCACTTGCCAAGAGATAAGAATATGGTACTTCCTGCCGTGGAAGTTCAAAAGAGAGATTACCATAGCCCAGAGCAATCTGGGGCTTGGGGCTTTGACCTGCACACAGAAGATGGGTAGAATTTGTCCAAGCCAAAGGGACATGGGAAAGTTTTAAGTTGGAAAGTCAGCAAGAACCAGCTCAGTGTTATTCCAGAAGGATTTTTCTCTCTGCTTGGGTCTTGGTCTTCTGGTTTCTATCAGGCTCTCTGGGCCTCCATCTGTACAGAGCAGAACTGGCCCAGGACTTCAGTTTATCATCTTGTTCATTCCCTTTGCCTGAGGTTCTCCAGGTCACGACAGAGTTTCCTCCAGATGCCTCACACAGCAGCCTATTGTGCCCTAAGCAGACTGGGGGGGTTCTCCTTACAAACAGATTCCTTGCAGTGTTTCCCATCCCTCTATTAGAGAATGCTCCTGCTTGGCTTCCCAGGAAGAAGGTCATCCCAGGCCAGTGTACACAGCCCTATGAGGGACAGATTGGCTGGCAGTTTTCTTAATAAATGAGTTGCTAGCTCTCTTCTCCAGCTCTGCCATCTGGTTTTCAACATGTTTTGAGCTGTCCAGGGTCCTTGATGGAGCATGGAGTGATTGAGGATGAGTGAGCTTTTGCAGTAGACCAGGAGAACTGCATGGAGCTTTTACAGGGGGAATGGCCCACTCTTACTTCCAGTGTCTGTGATGCTCTTTATTGGGATGTGTTAGGGCAGCTGGGAAGCTAATAGGATTTCTCTAAGTGAAAGTCCAGTCTATTTCCTGGAGCACCAACCTGTACAGGGCAGCGCCCTGGGTCAGCATCCTTTGGCTTTGGTGGTAAGGGGGTGGCCCCTTATGAAGTGCCAATCACTTGTGCCAAAGGCTGAATTGTTGTTCAGGTTTTAGTTCTTGTTTTCAAACTAAAGCCAGAAATTCGTGGTTTTATATGAAATCTCAAAATTTTAAAATATAAGTGTTCAGACATAATAACACATAGGAAAACATGGGTAGTGTATGTGCACATACATTATATACATACACTACATATTCACACATTGCACCGAAAGTATAATAGTGTGTGGTG
The DNA here is from genome assembly GCF_964194105.1 of Spermophilus citellus. NCBI lineage: Eukaryota > Metazoa > Chordata > Mammalia > Rodentia > Sciuridae > Spermophilus > Spermophilus citellus. The sequence goes on along the minus strand of NW_027673113.1, from coordinate 737,734 downwards.
AGGCAAGCAGATAATTCTCTTACAGTGAAAGAGTACTGAGATGTTTTTGGAGGTCAGTGGTATAATGAGTTTGAATTTTACACCAAGGGGAATTGGTGTAGGGTTTTCTTCTCAGGCATCAGTGACACATAGCCTGTTTGCTCTACCGTTTAAGGATGCTCTGTTTTGCTTTTTGCTTCCTCTGTTTCATTTTGGATAATTTCTGTTGATATAACTGAGTTTCCTGGTTCTTTTCTCAGCTATGACTGTCCTGCTAAGTCTATCCAAAAAAAAGTTTCATCTCTAATATTGTGTTATTTCCATTTAATCATTTTTTTTCTCTCGCTTCCATCTTCTCCACTGTACTGTTTAACAGATAATCATTGTTATTTTAAAGTCCCTGATAATTCCAACATCTGGATCACCTCTGAGTCTAGCTCTGCTAATTATTTTGTTGATTGACAGTGCTTGTTTTGCTTTTGCTTTTTAAACATGTGCCTCAATTATTGATTGAAGGCTGAACATAGTTTGTGGGGAGAGAGTAGAAAAAAGTAGAGACTGCTACATAGTAATTACTTCTTGTGACTGACACCCTCTTTTGTCTGGTTGCCAGTAGGGAGTTGAATCAGTCTAAGGAGCAATTGAGCTGATTTTTCGTTTTGTTGTCACTCGAGTTATCCTCCGTGTTTTGTCATATTCAAGATGTCCATTTCCTCCTATGGTGGGATATTGTTCCCTGATGCTTAGAGGGGGCTGAGGATGCTAGTAGGTTGCTGTTTGTGCTCCCCTGTCGGCAGCTCCTGCCCACTTCTCGACACCCTTCAGTGGGAGACCTCTGGGCTCAGTACCTTCCATGCTAGAGTTGGGGAGGAGAGAACATCTTCAGATCTCCAGGTCCATCTGTAATCCTAACCCTGACCTGTGCATCTGAGCCTAGAGGTGAGACAATCTTTGCCACACTCATCCCCAGTGTGCCTTGTATGGGGGCAAACCTTGCACAGGAAAGCACTTCCCACCCCTCAGGAGCAGGGGATGTCTGTCCAGGGCCCACAGGAGGGCAAGTTGACTGCCTTACCTCAGAGGCTTGAGGCTTTTGCATCAAAAGGTTGAAAGTGGGAAAGTTGCACAGTCGGACTCTAGAAATAAAATGCATACAGAAGCATAAAGAATGGTGAAGAGCATACAAGGCTGGTGGAAAGTAAAGGGAGCCTAGCTGTGAGGCAAGAGTTGAGACAAACATAAAAAGCCAAAGGCCCAACAGATGAGTTTTAACACTCACTGTGCATGAGACACGATGCATAGTAGCATATATGTATCTAAAATCTTGTTAAATGAGATTTCTATGAGGAAGATTTCTTTAGAAATGAGAAACTGAGTTCCAAAGAGCTCCGGCAACCTAAGGATTCAGTATAGGGCTCTCTGATGGCAAAACCTGTGCTTGCAATGACTGTCCAGAGGTGGTAGCCACTGCCCTACATGATAGACAGGTTGGGAGCACAGACTGTTAGTGGTAAATTGGGTAGGAGCAGGTAAGGAGGGTGTGGAAATGGGGTTATTCTAGGAAGACACTCAGGTTTCTGATATGAGTGGACAGGTGACTGGTGGCCCATAAAAGAGGAAGGTAGGGAAGTCACTTTTGATCAGGTTAAGTTTAAAATTCCCAGGGGACAACTTCATGGGCAGGCATGTCAGAAGGCAAAGAGAAATGGCTGAAGCCTGGGCTCCTGGACACGCTCTGCAGCCAGAGCCCCTTGTCGTCCTCTGAGGCTGAGCACTAATGAGCTGTTCTTTGATTGCAGGTTCACCAGGACCAACGGGGAGCCCAGGCTTCCCAGGTATGCCGGGCCCTCCTGGGCAGCCCGGCCCCCGGGGCTCAATGGGACCCATGGGACCGTCTCCTGATCTGTCCCACATTAAGCAAGGCCGGAGGGGACCTGTGGTCAGTATCTTATCAGAGATCCACTTAGCGCTAAGGAGAGGTGTCCCATACTCTTTCCTCCTGTTAAACCTTATCCTGTGTTTCTTAGGGTCCTCTGGGTGCACCAGGAAGAGACGGCTCTAAGGTAAGTCTTCTGAGTGGTCCTTACAAGCTGTAGCTCTGTTCCCACCTACTGCACAGTCATCGAACAGCTCCACCAGCACCGTTTACCACCCCTCAGAAATGGCAAAGTTGACACACAGGTGGACAGGTTGAGCATTCCAAACCCCAATTCCAAAACGCTGCAAAATCGGAAACTTCGTGAGCACTGACAGAAAGCTCCCAAAATCCTAGATTTTAGTATTAGATTTTCAGATTAAGAAAGTTCCAACCAGTAAAGTCTGTGCAAATATTCCAAAATCTGAAAAATTCCATAATGGGAAAATCTTCTGATCCCAAGCATTTCAGATAAGGGATAACTCCATCTGTACTTTGCCCCCAATGCTAGGAACAAAAAATAAGCAGTTTTCTTTTTTTTAATATTTATTTTTTAGTTTTAGATACACAATATCTTTATTTTTATGTGCTGCTGCTGATCGAATCCAGTGCCTCACGCATGCCAGGCAAGCGCACTACCACTTGAGCCACATCCCGAGCCCCAGAAGCAGTTTTCTTAACATGTAGAACCAACCCTAAAATCAAGAACCACCACCACCACTCCTAATAGATGACCTCTGTATTTCAGATGAGCCTCGTTTGTGATCATTACATGTTTTCTCATTAACCAGTATTGTTTTGTAGGATGGTTTTTTGTGGGTCCCCATTTCTTTAGATGTTTGAGTCAACCAAAGGAGTTTCATTCTGTGTAGTTGGGTGGCTTCACTTTTGAGTTGTCGCATAAAGAAGTGGCATGCATTACTGGAGTTTGCTGCTCCAGGCACTGCTTCCAAATACGGTTGTTCCTCTTGATCTGGTTTGAAAATATATGGCTCTGGGGGAAATCAGCATGAGCGATACTTGACCCAAGAAGTTCTATTCAAATAAATGATCCAGAGTCTGCTTCAATCGTATGTTTGAAAGTTTCCTGTAGAAAAACTTTTTTTTTCCATGCAGGGAGACGATTATGGGTGAGGGTGTCTAGGTAGTGTGGTGGTGGCATCCATGTGGTCCAGAATGCTAATGCTGGCCTTTCTGTTTCTAGGGGGAGAGAGGAGCACCTGGGCCCAGAGGGTCTCCAGTAAGTGGCACTTACTCTTTGTCCTGCTTCCCCAGTGAGAGTGTTCTCAGGGATGCAGCTCTTGTCTTAAAAGTCTGTAAGTAGGTCTTAGTAGCAAACTGCAACTGGCCCTAAGACTGACCAGGGCTCTGTGGTTAGGCCAGGAAGCCTTTAGCAGATGATTTGGATTTCTTTTTTAAATTTGCTTTCTGTTGTTACTTTTTCTTTTATTGTAGCTAATTTCCATATAGAATGTCTTCCTTTAAGCCCAGGATGTCGTGAGTCTATGTCCAAGTATATTATAAAATATTTCAAGGGACTGGGATAGACATCTGTGGGCTATACTAACTTGGAACACTTGAATGTAGCCACTGCTGCAGTCACAGCAGGTCGAATGGCAGCCCCCTCCCAGAAGTGCAAAGACGGGGCTGTGCTTGAGACCTGAGAATAAATTAGACACATACATGTACAGTGTCTGGAGGTTAAGTGTGAAGATCAGTAACATCCAAAAGTAGAGGAAATGTGTCATTTCTGCAGAAAGACCAGGCACAATGGCCACGGAAATAGGTGGCCTGGGTCCCTTCTCTGCTCTCCTACCTGTTAGCATTCTGAACATAGGCATGTCACATAGCATTGGGTGTTCATTCCCTCACCTGTGTGGTGCCAGTTAGTGGGGTTTGATCTGCCACATGCCAAGTGGTTATTTTGAGGGTCAGGGGGATACTGCAGTGTAAGGGCTGCCATTAAGCTGCTACCTGCAGTCACAACTGCCATTGGGGTGGTAGTGAGTGGGGAGTAAACAATTTTACCTTTAAGCTTCCAATAAGTCCAGAATATACATGTTTGTACACTTTTTTTCTCTTGCCTTACCCACAACACTGCATGGAAATTAAGGCATAATGTTATATAATGATAAAAATATTTTATAGAAAAATGAGGAAGCTTTGTTTTGGTCTTTCCTGGTCAATGAGGAATTGGTATCTTTATACTTTCAGCTTTGTTTAGTTTGGAGTCATAGTCATAAAGGTCTTAATGATTTCATGTTTAAAAAATGAATAATGGCTAACAATTTTTGAAATTTTATTATGCACTAAGCCCTTCATTAATTCATTTAAATCTTTACCTATGAACCCCTGAAAACCTGTGAAATTGGGACAATTATTGTCCTTACTTTACAGATGGGGAACACAGAAACCCAGAGAAATGGAGTAATTTGCCCATGATCCTACAGGTTATGAGGGGCAGAGCTGGGATTCAAGCCCAACAGAATCCCAACCGCTTAATCACTATTCTCGTGCCTTCATGTATATTTCCCATATTTATTTGGAAAATTACCAAAGAATGTTATTCTTATGTTCGTTCATCTACCAGATTGGGTGTAGCCTAGAGTTAGGAGAGAGGAGAGATGAATATGTCACCAGCGCTTATCAGTGAGATATGGGGGATTAGCGGATAGTCCCCAGGGTCACAGGCTACCCTCAAAGTCTTTACACTGACTCCACTTGGGGAGCAGTTACCCACAGGTAGTTGCCAGCAAGCGCCAGGACCAGCAGATCACGGAGCCGCAGGCATCACCACTCATGTCCATTTGTAAATTGCAACTGTGATTCCTCCCACCTGCACAGGGACCCCCAGGGTCTTTCAACTTCCTGCTGCTTATGTTGGCTGACATCCGCAATGACATCACTGAGCTGCAGGACAAGGTGTTCGGGCACCGGACTCACTCTTCAGCAGAGGAGTTCCCTTTACCTCAGGAGTTTTCCAGCTACCCAGAGAGCATGGACTTTGGCTCTGGAGATGAGCATCCAAGGAGAACTGATGAAGCAAGAGACTTTCATCCATAGCACATCCCACAGCTTCACCCCAACGGAAGAGCAATGGAGGAAAAAACCACTGGAGACCTAGAAAGGATATTTTCATCTTCTTTACTCTTGCCCGGCTTTCTCCCTACTCTTCTTCAAACACTCTCTTCAGAGTGCCCCACTGGACCTGCTAGAGAGACAAGAAGAGATGGCTTTACATACTATTCAGTCAGTCAATATCGTGGTCTACGTTGGGACTTTTCTTTGAAATTTCAGGAACATTTGGGTTTTCTGAGTTAACTCCTCCCCAACACCCTAAAATTGGGCATAATATTTAAGAGGGAAAACAGCAGGGTGAGCTTTAGAGAATGTGAGGCTATTTTTTAAAAATTGTGTTCAAAATAGACTAGACCATTCTTCCTCCAGTATCAAAATTAGGACTCTTCATTCAAAAAGGGTGGAGAGGACATATAGATGTACCTTAGTGGATAATTCTTTTTCCCCATGATTCTAATAGATTTTATTCTATTGTTATTCAACCTCATTTCCCAAATTTGATTATAGAAAGAGAATTAAGGAGTAGAGATTAGGGAAGATAGAGAAGAATTACTACTCCTAGGTTACCACACTTTGAAATTTAAATGATTGAGTACATGCCATGCTTATCTAGGAAAATCCTACTAGCAGAAAGTTATTTGTAGGAATAAATCCCCTTTTCCAAAGACAATGAAATGCCCTGATTCACATTGGAACAATGAGCTCCTGGTGCCAGAACATTTTAAGCTATTTGATCAAAAGTGTGGTCCAGCTCCATAAACCACAGCTTATTTATTAAATGAGGTGACCAGAGGCCTTCAGGTGCCATTAGGCTGTGATCCAGGCTGAGTTATTGAACAGTGGGGCTTGAGGCTGGAAGATCATCCCTGGTGTAGGTTGTTGGCAAAGGGACAGGGACCCCTCTGAAGCCCTGTCGGCCAGTGCAGAAGGTAATGGGCTCCTCTTGGACATTAGAAGTCCTTGCCTAGAACCAGCCAAACTTTCCAACATGCCTAGAGTCACTCTGTTGAGATGATGGGAAGGGGAAATAAATGGTTTTCCTTGACAGAAATTTTCTTCCCGATATTCCCATTTTTCCCTAATTGAGTCTAAATTGCGGTTCTTTCGGCCGCCTTGTATATTTTCCCTTAGGAATGTGGGAAGCAGTTTATAAAGAGGTACATTTCCCGGCTTCTTGTGAAGTTGTAGTGTTTTCAGAGCACTCTGGGTCCCAGGGGAAAGCATGTTCCCAACAAGGCTGTCTTTGGAGCCCTTGGCACCAGGAGCCAGAGCCCAGCAGGAGGACCGGCTCCATCCTGACAGCATAGGGCCGCACATGGTGTCGGCAGGCAGCCTACAGGTTTCTGAAGATGGACTTTTCTCCTGGGACACACAGAATGGCTTCTTCGCTACCTATTTAGGAGAACTCCGCCCTTATGTTGAATTTCACGTGATCAGACTCACGTTTGTCCACATTGGGGTCTCCCACTTCCCATCCTGCTATGAACCCTTGCATTCATCTCTGAGCAATTTGTATCATGCTTTTGTCCATCTCTTCTCAGCCTACGACTCTTACCTCTGCTGTTGTGACACCTTGTTGGAAGACAGTCACTGTCGTTGGGTTTGTGTGCCGCTTTTCAGGTATCTTCCTGAAGAACACAGGGAAGGGGCTCTGTCTGCAGATCTCGGGTAGCATTAGTCTTTCTTCCCTCTTCGCCACTGTTAGGAATCAGGACTGCGGCTGTGTTGAGAACTGGAATGGCCACAGTGGCTGCAACTTTTACAAACACTTGGCTACACTGTTTCTTAATCTGGCCAAATCCCTTGACAGTCCACTAGCATTTTCAAGGTGAAGGCAAATGCACTTGGGGTGCATTTTTCTATCTCTTCTGCCTTAAGTCTCTCTGACCCTCATCACAGAGAACTTCATCATTCAGAGGCTCATGAAGAGATCGACTGTCCCTCTATGAGTCCCACCTGGGATACGTTTAAAGTTTGCTTGTGCAACTGTGTTTAAAGGGTGCAGTGTAAGAATTTAAGAACCAATGAAACTAAACACAGGTCCTTCTTTTTTTTAAAAAAAAAATGAGGATTTGGGGGCTAGGGATGTAGCTCAGTGGTAGAGTAATTCATCTAGAATGCCTGGAGTTTAAGCCCAGCATTTTGTTACCTTTGCTGGTTTTTTGACAGTAAACTGTTTAGAAATGTAATCCTTATTATCAAATGCTAATAAAATGCAGTGTTTGACCAGAGACAACTTAGAAAATCAATAATCCTCAACTTCAAAACTTGGACACTATGAAACTATGTACTCTGTGCCCAAATTGTGTTTTTAAAGATAAGACTTAATAAGGTATTGTTATTTCTAATGTCTTTTAGGTATGGATTCTTAAAGTTTCACTAAGACGTCTCAAAGCCAAATAGAAAGGCCTTTTTTTTAATGGAGGTAAAAATTTGCCTGTTTTACTAAATTACTTCATGTTCCATGGGAGGAAGAGATCTTTGTACATTTCCTTGACCCAGAAGTGTTGCCATCAATTTTTTTTTTTTTTTTGCGTCATAATTAAGGGTTTAGAATAGGGCTATTTCATGTGTTCCCTATTTTTGGAAAATGGAAATTTTAAATATTGTAAACTAAAAGGCAAACCCTTGTAACTATTTTAAGGAAAACTCCCTCCCTAATTCCAGAGGGAGAAATGTTTTCTTATGCCAAAAAGGAGTGGGGTACAAGGAAATGCTGGCATTTCTTGCCTTCCGTGTTAATCTCAACACCTGCTAGAGTTAACTGACCAGAGTTGTGTCTATTGTGAGTCTCTGAAGCCTGACAGGTAAACAGATGTTGATTGGCATTGTGTGGGAGGGGGAAAGTCTAACCTGACCAGATACCACATGCAGAGCACCCTGGTTGCTCACCTTCCCTTTCCAAAGTTCATGACCACCTTGGCCCTGGGATAGACACTGCCAGGCATGCAAGGAACAGCTAGACGTGGCCAGGCACCAGGCTTCTGTGTTCTCAGGCGGCCATTGTACATCGCATCTGGGGCATCCCACCCCTCCACCTCCCCATTCCAGCTGCCCCACAGAGCCAGTCTCAGCAGCCTTATTCTACACACTGATCTTCCAGGCTCCCTTCCTGCAAAGGAAAGTTATTTGCAGAAATCTAGGCCAAACAATTAGTAGAATAAAGATGTCTAAAGTTATTTATCATAAATTCAGGGAAATTGATGAAATTTTTCCTGGCATAGTCAGCATGGATGTTTCACAACAAAATAGTTTTCCATTTGGAAAAGTGACCATGATTGTTAAAGCATAAAATCGTGGGCTTTAGCTGATCATTCTACAAATGTTTCCACTTTAGAGAAATCATAGGAAAGTACCTGTTTACTACACATCCCTCAGGGATCTTGGAGGTATTTGTTAGATTACCAAATCAAGTACCCCAAGGAATCCCATGTGTGTTGTGAATTTGTTTTTATTTCTCAGTGACGAGTCATACATACTGCGGTAACCCTGTTCATTAGTTATATCAGGTCATGTAACAAGCAAATATTCAATAGTTATGGATGTGATACTATGAAGTATTTTGTATGATTGTATATACTTAATAACAAAGTTATTTTTCTTATGTGGCTCTACTGTGTTTTGTCCTGAAACTCGGTCCTGCGAAAGGAGTCATACTTTTACCAGATGAAAGGAAGATGGAGAGGTGCATTGCTCAAGAGCTGGAATCTGAACTCTGGGCCTACCACTTCCTGGGGTCCTGGGTGTGATCCAAGTCTAAACCAAGGTCTGAAAGACCAGCTTCCACTGAATCTGGGTATCAGAGGCCTGTTTCTCAGTGGTATGGATTATCTGGATTCCCCTGGGTGGGATTTTCAGAGCGACTCTCTGGGAAATCATTGGGGTGCCTCAGGAGTGCACTGGCGACAAACTCATCAGGGTGTACTGGAGAGTATGCACACTGATGCATACAGCACTCATTAAGGTTTAAGAAATCTAAAATCTGAAGGGTAAGACAGGCTAGAGACCCAGGGATGAATTGATGCCATAGTTCAAGTCCAAAGATAGCCTGCTGGCAGGATTCCTTTTTTGTGGTGCTAAGGGATTAAACCCAAGACCTCGTGCATTGCAGGCAAACACTCTACCACTGAGCCACACCCCCATCCTCAGAATTTCCCCTTCAGGAAAGTCTGTCTACCAAGGCCTTCAACTGATTGATTAGGTCCACTCACGTTATGATGGGTGCTCTGGTAAAGTTGATTTAAAATATAAATCTTAGTCCTGTGGCTTGGTTGGTAGAGCACTCGCATCGCATGTGCAAGGCTGTAGGTTCCATCCCCAGCACTGGAAATAAATAAAACCCCCACTAATATCTCAAACTCATTCACACAAATACCTAGAAGATTTGACCCAACGTGTGAATACTGTGGTCTAGCCAGGTTGATGCCCAAAATTAACCATCACAATATATATTGGTATCTTTAAAAAAATTGAGTGGAGTGATGGAGGTGGGGAGAAACCTCACCAACACAAGTAGAGACCTGAACAAAGGGAGAGGTGGGCCATGTTGTATTGGGAGAAAATGGTTCACACAGATGCTAGCAGAACCCCAAGATGGACCTGCTTGGTGTGCTCAAGGAGTAGCAGTAGGGTCAGAGTGTCCAAAACAGATTGAAGGAAGGGCAGGATGTGTCTTGGAGATGCAGCCAGAGGATAGGTGGGCCTCAAGACCCTGGGTTAGAGCTTTGCATCTCCTAATGGACCCTGGAGGGTTTTCCAGAGGACGGGGATGGAGTCCCAGAAACCCCTTCCAAGACTCTGGAAGCAATGTACTTACTGTCCCTCTGAGAACTTGCTGCTTGTTTATCTGCTCCTTTACCAGAACAGAGGCGTTAGGAGTAGGTGCTTTGTTTATCTCTATTGAATTCCTGGCATCTTCCACAATTCCCAACATATAGTAAGAGTTGAATGATTATTTTTATAATGAATTGATTGAATTAGCATTTCATTTTTTTTTCACAGAACTCTCTAAGGTGGGTATCATTGTTCTCCCCAATGTGTATATATCCTGAGAAGATAAATTGCCCCATATCACAGAGCTAAAACATCTATGATGGACAAAGGCATATTTCAGAATAGACACTAACTCAGCCTATCAGTTTAATCCATAAGACACCGGTAGCCCCACATTCTCTCCCCACTTTGAAATCACTGAATAGACCTCTGTAGGACAGGTTATAGGGTAAAAATGGCTTACCACCATTCAGTGTTTTAATTTACACTGGGTTGACAGCCCTTCTGACCTTCTGCTCAGAGGTGACTGACAAATGCATAGTAAACTACTAAGGGCATCTTTTTTTTTCCTCCAGTGGAAAAGAAAATGAAAGCATAACTTTAGCTAAACTAAAACAGTTACATTAGCTATGGCCCCAAAAGGACTTGGAGTCAGGACTCCAAATGGGAAATAGATGAGCAGTTAATAACAGGCTTTGGCTTATCCATGAAGGTCAAGGTGCCTAATGCTAAAGTCTCCTCCTAATCTGACTTTTGGATTAAGGAACAATAACAAAGAAGCCAATGTGGTCTTTCTACCTTAAGATTAGAACCCAGTAAGCTCTTTCATCGCCATCTTCCTCTCAGATTTTTCTTGGCACTCAGTTATGACTGTAGAAGTCTATTTTACTTTGTACTATCACATTTTCAAATAAAAACTTAAGCTTATTTTACTTTCTGTAAAATAATTTTATTATTTAACCTATTTGGAGATGAGACTTATACCAGATGAGACTTTATACCAGAATCACACATAAGAGTTTAACTAATATGAATCAAACTCCCTTTTAAGTAGAATGACAGAAAACTCAAGCCCTGTGCTTTTTTTGTTTCTATTTTTTTATTTGCTTGTTTGTTTGTTTGTTGTTTGGATGGGTTTTTGGTAGGGGGGATTGAACCCAGGGACACTTGCCCACTGAGCCACATCCCCAGCCCTATTTTTGTATTTTATTTAGAGACAGGGTCTCACTGAGTTGCTTAGTGGCTCACTTTTGCTGAGGCTGGCTTTGAACTTGTGATCCTCCTGCCTCAGCCTCCAGAGCTGCTGGGATGACAGGTGTGGGCCACTGTGCCCGGCCCGTGCATTGTTTTAAATTCTAATGAGGGCTCCGTGAGCCCAAGAGTTAATAACAAGAATAAATAAATGGGACTTACTTAAACTGAAAAGTTTTTTTCTCAGCAAGAGAAACAATAAGAGAGGTGAATAGAGAGCCTACATCCTGGGAACAAATGTTTACCCCTCACACTTCAGATAGAGCCCTAATATCCAGAGTATACAAAGAACTCAAAAAATTAGACAACAAGATAACAAATAACCCAATCAACAAATGGGCCAAGGACCTGAACAGACACTTCACAGAGAAGGACATACAATCAATCAACAAATACATGAAAAAATGCTCACCATCACTAGCAGTCAGAGAAATGCAAATCAAAACCACCCTAAGATACCACCTCACTCCAGTAAGATTGGCAGCCATTATGAAGTCAAACAACAATAAGTGTTGGCGAGGATGTGGGGAAAAGGGTACACTTGTACACTGCTGGTGGGGCTGCAAATTGGTAAGGCCAATTTGGAAAGCAGTATGGATATACCTGGGAAAGCTGGGAATGGATCCTCCATTTGACCCAGCTATCGCCCTCCTTGGACTATTCCCTGAGGATCTTAAAAGAACGTACTATAGGGATACTGCCACATCAATGATCATAGCGGCACAATTCACAATAGCTAGACTGTGGAACCAACCTAGATGTCCTTCAATAGATGAATGGATAAAAAAAATGTGGCATCTATACAAAATGGAGTACTACGCAGCAATAAAAAATGACAAAATCATAGAATTTGCAGGGAAATGGATGGCATTAGAGCAGATTATGCTAAGTGAAGCTAGCCAATCCTTAAAAAACAAATGCCAAATGTCTTCTTTGATACAAAGAGAGCAACTAAGAACAGAACAGGGAGGAAGAGCATGAGGAAAAGATTAACATTAAACAAAGACGAGTGGGGGTAGAGAAAGGGAGAGAGAAGGGAAAACATATGGAAATGGTAGGAGACCCTCAATGTTACACAAAATTACATAGAAGAGGATGTGAGGGAAAAGGGGGGGGGACAAGGGAGAGAATTGAACAACAGCAGATGAGGTAGAGAGGGATGATGGGGGGAGGGGAGGGGGGATAGTAGGGGATAGGAAAGGTAGCAGAATACAACAGTCACTTATATGCCATTAGGTAAAAATGTGAGTGTGTAATCAATGTGATTCTGCAATGTGTATTTGGGGTAAAAATGGGTGTTCATAACCCAATTCAGTCAAATGTATGAAAGATGATGTATCATGAGCTTTGTATTGTTTTGAACAACCAATAAAAAATAGTTTTGTAAAATTAAAAAAATAAATAAATAAATTCTAATGAGAACATTTCTTGAGCCATCATTACTGACAATCTAAAAAATTTTGAATATTGAAGATGAGACAGTGGGGGAAGAACAGAAGTATTTCCAAAGTCTCTCATCTTATAAAAAGTGATCAATCTGTTACAGCCGCTCCCTACAGGCCAGAAAATGTTCTGGCAAAAACTAGTCCTGTCAGTAAGAGGAGGTTCCAGGGATATTTGCATTATTATCCCTTTGTGCTTCTACCTAGCCAAGAATAGAAGCAGTTTGTTTCACAGTTCCTCTTATGGATATTTGGGATAAATTTCTAAGGCACTTGAACAGGGAAATCTGTGTTGGTGAATCCCCAGTTCTGGCTGACTGGATGTTTCCTTGATTTCTATTTCCGCTTCTAGGCCTTTGCTTGGCCTGTGCCCCCACCACCATCACTCCACTCACAGCTTTGCTTTTCTCCCCTATCTCAGCAGATCCAAACACTGCTCACCAATGGGGACACACCCCTTCTACTTACACCCTCCAGCAGCAAGGCACTGGGCCCTCATACACATATTCCAGTCTTATGTATCTCATGACAGTGATAGAAAACTTTCTGCCTTCTGTTGCCCAGTACATGTCTCTTGTCCCTAGAGGACTGAAGATTCCATGTGGGTGCCATGTAGAAAGAGCCACACAGACCTGTGTTCTACAGTCTCCCCACCACCCATAGACAGTGTGATCTGGGCAGGGCCTTTACCTCCCTGAGGCTCCCATCCCTCCAGTCTGCATAAGGAACAGAGCCTGTCATGAGCCCCAAGGAGAGCAGTCACTTTAGTGCCTGGACTCGGTTAGACACACAGCATGGACCCACCCTCCTCACTGAATGCATCTTCCCACTGGAAAGCTCTGGATGTGTCTTAACAAATTGTAGGCATTTTTCAGTTGGTGGTTGACCAGCTGGCAGTCTTGATGTAGCTGCCATCACCTGCAGGTCTGCAGGCTTCCTCTCTGTTGTTCACTTCCATTGAATTAAGGGCAGCCTTGATGCATACAAGTTGAATGCAGCTGCCCTTTCAAGTGCTTCAGAAAAATTCCCCTCTAATTCATCATTGAAACATAAAGTTATTGTTTTATGTGCCCCAAAAGGCACAGGACTCAAATAGCTGGACATGGATGTGCTATTAGTAGAGCGAATATGTTTCAATGATTCTATCTTCTCTAACACATTACTTTAAAAGCCAAGAAAAGCATACACCCATAAGCAAGTAGAGCTGAGCTAGCTACATTTTGGTTTACTGAGGTACAGGGCAATTGCTTACCACACTCCAAGAAATGCAACAGAAGGTCAAGAAATGGTGAAATCGTTAGAATAAACTCAGGAAATGTCAAAGCAATAAAGGGACAGAGACGTCATTTAGTGCTTTGCAAGGGCTGTTAGACTGCGTCGTGGCTTAATGGGTGGTGCTTTTTCTATTTTAGTGATACTTAAATAAGAAGGGTGGGGGGGTGTCTTAAGATCCAAAGCATCTTGAAATTGATAAGGCATGGTACTTTCTTTCTTAAATAAAATCAGCAAACTGTGAGAGTCATCTCTGTTCTCAGGCCACACTGTGTCCAATGAGCTCAGGTAAGACAGAGCTGTATAGGGTGTTGCCCCGAAGGAATAGGATGGACAAGGGGGCTCCGCCTTTGATCCGAAGACCTAGCCTTTCTTGATTCCTCATCTTTGCAAGGTCCCACTGCTCTTCTGGCTGTTGAAACCCCCCTCTAGGGCCCACAGGACCTCTTCCAGTGCTTTCCACCTCTGCTGACTAGGTCTGCCTGGTTCAGTCCTCACAGTCTCACTATGGTGTTTGCCTCCTCTAGGACTCAGGCTCTTTCTCAAAAAGAGATCATGAGTTTTACTTCCTCATCTACCTCCTCTTGTCTGGGCTTCTCACAATGCAGGATTTACATGTGTGGGTGGCGGGCTTGATAGTCTTTTAAGAGACAGCTCTGTGTGCACATGCAACCCAACCTCTTTGACCTTCTCCAATAAGTAGCCTGTGGTTTGGAGCAAGATTCTTATATTTAGCATTCAAATAACTGTTTACTCCAAAACAAGAACAATAGTTGTCTGAATTTTCTGAAGGTAGGGCTGGTGAGTAAACTAAATATTCTGATTATTAGATAAATATCAGCTATACCATAACAGAAAAAAAAAACATACAAAAAATGTACAGAACACTTTATTCTGAACACAACACTACAGGATGTTACATGCTTTGTTCTAAATATCAGTTCTCTTCACACAGTAGGGCTAAAACTCCAGGTTTAATAAAGAGACCTGATTAATAGAATTCTACGAAAACCAGTGCTTCTAACCTGGGTTTTGGAGGAAATTCATCAGTTTAATTGCATACTCCATGTGGCTTTCACTGGTTTTAAGCTTTTTTTTTCTTCTTCTTCTTCTTCTTTCACTCTGAGCATTGAACTCAGACATGCTTTACCATGGAGCCATATCCCCAGCCCTTTTTATTTTTTATTTGAGATAGAGTCTCACTAAGTTGCTTGAAGTCTCACTCAACTGCTGAGGCTCATCTTTAACTTGAGATCCCTCCCACCTCTACCTCCTGAGTTGCTGAGATTACAGGTCTGCACCACCACCACCCCTGGCTTGGTTTCAAGCTTTCTATCTCCTTCAAGAATAGCCTACGGCTGAAAGGTCATTTTTCTTTTCCTTTTGTAGAGGAAGCTGAACAAGCTCAGAATGGCCTCTCTCTTCTCTGAAGCCCAGCATGGTGCTCAGAGTTGAAGACTAGGGGCAGAATCTTCATGTGCATGGAGGAAACCCTGAATGCCAAATGATCATCCACAACTCTCCAAGTTCCACAGAACTTTGAGAGTGGGGGCATAAGCAGAAGCCCCATGTTGAAACTGCCTGGCAATTCCAAGGCGATTCAGGTGGAGGGCAGCCTGGGGAAGCCCTGGGAGCAGCAGCAGGTATTAGCATCACTGCTCACAAATGTTTTGTTTTTGTTCGTTTGTTTTGTTTTAGTTGTAGATGGACACAATCAGTGGCAATTGCTCTACTACTGAGCCGTGACTCCAGCCCTCACAGAAGGTTTTAAAAGAAGAACTTGGTGAAATTGGCTTCCCCTGTGGAGGAGACTTGGGTACACTGGGGAGATGGAAATGCTAAGAAAGCTAAGTATTCGGATTACAGCAGAGATTTGAACTTCTGCCCATTCTAGGAGGAAGAAGATGTGGCTGAGCATGGCACGGGGAGCATTTGATGCCCATGGGAAGAATGGATGCTGGAGAATCAAACCACCCATAAAGTCAGGCATTATAAATGGACCATGAGTGTGGCCAGCATTTACTTTGGGAAACAGAGGTACAGACTTGCTAACTAGGTGTCATGAGTGAATGACAGGGCTTGGAGACAAGGAGTTTCCCGGGAATCCTGAGTGCTCTGGGGGTGTTTTGGAGTCAACAAAACCAAACTTGGTGAGATCTGATGTCTGAATAGGGCAATATGAAAAGCCACAAAGAGATATCAGCCTAAATCTCTTTTTAAATAACGTTGGGTGATGAGGAGTTTCCTGTTAGAAAGTTTCGTGGTATTTTCATGGTAAATTATAGATTCCACTTTGGAAACAAACAATGCAGTTTGAACACACTGCTCTCTGTGACTAGAATAGCAGGCTGTCGGCCAGGCTTTGCCTTGGCCCAGCTAAGCCACCCACCTCCTCATAGAGTAGACAAATCGCCCCCTATGGTCTTGCTGCCCTGCCTCGACCCTTGAAAAAACTTCTTTTTTTCTGTCCTTCTTTCTTTCTTTTATGTACATTTAGTTCCCACAGGCTTCTTTTATCAATATTTCAATTGGTTGCTGCTGACCTATACTTGAATCCAAATATTTGCCCTATTCAGTGTGAATTGTCCATTCAGTCAAATGCTTGATTATGTCTGTGCTCTTTTGAGCAAACTGAATGGGCTACTTGACCATGTAATGCCGATATAACCTGGTCATTAGTAGTGTTTGTTAGAGTTGACCAGATACAGCAGAGAAGGAAGCGGGTAGGAGCAGGGGCTTGAGTCCAGTTTTCCTTCCCATGTAGCTTCAATCTAAGATGAATCAAATGGGGAAGTAATCAAAGGAGATGGATGTCCTTTAAGGTTTACAATTTTACTTATTTGCCAGAAAATTAACCTCTGTGAAATGAATATGGTATTTTTTAAATGGTGACTGGCTTTCTTATTTTCATTGTTTAGATCAGGACCATGAATTCCAATAAAGCAATTCACATCAAATGTTCTTGACGAGTACTACCCCAACCCTGATTGTATGGTATTTTTATGTCACACGGACCATATATGAACTTCACGACTGCGCAACTTTTCTGTTATCATTGCTGTGCTGACTGTACAACTTTTAACTATCCTATGCTAAACCATATTTTATACTGTAGGAAAGGAAGATCATTCTCTATAACTGTTCATATTTGGTGATGGGGGCTCTGCAAATTAAATTGACAAAAAAAGACATTAACAAGAGGCGGAAAACAACTTATTTGAACATGCAGTGCTCTTAGGTGTGGGAAAACTCAGGGATGATTAACTAAAAGAGGAGGCTGAATTTGGAAATTATATACCATCTTAACAAAGAGTGATAAAGAGTAGAGAAGAGGTGAGACAAAGGAAAGAGGGTGAGGACTTTGGAGGGTGTGGGGTGTAAGTTATGGGCCAGTTACTAAGAAAAGTATGGTGATTAAGGGCCATTTAATGAGATTTTCTGTGCAAATAAGCATCCTGGCAGGTTATAAGCATTGTCTCAGAGCAGTTCTCTTCCCTTTCTAAAAGAAGGAGACTCCTGAGTAACACACATGGCACCTTTGCAAAGGGAAATTTAATGCCCTACTTTTAGGCAAAAAAGGGGAGAGCTAATTGCCCTAAACTCAAGACAATCCTTATGCCAAAGCAACCTATTTTGCAATGGCATACTCTGATTCCTCTCAATATAGCCATCATTTATTGACCACCCACGACATGCCCAGCACTGAGTGATATTGTGGAAACTTCCAGCAGAGTTCAAGTTCAAGTTCAGATTCTTTCCAAAGAAGGAAATTATCCCAGGTCCAGGAGGGTTTTGCTAGAAACAAGTGGCTTTGAAGTGGAAGTTAATTTGGCCAGTACACCAGAGAGGAAGTGGTGATAAGAACTTACCTATGTATTTGTACTTGCCCTTGAGATGTCCCTGGCTTATCAGCAAAAGCAAACATGTAAACCATGTAGAAAAGTTAGGAATAAAAAATTTAGGCAAGACACCAATAATGGTAATTATAGGCCAAAAAGAAAAGAAAAGGAAAAAAAATCAACCCATAAATAGAAGGACGTCCTACTCTTTGGGAGCTTACAGTCTTTTAGGGGAGATAATTTATGGGTATAATTAGGTAGTATCCAAGTCAGACTGTGCTTAAAGGAACCCACAAGGTGACGTGGTAATTCAGAGCTGGAAAAGGTCATGTCCAAGTACACTGGGTATGTGTAGCCTATGTTTTCTAAAGCCTTACTCAAAGTTCATGGCCTGGTGCTCATGCAAGTTCAAACCATGTGTACTTTAAATTTGTCTGAACTTTACAAAAATCTTAAAGTGTTCTTCCACACCACCCTTTGATTATCACTAGATGTTGCTATACCTCTCTATTACCCTGACTGCAAAGCCTGTTGTGTAAAAGAGGAGGGGGTGGAGGGAAATGCTCATTTATGAAGCACTTTCTATGTCCCAGCTATTGAACTAGGCACTTTCAAATTTGTTTCTAACTTAATTATGGAGATTTTCACTCACTCCTTGGTTCTATAGAAGTTCAAAATCAAGTTGTTGACCAGGCCAGCCTCTCTCTGAAGAATCCTGTGCCTCAAAACTCTAAATCCCTCTTTCCAGCCCTCTCCATTCCCCTTCCTGTGGGCAGAGGAAGGACTCTGCACACCCTACTGTGGTGGTGCTTGGACCTGCTGGTGCTTATGGCTGAGAAGCCTTAGAGCTTCTGAGGCCATCAGTATTACTTGGTCCTTAGAATTATTTCTAACAACAGAGGGTGAAAATCCCCTTGTGACTTTTCTCCAAGCTCATTTCCACTGGTGAGTTCCCCTTTCCAGGTCCTTGAACACTGGGCCCACACAGCCCATGCACTGTCCTCTCCAGGGACCGTCATCACAGCCATCATCCTCATGTCATTTGAAAGCATCCACAGCCTTTCTCCTCCGCCCACTAATATGTTGAGAGGGGCATGTAAAACTATTATTGGAATCCAACTCTGCTATCCACATGCTGTGTAGCCTTGGCAAATCTCTTAGCCTCTCTGAACCTGTTTCAGCACATGTAAAAATGGGTATAACACTGTCTGTCTCCCAAGCTGCCAAGAAGACTAAAGAGGGAACTAATGTGTCAAAGCCTGCAGCCCAGTGCTCAGTTCAGAAGATGTACTTGCTAATGTTGGTTTTTCTTGTCTCTGCTTTCTGGTGGTCATGTATATATATATATATATATAGCATGAGAAGCAAACAGCGTGGGGAACCCAGGTGTTACTTTCAGCTCTGATTCATCCAGGACAAGGGGTAGAAAGGAGCCAGTGTCTCTGGACAGAGGAGCATGGCTCTGGAGTCCCAATCATCAACTCACTGTGCTGCATCCTAACTTACTGTGACTTAGAATTTTAACTCTGTGCCTCAGTGTCCTCTACTCTAAAAGAGTGTGGCAATAATAGCAGGGTCTTTATAGGATGTTTGGAGAATTAAATTGAGAAAATATATGTCAAGCCTATCATTTCGTGCCTAGTCATAGTCATTGTCCAAGGCTCAATATGCCTGTGCTCCAAATATATAATGTCTCCTAATTTTTGAAGAGTACATGCTATCTTCATTTTGCCACTAAGATATTATGACTTCCTGTTCAGAGTGAGAAGGTTGCCTTGACATCTGGAGTTCTCTGTGGTCAAGAACACCACAGAATGAAGCAGCTATACATACAGCATTAGACAGAGGTACAGAGGAAGTGGGGGGAGGGGGGCTCAGAGGAGTGCTCAGAAATATCTTTTTCTAACACATTCCCACCACTGACCAAGCTGTTATTGCTTTGAAGATCTTAAGAAGAAAAACAGCTGTACAAACAAATATATATATATATATGTGTATATATATATATATATATATATATATATATATATATATATATATATTGCTTTAATAAGAAAATACTACACAGTTATATAATGCATTTCTGTATTACTAATAATCACAGTGACCTAAGAGTATGGCCCATTACTTGTAACAAGGTTAATGAGTCAATTTTAAAGATATTTGCGTAGAGCCTATATTTGTATTCCAGAGGTGCCAAAATAAAGTACCATGAACCAGGCAATTTAAAGACAGCACTCTATTGTCTTGCAGTCCTGGAGGTTAGGAGTCCAAAATCAAGGTGTGGGCAGGGCCAGTAAGGCACTAGAAGGATCTGCACCAGGCCTCTCTCCTCAGGTCTCTGGTTTTCCAGCCATCTTTGGTGTGCCTTGGCCTGTACATGTATCCTTCAACTTCCCCCAGGTATCTTCACCCTGCCTTTGTCCATGCGTGTCTGCTTCTGTGCCCAAATTTTCCCTTTTTATAAGGACATCATTACATTCAGAAAATATATGTCAAAATACATTGGATTGACGTCCTATTCCATTAGGACATCGCCTTCACTAATTACATCTACAACACCCCTTTTCCCAAATAAGGTTTCAGTCTGACGTACTGGGGTGAGGACCTCACTGTATTTTGTGGGGGAGGAGGAACAAGAGTGTGCTCTTGTAACAGCATCCATTTTCCAGTGCCCTTCAAGCAGCCTGGAATCTAGATGGAGGACATTGCCAGGACTTAATCCTCTGGTGTAGTAGTTTATTGATATTCCTGATGTGACAGCAGAAATTTCTCAATTAAGAAGGGTATAATTAGATTCTGCAAAGTCTCTTTTATATCAAAGGCCCAAGGCCTTATCTAACAGCTGCACTCTGGAATAGGGAAAGGGGACAGGGGCTTGCCATGGGTACCTGTTGAAGATGGCACTGTGTTGCAGCAGGCATGTTGTTCACATGACCTTGTCCATCATGTCATGGAGGCAGGAAGGCTCTGAGCCGAGCCAGCTGCTGGGGTCCTCTCCTTTCTCAGTCACACACACGCACCATACACAGGACAGAATGGGTGACTCTGCTGCCTGAGCTAAAGGGATTCAGTAGCCATCACAAAAGAGACTTTCCCTGGGAAGATGAGAGCAGGCTCTGGATTTCCCAGCTCTTCCAAAGCCTGCTTGTGTTTTCCTGTTTTAAAGTCAGGCAAAAAGTCTTGATGGAGAAAACACAGTGGCACTTGCAACAACGACCCA
This sequence comes from Spermophilus citellus, assembly GCF_964194105.1. NCBI lineage: Eukaryota > Metazoa > Chordata > Mammalia > Rodentia > Sciuridae > Spermophilus > Spermophilus citellus. The sequence continues at coordinate 716,962 of NW_027673113.1, read as the reverse complement.
ACCCAGCAAATTCTGACCAAAGGCTGGAAAAACACTGGTTCTCACATTGACATGATGTATCATTTGCTCAAACAATATTAAGGGAAATATTTTGCCTTGCTGATGAAGAAAACAGGGTTTGTGGGTTTTGTGGGGTTTTTTTGTTTTATTTTGTTTGAAAATAATATGTTTGGGTTTGACAATGAAGAGGAGGTGGAGTACATGCCGATTCTCTGATGGGGTTGTAATGATTTGATTTAAAAGTACACTTTTCTCCCATTGCTGGTACTTTCTACAAGATCAGAGCTACCTGTGTTCAATGTTTGTGGCCCAAATATAAACTTTGCTCAGAAATATCTGGAGTATTTTAAATGGCATGCTTAGTATCTGATGGTTTTCAAATAGTTATCCACTAAATACTAAATATATGAATTAATGCAAAAATAATTTAGAAATCAATGCATCTTGGGGCTTTTCCAAGGTAGGTATTTATTTTGGTTCGATGAATGACTTTTATCAATGCCATCGTTCCCCGACTCTCTGCAGCTTGCATTGTTCACGTATTTGCTTTTCTCACGTGTGATCTCCTCTCATCCTCAGAGGGGTGTTTATTATCTCCATTAAACAAACAAGGAAACTAAGGCTGGGAGAACTCGAGTATCCCCCTCATTGCAGAGGTGGCACTTTTAAAGCAGAACTATCTGGCTCCAGGGGCCATATGCTCTCCATTGAACCTCCAATCGGCCTTATTGGTTGCTTCTGGTTTTGAAAAACAAGCAATATGGTTTTACTTGTTCGCTCACTCTCTGTCTCTCTCTCTGTCTCTCTCTCTCTCTCTCTCTTCCCTCTTTATCACTGGAAGCCCTGTCTTGCCTACAATAGTGTGAAGATTATAATTAAATAAGTATGTTTCTGTCAGTCTTTTAGATAAGGTGAGTCCCCTGCTCCCCCAACTTTTGCTTTAATGAAGGAAGGAGACCACTTTGGTTCCAGAAAGACCCACACCATCTATCTATTCATGATTCACTGACACTTCAGGACCTGTGTTCTCCAACAATTTATATAATGTAACCTAGGTACTGCCACCAGCCCAGCACTGTCTGGTAATGTTGATGGTCTCCTTTATGTACAACTTGAGATGGAGCCAAGGTAAACACGCTTGACCTCTGGATGTTGCCATGAAGCAGTTCTGCCTTCAAAACTCAAAGTGTCATGTTTTACCCCATGCTTCTACTGCAGGGGCTTCTGGTCCTGCGCTGGCCTCTGTGATTCTAAATGACTCGCTTAGGCCCCTGAGCTTCTGCTTTGTCACCAGGCCCCTGACCTCTAAGTCCCACTTCACAGGATTATTGTAGCACATGAGAAAAACTGAGGAAAGGGTTTCTTTAAAGTTAATTTTCCCGAGTACTGTGACTTCCAACAGTGACGGTGGCTCAGAGCTCACCTCCCCGGGCCCTGGTAAGGTGTTATCAGCCACCCACTTGCCTGATCCCTGCGCTTCAGGTTTTAGTTTTTCCCTGGAAGCAATACATACGTGGCACCCTTCAAAGCCCGTGTTAGAAAGCGCAGATAATAAATTATTAAGTGAACAAAGCCTGAGCTCATCGAAAAGCTATTGCTCTGTGGGCAAATAGAACCCCACTGTGTATTAAACAAAAATTAAACCCCATTTTCTTTTTTATAGTTAAGTTGCCATCAATTCAAATACAGAGAACAAGGCCCTGGACATAGTTAATAGTCCACAGACTGGCCAGCCCTGGCTCTGAAAGCATTTAAGCTTCCCTGAAGTGCTGCTTGTGCCCAATTATAACTCACTACTGACCATCTTCATAATTTAAATCTGTCCGCCCCTCAGGGGGGAAAATTTTTTGCTAATCAAAGCCATGAATGCACCTTTTTCCTTTTGACAGCATTCAATTAAAGCTAAATGGTCAGTTTTGAATGAGTTACTGTGAAGAATAAAGGCATTAATGAGGTAATTTCATTATGGAGGCTCGTCCAGGCCTATGTGAAAATGAGGGAAGTAAGTGGAGGGGAAAGCCGCTGAGGAAATTAGGGTTCCTTTCACCCTAATTAATGTTTGGGGGCATTTAGTACAGGCTCCAAATTAACTGCTCCAAAGAACTCTCATTGAAAAAAAATACATTGTTGCCCTCCCTTGTAATTAGAAGACAGTACAAGGAGAACACTCGGAGGATAAAGCCAGCCTTTAACTTATTCTGCCACAGAAAATACGCCATTAGGGAGCTGGAGTTTAAGGAAGCCCAGGGCATACAATATAGGATTGTTTAGGTCCTTGGGCTCTCTGAGCTGTAAACAGGTAGCCTCTGAATGAGGAATTATGAGACTCCTGGGAGCCCTGTCTTCCCAGCAAAACAGTCTTAAATGCATCCAAAAGGAAGAAAGAAAGGTGAATAGGCCCAGTGTGGGTCGCAGAGAGAATGCTCAATGCTTGTCTTAAGTGATTACATGATGTTGTGCCTGGGCCCCTTTCATTGAGTTATCTTTACACTGCTTTTGTCTCCTCTAATTGGAGCTGATGAGGTGCTAATTGGGGGCCTTTTTTAAAAGCCGCTACTTTAATCATTGGAAAATCGAGGGAGGCTGAGGGAGTGGAGTTAATGAGACGGAAAAAAGAAAGAGAATGTATATAGTGTAGCTCCACAAAAATAAAGCTGTGGTTTGTGTGGGTCTGGAAGGGGAGGTTTGATGGGGAGAAAGAGGAGCCCGGGATAGTTTGTTTTAAAATCTTTCTATACCACCTTCCCAGATCAGCTGGGAGAGATGGTTCTGTCGAGTCCAGCGGTTTTCTGCCCTTTAATTCCCACACTGGTCCAGGATTCAGCCCAAACCATGATGTCCCTGCACGCTGGCTTGCGTTCAGAACCAGAGGAAGAAATTGCATGGATGTGGCCAAGTCCCCGGCCTCCCTGCCTCTCAGTGAGTTTTCCTTGAGTTCTTTGGGTGTGGTTTGCCATCCCTTCTGGCTATGGACAACACTCTTCCTCTCACGTTCTCCTCCATGTCACGGGCATGGGATCAAACAGAGTGACCACAATGTCCTCAAGGGGTGTTGGCTGGGAGAAGACAGAAGTGACTGACCCACAGTGACTCCAAGAGCTGGTGTGTTTGGGCTGGGGTGCTTCTCCTCTGCACTTCCTCCCCCCCCCCCCCCGCTTTCCCAATCTCTAGAAATAGTCTGTATAACTTATCAGAAAAATGAAATTACAATCTCTTCATTGAAGGCAGTTTTCATTTTTGGAAGTAGGACAGAAGCCAGAATGGATTAAGAGGCAGAGAGGAGCTGTGTGCTGTGCAAAAACAGGCTTCCAGAAACATCTCAAGGGCACTGAGCAGGGCTTGATGCTCCCGCTATGTAACAGGACCCCCGGAAAGTCAGGACACCATAGAAGTTTGGAGAGTGACATCAAGCACATGGGTTACCCAGGCTCCCTTTCAACTCTCCTTCCCCTGAGCTCTAGTAGGATTTATGAAGTATTTATAAAGTATCTTGGAGGATTTATAAAGTATGCCTCGGGATTTAGCCCTTCACATATATCTCGTATTGTGGTCAGACGCTTCTTGGAGGTTAATTTCTGGGCACACCAAGAGCCTCCTCTAGGGCAGTGACCCTGCAGTTTATCTTCCATTTCCACAGAAGTAACCCAATGCTCAGGTTCCCTTTTCCACACCACCCTAACATAAAATCCAGCCATGCCACAGCACATCAGTCAAAGAGATGTGAAACTGACATGACAACGGTCAGCCAGTAAATAGGAGCACGTGATGTGTGCAAAAGCTAGAGGGATCAAGTTTTATCCTTGGGAAATGAGTCAATACCTGTCAGGGGCTTGGAACAGTGCCTGGCACACAGTCAGGGGTCAGTAATTTAAAACTGACATAGGGTGACTGAGAGGGGGAGGGAGAAAGCTGGGAAGCAGAGTCTTGAAAGGCAAAAATGATTAGGCAGCATGGGGTTTGGCAAACTGTCAATCTCAGGAAGAGCTTCACTGGGCGCCGGGAGCGGGTATTTAGAATGAACCTCCTCTGTGGCATTCCTGGGCTGAGAAGACAGACTGCTGGTATTCTGAGCTCTGGGTCAGTGAGACAACTTTTTCCATAGAGAGGACCTTAGGATCTCCATGCTAGAAAGAGTCCAATAAGTGCTCTAGCCCCAGACCCCTGGTCTGCAGATGAAGAAATGGGTTCAAAATCATGTAGGTCACTGAAAGTGTTTGAGTCAGTCCCAGATTCTAGATCTTTCATCTACCAAGTTGATGCTGTTTCTACTAAAGGCGCATAGACTCATGGGACAAGAACTCGCCAGCTTCCTGCACTGAAGTTTCTGAGTAACTTGGGTTAGAATGAGAGAGGCCTGTTTTATGTATGCATGCAAATATGTACATGACACTGGCATGGTAGCCCAAAACTGGGGGAGTATTCTTCTTTCATGCACAATTTGTACATCAAACAGAAAGTCACTGTGTGCCTGGGAGGCTCTCCCTCAACCTGGCTCTCTGTCACTCCTGCACCTACACATTCAGTATCCAGCAAATATTGGGATACCCAAATACCGAGTGCTCAGGATATGGAAATGAGCAAGATGCGACATGGCCTGCCCTCCTGGAGAGAGCTGTTGGGTGCACCAGGCAGACATTACACAAATATCTCTGCACAGAACAGTTTGAATCATGATGCTGTGACCAGCACTATGGAGGAAAAGCTCAATGTGTCTGTGTGCAGCACCAGAGTGGCTGTCATATTGACCCAAGACTCTAGGGGACACCAAAGCAGCTGCTTCAAAAATGCTGAGCTACAGTCACAGACAGCAGAACCTCTCTCCAGCTGCTATTGAAGCAGCTTCTAATGAGTTAATGAGCAGCCCACGGATGGAGGGCAAGGGCGGGGGCGGGGGGTGGGGTGGGGTGCAGGGTGGAGGGGCCCTGGTAATCTGCAGAGCATTAGCAGATGCTCCAGCAGGAGGCTGGGGAAGCTATTTGCCAGTTGGCTGCAGCTTCTGAAAGAGCAAGCAGAAGGGTCAATCCATGTGGCCTTCATCAGTTCAGTGACCATATTTTAAATAATAATAATAATAAAAAGTCTTGAACATGTAATCTAACACTTTTTTGTTTTACATGTGAATTTGATAAAGGAACTAGTAAAAGCACAAAAATTAAATTGAACTTTATACAATTATTTAATTGATTTATTGGGAAAATACATAAGGACTGGAATACGTGAGATTCATAAATGAAGATCTCGGCATTTTAGCTTGAGAGGAGAATTTGAAGATTGTGGAGGCACACTTCCTCGTAAGGAAGAAAAGAAGATTCAGAAAGATAAATGAGCACATGTCAGTTCACACCAATGGTGAGGTTAGAGCACAGGGCTATAATTCCCAGAACTTTTGAGTACAGCATGTTGTGTGACTTACCCATGGACTGGTCAGCTGCAAACTGGATACATCCATCTAAATGCACAAGAAATGCAAATTAATACTCAATTATACAAGTCTTCACTGTCAAATTAGAAAATTTCAAGAAAGAAAACTATCAAGATTCTGGGATCCGTTAAGAGGACCCAGGAGACGACATGAAGAGGTCTCCCCTGGAATGATTGGAACATTTTTTAAGGATAATAATGGGCTAAAACACATTAAATATAAAATGCACGAGTTCAAAATGATACCAAACGAAGAGAAAAACATGACAAGCCACAACCACAAAACATGAAGGTTACTTCTGGAGGCGGTCAGGGAACCAACTCTGTAGTTTGAAACCGGTGTTAAAGAGAGGAGGGAGGAAGAAAAGGAGGAGAAGGAAGAGGAGGAGGAGGAGGTTTTCTCCTTCCACTAAGAGACATAGAACAAAGAAAATAGTTGATAAGAGGATGTTACCTTCTATAGAAGCATCTCCCCATGAAGAGATAATGGAATAGGAATGTTACCATTTTATCCAACCCAATGAGATACAGGTCTCAGAAATAATGGTTAGTGGCCGTTCCCCCCGCAAGATGTGATGTGCCTCCCAGTAGATGTGCACATTCCCCACTTCCAGTGAAACCTTCTTGACTGGCCTGGCCAGGGCTCCCAGTGGCTCAGCAAACTCGGCCTTGCCTGAGCCTCAGCAGCTCCCACTTGTCGTTGACCAACGATCTGCTCCCTGGTCCTCCAGCATCTCGTGGTCCTCCAGATCCTTAGCTCAAACCATCAGAATGGCCCCTGGACCACACAGCTCTGTCTGCATCTCTCCTCTGCTCTAACTGGCCAGGTCCTTCTGTGAGTTGACTTGTGTTCTCCCTAAAGGACATGTTCAAGTTCCAACCCCTGTGCCTAGGAACATGACCTCTTGTGAAGAGTCTTTCCAGGTATAATCAAGTTAAGACAAGTCATACTGGGTCTTCATCAATAACCAGTATCCTTATAAAAAGGAAATTCAGACAGGAAGCCATAGACAAATGATGGCTTTGTAAAGATGGAGGTGGGAGTGTTCTGCAGGTAGAGCTGCAGTCAATCAGCCCCCACCAGACATGAGCTCTGCCAGAACAGGAAGAACACCTTACTCCATCCATAATCCCAGTGCCCAACAGAGTAATAATAACATTGATGTTCATTAACATCGTGTACACTATTAAGCAGCTAATGAATGGAGTGATTCCTACATTCCAAGCACTGTCACAAGTCTTTCCCAGGTATTGACTCAGTTAATTCTCACAATACTGAATCGTCATTCCCATTTTATAGATGAGAAAACAGAAACACAAAAGATTAAGTGACTCGCCCAGTATCACACACAATAAACGGTGAAGACATGATTCAAGGCCACTCTGGTCCCAAAGCTCACGCTCTTAGACACTGTTCTCCACCACCTCTGGAGACGTGGAGTAGTGTAGGTGATGGGGAGATTGCATGGGGGTGGGGGTGAACCAATGGATGAATGAGCAATAACTTCTCTTCACAGGGATTAATATCCAAATCCAATCGATCCAGGGTTCTCCGTGGTTTCTCAGGTTACCTTGCAAACTCAGAGTTGGAGGTAATGTGAGCATCAGTCTGAGTCATGTTAATTGGAATGGCAAGGAGATATGGTTATTTTTATACGATTTGCAATTCATGAGTGTGTGGATCCAGATGAGGAAATTGTTTCTTTTCAGTACTCCCTTCTGGATTTCCAAAGTGCATGCTCTCTGCCTTCTCCTGCACCTTTTCCCACCTTCTGCCCCTAGCAATTATTCATTCAGTTCCTCTGCTTGACCTTGCAGATCTGCATTCTACTTGGCCTAAATGTGCCACATTCTTTTGTCTTGTAACTTCCAACAAGATATTGATTCACTCTATTAGGTGTTTTCTCAAAACAATATATGTGTATGTTAAGGTATTAGTAGCCTATCGTTAAAGAAATGTTACAGAATTAAGACACATTAGGCCTGGATATGGTGGCCTATGCCTGTCATCCCAGTGACTCAAGAGGCTTGAAGCAGGAGGATCAAAAGTTTGAGGCCAGCCTTGGCAATTCAGCGAGATCTTGTCTCAAAATAAAAATAAAAAGGGCTCAGTGATAGAGCACCCTGGTTCAAATCCCAGTTTGAAAACACACACACACACACACACACACACACACACACACACACAATTAGTAGCTACCCAAGAAACCCACAAAAATAGCCTTTTGGGAACCCACAAAAATAGCCTTTTGGGAAATACTATTTGGTACGTTTTCTCTCTTGGTTTTTATAGTCTTTTGTTATTTTTTGAAATCATGGTAAATACATATAACACAAGATTTACCACTAGTGACACTTGGTACATTTGCCATATTGTACACCGTCAGCATGATCTGGTGCAGAACACGTCCATCACTCCTAAAGGAAACCCTGCACCCACTAAGTAGTCATTCCCCTGCCCCCGTGCCTGGCAACAGCCATCTGCCTTGTCTCTCCATGGATCTGTCCATTTTTGGATATTTCATATAAATGGAATCATATGCATGTCACCTATTGTGTCTGGCTTCTTTCACGCAGCATGTTTTTGAGGTCCCTCCATGTTGCAGCATGAGCCAGCACTTCATTCCTTTCAGGGATAGCTAATATTCCAGTACATGGATATACCGTGCTTTGTTTATCCCCTTACCAGTAGTGGACACTGAGTTGTTTCTGCCTTTTGTCACTTGTGAACAGTGCTGCTAGAAACATCCATGTGCACAGTGTTCTTTGAACATCTGTTTTCAATTCTTTGGAGTCTGTGCCCCATAGTGAAATCACTCTAAATGGGTGACTCTGTGTTGACATCCTCAAGGAACAACCAAACTGTGTTTGCAGTGGCTACACCACTTTACACTCCCACCAGCAATGTGTGAGGGTTCAAATACCTCCATATCCTCACCAAAGCTTGTAGTTTTCCTTTTTAAAATTGTGTTGTTATTTTTGGTGGTGCTAGGGACTGATTCCAGAACCTTCCATTTTCTAAGCAAGAGCTGAACCCCTGAGCGACATCCCAGCCCTGTTATTTTCCTTTAAAAAAAAAATTATGGCCATCCTAGGGGATGTTCCCTAGAGTCTTTTTAAAGCACAAATATGATTGTGGCAGTGCTTCTCCAAGTTTCATGTACGAATGATATTAAAATCTAAATTCTGATATAGTCAGTCTGGGTGGGACCTGAGATCTCATGTTTTTGACACGCTCCCGGGTGTTGCTGGTGCCACTGGTCTGCTAGATTGGTTTATTGGCAGAGGTCACATAAGACTATACTCATCCCTTGCTTGACACCCTCCAGTTGCTATCCACTGCCATTAGAGTACACCATGTTTAGAAGGCTGCTGCCGGTCCTTCTGACCTTCTCCCCTAGCCATCTCCCCTTCTGACCAGTCATTCTGGGCTTCTTATGTGCTCTTTAAATGTGCCCTGTCTCTCCCACCTCAGGGCCTTTGCATTTGCTGTCCCTCTGCCTGGGATGCTCTGCCTCTTTATCCTCTGGAGCCTGCCTGTTTATCGCTCAACCCTCAGATCAAATGTCTCCCCAAAGAGAGCCTTTCCCAGAGCTATCTACCCAAGGTACCAGCTTTCCCTGCCCACCACTTTCCCTGTCACCCTATCTCCTTTGTCTGGTTTTGTTTGTTTGTTTTGACAGCACTTATTGATGTCACAGTTTGACCCTTCCTTAAAGATGTTGAGAGTTTTATTGTGCTGGGGCTCAGAAAATGATACCCCTGAATGAAGACCTCAAAAACAGACCGTGGGACCAAGCTTCCCTGACCCTTCTGTCCTCCCTGTCTGCTTCTCCCTTCCCGTCCACCAAAAGCAAGCCAGAGAACTAGAATCTCTCTTCCTCAAGGCCATAGAAGCCAGAACCCTTTCTCCTCAATGCAAGCTATGAAAACTAAAGCTATTACCTAACCTCCTCCCACCTTTCTGACCTGGAGCTGGCCGGGAAGAAATTCCCTGGCTTGCATTGTCTGATAGTAGATCTTAAGATGCCCATTTCAGAGTGTGAGGAAGAAATGCTAGAACTGAGGGGCCAAGAGAGACCTGGCCGTCAGGACTTGCTGGGTCCCCTGCAGTCTGTTTCCACCAGCTCAGACCCTCTGAGTCCCAGCACATTTTACACGGCCATCTCTGGGCCATTGAACCTGAGCACAAACCTGGACGGTTCACCATGGGCCTTGGGGTCTTCATATAAAACCATGATCAAACTCACTTGTCACACTCAGTTTCCTCTTGTTAACCTGCCATTGCTTTAGGGATGTCCCCCATGACCCTTTCTGATGGGCAGGGAAGGAATCACCCACTTTCCCATCCTCCAGTTGTTTCTCTGTCCTCACTGCGTGCCAAACACCAGGGCTACAAGACCTGGTCTCTCTTCTTCGCTGCCCTGTCTCTGTGGCCTATAACAGTGCGCAGTCTTGTTACCTAGGCACACCAGGTACGCTTGCTGAATGAATGTCAGGGCCACCTTCTTGTCCATTAACATGGTTTTCAGCTGTGGCCAGGGATATCTGAAATTTAAACCAGAGAAGGTCATAAATTATTACCAGAATTACAGACATGGAGCGCCTTCACGCAGATTTGCGGGCCATTGAAATAGTGCAGACAAAATGCTACAGTTGATCTCAAGCCTCCTGATTGGCCCAGGCATTGTCTGTGCTCCTAAATTTACTTTCTGCCTTAGCCCTCTTAAATCTGTTTACAAAGACTCTGAGAGAGGAAGATAGGATGTTCCTTTGGCAGTTCTAGTTCCCTTGGTAAACACGTATGGCTCTGTGGACATCTCTTTGGCACTGTACCACGCCCACCCACTCAGGGGCATGTTTTCCCCGTGTGTCATCTCTTCAATATACAAGAAAGCCTTTCCATTCCCCTTGGTGGAGCTGCCTTTGGGCCTAATGTCTTCGAATTTCTTGGGACCTTCCTTGGGGCTCTGCCTGCTACTCATTCAGTGACCCTGTTTTGGGTTTCAACTCCCAGAGTGCTTTGAGCCTTATTTATCATACAGGCTTCCTTTTGTCTCTTCCACTTTCTGTGAATGTTGGCTGTGGATTTCTGTGTCAGTCAGCTTTCCTTCACTCTACAAAATACCTGAGATGAGCAACTTATAACAAGAAAAGGTTTATTTTGATGGACAGTTTTACAAGTTTCAGTCTATGATTGTCCCCCTGGCTTTGGGCCTGTGGTGCCATAGCATGGTGGGAACAAAAAAGAAGAGAAAGCGGCCAGAGTCTCATCCTCTTCAAGGCTACATCCCCAGTGACCAGAAAACCTCTTAAAGTTTCCACCCCCACCCCCACCCCCAATAACACCAACCTTGAACACATGGGCTTCTGGAGGATGTTTCAGATCCAAACTGTAGCAATTCGCCTTTATCACTTCATGGTCATTGTCATTATTTCCTAAATAAATGTCCGACTCAAACTACAAGACCCAGAACCCAGGCCTGTCACACTGTTGCTGAACACAGGAAGGGGACACACTGTGGAGGGTGCAGCAGGGTTCTGAAGTGTTTAAGGACGGGAGAGGAGTAAGGGCTCAGAGCTGTAGAATAAGGAGCAGAAGAGGAGCCCAGAATGGCTACAAAGTTATAGAAGGCTTTAAATTAGTCCATTAGGAAAAAACAGATTAAAAAAATACAAAGAGAAATTGATGAAGAGAGGAAGAGCGAGAGGAAGCATTGAGGAAGTAGAGGACTCTAGAATTTTCCACTCTCAAGTTCCTTGTGAACACGCTGTTGATTTTCTTTCTACCTCATCACAGTGTCTCCCTGGTCCGTGGCCTCAGACCTCTCTGCCACCTTTACTGACTTGGCCTAAAATCCTCTTCTGGAGCTTATCTGGGCCACCTTATCTTACTTTCTGATCCAGTTTGAAGTGACAAAGACTCTGAGGGACAATATCACCTTTGTCTCCTCTTCCACAGGTCCCTTGGCCGCTCTCCTAGGCCGGTGTGGGAACTGAAGCTGCCCTTTAGGAAAAGCCAGGTTGTGGGGTAATTAAGTCATAGAAAGAACTGAAACCAGTGGATTCTGTGGGAGACCAGGCAAAATTCATAAATAAAGACTGGCCTGGCTTGAACTCGCCATAGGGTAGGAGCAGACGTGTTGGCTTTGTCTAGCAGAACAATGACACTATATCCATTCTCTAAATGTTTTTCCTCCCTGGCTTTTTGAAGCATTTCTTTTCTATCCCGGATCATTCAGTAGCAATATAATTGTTAGATCCATTTTCCAGGCTCTAACAGGTTTGGGAGCCAGTTACCTTTCCCAGTTCATTAACTGACTGGCCTTCGCATTAGCAGCCCCACCATTGGGGGTTGCCTTGGAGACAAAGCTTCCTGTGGGTAATCCAAGATTATCTAGCTCTTTGTCCTACATGTGACCCATAATTACTTGCTAAATGAGAATGGTTTTCTGAAAATCACAAGCGGAGGTTAATATGTTCTTCCAGAACTGGTCAAGCTAAGATGACAGTGAATTCACAGGGAATTCAAGTTACATGATCCCTGAAGGCGTCTCTTTGAGTAAGAAGATGAACTCTCCCCCTGGGAGGCACTGCCCCCCCACAAAGCCCCTGTCACTCAGGGAACCTCCGCCTGCTTTTCTGGTTGTGGTTTAATCTCAGGTCAATTCACTATGTCAATATTGAGCAGATTCATTATGGTGCAAGTTCTGCATCCATTTGTCTTTGATAACTAACTGCTTTAAATTTAAGCACATATTTGTTTCATAATTGCAGTTTTTTACTCTATATGTACGCAAGTATAATGCACCAATTTGAGAAAAGCAAGGAAAAAGAGGAAACTATTAAAAAAAAAAACAGAAAGTAAACAAATTGGGTAAAAATGTTTGGGCACGAGAGTGTCTTTCCTAACATTTTATCGACCTCAAAAGGAGATTAGCAGAAAAGAGGGACTCTTAGAATGCACCTAATGAGGTGCCTCTTCTAATGCTTTTTTTTTTTTTTAGAAGTAAGTGCCATGTAAGTAAATGCAGGTATTGAATGAGAATTATCTCGAGAGATTGTACACCAGCATTACTGGATTTATTCACCTAGACTATAAGTGACTGAGTAGAATTTCAGAAGTAAACAACAACAAATCACTGTCTTAAATTTTTAAATAGTAAAACCAGTTCTCAACATTAAAATCTCAAACTAGAAACAGTACAGAATCTAGAATCTCACAAGCACCTGTTCAAAGGGCATTTAGGAAACCGAACTAAATTGAATTGTGTTAGAATTAAACATCATTGGTGATTTGACACTTCAGATCATTCCTTCAGATTTCTGAAGGGGTTGTTGGCAGATCAATACCATCTTATTCAATCCAAATGCTTGACTGATTGCATATCAAGCTTTGTGTGGTCACAATCATGTTGCTTCTGCTAGGTCCCAACTTTACAAATGCTTCAGCATCTCTTGTGGATGAAGTGCCTTGCAGCCTGCATCTTGTTGGACTGTAGTAGTCTAAATAGAAAGTAGCAAAGTCCTGTGAAAATCATTGTTACGTTGGCTCCCATCTTAATCATGTATCTTAAACCCCAGGACATGGACTTTGTGAGACATTGGATTAGCTGTCACACTGAATCTTAGAGGGAAGTTTGGTAAATGCTGGTGTGGTTACCAAGGGAAAGTGAGATGTTCTTGGACAGTGTTTTTATGTAATTTCATTTTCTAAAGTGTGTTCCACCAGACCCAAATCCTGCAACCTATCATTAAGTGTTATGCAAAAAGGTTCTGGTATCAAATGACCTTGAGAATAGTTGGGTTAAAATACAAAAGTTTTTAATTAGGCTTCAATTGTTTTAAATGAGGCTGATTTAAAACATTTAAATTAGGCTTCACCACTAAAGAACTCCTATGAACTCTTAACACTTAAATGTGCATTTTCAAAGCTCAAGTCTCCTAAACTTATTTGCTTAAGGATTGCCATTCTCAGTAGCATCTCTTAGAACCCAGGAGTTCCAAGGAGCACCTTTGGGAAGAAAACACCTTTATATTTTTATTTTCCTGGCCTTGACTGACAGCTTCAGATAAAACCAAACTAAAACAAAACAAAAATGATGAATCAAATATCTCATTATTACCCTTAAAACCTAATTTCATTTAAAAGATTATGGAATGTCTTGATTCTTTTTATAGTTTACTGATTTCCTTCAATTCAGTAATTCAGTGATTACTACTAACCCCCACCTACAGGAGATCATATTATTTTTCAAATTATTCCAAATATATGCTGCCCCTCTCTGTGACAGAATCATCTGGACCTGCTCCACTGATGTCATGTGATGGCCAATACACTGCAAGTAAAAGTGACACATGCCACCTCGGAGCACAAATTCAGCAGCCACCACGTAGCTCTGTTATATTTTCTCCTTCTTCTATCTGAACAGCCCTTCGACTTCCTTTAGCTCCTACTTTATGAATGTCCCAGGAGGAAAATGTGGAGCAGAACCTTAGCAGACTTGCACTCAACATGTCACGCATGTGAGGAGGCTGTCCAGTTTGCAAGGCATTGAGATCTGGTAAGTCCCCCACCCTTCCTTCTTCAGCCTGTTTCCAAGAACAAGAGAAAGTGATACTCATGCTGGGGGACAGGAGATGTCCTACCTTGCTCACTCTACTTCCTGCCCAAAAGGTTCCTGCTGCCCCGCTCATCTTTTTCAAAGCCCTATCCAACTCCATGAGAAAACCATTCTTCATCTCCACCGCTGCCAATGTGGCACTGATGGTTCTCTCCCTTCTCTCTCTCTCAACCCCAGACCAACTATCCAATTTCAGTGTGCAGAGACTTATCTTCATCTTCCCCCCACTCCGAAATGATGAAGCAGGTCTGGGCTTTGGGGATCCAGTTTTAAGTAACACTCTCAAGTGACCTGGATCCATCTCTTCTGAGGACACTACTTGGAGAAGCGCTGTCGTGTAGAGTACAGGGCACCATTTAGTTTGCACACCTGACTCCAGCCACTCAATTGGGTCTTCCTTGAGAGCAGAAACTGAATCTTGCTTAACTTTGCAGCAAAAACACCTAGATTGGCTCATGGTGAAATGTTAATAAAGTAGAAATTTATGTCACAATTTGTCTTTTGAGAAACTTTCCTACTATAATAAGCTCAATCTGAAGACTACCTTCCAAGAATTATTCTTTGGTAAGAGCCAAATGAAATAAATCATGAGACAGCAGACACTCTTAGAAATCAGGTAGATTGTGGTCATATATAAATAAACTCTCATTGTTAATAAACTTCTCTATTCTGTACTTTTTCCCTAAGAGAACTCCATCACCTCCCTCAGAACCTATTTCAGTACTTCACCACTGTGCTTCCTTAATAGGAAATACTTTCTTTACCTGAACTTAGTTCTGAAGTCTGAAAACAATACTCTTATTCAGTGCCTGTTATGGTTTGAATCCTCCCTCTGAAACTGTTATGCTCAAATTCGGGACCCCCAAAGACCACCAAAGACCCAAGATTGATGTAAGCAGCAAAGAGGTGTTTATTGCGAGCTAGCTCGGCCCTCTGCGAGCACACACAGCAACTGGTGATGCTGAGAGGCCCCGAGCCCAGGGTTTGCAGCAGTTTTATACATTCTTTGGAGAAGGCAGGGACCCCCACATACATCATAGCATCTCTTAGCAAATCATCACACACGGCGGGAAAATCAAATAACAATTCTAAAACATGATTAGCACATTCACTGGTGGGAACAAGTTGGGTAGGGGTGATTGGTTACTACAAGAGGGGGATTCCTTTGAACTGATTGGTTTAAGCCAAGAGGGATGTACATGCTGAACTACATGGTTTCCCAACATGTTATCAACCACCATAAACTACTGGGAGGGTCATCTGGCATCCCAGGTATTTCCCTGTCTCATGCTGATTGGTGGCTGCTAGGGGGTTGCTATGGGTCCCCACCTAGCCTGACTGAGTCAGGGACACCTGGCGCAGCAGATCTCTCCTGTTATTTGTAGATAAACCACTTAGCAGGGTGGGAATGTGCCTAGGAGTGCTCTGTGGGTCTTTCCAAGGACAAAGGTGATGTCCCTTCCTTGGATAGGCTTCGCTCTGAGGTAGAGGCTGGTTTTTCAAAACTCATGTTGAAGTTGGGACAGTATTTAGAGGTGGGACTTCATTGACGTTGCTTTCACTCTGCTTTACCCCTGGTCCAACAAGCAGGTCCTGGACGGGTTACAGGGTATGAAAATGCAAAGGGGTGCATGCAGCTCCCCAGTCCCCTGAAGACCAGCATTCTGTGCAGCTCGAGGCCATGGCAGATGGCACCAGCAAGGGGGCTCCTCAGGACAGAGAGGCCCAGAGCTTCAGTCTAGGTAGGGACCACCCCAGCCTTCAAGGACTGACATGCCATCCTAGACAGCAAGTTTGCTGTGCCTTAGTTGCCCCCTTCAGTGCCTCTATTTCATGGCATTATTGGGCCTAACACAGGCCTAGTCTCATCTTCCTTGCCAATAACCCCCCAGTTGGTGTTTGAAGATCCAGGAACTAACCTTCAACAAAGAAGCTAAGTGACCTTAGCCAAGACAGCCATTGGGTTCTGTTCTCCTGCTTCCTGGTTATTTCAGGGAAAGGCCTATGACCTAATCAGTTTACAAAAGCGAGTCTGACAACTTTTCAAGGGCATGCTGAGACAGTGCTACTCTCCTTTGGTGCAATCTGGAAGTGCTGCAATCATTTTGCTATCATCAGAGAGGGAGACTGAAGATGGAGCTGATGCATGGAGGAAAGCAGAGGCTGAAGCCCTGATCCAACCATGCCTGAAGCTTAACTGCCACTCATCTCTTTCACTTATATGAGTCAATGCCCTTTATTGCTCAAGTCAATTTGATTTGGGTTCTCTCTCTAGGCCACTAAAATCACCCAAATTGGTTTAGATCTTAATTGTTCCCTTTGGAATTTTGTTTAAAACAAACAAAAATGGGAGCCAGATCCAGTGGTATCTTCCAAGTCAGAAACCTTGCCTCCACCTCAGATGTGCTTGGGTGACAGCTCTGGTAACAAAATGTTACAATGGAACTCAAAATCACAGGGAGGGAAAATATTAGGTCGTTTACAGCTCAGATCAAGTCTATGGCCATCTATAGAGCAAGGACAGATACTTCAGGGTTTTGGGTCCCTAGGGCAGCAGAAAATAAAAACCGGAAGATTCGCTGACTCTACCCATCCCCAGTTGCTTTACCACATCACATGTAGGAGACACAATGTAGGATTATATGCTTTGCTTGTAGCCTTGGTTTCAATAGAACACTGCTAAGGAGCTTCAGCTGGGTCAGCATTTTTAATATCTTTATTTTTAAATATGCAAAGTAAATAAAGTTGCTATAGTTTTTTAAACAAACAGTATTGTGTCCCATTAATCTCTGTACTTTCCTTTCAGTCTTAAATATTTGGGGGTCGGGGTGGGAACAAGAGTCTCAGCTGAAGCATTTCTGTGAAGCTCTTCTGACAAAGTTGAATTTCGACACTCCAGAACCTTCTTAAGAGTTAGGAAGAGACTGGGGGAAATGATGGGTTGGGCTCCAAACTTTTAAGAATTGTGGCAATACGATCAACTCTCTGTGGCCACCTTTTCTGTGCTAGCAAAAAGTGTCTGGAATGTCCAAAATTAATAGAACCATCCGGGGCTGGGGAGGTAGCTCAGTGTTAGAGCACTTTCCCAGAATGCATGAGGTCCTGGGTCTCACCCACAGCACTGAAAAATAAAAAGGACTGTCTCATTTATTTAAAAAAAAAAAAAAATATATATATATATATATATATATATATATATATATATATATATATATATATATATATCTCCCATGGTACAAGTTGATGCTGTTCTCTTGGGTGATCCCAGGGACAAGGAGCACATTGTAGACATCTTTTCCTCTTGGTAACCCTCATGTGCCAAGGGCCCCTGAGAATCAGTGGATTGTTTTTTAGCATTTAGTGATCGATTGAAATTTCCTTTGTCTGAATGATTAAAAGTGTTTGTGAAATGTTATTCATAATAATAAAAAGCCAGAAACAATTCAACTGTCTTTTAAGTTAAAAAAGTTATGATCTGTCTATATGATAAAATACTAAGAAGTAATTAAGCACTTCCTAGACCGCCAAAAATCCACTCCTCCGGGTAGATGCTGTCTTGCAGACCCCTGGCCCAAAGACTAATGTCTACCCTCTTTTGTCTCTTGGACACATTCCTGCTCAGGACACAGTGGTACTGGATAGATTAATGCTTAGAAACATGGGAAGATACCCAAGTATATTGTTGAAAGAAAAAAGCTTACAGCATAAGGTTATATCACATGATTTCATTTTTTTTAAAATTCAAGGGCATATATTTTCAAATATAAAGAATAGGAATTTTCCAGAAGGATGTACATCAAACTATTAATCATCAATTGCCTCTGAGAGTAGGGTCAGGGCACAGATTGTTTCTACTTTATACAGTTCTTCATTATTTTAACTTTTACAATAGTATATTTAGCATTTATGATTTTTATCAAAATGTACTTATATTAAAGTTATAAATGGGCCTCATCGAAAACCACCCTCATTTGTAACCCGGCGTTGCAATTATGTCCTATACATGCAGAGAAAACAATGACTTTGTACAACATGAAGGGGGTGACCTAGGGAGAACTCTATCCAACTCTACATTTGTCTTCCTTAGAAAACTTGCATCTTGTATCTCTGCTGATTAAAAACCTATTACTTAAACTATGGCATAAGCTGAATTGGAAACTCTTTGGGTTTATCCTGTTATCATGTCCTTCTAATTTGGATCATGTGTGCATTTTGGTTTTGTTTGTTTGGTTTTTGGTCATTTTCTTGTGCTTTTGTATTAGCTAAGCCCACCAATAAAATATTAAGAAATATTAAACAATAGTTGTGATAATTAGCATCTTTTCTTGTTACCAACTTTCATAAAATGCTTCTAAAATGTTACTTGTAAGACTAATGTATGTAAGTATACTCATACGATGTTGGTGGGACTGAAAATTAATACAACCACTATGGAAAGAAGTATGGAGATTCAAAAAAACTAGAAATGAAACTATGATAGGACCATCCCCCTTCTTGATATTTTTCCAAAAGAACTAAAATCAGGATACTACAGGGATAGAGTCACATCAAGTCACAATAAACAATTTATGGAACCAGCCCAGATGCCTG
Source organism: Spermophilus citellus (assembly GCF_964194105.1). Lineage (NCBI taxonomy): Eukaryota > Metazoa > Chordata > Mammalia > Rodentia > Sciuridae > Spermophilus > Spermophilus citellus. The sequence continues at coordinate 698,327 of NW_027673113.1, read as the reverse complement.
TAAACAGATGAATGGAAAAAGAAAATGTAGCTATATACACAATGGAGTTTTACTCAGCCTCAAAGAAGAATTAAATTTTGGCATTTGAAAAACATCATGCTAAGTGAAATAAGCCAGACTCAGTTTAATTTGCTTGGTTGTTAAAACAACACTGTTGAAACAAATACAGTGTTGTTTTAACAACCAAGCAAACTAATCTGAAATTATCACCATACATTTCTCCTAAATAATTAGGAGAAATTGCCACACGTTTTTACCTTTTAAAGTAGATTTAATGTCCTGCTATTATGTGTTTAACAAACATTTTCCCCCTTAAGGAATATAATGAAAAAAAATCACCCCAAGGCAAATTTGGGCAAAATAGTGGATGTTTCAAGTTATTGGAATCTGAAATAAAATGAATTTATTGAATTTTTGCTATTTTCTGAAGAGGACGGGAAGCAAACCCTAATTCTGCCCTGAATTAATGAGGCATTTATTTTCTGGTAGGAGATTCACATTGCTGAGCATTCATTATTGATGAAAGACTCTTTATAGTGTCATCTTGCCACAGGTGTCACAATGCCAGGTGGTTTGAAAGAATTAAGGTAAAAAGATATTTCACTTTTAAGCCACCTAACCAGTAGCTGCAAGAAACCATTGTTATTACCTCACATGCCACTGAGATTTCTTTGTGTTCCCAGAGTGAATATAATTCAGCATTCCAAAAGACTTTGTCCTAAGGAATTCATAAAAAGCTCCTAAGAACTCTGGGTTAGTAGCACATAGCAGAGGGCACTATTTTCTCCCATGTGCACATTCTCCTTTCTGTAGATTCAGCTTGATTCCCAGTTTAAATGTTTTGCTCAAACTCTCTTTTCCCATCCTTTCTCCTCTTGTGTTGGGAAATCAATATCTGCAAATATTTATTCTGCAGTCAAAATGGCAAGAATACCACGGAGCAGATAAAAATGTTTTCCTCCCCTCTCCAGACATTTCTTTCTCTCTTCTTTTGCTTTCCATTCTCCTGAGTCCCTTTTCTTCTTCTCCTGTTTCCTCTCAACTGTTCTATGAATATGTCAAAGGGATTGAAAAATGTTTTGCTCCATTGAAGGTACAAAGACTCACATCATTTCTGACCTTTTCTAATATGAAGAAAGTCTCATTGGTTCTGTGTTAGAGCAAACAGTGTTACTGGTGTACACACTTTATCAAAGCTCTTAATTGAAAAAAAAATGTTAAGGATTGGCATGGGACCAACTAGTGTTATCTAAATAGCAGGACCAGGAAGAGTAGCTTTGCATACATTGACATTATAAGACAAATATTATTTGGAAGCTTATGGCCTCCACGTGACATATTAATACATACACAAAAGATCTTGGTGCACACTATGTCAAATATGGCGTCATTCTCTCTTCTCTTTAATTACCTAACTGGCATTCCATTTTTTTTCTTGCAGTGCTGGGGATTGAAACAGAGCCTTCTGTATGTTAGACAAGCTCTTTATCATTGAACTACATCCTCAACCCCAAACAATCCTTTTTAAAAATATTTGTTCTTATTAGATATACATGACAGTAGAGTGTATTTTGACATACTATACATACATGGAGTGTAAGTTCCCATTCTCGTGGTTGTACATGATATGGAGTTACACCAGTCATGGATTCATATATGAACATAGGAAAGCTATGTCCGATTCATTCTACTGTCTTTCCTGTTCTCACTCCCTCCCTCCCTTCCCTTCATTCCCCTTTGTCTAATCCAATGAACTTCTATTCTCCTCCCCCTTATTGTGTGTTAGCATCCACATAGCAGAGAAAACATTTGGCCTTTGGTTTTAGGAGACTGGCTTATTTCACTTAGCATGATAGTCTCCAGTTCTATCCATTTACCAGCAAATGCCATAATTTCATTCTTTTTTTATGGCTGATTTATATTCTATTGTATGTATGTGTATATATATCACATTTTCTTTATCCATTCATCTGTTGAAAGGCACCTAGGTTGCTTCCACAGTTTAGCTATTGCTAATTCAGCTGCTATAAACATTGGCATGGCTGTGTCACTGTAGTATGCTGATTTTAAGTCCTTTGGGTATAAGCTGAGGAGTGGGATAACTGGGTCAAATGGTGGCTCCATTCCAAGTTTTTTGAGGAATCTCCATATTGCTTTCCAGAGTGGAGCCCCAAACAATTCTTACCTACATTTTATTCATTGACTACAAAGTAAACCTGAAGAAATCAATCTATAGATTTATTGTAAATGAAAATTCTTTAACACAGTGCCTGATACACAGTAGCACTCAATTCCTGTGTAACATGGTAACAGAATTGCAGGCCACAGAAAACCTGGAAGCACTGGCTTAGGTGGATGAGAGTTTTATCTCAGAAAATAGATGTGTGGAGATAGGGGTCCTGGCGTGTTAGAGAAGCTCCAGGAAATCATTGATGATAGCGGCTCCTCTGGCCTCCTGCACCATTGTTCTTTAGTGGACTCAGGATGACTGGTTAATCTCTAGGCACTGGGTACACACTGTAGGCCAGGAGAAGCACAAACAAGAAAAGGGAAAGCCTTTACCCAGCGAGATCTGCCTTGCTATATGGTCGGTGGCTCCCTCCACAAGCATTTCAATCTACCTGCCATGAAAGCCCCATCAGGCTGAGTAAGACTGTTTAGTTGGACACGTTGCTGTCCCAAACATGGTGGGTTCTGTTAATTAGGACAGAGAGCGGAAGGGTGTTGGGTAGCTATCTGGCAAATCCACCCAGGCTATTGTGATCTCTACTGAGTGTTCAGCCTGAGGAGACAGGAGGTGGACAGCGGGGTGAGGTGGGTGGTGGAGAGATGAGTGAGGACAATGCCTGGTTTGAAGTTCTTTCCCTTGTCAAGTCCTTGTGCCTCTTTCTCTTCTGCTGCCCAAGCTCCTATCTTGCTCTAGGCACCAATCACCTCTCACCTAGATGTTTTTCTCCTTTAACATATTATAGATTCATCCCATGTTTTGGGGCACTATCCAAATTCCTTAAATTAGTATGCATGACCTCCTGGAATCTGACCCCTTCTACCTGTCCATATTGTCTCCTACTTCCCCCTTGCATGAATTGCGGGCTACAATCAAATCGGCCTTCTCATTGTTCCCTGTATAGAAACTGCTTGCCTGCCACCAACTTCAGGAGGGTACCAGTGCTGAGGAAGCCTGGGCCACCCTTCTAAAAACTTCCCTTCAAGGTACAATCACTCCCTGCCCCAAGGAAAGAAAACTTATCAAACTAGAGTTTTTAAATTTTCCCGTTCTATTGTTTTAGTAGTATCAAAGTTTTGACATTTATCTAGGATGAAGGCTGAAAGTTTCTCCAATCACCACATTTTGGAATTTCTCCACATATAAATCACCTTTATGAGTAAGGAGATTTTGATAAGATCAAGAAGGAATATTAACACGTATACTGGACAGTTAACTACACTTACAAAGTGATTTGCCCTCAAAAGACTGTCAAATCGAAGTGGAGGTTATTGGAAATAATTTTATTATGCAACTATAATTTTGATTCTAAAACCTTATGAGAACTCTGTAAGGAGGGAAAATTACAACATATTCTCTCTCAAGAATCTATATGGTAAAAGCTTAAGAAAAATCCAGAGATCTATAAAAATAAAAGGATAATACATTTCAACCAACTGGAGCTTATTCATAATGTGATGTTGAATTTAATATTTAAAAATATGAAAATATTGCTAATTAGGAAAAAATATGAAAGATAAGGAGATCATTGTGTTGGTTGGCTTTCTATCATGTGACAAGTACCTGAGAAAATCAAATTAGAGGAGGAAAGATTTATTTTGGTTCATAGTTTCAGAGGTTTCAGTTCATAGTAGGTTGGCTCCATTCTTTTGAGTCTGAGATTTGGAAGAACGTCATGGTGGAGAGGTATGACATCTCATGGCAGCCAGAAAGCAGAGAGAGAAGAGGGACAGGAACAAAAAAATATAGTCTACTAAGTCCCACCCTTTACAGTTTAACTCCACAACCTCCCAACAGTCCATTCAAACTATGAATTCATGAGACCAGAGGAACAAGACTAAAGTCCTCATGATGCAATCCCTTCCCCAAATCCCCACCTCTGAACACTGCTGCCTTGGGGACAAAATCTTCAACACAAGAGCCTGTGGGGGACATTCCAGATCCAAGCCATAACAATTACTCAATAGAAACAGAGACACCATTTAATACAATTCTATGCATATTCATGTTTTTCAAACTTAGCAAACTAGAAGCCAAATGGAAAACCCCTAATCTGATCATTTAAAAATCTTCAAAAACCTGCAGAAACATCCTACTCCATGGTTCACTCAGGAAATTAGAAATGAAACAATGATGCTGATTTCTATAACTTTTACTCAACATTATACTGGGGGCCTTTGTCAGTAGACTAAAGAGAAATAAAAGCATAGAGAAAAAATACAACTATGGAAAAGAGCCTGGTGCCATGGCATATGCCTGTCATCCCAGAGGCTTGAGAAGCCAAGGCAGAAGGATCACAAGTTCAAAGCCAGCCTCAACAAAATTGAGGTGCTAAGCAACTCAGTGAGCCCTTGACTCTAAATAAATTACAAAATAGGGATGTGGCTCAGTGGTCAAGTGCCCCTGAGTTGAATCCCCAGTACCCACCCACACACCCACCCAAAAATATGGAAAGCATAAAAAGCAAAAAAATATTACACTGTCATATTTGAGGAAAACATGAGATCATGTATGTAGATAATCTTAAAAGTTCTATGGACAGGAAAAATTGTTGGATACGATATCAACATTCAAGAATCAACTGCATATTAATATTCCAGCAACAAAAACAAACAAAACCCAAAAACGTCATTAACATTAGTGTAAAGAAACACCAAATATCTGTGAACAAATCTGATGAATTGCATTCAAGACCTCTAAGTAGAAAACTATAAAACATTACTGAATATTTTTGAGGAATAAGTAAATGAAAGAATCTATCATATTCCTGGATCAGGAGCACACAATCTTTTTTTTATAATTATATATATTTTTAGTTGTAGGTGTTCACAATATCTTTATTTTATTTCTATGTGGTACTGAGGATCAAACCCAGTGCCTCATGCACACTATGCATACTAGGTAAGTGCTGTACCACTGAGCTACAATCCCAGCCCCAGGAGCACCCAATCTTATAAATATTTCAAATTTTATTTAGCTGACCTATAGATTTAATCTAATTCCAATCTTTTTAAAAATTTATTTATTTATTTATTTATTCTAATTAGGTATATATGACAGCAGAATCCAATCCCAATCTTGATTGCAGCAGTGTTCCCCTGGCAAATTGATTAACTGATATGGAACACATTTGGAAATGAAAGACACCAGAACAGCCTCTGCAATTTTAAACCAATGTAAACAGGTTTTATGCTACCAGATATCACTGCCTTTTATAACACTTTACCCTTAAGACAGCCATTGGCACAAGAATAAACAAACTGACCCATGAAACTCCACAGAGTCCAGAAATAGACCCACTCATGTCTGTTATCTGATTTATGGCAGAAACCTCACTGAACCTCAATGAGGAAAGAATGATATTGTTAGTAAATGGTTCTGGGTCAACTAACTATCCATATAGAAAACTGTGTTTCTTTGTCTTCTTCATTCAATATAGAAAATCATTTTATACAGATTGCTGAGTTAAATGTGAAAGGCAAAATAATAAGACTTTCAAGGGAAAGTCATGACCTTGGAATAGGCAAAGATTTCCAAATAGAACACAGAAAGCCCTAACAATAAAGGGGAAAATGATAAATTCAACTATATAAAAAATGATAAACTTCTATTCATCAAAACACACATAAAGTGAGTTAAGACATCCCATAAAGTGGAGAAAAAATATACACATGTATCAAGTATTTTGATATATTGATTTATGCATAGATATTATAAATATACTTACATGTCTGGGTGTGTGTATATATATATATATATATATATATATATATATATATATATATATATATATTACTATGTAGTAGTAAATATGGCAGTATTTACTATACAATGTCTACTATATAGTAATCTACTATACAGTGACTCTGCTCCTAGATATATATCCAATAGAAATGTTCTCTTTTTTTTTAATCTGAATTCTAGTTTCATGGGATGTGTTCACTTTGTGAAAAATTATTTGGGCAATATTCCTGAGGCTTGAGCACTTTGCTGTATAATATTCATTAATAAAAAAATTTAAAGGAAAAACCTCATAGAATATAATATTTTATATTTATGGTTCAGTAAAATTACAAATTATAACTTGTTTTTAATATTCATGTCTCCTATGAGTTGAAATCATGAGTAACAAATTGAAAATATTCATCGTACTTATTGCCTAACATAGAATGGTTCTTCAGATTGTAGGCATTAGTAATGAATTACCTGAATTTGAGATCCATCTCAACCACTTAACTGTGACATTAGGCAAATTATTTAGTTTTCTTGTGCCTCTGCTTCCTCATCTGTAAAAGGGGAATATTAATAATGGCACCTATCTTGGCTGCTATGAGCATTTGGTTAGTGAATAAATGTACAAGGCTTAATGCAGTTTCTGGAACTATAAGCACTCAATAAGTGTTTGTTATTTTTGTTAGCCTTAATGTTTGCTTAACAAATATTTAGGGATTACTCTGCAAGGCATAGAGTTGGTTTCCGCAGCAATGAGAGAACTGAAAATGATGAAAAGTTTAAACCCTAATGATTTAAAGCCCTGGGGAATCAAGGGTAATAAACACACATCTATATAGCTGATATTTGTGTGTTGCTGCTGCTGGATCCTACTTCCATGTAACTTACATCTAGAGATGGGAAGGTGGAGAAATTTTAAGTCCATATTCAGTGTGAAGACTTTATTTGAGCACTAGAAAGAGATTTAATACTAATGGGCCATAAGTCTGGAGATGTAGAGGTCAGTGAAAACGAAATTAAAATAATGTAGGCTTGTGGTTCCTGGAGTTTGTGTTGTGTTCATAGCCCATAAAGGAGAGCTAATGAAATAAAGAGCTATGTGTATAAAGGACTCACAGAATACTGCTCTTTCTCAGATTTTAAAAAATTCGTCATCAAGCAAAAACAACTCCTGGTGACCATGAATATTTTGACAATACAGGTATTCCCCAACCCTCTCTGCCACCCTGGAAGGAAGATTCTCCTTTAAAACGCACAATTTAGGGCTGGGGTTATAGCTCAGTGGTTAAGCGCTTGCCTCAGAGGCACTGGGTTCGATCTCAGCACCACATAAAAATACATAAAGATACTATGTGTTCATCTACAACTTAAAAAAAAATGCACAATTTATTCGTTGAGTCAAACACCAATCCAATCTCAAATGTCCAGGCTCTACTGATGCTTCTGTTCACCGCACATAATCACTCTCTCCAAAACTGAACAAAACTCAGTATCACTTGAATGCACTGTTGCCACGGTTTCAAAAATTGGGAAGTCCTTGGAATTAATCTTTGCGAAGCGAAGGTTGATTGACAGATTCATAGAAATCCCTCGATTCAACCAACTAAAGATCCTAGGGCTCTTTTGAACTGTTCTCAGAGTCTGGGACCATTAGTAGTCTTTCAAGTACGACTTGTCTCTGGGAAGTTCACAAAATGGAATCCAGCCACTGAATAATCGAGTCGCATCAAAAACGAGCCTTTCTTCCAATACCGGTTTATCACAGGCTGAGGCCACCCTGAGATAATTTAAGCAGCGGGAGAAAGCCTCCTGCAGGCAGGCATCCTTCAGCTCCGCCCGCATCCGACGTGGCTGGCAGGGAAAATTAGTCTCGCGGACCTAGCTGCCTCCAGGCCCCGCCCACTCCCAGGGCCCGCCCCCTTATCCCCGCCCACTGATGCTCCGGGCCGGGAGGCCTTGTGGATAGGGGTGGCCGGGGGCGGAGCTCACCCCTTGCCCTACGGGTCTCCCAGGCTCCGCCAATCAGCGAGCGCCCTGTTGGCCATTGCAGCCTCCCGCGCCCCTCCCTCTCCCGCCGGCCTCTGCGTCCCAGAATCCAAGATGGCGGGATCCAGGCTAGGGGGTCCCCAGGCCAGAGCCTTGCCGCTTCTCTGCGCCCTGCTGCTGTCACTCAGTCGCTTCGTCCGGAGCGACGGCATGGGAGGCGACCCCGCGGCCGCCAGTGCTGCGGACACGCCGGCTGTGATGCCACATCGCCGTTTCGAGTACAAATACAGCTTCAAGGGGCCGCACCTGGTGCAGAGCGATGGGACCGTGCCCTTCTGGGCCCACGCGGGGAGTAAGCCCGGGAAGGGGGCGGGAGGCCCGGGTCCCCTCTCCGCCTTCCGCCTCCTCCTTTCACCTTCTCTGCGCGGATACCCTGGTGTGCTGAGGGTCCCTTTCCAGCTGTTGCACACCGTATGCGCTGTGGTGGGGAACCTCTCTGCAACCCCAGGTTCCTCTGGCCTGCAAGTTCCCCCGCCAGCCTCTGAGAGCCTTCTGAGCGTTCTGTCCACTCTCATCCACCTCATGACTTTTTTGATCTCCTTGGTACTATCCGTTTGATCTAGAAGTGTTTTGTTACTTCCTTCCACATCCCAGCCCTCAAACTCACTTTTGGGTGTCACGTTTCACCCTGATGCCACGTCTCTGGGGGACACGTTCCCCACCCACAGCCATCCAACCTGAGACCTGTTTCATCAGCCTCCTTTCTCCTGCTTACTTTTCTCCAGTGTTGTTAGCAATGGTTAATGCTCAGGTTTGTACTCAATGCCATTTGAAGACTCCAGAGAATACAAAGATTGATTTTAAAGTAATTTTTAAGTTTTTGCACGTCAGAAGACGTTATTAAGCTGTTAGACCTACACCTTTGCCTCTCTTACTGACTTTGGTGTGGTCTTTGATCTTTGCATTATGTAACTTTATAGTCACACTTATGCTTTATTATGTAGTAGAAGATTTTTTTGTATTGATTATTTCTGAACCTGGCTAAGAATAGCATTATATCTTCTCCTTTTAAGGAAAAAACCAATAGAAGTTCTGCTTCAAGTTTTATTCACCTTGTTTTGGCTCTCTTATCGATAAGAGAGTCTTGTTAGAGCATATCTGCAGGTTCTAGTGCTGATGTGTCACTGCTGACTAAGGAATCAGTCCTACCACTTGGCATGTCATAACCTCTGTTCAGTGACCATCAGATACACCCTTTAAAACAAGTGGCCAATGCCTTTTGATGACACAAAAACTCTGGCAGTTTGAATTCCATCTGTATGTGTGATTAAGCAATCATTTATATAAGGCTTGTATACATCCTTCTAGATTATCCAGTGCTTGAAATAAAATGTTTCATTTCTAGAAAGTAAGTACTAAATAGAAAGCACTCTTTTGGGAAGGGCCATTACCTGCAAATTAATATGTAATTATATGGTATAAATTTCAATTTGATTTAATGACCAAGTCATCAAGTGTTTGAATCCGAGTGCAATTATGTTGTTAACTCAGCAGTTATATATATATTATGAGCCCACTGGGAAAAAGGATAATTGTGGGCAATTGTTATCAAGATAACATCATTGTTGATACACAAAGATGATGCAGATTATACTAAACACAAGGTTTTGGATCCTTTGCTTTCAGTGTTTTAGGGAGGATAGGAATGATGATTAATTTTTCAGTAGTAATGGATTTGTTCATATTTTTCACTTTTGCGCCTCTCCATTATCTGCCTGCTTTTCTCTCTCTCTCCCATATCCGCAAATTAGGAATGTTAATCAACTACCAAAGTTAGTTACTTTGACTTTCTTTATAGCACCATAACCTATTAATCTGGTGTGATGCAAAAATTCAGGATAATGTACCTTAATGCATTTAAATTGTTTGTCTAGACTATATTTGAAATAAAGAGATTAGTATTTTAACCGTGACTTAATCTGTGTACTGACTCTGGGAGTTACTGCTATGGATGTCCCTTGCTTGCACCACAACTCTAATTTTTATAGTCTTATTGTTCTCTTTCTGCCATTGTTCATTCCCCCCTCCCCATTTTCATTTGGCCCTGCAATCCATTATATAAGACAAAAAGTAGAGAGATTTTAGGATCTAATTTAAACAAAGCCCTTGATGTTTAGCCCTAAATTAAGATAAAATCTATCATGTTTGTCTTTCTTAGTTCTAATGTCCTTTTGTACTGCTGGTACACATGGGTTCATAAGGGCCAAAAAAAAATGATACTTTGTAACTATAGCTCTCAAATCTCTTTTCACCTTCATTTTTCCAATTTGCTCCTTAGTAGATAAGACAGGTGTTATCTGTTTTACATATGGAAAAACTGATATTCAGAAAGGTAAAGTTTCTTGGAAAAGGTTACATAGCTGGTTTCTATAGAATTGAACTCAAATCTAGGTGTTCTGATTATCTGTCCAGTACTCTTTCTGGTGCCTTCCTCTCAACCATTCAGTGTTTGAAAATGATAATGACAAAAGTGAGTGATCATACTGAAGCATTTCAACTTTACTTTTTTTCAGTTTTTCCTACCTATAAAGTGATATTATAGTTTTATTTCCTAGCATAAATAATAGTTTAATATCTGAAAGGTTATGCAGAACTTTTCAAATTTTAGGCCTAATCATGCTTTAATAATTATCTAATTCAAGAATGGGAGGATTGAAATACGTATAAGCATACCTCATTTTATTGCATTTTGCATATATTGTGTTTTTTTACAAAACAAAGATATGTGACAGTCCCATTTCCAGCAAGTCTGTTGGCTCCATTTTTTTAAACAGCTTAGATGATCATTAGCTTTTTTAATAATGTTACTTTTTAATTAAGGTATGTACTTTTTTAGATATTATGCTCTCATACATCTAATAGACTAGAGTGTACTGTCAATATAACTTTTATATTGACACTGGGAACCAAAAAAAAAAGTGTAAAAACTGCTTTATTGCAGTGGTTTGGAACCAAATCGGCAGTATCTCCAAGGTATGCCTCTATGTGCACTTTTATAACCACTTATATGCCTCTGAGGTTGTTAGAGAGATGAAATAACTTACCTAAGATTAACCTGCTAGTTAGTGGCGGAGCTAGCACTTCAGCTCAGATTGGAAATGCAAACCACTACTTTGGGGATCACCATTTTCTCTCAGAATCTGCCAAAGCTGAAGAATGGCTTACTGAATTGAAATTTAGTTGACTTTCTTCCTTGAAAAATGCATATATGCAGAATATTTTGCATATAACTTTTGGGATGTTTATGGAAGTGATCAAGCTCAGCCCCTTCATTTTACAGGTGAACATATGGTGAGCCCAAGAGAGTAAGAGAATTTATTTGTTCAAAGTCCCAGCTGTACTGAGACTAGGAACAAGTCTTTTGATTCCTAGTGGTATGTTCTTTTCAAAATGTTTAAGACTTTTTAACATTTGTAAACCAATAAATAAATATGTTGCACAGTTTTTTAAAAAAATATTTGCAGATTTTTGAGGTATTTAAAAAATATTATGAGAACCAAATAGGTAGTTTGCTTTTTAAGTCATAATTTCCTTCCTCTTGCGTGGAATATTAAATGTATTGTTATAGGTTTATTTTATTTTATTTTTACTTTTACAGAGATACTTCAGTGTTCCAAAGATAAAAGAGGCATTAGGCCTAAAGTTTCAAAGTTGAAACTGTTAATATGAAATTATTTCTTGATAAAATTATTGCTCAGCTTACTAAGTTAAAATTAGTTTTTTAAATATATAGTAGTTTGGTGATGATGTGTTGAATTTTATCTAATTGTAATTTAAAGCTTTTCTTCCCTTGTTTCTGCTGTAGATGCTATTGCAAGTTCAGATCAAATTCGAATAGCACCATCTTTGAAAAGCCAAAGAGGGTCAGTGTGGACAAAGACAAAAGCAGCCTTTGAGAACTGGGAATTGGAGGTGACATTTCGAGTGACTGGAAGAGGTCGAATTGGAGCCGATGGCCTAGTAAGATCATTTCTGTTACTTAGAAAATTAATATAAATGTACACACCACTGACCTAATGGTTCCCTATTATGTATTTTCAGGCAGTTTGGTATACAGAAAATCAAGGCTTGGAGGGCCCTGTGTTTGGATCAGCTGATATGTGGAATGGCGTTGGAATATTTTTTGATTCTTTTGACAACGATGGAAAGGTATATTTATTTTAAAAGCAGTTACAGACTTTGTTATATCTGCTAGCAAAGTTAGATTATGAGAAATATACCTTATTTGACACTCATGAGTTTAATTGTGGCAAACTTGGCAGGTGATGTTTTAAATATGGTAATTAGTTTTAATTTAGCAACTGAGCTATACAGATACAATTTTTCATAAACCAGATGGAGGTCATAATGGAGCCTTAGAACTTTGCAGTGACTGCCTTCCCCACCACCCCTGTAATGTGCTTAATAATATTGCTGGATAAGCCTGAAACATTAAATGTAGGCAGGGAAACCAGTTGTGTTTAGAAGACTTTTGAAAGTTTGCTCTCATCACAGTGTTCATGTGCATGACTTATTGCTAGCTCATGTAACATCTTTTCATGTCAATCTCTCTTTTTGATCAGACCAGATCTCTCCTAAAACAGTTAAGAACAAAATGTACTTACATATTGTAAACATTAACTGTGGTTTAGCAGTAGCTTTAAGATTAATGACATTCCCTTTAGCTGGTTTTTTTCTTCCCTGACTTTCAGTGATCCCTATTAGCAATTCAAAGAACTTTAATAATTCCTTGAATGCCAAGGCCATATTATTTTAAAATTTTGAGTTCTAGAATTTTAGATATATAAGAGACTTCATAGTATAAGAATGATCTAGAATTTTTTTATTAAGGCCTTTAAAACAAATGCATTCTTTTTATTTTTAGAAAAATAATCCTGCTATAGTTATCGTAGGCAACAATGGACAAATCCATTATGACCATCAAAAGTAAGTGTATGATCTTACAATGTTTCTCATTTTAGCTTCTCTTCAGAAATTGCATGAAAAATATTGTTTCATATCCTGAATACTTTGCAATTAAGATTATTCTTTTTCTTACAATGTCATTTTGTAACTTAGTGAATGGATCTTATTTTAATTTGACTGTGTCCCAACCCATTAGTCCCAAGTTTTCACATCTGAATATCTTAATGAAATTGACATAGGTACATTAAAATAGGCTGGAATCATAATCTAGAGTTTATATACATTATATAATTGAAATTATTATAATTATATAATATAGTTATAATTATTACATAATTATATTGCATATAATATAATTATATAATATTTATGTGCTTATAGGTGTTCCACATCTGGAACAATGAGACCAAATGGGTTAAAATTGTTTCTATGAACCACATCATATGTTAAACTTAAAATATATATTTATTTAACCTAAAATTATATTATACAATATTTTTGAAGGTTTATAGAAACTTCCTGGCTTTCACTAGTCTTACTTTTTCAGCTTTATTAATTTTAAAACTAAAGTTGAGCCTTGACCAAACTAATGAATACACAATTTATGCCACTTTATTCATTCTAAATATTGTGGGTTACAAAGGATCTGAGTGTTCAGTGTATTTATAATGTATGTGAACTAGGAATGTACATTTTTTATTTTCACATATTTGTTATACAGGAATTACCTCTTAGTTAGTCAGTGAACTGCAAGAAACATTACTTATCCTTACTGTAGTTTGCTATTTCCTGCCTTAGTGATTTTCAACCCTGGTAGTTCATCACCGCTCTCTCTGGAGCTATCTAAAGTAAAGGTACCTGGGCATTGTCCTTTCTATTCTACTTTAGTTCATTTCTGGTGGAGTCTATGGATCTGCATTTTTAAAAGCTCTATAAGGAATTTGGATTCTGCCCTATGGTAGAGGTCCTCTGTCCTAGCCTCATACAGAATGGTATATCTCTCCTTGCTGTCAGCACATAATAACATTGGTTCTCATGTCACTCAAATTCTGGCAGGAAAAAATTTGTGCCACCTTTGTATCCTCTAAATAAATAAAAAGTTGAAATAAGTATCCTAAGATTTTATCATAACTTGATATTATTTTAATCTTCCTGAATTTTTAAATATTGAAAAGCTTTCTAAGTTTCTTTTTTTCCTTTCTCTCACACTCTAGTGATGGTGCCACGCAAGCCCTAGCAAGTTGTCAGAGGGACTTTCGCAATAAACCCTATCCTGTTCGGGCGAAGATTGTATATTACCAGAAAACTCTGACAGTAAGTCGTAGTAATCAAATGAATAATGTTCTAGTATGACTTTTCTTCTTGAATTCTTTTTGAATTGATTGAAATTAAATGGACTTAAATGTGGATATTGTTTATGTGCTGATCAGTGTTACTCTAAGAGAACAGACAGAGCTTGGTATATATAGGCATCTATTTAAGAACTTGCCAGCAGGTTTCCATTTGGTCAGTAGGCATTTGAGCACCATGCTCTATGTGACATGTTATATGTATATATGCTAGTCTTTGGGAAGTAGGAGTAAGACAAAGGTCATTCTCCCCAGAAAGCTTATAGTCTAATGCTGGAGACACATGTAGCATTAGCATGCTATGTAACAAAGACTACAACGCACCACCATTGAGGAATTGTAGGAGTGAAATTCTGTAACTCTGATGTGGGAGTGGGGAAGGTCAAAAATAGCTTCTCAGAGTTAAGCTACATTTTAAAGCAGGAGCGGGAAGTTTGGGGTAGGGTGTGTGTGTCTTCTAGGCACAGAAAGCAGTCATAGGGCCTTGAGAGAAATTGAAATATTTGAGACAGAGTTTGCTTTGACTTATAGAGGACACCTGGGGGAAGCAAGTTTGAAAGTTTGGCAGTTATACGCCTTGCACAGGGTGTCCTGTAGTTTATCCTGTAAAGAACTTTTAAGAAAGTTCAGTTTTAAGCCGAAGATGAAATGATCAGATTTACAATTTTGAAAGATGACTTAGGTCCTAGTGTTCTTAAAGGATAAGCCAATTTTGACTACTTGACTCTGAAAAGTTCCAGGCCTGTGCTTTGTACCTTATGTGCAGTTTTTTAAATAGCCCTGTGGCATATGCATCTCCATCTTAAATGAAATTGAATATAGGAGATTTTGAATAATGTCAATATTATCATACTGAATAACTTGGAGAACTCTTATGTAAACCCAGCTCCATCTTAAATGCAAGACTCCACTTGTGGTCTGAACCAAGGTGGTGCCAAAGAGAAGGCAGAGGAGAGATGAGGAGCAGGTGGAGACTGTAGGACTAACTTAGTTCAGTTTGCCAGGGGTTGAGGTACAAATAGAGTTGTAGAGTAAAAGATAGTTCCTGAATGTCTGCCCATTAGACAACTAATTGGTACCATTTCCTAGCAAAGTAGCAGTTATCTTTGTTTGTGTTTGGGGAAAAATGGAAATGAGAGGGTTGGTACATGGTTTAATTATAGATAAATTGAATTTAGCATAAAACATAGATGGCTATATCCAACGGGCAGTTCTAATAACTAAGATCATCAATGCATTGTAAACTTTGCTTTTTAAAGATGTTATCGTATCTTTTGTGAACTTTTCCTTTTCCTAAATCATGAGCTAGCCTTAAACTCCTATGTATGAATCACTGAAAATTAGCTCTACAGGTATGTGGAATTGAACCCAGGGTTTCATGGATGCTAGGCAAGTGCTCTGCCATTGAACCACACTCCCAGCCCTTTGGAAAACTATATTGGCTTGATCTTGAATTCCAAGCTGTTAGAGATCTCATTATAGAGGATATGTCCAGGGTATTAGGCTGGACATAGGTTTCACTATAATTACTATTCATCCTGTACAGTTTCATTAGGGTCATCACTAAGTCACACTTACCTTCATATGGATAAAGCTCAGACAGCAGATATTCACATGGTGAGTAGATGCTCACTTAAGATCTCAGAGAGGCTGTCTGCATGATTTTATTCTACACAATCTATACAATGAGGGGCCCACCAGCAGTTCCTGCAGAGTGTACTACTTCCCCCCAAAATTTCCTAGTAAGATGAGATTGGGTTTTGCTATATGTATTAGCATATTTAAAATTCCTTCATAAAGAAAGGATAAATAAATAAACCTTAATAAGCCTCACATTCTGCGGACTTATTTGGCCCTGGAATTCTTTGTTGCCTAATATCTACAGATAACTGTAGGCTGGTGTTTGAAGTTACATGCTGCAGAACATGCTGGACATGCTGGACTCCTAATGCAGCTTATTGGGTCTAGCCTGTGAGCGTTTGCTCAGCCTGTTGTTCCTTCCAGTTATGTTCTCTCCTTTTCTCTGTACTTGACTGACCATACTCAGCTTTGAACATACTGCCTCAGATCCCTTTTTCACAGATTTCCCAAACATCAGCTTATAATGATATATTTCCCCTAAACTCTTAAAGTTTTATTATTATTTTTTTTAGTGCTTTTTTTGGTCTTTGATGAAATGTGCTGTCTTGAATTGCTAGTTAACTCTATGTTATATCTTTTCTTACCAATATGGTTATAACTGCAGGCAGGCATTTTATCCTATGATTCTCAAAATCATTAATATTGTGCCCATGTTAGGTACTCGAGAAATGTTTAAGTTAGTATTTGCACCTCAGCTTGTCCCATTTGTTTTGACATTGGAGGGAAAAGAAAAAGATATTGCAAGCATGAAGTGTGTGTTCTGGCATTAATTATGAACACTTAGTACGTGGGCTTTACAATCCCAGTCCTGATGGTCCTCCTAACTCATAGTACAATGAATATGTTATACCCTTAAAAAAAAATAAGAACAAGACAATAAAGACAAGTTACAAATGATATAAACTGAAACAGGATTATTTCTAATAAAAAGAAACAAATATTAATATTAGTTAACTATATGGCCAGTGTTCTTTAAAATTAATTTTAACTAGTTTTTAGTCTACATATTTTTATATTACATTACATAGAGAATAACCTTTTCTATTGATGGGTATTTTATTCTTTTTCTGAAAACTTGGACAGAGTTCACATTTCACCTGTGTGATTTAACCTTAATTGTCTGTGACAAAACTTTTGACTCTAGAAGTAGTGATACAGGTGCCCTTGGTCCATGCCATGGACCTACTCCTTTTGTGGCCACTTCAATTTCAGTGGCTATCTTTTGGGGTAGGGCTAGTGATGGGGTTGTTAGGAATGAAGAGGTGAAACCACAACTTGACTGGGTTGATGGGAAGAGTGTTCATGTGTCTACTGGATCCCTATGCTTTCTGAGAATTCCAAGATTCTCTTAAGAAATTTAGGGTCGTTACTTCAAATATACATCCTACTGAGAAGAAACTTGGATGTCCTTTTAGAGACTTCTGTCACTTTTGCTGTTTCTGCTAACCTAAAACAGCCCAATTACTTCACTTACATAATAAAGAAGAGCTCACTACTTGTTGAAGCAATCTATTTAATTCTCTATGAGGTGTAGTTAAACTTGCACACTTAACCTATTTGGTTTTAGCTCTGTCACTGGGGTTTCAGAACAAATATGATCTCTCTTCTGAATAAACCATACAAAGAGAATAATTTTTTAAAGAGCAAGTGAGCCATATTTCATTTTAGAAAATTTGAATGAAAAATTATCAAAATTTTCACATTTTAAACATTTGACACAGTGGGTAAAAAACAAATGGAATATCTTATTATATGATAATATTAAGTAAGTGAGGTTATTTAAAATTACCCTTTATAATAGTGAAAGGAAGCAAATTTTTATTTATTTTTAATTAATTAATTTGTTTGTTTGTTTATTTATTTATGATGTTGTAGATTGAACCCAGGGCCTTGAAGGAAGCAAAGTTGAACAAATTGACTAACTGTAGATCATTTTACACTGTCCATTGTAAAAGCTATAGCTGTAGTATGTCTTTCTAGGTAATGATCAATAATGGCTTTACACCAAATAGAAATGATTATGAATTTTGTGCCAAAGTAGAAAATATGGTGATCCCTCCACAAGGGTATTTTGGAATATCTGCTGCAACGGGAGGTCTTGCAGGTAAAACATGCTATCTTTTTAATATTGAAAGTTAGTGAATTGAGTTTTATAGGTAATAATATATGTTGGAGATATGTAAACTTGTTTGCATGTAACCTTTTAAGACTATTTGAAGCCTTCCCATAGTCTACTGTGCGTCTTTGGCTCTGTTGGGACAGCTCTCACTGTTTTATAAGTATACAGTTGGCTAGGGATGCATACAGGTATCCAACTTACAGCATTAGTTTGGGTACTGTTTTACAGCAAAGGAAACATATTTAAATTTGAAGCTATAAAAGGTTAATTGTCATATGTTTTAGGACCCTAAATGTTGTCACATCATATATAAGTGAATTTGGCAATCTGAGGAAATTTTATTTGGGGACCAAACTTTATACCAAGATTCAGTGATCATGTTTTCTCTTGTGTGGTAATAAATGAAGTTACTCCACATTAACCCAATTTTGTGTTTATATGGCACATTGTAGTTTTAAATACTTTTCAAATGTGTGGATTGTTCTCTGCAACCCAGGGAGGGCGGAAAGAGAGACCACATTTTTCCTATTTTTAGATGAATTTGTCAAATCTTATGTGAAAGGTTCTGAAGATCACATGGCCTATAATGGTTAGCCCAAGAAGGTCTGATCCCTGCCCTTTTAGACCACATGATTTCTGTTCAAGTTTCTCAGTGTACTGTGAAGAATCACAGTTTTCTGGATTGAATGTGCCTGCATCTCTCGATTTCCATGAGTGGTAGAAAGCATGAAGACTGCTGCACACTGTAGATAATTGTTCTACTCTGTGGATGTAACTAACCGGGACAACCTGCTGAGTCTCTGCTTTCAGCTTAAACAGCTTGACATTAATTTGATTTTATGTGATTTTAGATAAAACATAAAGTTATTTGTGGCTTCCATGTGAGTAAAATAAATATGAAAGGCAATAACCAATACATGTGATGAAATAGACTCAGAGACAGTTAGGTATAGGAAATATATTAACAGGATTTTGTCTATTTGTTTATTGTTTATTCCTTATTAGACATTTGTTAAGCATCTGTTATATGTTAAAGTTGTTAAATGTTGTGATTTAGGGTTTAAGAAAGTGAATTTGGATTACTTTTAATGTAAATCTTTCAGATGAATTTTTGCCCTTAAGGTCACAGAGAACCATTGCCTTTATCAAATTACAGCTTATTTATCATTATTTTAAAAGCAATAAATATAAATTCACAGCTATAAAAATAATATATTATGGAATTTTTTTTTTTTTAATTTGTAGATGACCATGATGTTCTTTCTTTTCTGACTTTCCAATTGACTGAGCCTGGAAAGGAGCCAGTGAGTACATACATTTGTTTTTCAAAGTGTATTTTCAATTTTCAATGGTTATGCCTCATGGCTGAAAACTTGGGAAGACTGACCTTCCTGCTGTATGGTCATGTACAAGTTACTTAACCTCCCTAGTATATAATATTTTTATTGGCAGAACAGATGTTTGTCCTGGCCACTTCATGATGTAAGGATTAAAAGAGATGGTATACTTAGAGCAAGTAGTAGTGGTTATTGTTATTTTTGTTGTTAATATTAGTAGCAAGAGTAAAGTTTTTTTTTCAATTAAAAGGAATAACCATTTTATGTTAACCTTTCAGCTGGTGGTAGAATAGTGAACATAAGAAAAAGAACATATATTGAAATGTCTCACGGGTTCTCTTATCTTTTTTATGATTTATTCTTAAACTCCAATAAAGCCTACACCAGATAAAGAAATTTCAGAAAAAGAAAAAGAAAAGTATCAGGAGGAATTTGAGCATTTTCAACAAGAATTGGACAAAAAAAAAGAGGAATTCCAGAAGGATCACTCTGACCTTCAGGGACAGCCTGGTGAGTGGTGGCAAAGCTGACATCCATGGTGGCTGTAAATTGGATGCATGATTCCATGTGTTTCCTATCTCACCCCCTGCTCTCTGACCTAGCAAGCTCTAAGTAATTTTTTGGAAACAATTTATGAGCAAATCTTCAGTCCTCAAGAGTTGAAAGACCTTAAAAGTGAGACCTTATCTTAGTAAAGTGTCAGTAATGAATGCCACAGTTGTATAGATGAATCCTACACCACTAGTGCTTGAGCTCCATGGGGCAGGGATTACACTTATTATGTTCTCTAAACCTAAAAAGTAACCCAGAACATTACTGTGCTGGTGAGGCTCAGCAGGTATTTGCTAAATGAAATCATCCAAGGTTTATGTCTCTCCTTTTAGTAGTACTATGTTTACCTTTTTAACATAGAGGTAATACTTAAAAACTATCAAAACTATTGTCAGAATAATGTGAAATGATATCTAATCCGCTTCTCTCCTTACTACTAATAGAACCTTGGACTTGAATATTTAGTATTTTAAAGTACTATTCTAGGGCTCAAGCGGTAGTGCGCTTGCCTGGCATGTGCGGGGCACTGGGTTCGATCCTCAGTACCACATAAAAATAAAATAAAGATGTTGTGTCCAATAAAAACTAATAAATAAATAAAGTACTATTCTAAGCCAATGTAATTCAGATCTTGCTTATTAAATTAATAATGTCAAAAATATAATGTTAAGACTGGTTTTTATTACCTGGTTTTCCCTGTGCACATAAACAGTCACTGCTGTACTTAAAGCCTGTGGCAAACATTTAACACTGTGTAGTGTAATGATCACCAGTGTCATCCAGACTTGAAGAAGATAAAAATAAAGCATAAATGTCTTTCTTTTAAGTATGTGAAAAGTGTAGTTGGTGAATTTTGAAAAATGTTTCCACCTACTTAACTATCACCCAGTATATTTTTTTTCACTTTAGAAAGCTCCCTGGTGCCTCCTTCACATCAAAATCCCTCTCCACAGAGCCCATCACCATTTTGATTTCTGTCATCCTACATTAGTTCTGCCTATTCAAATGGACAGAATTATACAATATATATGAAAGAAAAAATTACTTTTAAATGACAAATTTAAATGGAATTTATAAATGTTCAGCCACTAGAAATGGCAAAAAACAAATAGTAAGAGTCATAATTAAATATTTACACATTTTCTCTTTGGAAGATTATACTACTATGTTGGAAATGTTTTAATTTTGGTGTCTGTTTACCCTTTGTTTGGTTACAGTATTTTAGTAATCACCTGTATATATAAGTATATATAGGTGATTCTAATTTTAATTCATAATTACTTTGCAGCAGATGAAATATTTGAGAGTGTAGGAGATCGTGAGCTAAGACAAATCTTTGAAGGACAGAATCGTATTCATCTTGAAATTAAGCAGCTGAACCGACAATTAGATATGATTCTTGATGAACAGAGAAGATATGTCTCTTCCCTGACAGAAGAAATCTCTAAAAGAGGATCAGGGATCCCAGGGCAGCATGGGCAGGTGAGCTTTCGGAACATGCAAATATGACTTATTTTGACTCTCTTGGATTAGAGTAGAAAAGAAAGGCTATAAAATAAGGATTATTGAGCTAGCTGACCATCTTTTTTTCTTCCAGATCACTCAACAAGAATTGGATACTGTTGTGAAAACTCAGCATGAGATTCTGAGACAAGTAAATGAAATGAAGTAAGTGCATCAAAGTCGTGTTTCAGTGTTAAGTGGTATCTTTATCCTAGTGAAGGTTATGCATACATGCACTGTGTTATTATGAGGAATCAGTCACATTCTTGATTCATTTTATAAATAGGGGACTATAAACATAAGAATTTTTAATGGTGCAGCCAATTTGGAAAGCAGTATAGAGATTCCTTAGAAAGCTGGGAATGGAACCACCATTTGACCCAGCTATTCCTCTTCTCAGACTATACCCAAAGGACCTAAAAACAGCATACTACAAGGACACAACCACATCAATGTTTATAGCAGCACAATTCACAATAGCTAAACTGTGGAGCCAACCTAGATGCCCTTCAATGGATGAATGGATAAAAAAAATGTGGCATTTATGCACATGGAATATTACTCAGCAATAAAAAATGATAAGATCATGGCATTTGCAGGGAAATGGATAGCATTAGAGCAGATTATGCTAAGTGAACTTAGCCAATCCCAAAAAAAGAAATGCTGAATGTCTTCTCTGATATAAGGGGGGTGACTCAAAATGGGGTAGGGAGGAAGAGCATGGGAAGATTACCTCTAGATAGGGAAGAGGGGTGAGAGGGAAAGGGAGGGAGAAGGGGAATTGCATGGATGGTGGAAGGAGACCCTTATCGTTATACAAAATACATCTATGAAGATGTGAAAAAAAAAGAAAAGAAGTAAAAGAATTTCTTTTCTTTTCGTGAAAAAGAAGACTCAGATTCATAATAGAATGCATGTTTAGGCATTATGTTCATAGACTTTTTTTTCTTACTTTTGCTTTGTTTGTTTATTGTTGTTTCTTAACACCTAATATATGTTTGTTTTCACATCATCAAAATTATTTCACCTCTATCCAAGAAATGCTGTGATATAAATTAGTAAAAATTTTGGAAGATAGAGAGGAAAAAGGAAAAGAAAAGTGGGGAATCTCAATAAAATCAATGGGAAATCAGTAAAATAGAGGAAAGGGACCAAAGGGAGGGAGGACAGGAAGGAAAGGGGAAGTACTTCGAAATTATATTGGCCAAATTATATTGTTGTATTGTGTGCATGTATGAATATATAACCACAAATCTCACCATTATGTATCATTATGTAATTATGTGCATTACACAATGACAATACACAATAAAATATGGAAAAAACCCAGAAATTTAGCAGTATGAATTATATCAGTTTTAAATAATTAAAAAAAGAATTTTTGATATTTAGAAACTATAAACATCTAAATTTTTCATAGTTTTAACCTAGAAAAAAATCTTTAATGTCTTTAGAAAAGCTAACTTGACAGAGTCAGGTGTGTGCTTGTATGTAGAAAATATTTAAAGAATATGGAATGTGACATATAGCAATTCTATGAGAAATACTAGGGAATGAGCATGTTTAGCATTGTAGGACTATAATATAAATTAATTGGATGCAGGTATTCTTTTTTTTATGGCATGAAAACATTTTAAAGGAAATAATGTGTAACAGCCTCTTTTTTCATTCTTATCTTGTACCCTAAGAGAGACTCGACAAAGATCAGAGTGTTGAATGATAAGTTTCTGATGAGAATGATTTACTTATGCAGACGATTAACATTTCTCAATTCCTTGAGCAGAGAAAACAAGCCAGAGTTTCACGTTTCCATAAGCTAATGCTTTAGAGCACTATCCTGACCAGTATAATTCTTGACAAACAAGAATGTCAAGGTATATTATTTAGGATTAGGAAATTAAACTGGATTAAACAGAAGGTGATGTTCCTGACATCTAAAGATGAAAACCACTCAACTTGTAACTGAAAATTTGTATTTCTTTAATTCTGTTTTTTGGTACTTAAAAATTTTTTAATATCGTGAACTCATGACTGCCAACTGAATAGTTGAGCTATTCAGATAGTTTAGCTAAATGAATAGAGTTCTTTTGAAAATGAACTTGATCATGTAACATAACATTTGAATTTTTTTATTTTCATCTGTTTTAGACTTCAAATGCTGCAAAAATAGTACAGAAAATTTCCATAAAAATCTTTTACCCATCTTCCCCTAATGTTGACATCTTATATTACCACAGTATAATTGTCATAACCAGGAAATTAACATGGATAAAATACAATCAGTTAAACTAATGACTTATTCAGACCCCCTCCCTCCCCAGGGATATATCCTTCCAAGGAAATATTACTTTCTCTTTCTTCCCTGCTATCTCTCCTCAGTCCTTTCTCCCTTTCTTTCAAACCTTTTCCCAGTATCTCTGTTGATAAGCAATTATATTAGTTTCTGGTTTGTTCTTCCTGTTTTTCTTTTGCACATGTGTATTTTCTTAAGTCTTCATACTCTAGAAACCCTTTGCTTTGTTTGTTTCATTTAGCAGTAGTATTAGAGCACCTTAAAGTTTAAGTAGTGGTTAGGAATTTTTTAGGATATTTGATAGTCCTTACAAACTCCCACTTACTAGTGGAGAACAAATGTCATGCATGTAATAAATTAACCAAAACTGAGCTCAAATTTTGAATTGGTCCTGTAGAGCTTTTTCTCTGGAATTAAGGTTCAGGAAAAATGTGAAGAGATAGGAAATATTTGTCTTTAATGGAAAGGAAGATTTGTGTCTTTATAAAGGATTTTCATGTTCCCATAAAGTCATATTTTTTTTTCTGTAGAGGTCTTAGAAAGCATGTAGTTCAGCCTTCTTTCTGTAGCATTGAACCTTTTCCCACTTCTTCATCTCAAAACTTTTTCCTTTCAAGATTTCTAGCATACTGCTCACTCTTTGGCCTTTCTGGTTCCACTTAGTTTTCTTCACGTGTTGTTCTTCTTTCCAACATCTCTTAAAAGATGTTTTCTCTGGGTTTCTATCCTCTTTTCACTTGATCTATTCCCTAAACGAAGTATGCCCCCTTTCACGACAATTCTGCCTCATAGACCCCTCCTCATTCTTTAATACTCTGCTCTAGGTGCCCAGGAAAGTTCAACACATCTTTATTTGCAGAGCTCTATTTTTTTCTAAGACATTGCTCTCCTGCAAGACTGTTGGCTCAGCAGGGCAGGAATTACATTTTTCTCACACAGTTTATTTCCTAAAAATTGCTTGGCTCATAACATGTACCAAATAAATGTTAGCAGAATCATAGGCAAACAAATGAATGATTGAATGAGAGAACATTAAGAGACTCAATTTTTATATATTAAAAAGACATTTCTATGTAAGCAAGTTCGTACTTCTGGGAAGCAATATTCTTAAATGGAGTTATGTAAGAAATTTATATTACATGGGAGGTTTTAGTCTTGGTAAGTATTTCAAGTGTATTAAAATATAATCTTTAATTGGTGTTTTAATGGAAAAGCTTAGCCTTATGAATTTTCTTGAGCACTTGTGCCATGGAAATAAATTTTAATCAATATATGACATTGATTCAGAAAGCACTTGAGATATTTTATAGCTAGTTTTAAAGTCTTCATTGCTTCTTTAAGTCAAATACAGTTTTTTAAAACTTAACATTTAGTCTGACATAACTATGCTATTTCTAATTAATTCTGAGATTTGAGTCTCTTCTTTTTGCTTTCTTCTAGAGCTCTTCTTTTTAAATTAAATTTTATTCTAGGAATTGAGTGGGATAACTTTGTATTTATTCATCCAAATTGAACCATAATTGCAGACACTGGTAGGAAATCAGAGACATAAAACTCATTCTCAGGGGGCTTATGCTGATCCATCTGTGCAGATCCAAAGTAGGAAAGTCTCCATGTGGGACGATTGACTGTGTTTGTTAGGGAAGGATCCAGGGGAGAATATAGAGGAAAGGTAACCTGTAGTGGAGGGATTTTACCAGAAAGAACATCCAGAGGCTTAAAGGGAAAGGATATTTTTCAAGGAATGGCTAGAGCCGAGACAGGTAAAAAGGAATAGTGGGAGATAAAATCTGAGCAATAAATAGCAAACATTATAGAGACACTTGAGTTTTAGATTTTGTGGCCACTTTCGAACATCCACAGAAATAGAATAGTACAATGAATCTGTGTATCCATCAGTCAGCTTCAACAGTTGCCAGTTGTATTTTATTTACCTCACAAAAGAAATTTCCAGACTTGAAGATAATTTGTAATATAAGTGTTAATATATACCTTTTTAAGTGCTTAGTAGGTAAAATAATGATATTTTCAGGTAAATTTATTTCCTTATTAATAAAAAGCCTGCTATATTTCTGCAATTTTTAAAGAAAAATGTTTGTTATTTCTTACTATCATGCTTACAGATTCATATTGAAAGGGCATACTCACTGGTAGAACTCCTTATTTTACGTATGAATAGTGGAATCACATCTTGCATTAAATTATATTCTGAAGTCAGTATGTTAAGACAAAATGTTGCATGAAGTCAGAATTACCCTTCAAAATAATATCATGTTGGAGAATATCACACCATCTCAGCATACCAACCAGTTTTTCCTTTATATTTGGAACAAATAGATTCTTCTTTGGTTGGCTTCTGGTTGAAGCACTAGTTTGTATAGGAGCCATCTGGTAGAACTGCAAGGAGAAAACACTAGTTGGATTTGTGTTTGGGGTTACAGAGTCCCCTAGGATTCTAAGATTTACCAGAAGTATTCGCAGAACTCAGAAAAACTGTTATACTCATGGTTATAGTTTAATACAACAAAAAGGTATTAAGCAAAATAGCAAAGAAAAATGGTACAGAGAGTTGAGTCCAGGAGAAAGAGGCTCCAGCTTCTGGTTGTCCTCTGCTGGTGTTCTCACAGATGGTACAGATGGTCCCCAATTTAAATTTTTCAGTTTTACCATTATACAAAAGTGATACACATACAATAGAAATTGCACTTCAAATTTTCAAGTTTGATCTTTTTACAGGCTAACAATGTGTGGGATAATACTTAGTTGCAATACTAGACAGCAGCATCTAACCACAGACCCTATCAGCCCATGTAGTCATGAGGTTAAATAACCAGTACTCTATAGTGTGCTGGGTTGCTAAGCAATGATGTGCTGTTGCTTAGTTGTACTAAATGCACTTTTAACTTCTATTTTTTGTTTTATAAGGGGTTTGTCAGACTGTAAATTTCGAAAGTCAAGGATCTTCTATACTTAATTCTCCCAACGGCAATGTGTGACGAACAATATGTGCCAAGTGCTACCATCTAGGGAAGCTTACCCAAGCCTTGGCATCTAGGATGTTTTATTAGAGATCAGTCATTATAAATGGAGCACCCATGTAGCTGACCGAAAACACTCTGTCATCACTTTCTTTATGACTGTAGGCAAACAAAAACAGAATTCTCATAAATCAGAGTTTGCATAAACTGGCCAGGCCCAACACCCCAGAAAAATAACTCTTTATTGGGCAGCATATTCCAGGTGCTTACAGAGATGACCTGATCAAGGGCAGTCCTGAAAAACTTTAGAATGCATAGGATTTGCAGAGTTTAGGTCTACTTAATCCTTTGCTGTAAAACATTGAAAACACTGGAAAGATTTCTTACAATTTATTAAGAGTAATTAATATCCATTATATTATTCAGAATTTAACCTTTATTTTATTTATTTATTTATATGTGGTGCTGAAGTTCAAACTCAGTGCCTCGCGTGTGCTAGGCAGCATTCCACCATGGAGCTACAACCCTAGCCCACGTTGCTGGTTTTAATATAGACTATTTGGTAGTACTCTCTATGTATTATTTTTAGGTGGCCTTTAGTGAAGAATAAAGCCGTAGTATTAAGCTGTAGTTTTATAAATCATTTTCTAGTTTTGAAGACAATTCTGAGTTTAAATACTTTCTTTACCCTTTTTTTTGTGTGTATGTATATGTGATCTGATTATTAAGCTTCAAAAAGTATAACCATTTGAAATCTGTGACTGAAAAAGTCAATCATCTTTATAGTGATTTCATTATATAAAGAGATTTTCTGTTTCAGGAATTCCATGAGTGAAACTGTCAGACTGGTCAGTGGGATACAGCACCCCAGTTCTGCAGGAGGAGTCTATGAGACCACACAGCACTTCATGGACATCAAGGAGCACCTGCACATAGTGAAGAGGGACATAGACAACTTAGTACAGCGAAATGTGGTAACTTTGTTTCTTTTTCTGTAACTGTTATAGACTTCCTTAGAAAAGGAAGAATGCATGGTCTACTTTTATTCTGCTGAAAATATTTTAACATTAGTTAGTGTTAATACCTTTTTTTGGGGGGGTGGATACTGGGGCTATACCACTGAGCTAAATTCTCTTTTAATTAATTTTATTTTGAGACAGGTCTCACTAAGTTACTTAGACTGGCCTCCAACCTGTGATCATCCCATCATGCCCAGCTAGGTGGAGTTTATTTTTATTATTCAGGGTAGAATTGGTCCATGCCTTTCAAATTTCTATATATTTTGATTTCTTTGTTAAGTTTTATATGTAGGATTTACATTATCATTCAATGAAAATATTCTCTGATTACCATTTTAGTATCTTCTCTGATCCATGGCTAAGGCCAAGGATGGTTTGGGTAATATATATGTCCTGAAGAACTGTGCTGGGTAGATGTAACTATATCAAGAACAATACATATGGAAATAGGAAGAGAAATGTTTTTTAGAACAGTAGTGAGTAATTTTGAATGCTATGAGATTGGAGAGAATGATGGTAAGTAAGAGCTATTATGTTTGTAGTTTATTAGCAGGATAACTGTGCCATTTATTTTCTGAGCTGAAACACTTTTGAAAGTGAAGGGTGGGCTAAACACACTAGTGCAGCAAGTGTGCACTGAAAGTGTTCAGGGGAATGTGGTTTGTATTACTTCTCATCTCTAAAACTTTCAAAATCATCATCATCCTTAGTGAAGACAAGAGCCAGAAGGCAGTGTGATAAGGTAGAAACCATCTCATGTCAACTACTCTTAAAATTTTTTTCATTTTTAAATTTAAAAAAAAAAGGAAAAGTTGAAGTGATAGAAGATATTTCTAGGGAAGAATTAATCAAAATACTTGTTTGTATAATAAACCATGAGTTTTATAAAGTTTCATGTATGTCTTTTTCCAAGCTACTAATTTGACTAATTATAATTATAGCTGCCCAATGAAAGATCAAAATGCCCAGAACTACCACCATTTCCATCATGTTTATCGACAGTTCACTTCATTGTATTTGTAATTGTACAGACACTGCTGTTCATTGGTTACATCATGTATAGGTGAGTCTCCGTGAAATTTGACATAATTATTTTCTGTGTTTAATTTGAAATACTATATGAAGTTATATATACCCATAATGCAACTTTCAGATACAAAGCAAATATTATTTCTAGTCTATTTCAGTTCACATTTGGAGTACATACATAGAATATATGCTTATCTTAATGTATTTTATATTTCAAAGGCATCGATATTTTAAGCAATCCTGTTTCTTTCCAAAGTTTAATGTGAAGAACTTCTTTCAGTTTTTTCTCTTTTTTCTTTTATTTTTTTTTTGTAGGACTCAGCAAGAAGCAGCTGCCAAAAAATTCTTTTGACCACCATTTTCATGTGTGTATATCATGTATGTATGTACAAAATGTCTTTTTGAGGAACTTTTAAGTATTTAAATTACTTCATAGTCTAAATTATTAAATTTTATATAAAACAAAACATTGTTTAAACATTGATTTTTTTTTCGGTAAGAATAAACCTTAAAGATAACCACATGTAAATTTATTCATAGTACATAAATCTGTTTAAATTTCAGTGAACTGGTTAGTAGAATGTAGCCACTGAATAAAATATTGACAAGAGGATAAATACTAGAAAATAAAAAATAGAAATAATAGAAAATGGATATGAGTGTAACCCACTAAGTCTCTAATATGGAGAGGCTTATTTATTTAACATAAACACACTTGTCCTCTTGCCTCCCAGAATGTGGGTCTAAGTAACAGCTCTCCATCGTATTTTGTCACCAAAGTATTAAAGGTTGGAATTTCCTAAACTAAGACCTGGCTTTGCAGTTCTTTAATCTTAATATAGCTCCCTCTGGAATCAAAGAATGTTTTGTCTCAGAGCTTTATGATGTGGTTAATAAGCTTCAGATGTTTAATGAAATGTTTTTCCCTCTGATTATCAATGCTACATCTCACCATTAAAGGAAATTTTAGGGAAAAATTAAGAGCTGCATTTTGCCTAAAAAGTCACTTAGATGAAAACATTCCTCTGATAATAGTTTTTAATGGTTATTTTTGCCTGGTGATGTATTCATTTCAGAATGGCCCATATTCTTGAGTGTCTTCATTCAATATTATAAAAAATAATTTTTTGTACTTATATTTTTAATTTAAGGAATTTATTTCTCTCATTTTGTCCAACGTAATTCAGCTCAGATTGCATGTTTTAAGAATATTTTGAGTTCACAAAACCTACCACTACACTTTGGTTTACATTACTCTGTGTAACCCAGGATTTGTTACTCCTTGTATACTCTTACATTAAGGAGGCTTGATTTAGAAGCAGTTTTAAGATTTTTGAGGGCAAAAATTGAAAAATAGAGCAAAATACTTCTGATTTCTTCCTTTTAATGCCAGAACTAAGGATGTTGTAAAGCACTTGTTAGTAAACTTAACCATGAAATGTTAGACTAGAAGGAGATTTTATAGTCTTTGTACATAGTTCTGGGTATTAGAGAAACCATCTGTAAATGACATTTTATAAATACAGATTTAGTTTTTGTTTTCACACCTGGTGTAGACTTACTTTTGCTTGCTTCAAAATACTCTTTTACCTAAAGTGATTTGATTCTCTTTCCTTTGCCATAGGATCGAGAGTAATACTGTTTTATAAAATAGTACTATTGAATTCTTCCAAGCCTTCCCAAGATTCCTCTCAAATGTCATGTACAGATTGGGCTAATGAACTTAAAATTTCTATAAAGACTTCCTGAAGAACTGTGCAGTATAGCAGTACCTAACTAGCACTGTGTGTGCGAACAGTCTTGGATTGCTTCTTGTGTAAGTGTTTATCCTAGAACACAGAAAGAGAATAACTAATGACGACTCACTCTACTTTGGTCACTTCAACGTTGAAAAAGTTCCTCTCACATTTCTCCTTTGTGTTAACATTTTGAAATTCATGTTTCGGAGACATCATCATCACAGAATTTACTCATATTCCATGAAAAAAAAAATTACCCTCAGAAGAATATGTTGTAGACTGTGGAACTTGGGAAATCCTCTTGAGATAAAGGCTGCCAAGCCCAGTATTTTTTAAAGCTCATGGTTACATGTGCCTGAACATTAAAGAAATACAGGATCTATGCAGTATACACTTTTCAGGTTAGAATTCAAGGGGAATTCTTCTGATTGTTCCTAATACTAGTAGAGATGGTTGTTATGAAAGAGAATGAGCATGAATTTTTTTCTTATTAATTTAACTTGCTTGAAAATCAGTAAAATAGTTCATGTAGGACATTTATCTTATTATTTGAAATTTGTTTTCCTCAAAATCATCAAGTAGCTCATTTTTTAACAAAGTGTTTCGGTCTATGGAAAAATCAATCACTGCCAGAATTTTTTCATTTTTGTAGTATTATGTATAATTGAATTTAGTCACTTCTCACACCAGCAAGTATTTTACAGGTGCCTTGGATTAAAACAAAATTTATTTAAAATTTTTAATGTAAGTTGTTGTGTTTATGATGCCACTTTAAAAAAAATGCAATTACATAATGGCCGATGCCCTTAATTAATATACTTATTTGTATTCCAATTGTTTGAATGTTTTATTCAGCTTGAAACTTTACCATGAAGTCACAATAACCAATGTTCTGTTATGTGTTAAAGGCATATTAGTGTTTCTTATAGTCCATGGACCAGTCTGGGTCATGGAGTGCTTGTTTAAAATACAGATTTCAGGGCCCCATTCCAAGTCACCTGTATTAAAACTCAGGGGTGGGAGGGCTTCAGAGTATCAGTGTTCAACAAGCATCTCAGATGATTCTGAGAACACTAATGGTTGAGAACCACTAAAATGGAGAGTGAAAAATAGGTCTTTTGTTGGCTTAATGCTGAGTTGAGAGTATAATATTTTTTATTATCAATGAAATTATTAGCAAATGTGCACTGATTCTTTTATATGTAAAATTTACTTAATGTTTCTTTTACTAAAATTCTTGGTTCATTAGTGACTACAAACTAAATCCAGGTTATTACTTGTAGCTCTTGGTACTTTGGTGGCAGCTTATGTTCAGATCCTGGTCAAGCCATGGAAACTCCCATCTTGAAGCCTGCCAGCTAAAGTCCTTGCTTTCTTGTTGTGATTGTGCTGATGTTTCATCTCAGACAACTGTACTTTTTGATAACGTGGGGAAAACAGAAATTACTTGAATAAGGGATTGCCTGCCCTGCCACTTTGCAGAGATGTGGTCTTTGTAAAGAACATAAAGCAGTTGTGAATATTAAGATGTGATTATCTTTCCTTGTCCATGTATTTGTCAAAGGGAGATAGTAAACAAATTATTATATTGGGGATTTTTTTATTTATAAGATCTAGTGTAAAATCAGCTCTTGCAACTTTTTAGATCTGTATGTTGCCTGTTTAATATATTTCTTTTATGATATTACTTAAAAATTTAAAAGGATTTTCTATCCACTGTCAGTTTCAATTGGATAACATTTTGTCAAGTTTTTTTTTTCCTGATTGTTATTTTATGCTAGCTGGAATTTAAAAAATGACACTGACCTTATTCAAATAAAGAAATATTTTAGTAGTTTGCTATTTTCTTCATTGATCTCAGGTAATAAGTAGCTTTTCGTTTTCCAAATAAGCTCTGATCTGCAATAGAACTTCATTTATCTGTCATCTGTGCTTTGTCTTAGGTGACCTGCCTCCTGTGGTGTCAACAAATGGAAGGGAAACTGGAGAAAGTAGAAATGACATTTGTTAAATATTTACTCTTGCTGGTAATGAAAAGTACATATTAAAACAATATATTTGATGTTTTCACCTTCAATAACCAAATGCTGGCAAAAGTATAGTTAAGCTGGAACTCTTTGTTGTTATTAGTTACTGGCAATTTTTTAAATCTTTTTTTCCCCCCCCAAATACCATTAACCTAGTGAAACTGGGTTTGAGTCTTGGCTCTGCAACTTACTAGAGGTGGTTTTCAGTATCATCATAATCTTACATCATTGTTAGCATTGTAAAAGAGAGTCTTTATAAAGAGATTTCAAAAAGTAACATACTAAGTTAATGGATCCCTTTCCTCTATAAACATAAAGAAATGTTGGATAAAAGATTTAAATACATAGATGAGTGTGAAAGAAATTAGAATTTAAAGATTGATTAGGGAGCTTGCTAGGGGTAAGGATAGCAAAAACTAAACTATATAAGCCCTGATACTGTGGTCGGAGGATACGTTCAGTTGGAGCTTAAGGGATGTGATTTTGGGCCTGGAAAACCCATTAGGTTTGAGCTAAGATGCTCAGATAAAGTTAGGACCCTGGCAAGTTGCTCCTTCAGTGGAAGTGGGCTAACAGAACCTTACACCCTGATGACAAGAGAAAACATAACAATCGTCTCTCCTTGGGGTTCTGGATAGGGAATAAAATTCTCTATAAGAAATTAAAGACCCAGCCTCGTGCTTTATGCCATTGTAGCATCCAAATGACCTGCATGGTGTGGAATTTTCCAAGCCAAAACTAAATTAGTTCTGGTCTGGTAAATTCCAGGAGGAGGCAAGACAAAAGCACTCTTTAGCAATAATTCCACAACAAAAGCACATCAGACAACCCGGAACATCTAGTCCTAACTGAAATGAGCTCTGAAAATCATACACCAAACAAGAAAAATGTGAAAGAAATAGTCAGTAGAAAACTTGGCACCTCCAAGAATCTGGGGTAACAGTGACAAAGAAAACCAATATGTACACTGTAAATGACTATATTTAGACTAGAAATTATAAGGAAGGAAGGGAACACTGAAAAGAAGAGTAAGAAGTTATCTGGTAGTTAACTTAAATACCCAGAGAACTTAAATATGGGCAGAAGGATTAAATTGGACACTGCTGAAAAAATGATTGCATTATATGTAAGAAGTCTGAAAAAAATTACAGAGAATGCATCACAGAGATTAAAATGCAAAATATGAGAAATTGGCAGTTGATAGAGAGGTATAATATAAATCCACAAGGGATACTAGAGGAAATAGGGAGAATTGTGGGATGACTACTCACAAATAGAATTTTCCAGAACTGATACACATAGAAAACTTAGTCTACAAGAGATCAGAAGGCAGATTGCGGGGGGCTTCCCACAGACATTATCTGAATCATTAGATGCTTGCTATGATCTGAGTGTTAGTGTTGTTCTAAAATTCATATTTTGGAATTCTAACTCCCACGGTGATAGTATGGGGGCTATGCAAGTAGGGAGGGCTGCAAGAGAACCTACGCTAGGCAGACACAGTGACATGAACTAAAGCCAGGAGTTAAGAAGCAGTGTTGTTTATTTCAGAACCTATAATCAATCCTGTTACGCCAGAAAATAAAGGGGAAATTGATGATTGGATTGCTTAGATTAGACTTCATCCAAAAGGTAGTGAGATGCCATGAAAGTTTTAAGTAAAAGATGTTTGCATTTCAAACGTTGCAGTTGGTTGCTTCGTGGAGAATAGATTGGAGGGAAACTTGCTCCCTGTGGAAAATGGTGGCCTGATAAGAGGCCAAGACAGTGAAAACTGGGAAGTAGAAAACTTATGGCAATAGTAGAGATAAAACTAATAAACCAGGCATGGTGGTGCATGCCTTTAATTCCAGCAGCTCAGGAGGCTGAAGCAGAAGGATCACGAGTTCAAAGCCAGCCTGAGCAAAAGCAAGGCACTAAGCAACTCAGTGAGACCCTGTCTCTAAATAAAATACAAAATAAGGCTGGGAATGTGGCTCAGTGGTCAAGTGCCTCTGAGTTCAATCCCCACTACAAGAAAAAAACAATAATAATAGCATTGTCCTAGTCCATACAGGATGCTATAACAAGATATCATAAATTAAGTAGCTCATGAGCAACATAAATGTATTTCTACAGTTGTAGAAGATGGGGAAGTCCAAGATCAAAGTGGCAACTTTGGTGTCCTGATGACTTGCTTTGTAGATGGCTGTCTTTTTGCTATGTCCTCAGATGGCAGAAGGGGCAAGGGACCTTGCTTGGGCCTCTTTAATAAGGGCACTAGTCTGGTTCATGAGGGCTCCACCCCATTGCCCAGTCACCTCCAAAGCCCTACCCCCATACATTACTTGGGGGTTAGAATTTCAAAATATGGATTTGGGGGCAACACAAACATTCAGACCGTAGCAGGCATCTAATGATGATTGATAGGGGAGGCAAATGAGAAGGAAGAATGTAGGATTTTGTTTCTTGCTCAAGGAATTGGATGGATGGTACCATGCCCTAAAATAAGGAGCCCAGGAAAACGGGTGGGAGTTGAGGTGAGGGAAGGAGTTGAGCTCCATTTGGGGCCTGGAATTTGATGCAACTTTCCAAGTGAAAATAACCAGGAAACTTGGAGTCAGGATAGCTCCATATCTCAATTTATTTTTTATTAGTTCATTTTAGTTACACAATATTAAGAGTTCATTTTGACATAATTATACAAGCATGGAATATAATTTGCTCTAATTCAGTCCTCAGTACTTAGCCTTTCCCTCTTCTCCTCCCTCCCCCATCCCCTTTCCTCTACTCTACTAATAACAATGCCTCAATTTTTTGAGTTGTAAGATAGAATTATAACAGCACCAAAACAGAGCCTACAAACAGGATGCCTGTGCCCAATAAATGTCAGCTATTATTATTTTATGGGATTGAACTCGGAGCACTGCACCCTAAGCCTTCAGCTCTTTCTCTGCCTGCTCGTGAGTTGTTGACAAGGGAACAGTCCTCAACAGTGTTAAGAGTTGTTAAGTTTCTCAGATCCTTGCATGTCCAGCCATCTGCCTGGTTAGCTACCACATGCCTTTGTTCTTTCTTCTCTCTTTTTCTCTGAACCCCTCTTGTTTCCACTGAGTCCTGCTGCCCCCGATGGCTGCATGCCCCTTTGCTGGCCATCACTACTCATTTTTCTGGGCTCTGCTATTGCTGCCATGTCAGCTCAGCAGCAGAACCATTTCTGCCAAGTTCCATCCTGCATACTAGCTCCCATTGCTGCTCTTGGGCATAATTATACCCTCCTCCCATGCACTGCAGCCACGCCGCAGTCTGATCAGGCACCTCATGGCTGCCATGCCCACAGAGGTAATGTAGGCTTCCAGGAGCCAGGCCATATGGGTCTGTGTTAGAGTTCTCCAGAAAGGCAGGACCAATTGTGTGTGTTTGTGTGTTAACCTTTTGTAAAAACACTTTTTATATATATAAAAATTACACACATACTAAGGAATTGTCTCGTGATTATGGAGGCTAAGCCCCATGATCTGCCATCTGCAATTGGGAGACCCAAGAAGCCAGTGGTGTAGTTCAAAGGCCTTGAGAACCAGAGAGCTAATGGTTTAGATTTTATCCAAGTCTGAATGCCTGAGAACCAAGAGTGCTGTGGGCAGCTGGATATCAATGTCCCAGTTCAAGGAGTCAAGCAGAGAGAAAATTCAAGCTTTCTCAGGCATGTTTAGGACTTCACTGAAAAGATTAATGCCCACCCACATTAGGAAGGGTCATCTGTTTTTACCTAGTCCACCAATTCAAATGCTAATCTCTTCATAAACACCCTCACAGGCACACCTGAAATAACATTCATCCAGGTATCTGGACAGTCCATGACCTGGACAAGCTAGCACAGACTATCACCAGTAGTTTGTTAGCACAAAATACTACTACAATGGTTTGTGGACAAACGAAGAATGCCTTTCTTACATCTGCACGTTACTTTCTGCCAAAAAAGTACAAAAGCACTAATATGAGGGCCCCGTGCCGGAGTTCTCAGAACAGTTGTTCACTTTTAATTATAGGTTCATCTTTACAGGAATAGCTATAAGGAGTTCATGGCCCTTGTGCAGGATAAACCTGAATAAAAGAGAACATATTCAAAATGTCATGCCTATGAGATAGAACACTTTGTGAGACAAGCTCTGATATCTGCTTCTAAGGGCCTCCTTAGTGCTTCTCTGCAAACAGTCTAAGCAAGGCACCCCACAGTTGCTGCAATTTGCCAAGTATACCTGCACTCCAAGCATGGGCATAGCTCAGGTCAAACTGGTCGACCCACTGTGTCAACAATAAGTTAGGAAATTAGTCTTTGGTTCCCAGCCCATCTTCCTTTCCATGTGGTACCAATATGGAAGTTTAACCAGATCCTGAAGACCAGCCTGTCCTGCTGAGAATAACAACCACCAACTTTATACCAGCTTACCACTCTCTACCTGCATGGAAGTTCTGTGACAGGATACAGAATAGAATACAATTATTACCCCAACAAGAAGTGATAGTATGAGCTGAAATAGACTAGTCACAAAAGTATCGACCAGATAAATGCTTTAGGGATCTCAAAACAATGTCAGTATAATATTAATGAATATTACTAGAAGATTGAAAGGGTCAACTTGAGATGCATTTCCTAAAAATGGTCATTTTGAGAGAGAGATAGTTAAGATGTGCTGGGCACCCATAGCATTCCAAATGGTCTTACAACCTATCTGATTACAGCTGTTCAGGATGGTTCATAAAAGGATCTTTAAGTCCTGTAATTCAATTAAAAAATTTTCCTGTAGTGATTGAGAAATCTCTTTGCATAGCTGGTGTATAACTGTGGGTTTGTGTCTACAAAAATATTGACTAGTTCTATAGAAATGAAAAGACCCATGCTATTTGGCCTGTCATTTCAATATAGCTCATTAATTATGTATAAAATATCTATAATATAAAACAAGAACAACTAACATTTCTCCAGTTGGCAGTCATTCTCATTAGGACTCCATGTTTAATTTGCTCTTGGTTTTCATCATGGTTCTTGTAATTCCTAATATTACCTCTTGTCCCAGTTAGAACAGAGATCAAGAATGTATCCCAGTGGTTACATCTTTAATTCACCTCTACACTCAGCACTTGGTGACCTTTTTTCCCTGCCAGTTCTGCTGACTTTTTATGAAGGTTAGCTGCATGGTTTCACCTGAGGTGCTCTTGTGCCATCCACTAAGAGGGTGTGGCAACTGAGCCAGGACAATCTACTGGCCATGATTTCCTCAGAGAAGATCAAAAACGAAATGAGACCACAAACCAACCTTAATTACAGAAACAGAATTAAGCTTAAATGTGAAAAGAAAAATCATAACAGAAGGACCTAAGTGGATTTGTGATGTTTGAATGTGATATCTTTCTAAAATTCTGTTCCACTAATGGGATTATTGCTTCTCTAGTAAATTCTCTGGGTCAGATACTATCACATTTTCCCAGATGCATTAAGTCACAACTAATCACTGTTTACAAAGGTGATCCATTAAATCAGGATGAGAAATGATTTTTTTAAACTGTAGCTAGCAGTTTTATTCTGGCAGCCAGCAAAGAAGGCAGTGACCCCTGTGGCTTGACTTGTAAAGCACCAAAGGTATATACCTACTAAAGGTAACACTCCAGGTGCCCCCTACTCTGCCAGGTAGTATCTTGAGTACTGCCGTTAAAAGTGAATTGCTGTTGGGCACTGTGGTGCATGCCTGTAATCCCAGCAGCTCTGGAGGCTGAGGCAGGCAAAGCCAACCTCAGCAAAGGCAAGGAGCTAAGTAACTCAGAACAGTGAGATCCTGTCTCTAAATAAAATACAAAATAGGGCTGAGGATGTGGCACAGTGGTTGAGTGCCCTGAGTTCAATCCCCAGTACCCCCCACCCGCCCGCGCCAAAAAAAAAGTGAATTGCTTAAAAATAAGTCATTAGACCTAATCACATTATTCATTAATTCCCCCCCCCAAGATTCATATCAACCACTTTATTACATGCAGAGCATGATTCTCAGGGATGGGTACATAAAAGTGAACAAAACTATCTGCATCTCATGGAGCTTTCATTCTAATGGAATGGGTGGAGAGCAAGCAATGAAATCAATGAAAATGAGAAGTCTTTATTTCACCATAGATTATTCTTGCTCATTTTTCATATTGAGGCATTTTAGCAGCATTTCAAAACAGATTAGTAAAAGATGAGTCAAAGAGAAAGCAGACCTTAAAAATACAAAGCAAACATTTTAGGCAAAAATCCAAATTAAATGATACCATACAACCTGAGGGACGGTCATCTCTTTGGAAGGGCTGTGGCTTCTGAGAAATAATGAGTAGAGCTTACAAACAGGTTATAGTTCTTCCCTCCCTCCACTGTCCCTCCTGGAATGCTTTAACTAGAAACATGACTGAAGTCTTAGCCATCCTTAATTCTTACCTTGACCTGAAGAAAACCACAGCCAGAGAGAATCTGGGACATGTTAAGGTTGTACCGAGGTACATCGGTGAGCTTGGCTAGGGCTCCCAGAAGGTGGACTCTACACTAGGGGGGAAAGTGACCCTGAGCATATTGGTGGCTCAGCTCACATGTGTTCTTCCCTCCAGATTAGAGTCTTGGAGGTATCAAACATGACCTTTCCAGGTGGGAATAGCTCCCATGCAGAAGACTAAGCAATTGTCCAGTGTAGACTAAGGACCACGGTTGGTCCTTTAGATCATTTGCCTCGGTAGTGTATTTATG
Source organism: Spermophilus citellus (assembly GCF_964194105.1). NCBI lineage: Eukaryota > Metazoa > Chordata > Mammalia > Rodentia > Sciuridae > Spermophilus > Spermophilus citellus. The sequence continues at coordinate 659,086 of NW_027673113.1, read as the reverse complement.
TGTGGGACACAGTCACCACTGAAACAATGCAAAACTTAAGGAAACCAAAAAGCAAACCTTTGCATAGAGTTCAGCGAGATAAAATATGGACCAAAACAATTATTTTTCTTAATGAAGTATTCAGGATTTGAGCCTCAATGGACTCAGGTTTCAATGGCAATGTTGTGTTTAAGGGCTAGAATTTGGAAATCCCACAACAGCTATATAATCAGCTCTGATTAATGTAATCAAGACAGGACTCTCAATGGAACCCTGCGACATTTATAATTTAAAGTTCCAGGGCCGGGATATAGCTGAGTGGTAGAGCACTTGCCTAGCATAAACAAGAACCTAGGTTCAATCTCAGGACTGCAAAAATAATAATGGTAATAATAATAATAATGTAAAATTTTAAAACGGGGAGAGAGAGGCTGAGAAGTGCAGGTTTCTTCCTCATGAAATGAGCTGAGTGTATCAATCAGAAGGGAGTCGGTCGCATCTGACCCTAACTGTGGCTTTAGTAATCGGAGCCATCTGCCTGTACACTAAGGCGGTCCCCACTCTAATCCAGCTTACGTCTGGCAAACCACTCTTCCCCGCCTGATGCCCTTGAGCAGAGGAGGCTGTGCAAAATCCTGTGCTCCTAAACGTGTTGCTGTCGCTGAGGATATCTAGAGGTTTGGGTTTGGGTTCATTTCGTCGGTTTTGGTTTTTTGAGCTTTGTCTGAGGTTTAGCTTTCTTTTTCTAGGACAGAGACAATGGCTTTCATGGTGAAAAGTATGATAAGTAGCCAGGTAAAGAATTTAGGATTTGGTGGTGGGTCTGAAGAACAGAAAGAAGAAGGAGGCGCATCGGACCCATCAGCAGCTCACGGGATGACCAGAGAGGAGTATGAGGAATATCAGAAGCAAGTGATTGAGGAGAAGTGAGTACCCAGCTCCATTTTCCCTACAAAGCCAGCAGATACATCCTGGTCCCCCCATGCATTGCTCCATGCTTTTTAGGATGCTTCTCCTTTGACCATTGACCTCTAACCTGGGGAATGTTTGATCCACAAAATGGACCATTCCTTAGCCCTTAGCATCAGCAACTACTGTGTGCAGCCACTACTGTGCAGTGAAAAATATGAAATGAACAATATGCCATTCCTAATGCATCTTAAAATTGTATGGTCCAGGCATGTTTTATTGGCCTTAGTTTAATTCTTCAAATATACATTGATGAGTCTATGATCTTTCTGAAATTCATCCTCCTACCAAGTACAAAGTTTTCAAATAGTGAGAATTCAGACTTTATCCCTTAAAGAACATCCAGAGCAGCTTTCTTGATCTTGCATTAAAAGGCCCAGAAAGCACAACATGATGATTACATCATAAGATGTGACTTATCAAAGACTATGAATATATTTGTGGATTATATTATTATATTATTAGGAAGATTCTGAATGTACAGAAAAGTAGAATAGTATGATGAATACTCACATATATCAATAATATAAGGCAATAGTTAATATTTTGCCATGTTTGCTTATAGATTAAATAAATATTCTAAAGTAAATTATAGATATCATGATAACTTTGTCACCAAGTATTTTAGCTCTATACCTCTAACAATGAGAGCATTCTCCTGGCTATATAAATGCAATGAGAGTAAAATATAAAATAACAGTAACATTTTGGTTGGGTATTATGGATTGGGAATGTCACCTACAGTTTAAGGATGAAAACATCCTTAAATAAGTATAATCTATGTGCGATTTGTTTAAAATGGAATAAATTTAAGAGTCTTTTAATAATCAGCTAAAAATCAAAGTATCACTGTGGAAGTTAAATGTTCATCATATGTTACAGAAGAAAAGCATTTCTTTTTTTGCTACCGTGGATATATTGCTAGCAATCTTTAAGGTCCTCTTCTAGGGATAAAGTCTGAATTCTCACAATTTGAAAACTTTTTACTTGGTAGGAGGAGGATGACCAATTACATAATAGTTGCCTAAGTCCTATTGCTAAGATGATTATAGGTGAAAAGGTTAACGACCTGGAGAAAACTAAGAAAGTACAAAGCCTACAGCTAATGGAAACCTCATCTATTGTTTATTCTGAAAGCTTATAAAGACTCTCTAGAATGCATCATTGCTCTGCAATAAATTAAAATCAGTTAAAAAAAAAAAGAAAAAGAAAAAGTAGTTGCAACAGCAAAACTGGTGTTGGTGGCACCAGTTGGGCAAAAGAAGCAACGTTCTTTGAGTAGTGGCCAGCTTTGCGTATAAAATGTGTAAAAGAAAATCAAGTATAATGAAGAAATTGAATAATAAAATCACTCAGTCTCAGTTCAAATGGGCTAATGAAAATGGCCAGTAATTTAGACTGTCTATCTGATTACACAAAGTATCATTTAATATGCCCCAGCAATACATCTGGCCACAGAGATGGCATCCATTTGATTAACGAATGCCCTAGTTTCCCTTAACTTGACATATGAATAGATCAAAGCTCAAAGTTGCCAAATGGTATGGGCAGCAGTCAGTAGACCTGCTTATTTGTCAACGGCTTAGATTTTTGTGTGTGCATGAGAAGATTAAACATTTATGTAGTCACCCAGTTTAAGGAATGGTGGTAAGACAGCAGGGCAGCTGCTTCCCTGTGGCAAGAGGGAGGACCTCCCGCCCACAATTGGCCTGAGCGTTTAAGAGCTTCGCCACCTAGAATATGATAGGAAGAAGTAGCCTTCCAAAATGCCTACTAGCCACAAGTTAAATGGGGAGAGAGCTTATAGACAGTGTGGTCTATCAGAAGCCTAATGAAAGTTAGGAAATGAAGGCCTCCTAACCTGTCCTCATTGTTTTAGAAAGGTGGGGTCGACTTCTATTAATTGTAAACAAAAAACTGCTTAATAATACAGCACCTTTGGTTTTCTTTTCCTGTGTGTCTTCCCCAACAACTGGTAACATTGTTCCCCAAAGCAGTCAATACTTAAAGAGAAGATTTAGAAAAGAAATCCTTGAAAAGGAAAACGAGAGTCTGTTTATCCCTCCACTTTTCTCAGCTAGGCAGGAGTGTTCCTCTACTTAGCAATGGTTCAGTACTTGCTCCGGTACCATTTGCAACTTGACCCTGAACATAGGTTTCTTTAGTTATCATTTGGAGCCTCCACTCCGGACTGGGCACTGTGAGAAGGATACCAAAATGGAAGATGTGGGTTTTCTTCTGCAGAAATTTATACTCTGTTTGGGAAGATGAGCTCCATGAGACTATAAACAGAATGCAGCTTTTCTCAGTGACTCAGAGACTAGAATCCCAGTCTGTATGGTACTCAGATAGACATTAAACCTATATAGTTATTTGATTTTCGACAAAGATGCCAAAATAATAAAGAAGAAAGGAAAGTCATTTCAATAAATGGTGCTGAAACAACTAAAAAACATTTAGCTTGGACCCTTACTTCACACTGTACACAAATTAGTCTGATTTGCATTATCACCTAAACATAGAAGCTGAAATTATAAAGCTTTTAGAGAAAACAAATGTGAATATTTTTGAGACTTGGAAGTAGGCGAAGGTTTCTTTCTCATGACCCAGAAAGGAATAACCACAAAATTCTTAAATGATACATTAGGCCCTCTTAAAATTAAGTATTTGCACATGAGAAGACATTAAGAAAATAAATAGGGCTGGGCATGGTGGCACATACTTGTAATCCCTGTGGCTGGGAAGGCTGAGGCAGGAGGATCACAAGTTCAAAGTCAGCCTCAGCAATTTAGTGAGGCTCTAAGCAACTTAGTGATACCCTGTCTCAAAATAAAACATAAAAAGGGCTGGGGATGTGGCTCTGTGGTTAAGCACCCTTGAGTTCAATCCCTGGTACCCAGAAAAAAGAAAAGAAAAGGAAAAAATAGCCAAATCACAGACTAAGAGAAAATATTTACAAAACATACGCCTAACAAAGAACTAGGATCTAGGATGTATGAAGAACTCTTAACAACTTAATAATAAAAGGAAAAAATGCCTAAAAGAACAGTTCTTTACAAATATATATACACAGCACCAATTAGTAATGGGGAATAAGCTCCTTAATATCATTACATCATGGAAATTCAAAAAATTAAAATCACAGGAGATCACCAGTACATATACACCATAATGACTAAAATTAAAAAAGACCTGAAATATAAAATATTGGCCAAAATGTGAAACCACCAGAACTTTTATTCTGCTTAAAGAGATATAAAACAGTATTACCACTTTGGAAAAAGGTTTATTTCTTATAAGATTAAACATCCTCAACTAAATTTTACCCATCAACCCAACAATTCCATGTGTAGGAGAAATGAAAATACATGTCTACAAAAATACTTGTTCAAACATGTTCATAGCAGCTTCATTCACCAAAATGGGAAATAAGTCTAGTATATACAACAGGAGAAATGAATAAACCATGGTATTTGTACACAGAATACTACTCAGCAATAAAAGGGGACATGCTACTAATAAATAGACATGGATGAATCTGGAAGCTCTTTATGCTGAGGGATGGAAACACTACACAGAAGGACATGAAGTATGTGGTTCTGTTTGTATGAAGTTCTAGAAGAGAAAAAAATGAGATTTTTTATCATTTAAAGGAGTAACGTTTTAGATCTTGGTAAGGGCCTGAGGATGCTCAGGTGTAGCAGCATCATTCCATGGTATACTTAAGATTTGTGCATGGAATCGTATGCAAATTTCACTTCAAAATAAAGAAGAGGAAACTGTAAATAAATATGTAATTTTAGTTACTGATGTCCTTCACCAAGCCCAGGAACAGAAATCCCTCCAGGCCTCACTTGACCTCAACCAGGAACCAGAGGCTGCTGAGAAGCCAGGGCCACTCTTTCCATCTCTTGCTTTTGCTTCTACCACCACATTGCCATTTTTTTTTCTCAGCAGTCATCTCCCTTTCCAGTGCTCCCTCTAGCACCCACACCACAAGGAAAATGGCAGCTAATGGCCTTTAAGTTCACCTGTTACAGTTCTAGCCACTCTTCAAGTCTCTGTCTTTCTCAGTCCCAAACCCAAATTCTCAAAGAGATTTCATTTACCCAAGTTGGTCCAACCCAATGCAGCCAGAGAGCAGCGTCAGATGTATAAATTTGGCCACCAAAAATGCACTTCTGTGAGCCACCAGGAAGGCAGGGTTCTTGCAAGTTTTGCACATGTCCCCAAAGGTCTCTGCTTTTTGACTGGCTCATCATAAGCAAGGGAGTCCATTTCTAACCATAAGAAAGGGTCCAATTAGGTCATCTGTAGGGCAGTATACCAGTCTGACATTACAGAAATCTAACCTATTTTATTTGGGGATATCTCTTTCTAACAGTTGGGGCCTAGAATGGGTATTAGTGATGGGAAATAGTTTTATATTACATCTCCAAAGGCCATGGGCCTCTAAAGGATGTCCTCATCCTAGTAGGACACCCCTGTTTTGGCTTACCTTAGAATCAGGGGGCTTATTAGAAATGTAGCTTCTCCAGACTTCAGAGAGTCTCACACACACACAGGACTAGGATCAGACCCAAATAGCTACCTTCTTGACAGGCCAGTCTAAGGCTCCTGGGTCTGGGCCATGAAGGCCCTGAGCAATCACACATTAAAAATTGTCACCTGCCCCTCTCTGGGTTTATAGCTGTCTTGGGGACTTAGGGGGCTGTACTAAGTGATGACAGTAGAGTAAGAGGAGTAGACATTAGGGGGTACAGGGGGGAAACCCCACGTTTCCTGGAGTCTGCCAGCAGTGGGGACTCCGGTGTCTCAGGGTCCAGCTCCTCTGAGCAATGGCTAAAATGTCCTGGGCTCTTGTGTCCTTATGATCCTTTACCTATTCTTTAACTTTTAGGATGGAAAGAGATGCGGCGTTTACACAAAAAAAAAAAGGCAGAGAGGGCGTGCCTGAGAGTTCTCCTCAGGGAAAAGTACAGGCTCCCAAAGGTAAGACACTCAGCACAGGGACACCTCGACATCTCTTAATTAGGAATCTCTGATTATCAGCAAAGGTGTGAATATCAGCATGAATTCATGAAAAAAAATATATAAATATCTTAATTTACAAGCTTGATATAGTAAAAGCAGCATTTAACTACAAGTTCATCAAAACAGGACTCCAGTTATTTAACCTCTATAAAATTTCATTTCCACTAAAGAAAAATGAAATCGGTACCTGTGGATGACATTTTTATGTGAATGTATCTGAAGAATACAGAAATTGTAAACAGAAATACACATGGGGATAGCAGCCGTAGCTGACATTGTTGATCTCTTTCTGGGTGCCAGGCACTAAGTAATTCATTTAGGTCCCATTAGCATCTCCATCTTACTGTAACAGGCACAAAGCAAGGAAGTGTCGCCTGCCATATGTCAGCCAGCAGGGAAAGGCAGAGTCCAGGGCCCAGGGTCTTATTTCCATAATATTCTGCCTCTACTTTAGAGAGACAATCAGTTGCTTATTGGTGGAGATGACACAGTAGTGACAATTGTCACCTAGCACCATCTTCTCCATCTCAGTGCTGGCTGGAAGGACGAGTGTCCGGAAGCTCTGGTGGAGTGTGCAGGTGGAATACTGGTGGGAAGAGGTTGCACTGACATGGATGGGATATGGCTCAGATAGATCTCCTCCTGGGAGATAGGTTGGTCCCGAAGACCCTAAGGAACACAGCTTGTGCTCTTGGTGGGACAAGGGAAACTCACTTCCGATTTAAACTCATTTCCACATGCAACCAATAATTTGGGAAGAAGGCTTGCTTTTCCCTCCCTTCCTCCATACAGCTTTGCTACTTTTCCCACTGTGCGTGAATTTTGGAAGAAGGAAGTACTGCTCAACAGTGCTCTTTCCATTCTCATTGCCCAGTGTATTTCCGGAAATCCCTGTGATATCACTGGCTGGCAATGTGACCTGCCCTAAGAAGAAGCCTGAGTCAGATTCATGCTGCTGAACCAAGAACCCTACCTTCCACTTGGCTCCTTCTGTTTAAAGCACACATCTTGTTTAGGATAAAGCAGGAATCAATGAAAATCTCTCTCTCTCTCTCTCTCTCTCTCTCTCTCTCTCTCACACACACACACACACACACACACACACACACACACACACACACTCACTCACTAGATCAGCCAGGCATGCATCTTTCACTAAGATTGGGCTTTTTGAGACTTTGTTTTTGACAACTGTGACAAATGTCCTGTGACCCTTCTGTGCAGATCTAAGGAAAATGAGTTTCAACTCTGGCTCTGCCACTGGGACATGGTGAAACTTCAGACAGCTTTTTTAAAAAGCCATCAAATGACATAATCATCCAGCAAATGCCATAATTTTATTCAGTTTTCTCGTCTGTAGAGTGAGGGCAATAATACCTAACCTCATAGGTAAAGCTTTCTTTGAGATAATATAAAGGGCTCTTATTAATTAATTAATTTATTTATTGTCAGGGATCAGACTCAGAGGTTCCTAACCTCCTTTTTTTACTTTTTAAATTTTTTATTTTATTCATTTTTTTTTTCGTACAAGGGATTGAACCCCGGGGTGCTTAACCACTGAACCACATCCTCAGTCCTTTTTTATATTTTACTTAGAGATAGGACCCTACTAAGTTCCTGATGCTGGCTTTGAACTCGAAATCCTCCTGCCTCAGGCTCCTGAGCTGCTAGGATTACAGGTGTGTGCACCACACCTGGCTCTTATTTTGAGACAGGGCCTTGCTATGTTGCTGAAGCTGTAAGTATCTGAAATTACAAGTGTATGCCACCGCATCCAACAAGGGCTCTTTTTTCTTAAGGTTTTTATTAGTAAATTATAGTTGTACATAGTGTTGGGGTCCACTTCAACCTAATCATGGGTGCATGGAATATAATTTGCTCCATTTCACTCCCCAGCACTTTCTCTTTCACTCCCCTCCCCACTCTCCTGTTCCCCTTTTCTACTCTTCCTTCTCCGTATTGTATTCGTTTTAAACTGCTGCTTTATAGATATGCATGAGGGTGGGATTCACTGTGGTATATTCATATATGTGCATAGCATAATTTGGTCAATTTCATTATTTAGTCCCTCCATTTTCCCATCTCTCCTCTCTTCCATTCTACCCTCTTCATCTCCCTTCTATTTTCATGGGACATGCCCCCCCATCCATTTTCCCCCTTTATTTTGCACTAGTTTTCACATATGAGAGAAAACATTAACCTTTGAATTTCTGAGTCTGGTTCATTTCACTAAGCATGATGTTCTTCAGTACCATCATCCAGCAAATGCCATAATTCTATTCTTCTTTATGACCGAATAAAACTCCATTGGCATATATATTCACACACCACATTTTCTTTATCCATTCATCTGTTATGGGTACCTGGGCTGATTCCATAACTTGGTTATTGTGGATTGTGCTGCTATCAACACTGTTGTTCCTGTAGCCCTATATAGTATGCTGATTTTAGGTCTTTTGGATAAATACCAAGGAGATGACAGCTCTACTATTGCTGTTATGATCTTTGTGCACAAAAAGTTCTCTTTTCTTGATGGTAACAGTCAGGGGTCTTGAGGAGCTGAGGTAAGCACACTTTTGTGTATAATTGATGCAATCATTTGAGACCCCCAAACCTCAAGAATCCAAGTCTTTGGGCACTATGACACACACCTGTAATCCCAGATGCCCAGGAGGCTGAGGCAAGAGGGTCACAAGTTCCAGGCCATGGAATCTTTGCTTTTAGAACCCTGGCACTGAGACAGGAAGATTGAACCCAGTGGATAATGGTAGTAGTTGCACACTATATATACAAGAGGACATATGTCTCATCTGTACCCTGCTGGGTGATAGGACCTTAGGAAGCATCATTTCCACCCAATGGATTTCATTTATTTACTTTCATTTAACTGACTGTGTCTTTTCTTGCCACAGTTATTTGCCAGAGAGGTAATTCATAAGGTGAAATCCTGTTCATAGTAGGAATTGCTTCTCTCTCCTCTCCAGATTTAGTAAATCCCTGTTCTACTTGGAGTCTCAAGAGAAGAACCTAATAATGGAGACATTTTTTTCAATATGAGACCATGGTTTGGCCCCAAATTGTCATTCCTTTTCATATATCTGACTCAGCCTGGTTTCCATATGAGAAGTACAGCACACGTGTTGGGAACCATGAAGCCTTATTTCAACCATGAAAGAAAATCTGCCCCCTGCATTTGAAATGTATTAAAAGTAAAATTGCTATTAAAAATTCCATATCTTATCTATCTCATAGCAAATTGCACAATTCTTGCCAGAATAAATTTTATTACCATTAAGTATGTTTTAGGGAAATGGCTCCCAAGGTGTCCTGCTCTTAAATTTTGAGTTGTCCCCAACATTTTGGGGCAGTTTTGCAGTCTATTTGGTGTAAACTAGCATAAAATACTTGTCTTTGGCCGGGGACCACCAGGGGCCACCTGTACCCCCTGCTTCAGGGAAATGTCACCGAGTCTACCCCTAGCAGCCAGGGAAGCAGCCTTTTCCTTCTGCTCCTTGTCTGATGCCCTTCCCAGAGACCCACAATGTGGCTGCCTAAATTCCAATCAGAATTTTACTCACTAGCATCTACATACACCTCATTCTTCACTGCCAAGTTTCCTTTCAGTTGGGGGCCCCCTTAGGCATCCTGATATTATGTTGCATTTTGTTAACTCCATTCTATACACAATGTTTCAAGAATTCACCTATGGTGTGAAACGTTCAGAAAATTCTAATATTACAGTGGCCTGCTTTTCATAAAGTACGTGGGAATTCTAATCCAACCTAGTTATCTGTAAAAACAATACTTCATAGAAACTAAACAATTAAAAAAAAAACAGATCATATTCCGCTCAGTCATCACCGTATCTGGCTAGCTTCCTCCACGCACCACCCTGCGCATGCAGTTCTGCCCCATCCTTCCCACACGCTCGCATCACCACCCACTGAGGAGTCTCTGGGCACCGTGGGCCTTCAGTAGCCCATCTAGGGAGGAAGAGGCTGTGGGGTCAGCGTTTCTCTGGCCGAGATCAGCCCCAGGGCCGCGGCTCCCTGTTTGCGCAGAACAGTGCGGGGGGGGGGGGGGGGGGCGGGGGTCAGCTGCATCCTGGCGTGAGCGTGGAGGACGCTACCCAGGTCGCCTGTGTGGGGACCAGTTCCTGGCGCCCGGCGCCCCCTGGTGGTCCCCGGCACTGCGGACACCCAAGTCAGCAGGAGGACGCGCTGGTGGATCCCAGACTGCGGGGGTCACAACAGGACCAGGGAGGAGCAGAATCGAATCTCTGGAGGCGAGTTTTCTTCTTTTCAATTTCTATTTTTTCGTAATTAAGGACTATACCCTGACTTTTGGATCCTCCCATGGTATACCGGGAGAGAGCCCTAGAAAGAAAACAGGGTGTAACTAACTGTCTCCCCAGAAACTAGGATGGTGAGGTTTTGAAATGAATTGGATTGGAATATTTAGCTTTGAGTGGAGAAAACTGGGGAAGTGAAGACTCTGAGGACACAGTCACCTCCCAGGCCTGGAAGGCCATGCTAGGTATTGCACTGCAAAGGCCCCTTCCAGGGGGACCTTTGGGATGTCCCCCAGAAAATGGTAGTGAGAATCAGAATCGGTCCATACAGAAGCCACAGGCCCTGGACTGCGAGGTGTCTGTCTGCTCACTGTGGCTGTGAGGGAGCAAGTTCAGGCTCCTCCAAACCTAAGGAATTAGAGGGAGGATGGGAAGAAGGTCTGCTGCAGCCCAGGGAGGGTGATGCGGGTCTGGACCAGGAAGAAACTATTAGGTTGAAAACAGGACAACAGAATCCTGAGCCATTACATGGATCCCCTCTGGGGACATCTCAGGGACATGCCATCCATTACTTCTCCCTGGCTCTCTAAATCCTTTTCCTAGAACAGATTTGGGTTTCTGGATATCCACAGTATTTGACTCCTTGACACCAATGTCTGATTATCTCTCTTTTTTATTAGATCTGTTTCTTATATTCAGGAAAGCACGTGCCACAGGAGCATACTCAATGCATAAAAATATCATGTAAATTCAGACCCTTGCTGAAGGTCACAAGACTTACTGGGACAACAGGGACTCAAGCCTCCTTAATCCTTGTCCAGCATTTTTTTTGTCCCTATTCCCACAGCCCCTCTGCAGTGTCTCACACCTGGTGGCAGACCTTAGAACTGAACACAGTCTAATAAAGAAAATGGTGTAATGGTCACCAGGATTCCAGCAGGCACCTAATAACTTTCCCCTCCATGAGAGTTTTGCAGAATCCATAGCCCTGTGGCATGTTACAAAATCCATACTGGGTAAGCAGTGATAGCAGTACTAGTAACAGTTCACAGTGAACTGGATAAATTCAACAGGTCGTCAGCTAATGAGGGATGACCCTGGGCACCTCATTTACAATTCCCCAGGGTCACCTCCACAGTGGTTACATAACAACAGGAGTCAGTTCTGGACCCTTCCCTTTACCAAGGCCCAACTGGGAGCAGATTTGAGAATCTGTCTTCCCAGGAGCTGTCAGGTCTAATGAGGATAACTATGTCACATTTTGGAATTAGAACAGTATTTTCTAAAGAAATTATTTGGCTGGTGTTTCCTATGTAAGAGAGTTTCACTCCACTGCTAACTGGGGAAAGCAAACTTGAACTCTTCAAAAAGGAGCAATGGGGGCCTAGACAGTGAAAGGTCTGTAGTCCCGGGCTTTTTGTTAATTGTTGATGACTGTACCATGTCTGTTGATGGCCTCTGTTAATTGCAGTAATCAGATAAGTAACTAAATAGGCACTGTAATCAAGCTGCAGTAATCTGCAGTATGTATGTATATTTACACATCTGTATCATCTATTATGATGTTCATATACACACACCCAGCCCATATCAGTTTTCTCTAGTTTTTAATGTTAGGCCATTGGAGGACTTAAGAGGACTAAGGTAACCCAAGATTCCCCATTAGTTAGTTTGAGATCCCAGCCCACCTCCAGCTTCTTCTCTACTGGCCTCTGCTTTATAAAGGAGGGCACACCTCTCCCAGCTGAAGCAAACAAGCAGCACTTTCTCAGTGAACTTGCCTTTCTCAGTATCTTTCCTTGAAGCCCGTTCCCCCTCTGCAGGAGCTTTCTTCCCTTTGTCTAAACATAGTTGATGTTCTCTCATTTTCTCTTAGTCTCTTTGCTTTATCTAGCATCCATGGTCCCTTTCTCCTTGAAGCCCTCTGTTCTGGGCTTATACTTCTGCTTCTCATACTCCCTAAACTCTTCCTTCTTCGCCTTCTTTGTGGGTTACCCAGTATACCCCCAAATTTTGGAATGTCCCAGGGTGCTCCCTTGGTGAGCTCACTCAGGTCTTCACATTCTCCCTGGACAGCTGCATCTGGCTTCTGTCATCTGCTACACCTGCATGTTGATGGCTCTCAAATTTGTATCTCCAGCCCACATCTTCTCCCTGTCATTGCTGCATCTAGCCTTACCTGGACACTTCATCCAAAACACAGTGGTTCATCATCTCCCTCCAATGGCACCTACTGTAGGTTCCACCTCCATTGATGGCTTCTCAGTCACCCAGCCTCAAGCTGGTAACTGGAAGTCACCTCAGCTCTTCCCACTCTGCTCCAGCCTTACACCCAGGAAATCACCAAGTCACCCTCAGTGACCTCCTAGACAGCTCTTGGTTCACCCCCAAGTTGCAAGCCTTGTCATTTCTCACCTCTGTGACAGCAGCAACTCTGTGTAGAATTTCTACTTTGAGCCTCAGAACTGCAGAACTGCTGGATGAATGTCCCCAAATGCAGATCTGATCTTGTTCCCTCCCTGGTTTTTGTGTATTATTTGTGGGGTGGGGAAGGCTTGCTGTGACTTTTTAAACCCACACTCTGTCCTGCACACCATGATGCAGCTCTGATCTCCCCAGCCTCACCTCATGCCCCTCCCTGCCTGACCCTCTACTCTGCTCCTCGGGTCCTTTTCTTTTTATAAGATTTTGATTTAGTGCCACTTCTTCCAGAACCTTCCATGACCTCCCTTCCCCCACCTAACACTGGACTGGGTCACCCTTCCCTGAATCCCCATAACACCTTTGGGCATGCCTCCTTTATCTTATGACCCTGAATAGTCACCCACTCTGTGCTCCTTGACACACTTGTCCTCGGTGCCTATCATGGGACCTGGTGTATAGAAGCTTAGGTGCCCATGTGCACACACACACACACACACACACACACACACACACACGCAGTTTGCTGAATGAATAAATGTTATTTGGGGAAAGGAAAGGAAAACAGAAAACATAACCAAAGAATGACATATCAAAAACAGCAGAAAGAATTAATCTGCCTTAAGAGTTAAAGAACAAGTCTGGATTGGACATTACAAATTTGTATAAAACACTAAGTTTATATCATAATTAAAATGTCATATTTCTTCAAAGGCAGGAAGTCATATGTTTTAAACAAAGCCACAAGATTTTCTCTAAAAGCAAATGGGCCCTGTCCCCAGCCAATTCAAAATGTATATGTAAGTCAAGCCAAATTAATAAGAGAAAACATTTCCACAATGAACCCTAATCCTATTAACAGAATTGTCAATCTAGGTCAGTCCCTGAAGAACAATGTTGTGCCCCTGTGGAGCAATATGATTTGTTACACCTGGTGTTTGTCTGCTGTACCAAGAGCATCCGTTCATTACCAAGATGAATGTACAAGGAACTCTCTCAGTAGAGCTGTCTTTAAAAGTGTCACATTGAAATCTCCATTAGAATTGAATTTAAAATTTGCCTCTTAAAAAATTAGTAAAGATGACTCTTGGACCATCTTTGCTTGACTCCTTTGGATTAGGCACTCTTGGCCCTGCCCAGCAGGTTCTGAGACTCTGAGCCCTCCTGCTTCCCACTGCTGTTTCTGATGGCAGGGAGGCCATCAGAGGTCCCCCTTCTCTTCCTTCCCCTCCTCACCCTGCCCCAGATCTGTTTGCTCCTCCTACTCAGGCCCTTGAAAGAGCAGAGGGACATGGGGACAGATAAAGGCGTGTGACACTAGTAATGCAGGTTTTGATGCATGTTCCCTGGCCACCCTGTAAGGTAGGTAGAGATCACTTCCCGTTCACAAATGAGAACACCAGCTCAGAGAGGGAAAGCATTTTCTCAAGATTATGCAGCCTCTAAGGGGCAGAGCAGGATTCATCCCAAGTCAGCCTGCCCCCACGGGCCACATTTTCCTGCAAGGACATCTTGGCAGCCATGCTGGGTTAACAAGGGAAATAACATTTCTAGCAAGGGGGATGACATTTTTATAAGTATCTCATCTGTAAATGAGAGGCCTGTAAATGAGAGTTGCTGTAAAAAGTGACCTCTAGGAACTTCTTGAGTCCTGATAGTGAAAGAAGCTCTTGCAAGGAGTACAGAGCTGGTATCTAGAAATTGTCGTTCTATGTAGGGCCTTGTACATGCACCTTGAAATCAACATGAAAAAATGACACCCACTATTTGAAAAGACAAACCCACATCTGTCCTACTCTGGTGTGCCCAGGGCTCTCTCAAAAGCTAGAAGAAAGAACAGCAGTGGGGAGGGAGGGGGTAGCAGAAGGAGCAGCCAGCAAGCTCCAGCCCTGGGCCAAGCACACAGTGCAGTCACCTGGGCAGCACCAAACATGGAGAAGTGACTTGTGATGACAAGTGATTGCTGAAGGCACTGAGCTCACAAATCCAGAAGCATGGAACATCAGCTCCACTCCCACTCGGCTGCTTGCTGTGCCGTGCACCAAAAATAAATGAGCAAACGGAAATCAAAATCTAACCACAAATACCAACCACACTGGTATTTGCTTATACACCAGTTGACTAGACTATCAAGCAGTGAACATGCAAATTTTTGAAGATTTAACTAAGATAATTTATCACCACATCTCGTATCTGATAAAAGATGAAGGTCAGTTTAGCAAGACCTAGGGAATAATAATTCTAAAAACCAGGGTCAAGCTTACCCTAAGGTTAAAGGTCAGGGATCAGCCATGGGGAAGGACAGTAGAATACAGGCTATTTAAATCATGGGGTATTCAGCCCTGGCAATCAAAATAATAAGTCTGGTTAGGCTCAATGGCACATGCCTGTAATCCCAGCAACTCAGGAGGTTGAGACAGGAGGATCCCAAGTTCAAAGCCAAGCTTCAGCAATATAGTGAGGCTCTAAGCAACTCAGTGAGACCCTACCTCTAAATAAAATATTTAAAAAGAGCTGGGGATGTGGCTCAGTGGTTAAGCAACCCTGGGTTCCATCCCTGGTACAAACAAACAAAAGATGATATCTGGCTAAAATGAGAGAATAAGGCCAGGTATAATGGTACACACCTATAATCCCAGTGACTCAGGAGGCTGAGGCAGAAGGATCAAAAGTTTGAGGCCAGTCTGGGAAACTTAGTAAGACCCTGTCTCAAAAAATTTATAAAAAGGACTTGGGATGTAACTCAGTGGTAGAGCATGTCTGAGTTCAATCCCAGTACCAGGAGAGAGAGAGAGAAAGAGAGAAATTGAGATGGATTCTGGCAGTTGGCATAAAAATAATTAGCTCTGAACTGTATTAAACAGTATCCCAAGTTGGTAGGATTTGTAGAAGTGAGAAGACTTCCAAAGAGACCCTCTAGAACCTCTAAGAAAATAATTTGGCCTATCATCCGTGGTGCCCTGACCATGTGGCTGTCACTCACAGGCCTGCTTACTCCCTCCCTGGAGCTGCTTCCAGTGATGCTGATTGACATTGGCTGTAGCTGTGCTTGTATTTGAAGTGTGGACTGTGTTGAAATATTCCTGGTCTCCCCCACCTAAGATTTGTCAATGGGCAGCAGAAAGTCTAGACAAGGCATTCATTGTGTGAGTGGTAGACAGGGTCCTGCCAGCAGGGCGGTTCATTAGGAAAGGCGGAAGCAAGGCTGCACAGTGCCCACTCGATAAACCCTGTTTGTGCTCCTTAATTGCTTGCTCTGTCCCAGCTCTCTGGAAAAGGCCCACGCTCTCTTACTCTCTGGTTCACTGTCCGGGCCTCCTCTATCCCAGACATCTTTTCTGCAGGGACCTGGACATGGAGCTGCTCCCTTCCCTCTGAAATATTAATAAGCACAGCTACAGTTTGAACAGGGTTGGAGGCTTGTGGGCCATTTCACAGCATGCCTTATTCAATCTGCTCAACCATGTGCCAAGTGGCCCTCCCACTAGACATCAGGCATGTAAGGTGGCTTGCCCAAGGTCACACAGTGAGTGAGTGATTTGTACTGGAACCCAGGTTTTCTGACGTCAAATCTCATGATCTTTCCCCTGTTGTAGGCCACCTTCAGGGAAAGAGTCTGGGGAGGATGCCACTTTTACAAATGAGATATGCTTGGTCAGTCCTAGATCCCTGGCCAGCTCCGTTAGTTAGAACCCAGTGCTAATGAGGCCAGAGGCCTGGGTTTGGTGCCAGGAGCCTTCATTTGGTTCTCTAGCCACTCACTGGCCCAATCTGGTTGTCTCACCCTTAGCCAAAGGTGTCCATGGCAAAGGTTATGACCTAAGCAGGACCAGGTGAATTAGAATCACCACCTAGAACAACCATGCTGCAGATGGAGGGCCAGGAGCATGGTGCTTCTAGAACAACAGAGACCGTAGAACTCTGAAGGCACCCAGCACTGCCTTCAGACCTGGACATCTGGGGGCGCACTTTATAGGCTCCCTCTCTCCCCCATTGGCCATACTCCTTCACACAAAAGTGGGGAATCTTAAAGCCAAAGGGGCATGCCTATTCTGGCTGCTCAGAACCCCATGTGCCCTGCCTAAGTGCACCCCAGACCTCCTTGGGGGCCCATGCTCCTGTGTGCACTGAGAGGCTGGCCAGAGTGAGGCAGAGGCTGTGGACCAGTGTCCTCAGGACCTTCTCAGTAAAGAATGGAGCTGGGGACCTCACAAAGTGAGGAAAGGTCATCTGCCAGAAGGGACTTCTTTCAGTACTCATGCTCTGCCACCCTTGGATATCAGGGTGGGCCTGACCAGAGAAAAACAGAGCTGGGGCCAGGTACCTGCCTCCTGGAGTTGGAGACGGAGTGCTGGAAGGGGAATGGATTTCTGGCTTACTAGGAGAATTAAGCTTGGGATCCAAGGTGGGAGAGGCTGGAGCTCAGATGCAGAGAGCAAGGCCTTCATGTGGGTCTAACC
This sequence comes from Spermophilus citellus, assembly GCF_964194105.1. Taxonomy (NCBI): domain Eukaryota; kingdom Metazoa; phylum Chordata; class Mammalia; order Rodentia; family Sciuridae; genus Spermophilus; species Spermophilus citellus. The sequence continues at coordinate 641,932 of NW_027673113.1, read as the reverse complement.
TCCCCATGCAGGACAACCCAGAGCAAAATCCACCTATCTCTGAGGTTTATCATTTTTATGAATAGCTACCACTAGTTGAGGGTTCAATGAAGATTCTAAATAACACAATTATCATCTAATTGATCCTTCACAACTCAACTGCATATAATACAGTCCCCAATTTATAGATAAGGAAATGAAGCTCAGAGAGTTTGGGTAAGGTGCCCAGGCCATGTGGCCTGGGAAGTAGTGGAGTTATCATTGTCACTCAGGCAATCGGTCAAGCTGATGTCCTTAACTCTAGAGAGCACCACCTTAATGGGAGGTGACTTTGCATGGTATTGAGACTGTTATAGCCCCCCCCAACAATAGGCTGACTAATTCATTCCATATATATGTACTGCCAGTATCTCCAGGCCAAAAACTCTGCTGGGCTCTGAGACAGAAAGATGCATTTGCTGCAGCCCATCCTCAAGGACTGTAGAGCAGCAGATGTAACCCTAGAATAGCACCAGAACCACAGGAGGGCTTGCTGGGTCAGGCTCCACCCACCTGGTCTCTGAATCAGCAAGTCTGGGTAGGGCTTATGAACGGGCATTTCTAGCAAGGTCTCAGGCAGTGCTGCTGCTGCTGCTGGTTCAGACCCTACTCTGAGAACCATTTGGTAGAAGTTGGGGTGATCAAGAACCCTTCTCTGAGTTATGAAATAAAGCAGGATCCCAATGCTCAACCTTCCCTGGGCACGAGGATAAAATAAACTTCAAAGTCCCCCGTGGAGGAAAAAACCATCCTGAGGCTTCTCTGGAGGCTGCAGGATCACTCTGGGAGTGGGAGCAGGAGAGCCCCATCCCCTGTGAGCAGAGCGGGCTGGGTCTTCATGGCACTGGGCGGGCTGGCGCACTTCCTTCCCCCTGGCCTCTAGCTGCCTGAACCTTTGGACCACAGCTATTAGTCAGCCAGGGTGGAGCCTGGTGACAAATGCATGGATCTTGCTCCCAACCTGAGGAGTGGAGCCAGAATTCCTGAGAATGTCTTTTCAAATCATTTACATTTGATTTGGGTGCAAGGGAGATGTCCTGCATCTGCATGAACTAATTCAGGGCTGGGTAAAATGTGCATTTTTAACTCCTCCTGCAGAAATGCCCAGAGGATGATCAATGAGGAAAGCAGCCACGAGGGTGGGTAAATAAGAAGTAAATAGAAATGCAAGATTGGCTGAGAGCCCCTGGGGATTAACTAATTAATCCCACAGCAGTTTGATGAGAAACTAATTAATCCTCTAAATGCTGGAGGGACTGAGGCCCCAGCCAAGTTCAAGAGGCTGAGGCAAGGTGTGGCTCTCCTCTGAGGACTTCAGGGAGGGCCTGAGTGAGGACCATCTCTCCAAGGGTACTCTTCTCCTCTGTGTCAAGAATCTGTCTTCCAAGCTTATTTTGGAGTCAGGCATGGCTGTCACTCTGCTGGGGAACCAAATAAAAGAAGTTCTGGGGAAAGGCTGCTGGGCTCCACTTCTCCAAGGATGGTCTGGAGAAGTTCAGAGCCATAGAGTGTCAGATAAGGAAAAGATCTCAGCTCACTTTACTGATGAGGAATGCCACTTGGACCTAGAGACAAAGAAATGATCTTTCTGATAATTTCTCCTCAGCACCCAGATAAGGGGTGTCCCCATCTCTTAGAAGTTGGCTTGAACTTTTCCCAGGAATTTAGTAGGTGTTTATTATGGCTTGGATATGCGATGTCCCCACAAAGCTCCTGTGTTCATGCAGAAATTAATGGAGGCGAATGATTAGATTGTGAAAGCTGGAACCTAATCAGTCCATCCTAGTTTGAATGGACTGACCAAGTGGTAACTATAGGCAGGTACAGTGTGGCCACAGGAGGTGGGTCACTGGGTTGTGCACTGACAGGGTGCATCTTCCCTGTGGCCTCTTCCCTTTCTCTCTCTGCTTCCTGGCTGCCATGAACAGAGCTGCTTTTCTCCACGATGCCCTTCTGCCATGATGTTCTGCCTCCCCTTGGGCCAATCTGGACTAAACCTCTGGAACCATGAGCCAAAATAAGCTTTTCCTCTTTTAAGTTGTTCTTTTGGGGTATTTTGGTCACAGTGACGAAAAGCTGACTAACACAGTGCTGAAATCGTTCTTAAATCACTGTGGTCTGATTAGGACCAAGATGATCATTTCATCTTTATGTGATCACATGAACTTTGGTAACAGATGCAAGGCTGGTCACAAGCTATGGGGGTGGACCCTAACATAAATCTTTTCTATCATTAGCTCTTCTGATACCTTTTAATTTTCTGTGCCCCTGAAACCCAGCTTGCCTCCTCTTACAACCTGGCTTCCAAAAATTATCTGAGAGCCACCATCTGGGAACATGGGCTGTGTGACCCTTTCTCAGAGGACATTTTACTTTAGATTATACTCTCAGCAGAACTTGCAAAACTACACAGTGGAGGAGTCAGAGCGAGTATTCAGGCTTTGGTGGGTATCAGCATTGAGGAGAGGGCTTCTTACCACCCAGATTGCTGGGCCCCACTGCAGGAACTTCTGATCTAGCAGGTCTGTGGTGGCCCGAGGACTGTGTTTCTCACAGGCTCCTAAATAATGCAAATGCTGCTTGTCCAGAGAGCACAGTCTGAGAACCACCAGGCTAAAAGTTTCTGGTCAGGCCAAGGTACATGAGGGTGGGACCTTCCAACCTGCCTGCTGCAGAATGGCTCCCACTGGGACCATCCTGTGCTGTGAGACAGCCATGCAGACCGTTTCTCCCTGCAGACCTGTATGCTCTTACATTTATTTATTTATTATTTATCCAGGTGGTTAATTTTAGAATATTTCTTTCTGTGTTTATGTTTTCACCTAGAGTGAAATGGATGAGAATCAAATCCAGATGGCCGGAGAGGATGTGGATTTGCCTGAAGATCTCCGGAAGATGGTAAATGAGGATCAAGAAGAGGAAGAAGATAAGGATTCTGTTCTTGGGCAGTTGCAGAATCTCCAGAACATGGACTTGGACACCATAAAAGAAAAGGCCCAGGTCACCTTCATGAAAATCAAGCAGTCGGCTGAACAGAAGTGTTCTATGATGTGAGGGGACAGAAGAATGAGAAAGAAGTGGGGAGGAGACATCAAGAGGTCACCAGCAGGAAGGGCACTCGCCTGTGGGCCTTTCCAGCAGCATGAATTTTAACATTGAACACAGATAAGAAACCCATGAAATAAATCTGTCTACAAGCATATAGACAATGATTTGGCTGTGCTCATTGTGCCTGGCCGAGTACCTAGAGAGCCCTTGCAGAAGATGACATACGTCCCTGTGAGTTATAAATGTGAGTGTGAAATTTTGGCTGTGAATGATGGGGCCAAACACCTCATCATTAAAGGTCTTTAGGACAACCAAGAAGCAACAAACACAAGCAAATGGCATTTCCTCTCTAACTCTCTTCCTTAGAGGGCAGTGCCTCACCCCTCCAACCATTAGCATGAGGTCAGGTCCTTCAGAGAAAGACACCTAGGGTCAGGGTGCTCACTGGGAGCCACAGAGGCTCCAGGACACCAGTGAGACTTTACATCAAGTTTGGCACTTTAACCCTTCTCAGCCAAGTGGTGGAAGCAGGGTTGTGGTCAAAGATGAGAAATGGAGGCAGAGAATATGTGCCGTTTGCACTGGAGATTATTATTTAAGGGCCACGTGAAGATGGGCTTGAGGGGTGCAGAATTAGAGGCAGAAGGACAACAGAAAGCTGACTGCTACTGCTGGGCGAGAACAACTCCTCCTGTCTGCACTGGTGACAGGAAAGGAACAAAGCGGGCAGAAAAATACAGTGTCAAGCAGTTAAGTCAGCTCTCGGTCTTGGCCTCTCTCTGACCCTTCCCTGCTTTTTTGTCATTCTCCTGTCCCCATCTTGCTCCTCCCCTTACTTCTCCTCCTTCTCCCTCTCCCACCCATCACCATCCTGCCACCTTACAAGAAATCACACTGGCATTCTGTGCCTCAGTGTTCCAGGGTAGACACTGATGTCTTTGGCTATATCTGGATTCATATTCATTCTCTCTCTCTCTCTCTCTCCCTCTCTCTCTCTCTCTCTCTCGTAATCATTCAAATAGATTTGCCTCTGAAACATTTAGAGCTATTAAACCAACACCAACCAAACCAAAACTAACTACTAGTTTTTCAGTGAACATCTTCTTCATAGCATTAGAAATACCCAATGACAAATTTTATTAAGAAGAATTGCTGTATTAGAGGAAAAGGAGGTTAAGACCAAAAAGCCTAGTCTACCTTATTCTATATCCATAGATTCCAGATGCATTGCTTAAGAAGCAGTTTCATGTTTAAAAATATGCATATAAAGAGAGTTCCAGAATCTATGGTCCTTGGCAAAAGTTAGCCTCTCCTGAAAGGCCTTGGGAGAACCCTGGAGCAGTGTTGAGGTTATTGAGCCTCGTAGTTCACAAACCCCAGATACCATGGGCACATTATAAAACCACATTGTCCTCTGTCAGAACTGACATGTGAGTTTCTTTGGTTTTAAGGTTGAAATTTTTTAATATATAGTTTATCCAACTACAAAATAATACATAAGATTTATTTTCAGTTTGATGCTGACTCTGCCCTCCAGTTGATGGGCAGGAGAGGTGGGTGAAAGGCCCTTCATGGGACTCTATGGCACACATTCTGTTGTGATATGTAATACTGCCAGACTATTACACAGACCAGTGCAGGATGACACAGGAGACTTGCTTTCTTATAAAAGATGCAGCCAACGATGCCAAGGAAATCACTAGATTGGCACTTCATCTCAACAACCCAAACGACTCCAGTTCCACTTGGTCACTATCTAGTGGAGCTGCACACCATAACGACACCACACCACATAGCCACATGTGTAGTGCATCAAACATGACACCCCATACAACAATACACCATTTCACATGACACCATGCCATAGCCTACCACATCACGTCACACCATAACACACACCCCATGCCAATCCACCCCTCACTACACCACAGTGCATCACACCCGACCACACCACTCCAACCCATAGCAATCCCCATGGGTATTAGGTTGGGGCAGGGAGGGTGTGTGTGTTAGGGTACTCAGAGGCCCCCTTCTCTCTACAGGGTAGATAGGTGTCTATGCCTTTTGATCTTAATGAGCACCAAAAGGTCTCCCATCATCAACAATTGGATATGGACCAGGAGGAAATCTATTCCAAACTCCCATATATTAAAAGAACTCCTTCTAAGATGTCTCAATTGAGCCTTTCCACAAGCTTCCAGTGGTACAGAATTCACCACCTGGTGCATTTTTTTAAATATTTATTTATTTTTTAGTTTTCGGTGGACACAATATCTTTGTTTGTATGTGGTGCTGAGGATCGAACCCGGGCCGCATGCATGCCAGGCGAGCGTGATACCGCTTGAGCCACATCCCCAGCCCACCTGGTGCATTTTGGTTGTTGAGATGAAGTGCAGGTGAGGGAATCCAGCCCTTCTAACTGTAGACATCTCTAATTGTTAGGAAACCTTTCTTATCCCAAACTGAAGTTGACTGTTTGCTTGACCCATTTATCACAGTTCTGTTGTATGCGGCACCATAGAATAGGCCTAAATTCCCAGTCGGGTCTTTGATGTTCCCACTCAGTTTTCTCTCTTCCGGGTAAGACATCCTAAATTCTTTTACTCCATTCCCATCCTACACTACTAATACCGTGAACTCACTAGGTGACCATGCAGACTGTCATTGTCCACTCTGTCACCATCTAGGTGGGATGCCAGCCAGAAAGAAAACTGAAGTGCTATCGCCTTCCACACACTGCCACTGGACTTGGTGATTGAGGCCATTGCTGGGTCCACTCAGTCTGGAATTAGGACTTGGTGCTCATTGCACCCGGCAATGACCCCAGACAAGACCTTTACCCTCTCTGACAATGGGTTTTCTGAACAGGAAAAATGAAGGAGTGGCTTTCCTTTACATTCTGATTCATTCTATGGTTTCAGGATGGCCAATCTCAAGACAGATTTAGTGTGTGAAAGAGAACACATTAGCTATTGTCACTGTCACAGAACTAGACTTTTACCAACACCAGCTGAGCAAAGAGACAGCAGGCCCCAGGAGAGAGAGTTTTGATAGGTACTAGAGGAGAGAGGGGTCCTGGAGGATTGTCTGGAAAAAGGAAACTTGGGAATCCGGGGAGCATTTCCACCCAGGCAGGAAGAACCATAAAGACACTGGGCAGAGGGCTGAAGAACAGGCCCCGGGAAGGCAGATTAAATGGGCTATCCAATTTTGCCTAGAGTCGGTCTAGTCCCAATTATGTGGACGGGCAGCACAATGAATCGGGAGTTCTACTTCTGAAAGCATATTGACACAGTAAGCTCATAGTTATTCAGAGGCCCACTAATCCAGTTTGTGGGTTATATAAGCCCTTTGGGTTTCCTCCTGGCATGAGAAATTGGCCAAATCACCACTAACAAACAGAACCATCAGAGACAGGGAAAGGAGTGATATAAATAATGAACAAACCTGGGCTTCCAGCTTCTGGTAATGAGATAGGATTAGCTCCTATTATATGAACCACCCTGCAGGTAACAACTATACGCTGGGCAAAATACAAAGAAATGGCTGCCCAAAAGCACTGTGAGCAGTAAAAATTAGGCCTCCACTGGAGGGGAATCAAATCTACACCTGGAAGAAGGACATACTGGTGAGTTTTCATTTGTTTACAGTTTTCATTTGAGGGCTGGCCCCAGTTGATGGCAACTAAAATTCATAGAGAAAACCCACAGCCTCAACTGGGTACAGTGGCACACACCTGTAATTCCTGCAACTCAGGAGGCTGAGGCAGGATTATCACAAGTTTGAGGCCAGCCTTGGCAACTCAGAGAAGTTCCAAGCAACTTAGTCAGACCCTGTTTCAAAAATAGAAAATAAAATTGTCTGAGGATATTACTCAGATGTAAAAAGCTCCTGGATTTAATACCTGGTACCAAAAAAAAAAAATGAAAAGACATAATTATTCTAAGGAATTTATAAAATAGCCACCAAAATTGGTCAGTTAATTTAGGAAGGTTGTAGGGAACAAGGTTGAGATATAATAACCAATTATATTTTATAATACTATCTACAAACAATTCAAAAATTAAATGTGAAACAATTTTATTTGCAATAGCATTAAGAAGCTAAAATTCTTAGTAATAAATGAAACAAAGGATGTGAAAGTCCTATACACTGAAAGCTGGAGCACATTCCTGATGGAAAATTTATGAGCACTCAAATGAACGTCTGTGGATCAGAAGACTTAATGTTATGACATCAATACCCTCTAAAATGATCTGTAGACTCGAGTGGATCCCAACTGTAAGCCCACCTATAGAAAGCAATGAACTGCTTCTAGAATTAAGTATAAAGGCAAACATAGTAGGATACATAGAACAAATCTTGAAAGCAAGGATGGAGAACCGACTCTCAGAGACAGAACGTGGAGACAGAACAGGGAGCCCAGAAACAAACACACACTGATGTGTCAACTGATTTTCTAAACTTTGTATTTGGAAATAGTTATTGGATCATGGGAAATTGCAAAAGTAGTACCAAGAGGCTTCACAGACCTTTCCCCACTCTCCCTGAATGGTTGCATGTTGTATAATTACAGTACAGTATTCGAACCAGGAAAGTGACATTGGTACAATGTGTGCATTTAGTTTTGTGCTATTTTATTACAGTTGTATATTTGTGTAACCACCATCATAATCAAGGTTCAGGATTATTCCAATCACAAAATCTTCTTGGTGTTTATACCATCATATCCATCTCCCTCTTCCCATTCTTAACCTTGGGCAACTATTAACTTCTCCATCCCCTGGCCAGATGATTCTGAATAAAGGTGCCAGTGTACGTGCTGAAATATATCAAACCCAGACCCTTACCTCACACCATATCAAAAAAGTTAATCCAGTGTGTATCATAAGACTATAAAAGTTTTAGAACAAAACCTAGGAGAAAATATTTATAATCTTGGCATAAGGAAAGCCTTCTTGGAGCACAGAAAATCTTTTTACATATATATGTGTATACACACACACACACACACAGTGTCTTTTGATGAGCAGAAGTCTTAAATTTTGAAATTATATATATATAAAACACTTAAAACTTCACAAACTTTTTTTAAAATTTAATTTTAAAAAAATTAAACAGGCCAAGAAACTAAGCAATCACTTAACAAAGAAATATATACTAATGATCAAATATGAAAAAGTGCTCAATTAAACCTAAAGGAAATCAAAGTTGAAATCTATCACAAAGCAAAATATCACCAATGACCCACTCAAATGGTTAAAACACCAAGTGTTGGTGAAGATGGAAAGCAATCAAAAGTCTTGTGTATTGCTAGAGAGGACATAGAATGATACAACTACTTGGAAAAAGTTCTGGCAAGTGAATGTAAAACTAATATACTAAGATACTAGTTTATTATATTGAACTCTAGATAATGATATGTATCCTGACATATCTGGGAGTGAACTGTACTTACTTTTAAAAGCATAAAAGTTACAAGATATTGATGGAGAGATACAGAAATAGACAGATGAGTAAACAGATGTAATAAAACAGTATATAAAATATTGATTTTAGAATCCAAGTTGCAGGCACGTGAAGTTTATAATTCTTTCGACTTCATATATTAAACATTTGTTCTTAATAAATATTTTCTATTTAGTTAAGTGTTGAGGGTAAAATGAATGAACTTCACCACTTGTTATCAGCTCTAATGAAAAAGGTCTAATTAGAAGAGAGGCTGACCCCAGCACAGTGGCACATGCACAATTCCAGTGACTTGGAAGGCTGAGGCAGGAGGATCACAAGTTCAAGATCTCACCCAGCCCCCGGCAACCACCCTTCCACTTTCTGTCTCTGGGAATCCGATTACTTTAGGTTCCTTGTGTGAGTGCCATCACACATTATTTGTCTTTTTGTAACTGACTTACTTTCCACTTTTTGGTAGTTGTGAATAATGTTGCTAAGAACATGGGTGTACAAGTGCCTGTTTGAATCCTTGCTTTCAATTCTTTTCACATATATCCAAATAGAACTGCTGGATCACCCTTGATTTTTCTCTACATTAGAAATAGCAGTTTTGAGAGCCACGGAATTATGATTGAGAATATAAGATTTAGAAACATACAGACTAAACTCAGATTCAGAAATCTTGTATTTTTTTTAAACCTTTCTGCCAGTTTGGTGCTACACGCCTATAATCCCAATGGCTTGGAAGGCTGAGACAGGAGGATCATGAATTCAAAGCCAGCCTCAGCAACAGCGAGGCACTAAGCAACTCAGTGAGACCGTGTCTCTAAATAAAATACAAAATAGGGCTGGGAATGTGGCTCAGTGGCCAAGTGCCCCTAGGTTCAATCTCCAGTACCAAAAACAAAACAAACAAACAAACAAACAAACAAAAACTTTTTACGGAAAAATTCTCTTCTAAACAAAAGCAGAAAGACTAGCATAACAAATACACAAGTACCAGAGTTTGACTCCATTGCCCAGCTCTAAGTGCTGCTAGCTATCCTTGGAAAACTACACATTTTTATAATTCCATCTGCAAACTGAAGACATCACTCTTGGTGTTAAATTCCTATTTTTAGAAGCCCACCGCCTTTGGGAGGAGGGGATAAAGAATGTGTGTGTTAACTTTGCATGTCCATGATCAGTAAGTGCTTGTGAACTGGCTCCCAGGAACACTTCTTGCAGAAAGAAGAGGCCCCAGGAGCTGCAGCCCCAGCCCCAGGGGTGGGGGCTTGTCGAGGCTGCTGCAAATGGCGTCCTCTGATTTACCTTCTTAGCACTCTAAGAGGATTGATGAGCTTCAAGACTATCATCCCCTTGAGATAAATGTCTCTAGTGCTTCTCCCTAGACACTCTGAATTCAATTAGTTTAATTAGAAAACAAGTAAAGAGGCATTATCTTAATATAGCTTTGCTCCTAACAAGTTAAAAAAGTCCATTTTGGGGGGTGGGAGCGAAATCCAATTGCCCTCTTTTATTTATGTACTCTGAGATGGTGATGCAAATTGTCATTTTTAAACAAAAAGATGAACATTCTTTGGCTCAATAGATCATGTTTTGTTTTGTTTTAATAATATTATTAATAAACACTTCCTGATTCCTTCACTCTTTGGGGAGATAGGAGCAGCGATATGATATCAACCTGTTTTAAAAGCATTAACTGGGAGACATACTGGTTTTTAGTGTTTGCCAATTTCTGTGATACAAACACTCCTACTATGGCTAGTGTCAAGCTCCTAATGTGAATCACTGAATTTAGATCTGGGACAAGATGCTACCCATCTGCTCTCACAAACCAGGGATCTGGTTTAAACACACCAATGGACAGGAAGGAGTAAATATATTGTCAGGGGGCTTTTTAAAAATTGCATAGAGGTTACTTGGACTTGCATCAGTTATAAAAGCAATCTGGGGACCCCAAACAGTTGGGTTGGTAAATGACGGGGGGTGTGGGGTGAAGAACAACTTCATTGTGCTTGCACACAGACTGGCCTACACAAGTATGGCACCTGAGTGGGAGAACCTGAGAGCTCAGCAAGCAGGTGGTAGGCCCAATGGCCTCCTGAAGAGCCAGGGAGGGCTGGCACAGGGCTCTAGTCCAAGCTCGACCACAGATGTTCTCATGTTGGCAAATCCTTAATTTCCCTGGACCCACGAGTAAGAAGGAAAGGTAGGAGGTAGACATGAGAGGATAGAACAAGATAATCATCAAAGATCCCCTTATGGGTCTACCACATAGGAGACTCTGAGACAACAGGAAACTAATGGGAAACTAGTTTTTTGTGATTTTTTTAATATTTTATTTTTTAGTTGTCGATGGATACACAATATTTTTATTTTGTTTTTATGTGGTACTGAGGATGGAACCCCGTGCCTCACGTGTGTCAGGTGAGCACTCTACCACTGAGCCACAAACCCAGCCCTAGTGGGTTTTTTTAATATTCTTTAGTTATAGCTTTATTTCATTTTTATGTGGTGCTGGGGATCGAACTCAGTGCCTCACACATACTAGGTGAGCGCTTTTCCTCTGAGCCACAACCCCAGCACCTTCAGCCCTAGTTTTTTGTGATTTTTGCAAATTATATGATATTGTTCATCTAACCATTTGAAATATTGAATCTCTGACACTAACCCATAACCTGCTAGACTCTGACTACTTATTGTAACATCGATGAAAATAATCCTAAAGGAATAGAAGTAGAGGCATTTGATAGGAGGCTTGGTGTATACTTGGACTTCCCTTTTGCTTCATCAGAGATACATTATAAAACCTGTCACACATTTTTCTCCTTTTATTTCCCCATGAATTTTCAAAATTAACAAATATTTAACTTCCTGACTCCCTGTCTCTGTCGCCTGGGTCACAATGTATATTTTTATATACACATAGATAATCCTACTGCCATCACAGGTATATTCTTGAGAGTACTCTGATTTTGGAAACTACAAATTTCAAGAAGAGATCACTGCCCTCCAATACACTGAGGTAACTGAAAATTCAAGCTGTGGTGAGCTTATACTTCAACAAGTTTATACATGAAACAATGTAGAGGAAAATGAATATTTTGGGTACATATCTGAAGGATATATATCCCCTTATGAATTTCGATTGGCATATGTGCTCCTACATTGTAATATATTAAATATATGGTATGGATTTGCAAACATGAAATATATGTGTCATATACTTATACTACCTTGATTCTTTCATGTCCATCTGTGTGGATTCATAATCAACTTTTCACAAGATATTTCTCAGAAATATTCATTTTCTTGACATACATATTCATTTCTGAATACTCAAAATGAACTTCAGTGAATATTGAGTACTAACCCTAATATTTCTACAGTAAGTGACCCAGTTTAACATCAATGAAAGTATATTCATATGGGACATGATGTGTATTTTGAAGTAAATTTTCATTCAAAATTGTTAAATTCCTATTTCTTCAGAAATGATACAACATAGGATGTATCATTTCATCCAATATTCACAAATTGATATGCATATGATTCACTTACATTCACTCCCTGTATCAGAACCCATGTATTTCTCCATGTTGCTTTACTTACTTTTTCATGAGATTTCTTTTAGAACACATTACTTTTGAATTCCATCATCATTTTCGAAGCAAAACTCAAACACAGTTTGGTATAATTAGTAACCCTAATATTACCACCAGATGTATAACTACTTGGATTGAATGTTTGTATGTGAATGCCAGATTTCATGTATTTTTAAAAATATCAATTCAATCCATTATTTAAAATAGTAACCTGTTATATTTTTTTTATTCACCGTATGGTGTATTCATGCATCATCTCTATATACGTAGACGCAGGGTACACCAATTTTTATCCCCAAACTCTAAATGATAGACAGGGTTTCAAAATATGCTCCCAGAAATGATGGAAGAAATACGCATGTCACCTGCTCCATGTATTCCTTTCATCACATCATCTTCTGGACACAAAATGCAAAACTCACACTTATCTTATGATTCTTCCAAAGCCTAATTTTAATGAGAGCATGGAGTACTAAAATCATCTACGTCTGTGTTGCCTATTGTTTTCAAATTTCAATCCTGTGGTGAGTATACACTTGTTTCTTCCTAGGATAGTGTATTCCACCATCCCCCTGTTTAAAATATCCCTGATCTTATCACTCATTTTGTACTTTGCCCGATCTCCTAACATCCCTATTGATATCTATTTCCCCAAGTGCCTTGTTGTGACTGACTCTTCATGTGTGCTGACATTCCCATTTACACTCTAATAGGAATTCATTCTATTGCAAAAAGGGCCTTTTGCCCAAATCCTAAACTCACTCTTCTTCCTTACCCTACACTGGAATCCTGCCTACTATCTCAATTTCACTGGGAGTTCTCTTTTACATTCAGTAGCCCCAGGTACAAGATCTTATGCCATTGTATATGGATATAGAGGATTCACCTCTGCAGAACATAATTCAAAACTATGTATCCAAATCAAGGGCCCAACACCATTGTGTGCTTCAGATCTTACCTAGTTTCCTATTTTCATACTTACATTTCACCTTACATTCTTATAAATATCCCAGTTGCCCAATACCTGTATTCATCCAGCAGAATGACTCCTAACCCAAATCGAACCTGATATGACCCTTAACCAGACTCTGTTCCCTCAATCTCTTTTCACATAACAGCAGGTCCTGAGTTGATCTTGCCATACAGTTATGTAGGGAATCCTCCAGCTGCTGAGAAGCTCAAAGGTTGATGCAGAAATGATCCCTGGAACAAATGTAGGCAGCTAGGTAGGAGCTGTGAGGTCTAAAGTCATCTTCCATGGCCAACAACCCAGTCAGGATGAAGGGATGTGGCTGAATCAGCCTCTCTCTTCTCAATGCAGGAAAGACGGACACAATCAGGCCTGTGTGGGTTGCTGATCACGGGCTCCTAGGGTATATAGACCTTTATGTCTTGTGAAAATGTCACAGGAAGGTGGGGGCAGCCTCCATCTCATGGGACCCTTGGAAACAACTGTTAGGACAAAGTGGTTGCCAAGGCAGTGACCTCATTCAATCCCTGAAGGAAGTGACCTCACCTCACTTCCTTGGTGATGGAACTCTCTGAACTTGGGATCCAGGAGGCGAGGCACCCAGAGGCAGTTCCAGTCCCAGTGGGCTCACTTGTTTGTCTGTACCAAGGCCAGAGTCATTCTTTCTTGGCACCTAGTGATGTGTGGATAGCCAAATGCCTTGAATGGTCTGAACAGGGGCCTTTCCTAAGAAAGAAGTGTTGGCTCATTGCTGGCTCCTGACAACTACACAAAGATGGCCAAGGAGACCAGAGCTGAGACAGGACAGGCCACTGCTGGGGAACATATTTTCACCCACCAGTCAGAGGACAGAGTGGATAGATGCAGACCAGATACAGGGGTGGTTTGTGTGTCTTAGTGGGTGTGTGTTTCAATTGGTCGTTTTGTCTCATGTTCTGAGAACATGAAGGAAAAACGTTTTTATTGTTGTTGTTGTTGTTGTTGGTTGGAAATGGACTGTTAACTAGTGAGTCTTTCTATGTCAGTGGATCCCACTGGGTTTGTGGTTAAAGAGAGTAGAGAGAAGAATGCAGCCGTGAATGTGTCCTGTCTAGTGGAAATCTTTGCAGGACTCCTCAGGGCCAATTAACGAATGGACTGCTGCTTGCCTCGCAGATGGGCAACACCTACCAAGATCCTAAGTTCCTGTGTTCTTCCTGAATTTTGGCCACTCTCTGAAGGGGTTCGTGTGTTTGTGTCCAAGATGGGTACCAGCTTCAAGCTCTGTGACATGGCCATGGACTGGATTGCTGATGGGAACGCCAAGCATCTCAGAAAAGTCCAAAATTAGCATGACTGGTAAGGATCTCTCTGGAGAATCCCTGCTTGGATAGATAGCCACCCAAGTTGCATGATTAGGAGCTCTCAGTGCCACAGTGTTCAATTAAAGAAAAGTTTTTCTCCAGGCTTCTTTCCTCCCTATTGTTCTGTTCCCCTGAATGTCAGGGAAGGGTTTGCCTTAGGGCACTCCTTTGGGAATCCTCAAGAAAACAGTTTCAAATGGAAATGAAGAGGCCCCATCTGTGCCTTTTAGGTAAAGTGCTTTGTAAAAGCTGTGTCTGAATCAGACTCTTGGCCCTGTGTGTGGCTGTGAATGACATTCTCAGCACCCCAGGAAACTCAAGAAAAATCCCATGTGTCCATCCAAATCTAAAAGGATGAAAAAGAAGTGTAATATTGGATGAAGTCTCTTGCCTTCCTCTGGTCAGGCTCCTGGCCCCTATGAAGTAAGAACAGGGATCCTCTGGGTCAAATGAGTTGTTGCAAGCCCTCCAGTAACTAGCACACAGGTGTTTGGGTTTTTTCATGAGTCCAGTACACATAAAGAATCTACCCCTGGCAGGCAGGAGGCCTTGAATTTGAGGAGCAGAGCAGTATTAACTAGAGGCCCATTGTATCTATCCTGTTTCTCAGGAAGGGTGTCCTGGCCACCATGACACTTGGCATATGATGGGCATGGGAGCTTACTTTGCACACCATCTTAGACTGCTCCCCCTATGCAAACCCCCAGCCAGAATGTTAAGGTGAGTGTCTGTATGAAAGAAGATGAGGGCCATGTGGGAGTGTTTTTGTTAGAATAGTGGTTTTTTGTGTGGTGGTTGGAAAAGATGACTGGGTCCACCTCAGCTTGAAGTCTGGTGTGATGCCATTAGAGTCTGAGTTCTGGAAGTGATCTCAGAGAACTCTTGCCATGAATTGTGTTGGGATTTTACAAGGCCAGGCATTAGAGGAGCCTTTGGAAACTGAGATCTAGGCTGAGGGTGGCTTTCTCCACAGCACTGGGAATCTCAGCCAGGATTTCACATGATTTTGCTGTTAAAGCCTTTTCAGCTATAGTTGAGAGCCAAAACTCACATGAAACTCATATTTTAGACCCCAATGGGCCTGGATTCCTGTGACCTTTGGCCACTCCTTTAAAAGCCTTGCCTGCATGCGATCTCCAGAGCTTTTACTGAAAGGAGATTCCTCAACACTTAATGGCTCCTGAATGAATCAAAACCCACAGTGCCAACTTCTTCATTCTTGAAATATGGCTAGGCCAATACCATGAAGGTTTTGAGAATCCCATGACCAGAAATCCCTGGACAACCTTTAGATCTCCTGTTGCTCATCATGACTGAACCAGCCAGTGCTGTTTTTGACTGAGTGGAATTCAGGACCATGGTGAAGAACAGAGATGCCAGTGAGTAGGAGCCAACAGGGAACTGGGCCTGGAGCAATGGAGTGCAGGTGTGTGACCAACATGTGTGGTGGGCCCCTGTGGTTCTGTCATTGGCTTCCAAATGACATGTGACTGACAAGGTGCAGCCAGCAGACCCTAAAATATAAAGGCATGTTGTTGTGGGCAGAGGATCTGGTGTGATGCTCAGAATCAAGTTGCTATGCTCAAGTGGGAAAGTTATATGGGGTAGCAGCCCAGTTTGTGTTTTTTCCTTCAGACCCTGACTCACCCCACGTGACAGAGCTCCCTCCAGCACTGTGTCCCAGTTGACCTTTATGTATCTCAAAAGCAAAGACCAATTTTCCAGGGAAGCTGCAAGAAATGCCATTAAAACTGGAGGGTGAGCCAAAGGCTTCACAATCCACCCAGGGAGACACTCATACCCCAATGGCCACAGTTACCTACAAAGAGAGGATTCAGCTCTGCTGCCTCCTGTTCGTATTGGAAAATAGGTAACCATGTCCTCCTGTTCACATAGACTGAGACCAAGCTTTCATGGTCTCACTGCAAAGGAAGCTAAAGCACAAAGCTATATTTCTAGTGCACAAATGTCAGAGGCAGATAGTCAAGAAGTCATTAGGCCAGCAAAGTTGCATGTTTGTGGAATGTTTACCCTGTCCCCTACTTTTGGGATCTCTTCTGCCAACCCAAGTTTGTGAGCTCCTCAGAATTTCCAATTCCAGATATGTCTTCACAGATTTTTTTTCCTCTTCTCCTCTCATTGTGTCTTATTTGGGGTGATAGTAATGTCAAGGCATTGTGGTGGATGACAGTGGAAGATTTTTCTGTGGCACATGTTCACATATATATTAGACTCATTATCCGTTTTGCCATTTGAATAATTGAATCTCTGACACTATCCCATAACCTGCTAGACTCTTGACTACTTATCGTAACATCGATGAAAATAATCCTAAAGGAATAGAAGTAGAGGCATTTGATAGGAGGCTTGGTGTATACTTGGACTTGCCTTTTGCTTCATCACAGATACATATTATCAAACCAGTCACACATTTTTCTCCTTTTATTTCTCCATGAATTTTCAAAATTAACAAATATTTAACTTCCTGACTCCCTGTCTCTGTCACCTGGGTCACAATGTATATTTTTATATACACATAGATAATCCTACTGCCATCACAGGTATATTCTTGAGAGTACTCTGATTTTGGAAACTACAAATTTCATGAAGAGATCACTGCCCCCCAAGACACTGAGGTAACTGAAAATTCAAGCTGTGGTGAGCTTATACTTCAACAAGTTTATACATGAAACAATGTAGAGGAAAATGAATAATTTGGGTACATATCTGAAGGATATATATCCCCTTATGAATTTCGATTGGCATACGTACTATTACATTTTAATATATTAAATATATAGTATGGATTTCCAAATATGAAATATATGTGTCATATACTTATACTACCTTGATTCTTTCATGTCCATCTGTGTGGATTCATAATCAACTTTTCACAAGATATTTCTCAGAAATATTCATTTTCTTGACATACATATTCATTTCTGAATACTCAAAATGAACTTCAGTGAATATTGAGTACTAACCCTAATATTTCTACAGTAAGTGACCCAGTTTAACATCAATGAAAGTATATTCATATGGGACATGATGTGTATTTTGAAGTAAATTTTCATTCAAAATTGTTAAATTCCTATTTCTTCAGAAATGATACAACATAGGATGTATCATTTCATCCAATATTCACAAATTGATATGCATATGATTCACTTACATTCACTCCCTGTATCAGAACCCATGTATTTCTCCATGTTGCTTTACTTGCTTTTTCGTGAGATTTCTTTTATAACCCATTACTTTTGAATTCCATCATCATTTTCAAAGCAAAACTTAAACACAGTTTGTTATGAATAGTAAGCCTAAGTGGCCAAGAAACTCCTGCAGGTAGATGGGCTGGAGAACAGCGCCCTGCACAATGAGAAGTTAAGGAGGGCTGGACAGCCTGAGCCCAGCCAGAAGTCGCCTGGAATGGCCCTGTGGATGGGAAGGATTGGTCAGCTACCTTCTGCATACCTCTGTGTGCCTAGATCCTGGCCTGGAGTAAAGCACACCTGGTGTTCTCTGGGTGCCTCCGTCCATGAGGCCCTTGGTAGTGCATCCTAGCCTGTAGCTTACAACCCCTTTGGCTCCTGGACTCCTCCCTCTGCTATGATTAGTCTTCCATCTCCACCTCTGTGCTGCTACCACACTCACATAGGTTACTGTAGATTTTGTTCTCCAGTCACCCCCATGCCATCCCAGCTGCCTGTCCCCCTTGCGGGCTCACCTAGCTCAGCCTCCAGACCCTGCTGATGGTGCTGCCTATGCTTTGGACCGCTGCTCCTGACTGTGACTACATACACACTCTTTCTCACTTCTCCATCTCCCTCCTCTGGCCCTGCAAACTGAACTCGGAAGGTGACATTAACCCTTTGGCTCTTCCATTGGACAGCAAATTCCAAGAGCTGAGACCCCATCTGTCCTTTCCTCCAGCTCAGGAGCCTTTGTGGAGCACTCACTTCATCAACATCAGTGGAGGGTGCAGAGGTCCAGACTCTACCCAGGCCAATGTGATACACTCTGGGCTCACCTTTTCCCTTCCAAAGGAGAGTATGGAGGTGACCCACACATGCCCGATCTCCTGGTAGGAGAGGAAGTAGAAGGAAGGTAAAAGCTCAGTCCTGGCCATAGTCTGCTGCCAGGGTGGCCCCGTGTGCCATAGACCACTCTTCTACTTACCAGTGCTGTGTTCCCAGATGAGCTGCTGCCCATCTCAAATCCTGTTTTAAGGTCAGGCCTTAGACACACTCAAGGCTGTCTCAGCAGATGGCTTTGCTTGGGTACAGTATCCATCCAAGATAGAGCCCTTCCCTTTTCTGGCTTTTAACTAGGTTTTTAAGAGAAAGAGGCTCACATCAGCACTTCACCAAGGAGAGAAGTTCTTTTAAAGTTTTCTACCCATTTTCTAGATTCAGCTTCTGTGGACTGAAGGAGATGCTTTCCTTCTCTCAGGAGGCTCCAGCACTATCTTGGGAATGGTGACTGGCCTGGACCTTCACCCTACTCTGCGAGGTCAGAGGCAGCATGCACTCACACACATGCACTTCAGACCCTCTGCTGTCAGCACTTGCCCACTGTGCCTGGGGACAGGCACTGGGAAGGAGCCTAAGGGACAGGAGTTCAAGAGTTTCCTGCTTACACTCAGGACCTCATCAGAGCCTTTAGCCCCTGTGGCTGGCCTGGACCCAAGGGCATGTGTCCCATATTTCTCTGACCTACATTTCGTGCTATAGGCCCTGAAGAGACACAGCCTTAGCACCAAGCTTCTTTACATCTCAGTGGGCCACAAGATGAGCCTGGAGACATCCGTGCACTTAACCTGATGCTGCTGCAGGTGCCAGATTCCAGAACCCTTGTACCAGGTGGGGTCCAGCACTTTCTCCTAAACTTCTCACCATTTGTCAGCTCAGTTGGGGTCACAGAGCAGTGGTTTGAGGACAAAAAGGCCCTGGGCTGAGGATAAGCCCATGAGCCCCTTGCTGAGGAACCTGGTGTGTACATATTGGTCCCTAGAGACAGGAGGGTAGACAGGAGGATGCAGAGTTCTCAGGAATTCTATACTGAGAATTCCCTGCCTGTACTTCAGAAGCCACTGTGCCCGACACTCAGCTTCTCCTTTACTTCAACCTCCTGCACCCAGGTACCAGGTTTTCTGGAGGATCATTTGATGTTATCTCTGATGGCAGGGTGTTCCACCAGTCCCCAATCAGGAGCTCAGAAGGAGCATTTCTTAGCTGAGGACACATGCAGGAACACTGGGGGAGAGCTCTGAGGAAGACTTATGGCATCAGGAACTCCAGGGTGTGGCTATACCAGGTACTCAGCACCTAAACTGGTGCTCAGAGGTCAGGGGATCAGCACTCTAATGAGCCAGTTGGCTCAGCTGAGAGGAACTCAGCCTGCAGCTGAGCACATGATGCCCACAGCTGTCTTTCACATTCAGTTATGATGAGGGCATGCCAGTCACATGCCAGTAAGTGTTCCACAGAAGCCATAAGGTGAAAATCTAAGGGAAGCCACGATCAAGAAGATGTCTGGCTCAGGAACAGCATTTGCAAAGGCCCTGGCTGGGGTAGGAGTTTGATTAGGCAGCTCAGCCAGATGACGGTGGGTGGGGGAGTGTATAAACAAAGAGGAGCCAGTTTGTATCTTAAGCTTTCAAATTGCAGACCTCACTGCAGGGATTCAGAAGCCAGTGTTCAGGGCTTTCAGATCTGTCTTTTGGGGCAGCAGCTCCCTGTGTACTACCAGGCCCTTGGGCCTTTGGCAGGAGTTGGGGATATTGTCTGTACCTGCCTTCCTCAGCACAGCCTTGGAGACTGCTGAGAGGTGGGGCAGAGGGACCAGAAGCCTCCCCTCTCTTTCCGCTAATTCTGATCTCCCAACTTCTGGGCCTGTTGCCTGTACTGAGTGGATGGAGGCAACCACCAAACACATTCTTTTGAAAGTGGGCTTCAGCCCTGCCTGGGCCTGATTGCAGGTGTGCAGAATGACCTCTAGGTGGCAACAGCAGCCTGCATACCACCATGGCTGTGTTCCTGGGGCAGCTTTGCAAAGAGGTGGTGGGTGAGTGGGCTTGTGGATGTCCACCAGCAAAAGCCTCACTCTCTCCCATCCAGGATGTTGCTGAAGTCTTGGGCTGAGCTGTCTAACCTGAGTGCATCCCCATCCCCAAGAGGCCTTTTCTCTTCCATTCTTTTGCAGTGGCCTAATAAGAAAAAATCCAGAAGATTCTCTCAGAGGCCCTCAGCCCCAGAACTCTGGATTTTGCTATCCCAGACCTGCTGGGCAGGTCTCTGTCCTCTTCTCAGCTTACCAATGAATGACCCCTGTTCTTGCAGCTGAGGTGTCAGCCACATGAAAAGTACTTTGTCCACCTAGAAATAGACAGGCTCATGTGCCTTGAGCTGAAGAAGAGCCCACCAATTCCTAAACTCACAAATCAGAGAAAAGCCCCTTGCATCCAGAAGCCCATGTCCCTGTACCTGCTGGGATGTGTATGGATCCTGCAGGCCTTGCATTTTCTTTCTGGGCCTATTGGCCTTTCAGCCCTCCTACATAATGTGAGAGATGGTCTTGGAGTTGAGTCTCCCTCCTACTGCTTGGTGGACACCTGGTCATAGATACTGCTGCATTGCCAGTGCCAGGTGCAAGTATTCCTGCCATGCTGGGCTGCTGCCTTCAGACATTCACTGCCCACCTCACCTACTTCCCCAGTGAAGCAGGAGCCATTTGAGGATTAGCTGCTGCTGTCCATGAGTCATGTGACCCCAAAGCTAAGCTAAACCCATCTGAGCTAGGATCATGGGGGCTTCTTGAGGCCAGGGTCCCAGTTGGGACTGTGCCCTGTTCCATATCCCTTCTCACCAGGGTCTTTCCCAGTCTCCACCTGTGACACACAAGCCCTCTTTCACTCTGATATCCTTGCTGAACATTCTATAAATGGCAGGAGTCACAGTTGGAATGACAGACTAGCTCTACTGGGAGTCCTCAAAAGAGAGTTGAGTGAAGTCTTCAGACTTCGCTCATGTGGGGAGCTGCTCATATAGAGAGGACCATAGGACCCTCTTCATCTGTTTCAGAGCCTCAACACTGAGGTTCTTGGAATCCCTGTCACCCACACACCAGTGGCTGTTGTTCCTAATATCTGGAAAGCTGGGCCTGAGGTGTGAAGGTATTGCAGACTGTTGGTCAGGAAAGGTGTGTCCAGAGTCTGGCTCAGAATCACCATCACATCTTACCAAGCTCTGTCTCCTTCAGGGTGACATCTGCTCTTGAGAACACATTTGCAGAACTCTGGGTCACTTCAGGCCATCTGCACAAGTGCAGAAGAGGTGAGCACTAGGGGAGGCTCAGGCTGCTCACAGGTGATTGCTTTCAGTGGCCAGCCTCTTTCTGCTGCAGTGTTGTGGCTATGAATTGGCCAGGAACACAGGAGAGGTCTCTAAAGGGGGAGGAGAGTGAGACAGACTCCTGGCTTTTTGGGAACTCTCTGGAAATAACTGACCCAAAACTTGTCTCCTTGCAGGGTTATCCCAGCTTCTCATGGTCCACTTTACATTCAAGGGACCCTGCCTTGGGTTTCACAGAAATGGCATGGCCTCTGGTAGCTCTTCACAACTAGCTATATCGCATGCAGCCTGGCCCTCTTTTCCTCATCTGTGAGGCAGCACAGTAGTTCTGATCCCAGGTGTCACAACACAGTCCTGTTGTGAGGACTGTAGATGGGCCAGCAAAGTCCTATGGCAGCCTCACCACGAGGCAGGTACTGGATTGGATAGTTGAAGAAATTCAGGCCCAGTATGTAAGTAAGCGGTAGCACAGGCTGCAGCAGCACAGGCTGCAGTGACAGCCTGGCTTGCAGGCCCTATTTCTGGCACTTCTTACTCCCTGAAAGAAACTGTGTGAACACCAGAGCTCTTCTGCTCATTCCATTCTATTGAATATAAACCTGCATCCACCTGCTCTGTCTTTTCTTTCAGAATTCATTTTTAACTTGTGCCCCACCAGCCATAGTGGGCCACAGTGGGGTTCCATGCTGGTGTGGTACTTAGGCCTGGACAGCACAAGTCATTCAAGAGCTGTGCATCCTCTGTGATTATTTCCCTTCTGTTCTCATTTCCTTGTGACTGTCCCTAAGCCTTATTAAGCTGAGAGACAGGCCACTGGGATTGCCCAGCTTCACAGTTGGAGCTGCCAATCTAAGTACAGGGTGGGCCTGTCAACCTCTGGGCAGACACATCCTCAGGCCTTCCAAGGACCACACAGTGTCTTCTGGGCTGGCTCTGGCATTTTATGGTAGCCCTTTCTCCATGTCATTACCAGGAACCAGAATGCACAGAGTCCTAAGTCATGACCCAAAAGAGGCCTGGGAGAGCCTGTAGACCACTAAGGACCACAGCAGAGGCCCCAGGACAGGCTTGGAGGCTCACAGGAAAAGCAGGGCCAAGCAGAGTGGAGAGAATTGAGTGCTGTGAGCACTTGGACTGCTGACTTCCCACTCTACCCTCAGGAAAGTAGCTATGAGGACCTCACCCACCAAACCACAGGTAGAGGCCCATCAGAACATGGAGGAGGATCCTGGACATGCCCATTGGAACACCTAGTATGGCCAGTGGCAGTCTATCCTATCCAGCACTGACTGGTGGATGTTGCCACAGTGCCCCAATAGGACAGACCTTCCCAGTGCCAGTTCCAGACCATAAAGTGTCTACAATTGCCCTCCTAGAGTATGTGAAGAGGATTTATGTTCATGTGCACAAGGGACCCAAAGCTGTGTGAATATCACAGCTCTCCTGCTCAGTCCATTCTTTGAATATAAACCTGCCTCCACCTGCTCTGTCTTTTCTTTGAAGGTTCATTTTTAACTGGTGCCGAACCAGCCATAGTGAGCCACAGAGGGAGTTCACATTGGTGTGGCCATGCTTCAGTACTCACAAGTCTGTCCTCAGCCTGGAATGAGGCCAAGGCATGGGCTGCCAGGGGTTCAGAGGATGCCAAACAGGAAGCCAAGTGAGACCCTGTGCCCACTGCCAGAGAGCTAGGGACACTCCTGCCACCCTCACCCAGAGGAACAGCCTCAAGCCCCATCTCCAATGTGGGAAGGCAACTTGTTCCCTGCCTAGCTGGCCACTTCCTCTCTTTGCCTGAGCTTGAAGTGGAAACTGAGAGGAAGGGCACAATGGATGGCCCACCTGTGACCTGCCTCATTCCCAGTCCTTCATGTACCAGTTTGCCCCCCAGACTCTAGGCTCCCAGAGTGGAGTTGGCAGAGAGTAGGTGGCTGCAGATCCTCTGGGACCCATTTCCCCAGTTCCAGATCAAGATGGAAGAAGGTAGTCAACAATGGAGAAGAGGAGGGAGGTGTGTCATCTTTAAAGAAATGGAGGACAGTGAAAAACCATGTCCCTGAAGTGCCCCAGTCTATTCCCAAGTCACATTAAGCCCAGACAAGAATTTCCAGGTAAATGCCATCCTGGGGGACACTGACTCTCACACAGGGTATATAAGGCAGACCAGAATTATCAGAATGAGCTGTTTTTTTATTTGTTTGTTTGTTTGTTTTTGCACACAACCTAGGACAGAAGCTTTTTTGGATGCTTGTCATGAAAGAATAAAAGCAGATGAAGGACTCTAATGATGTCACTGCTGTGGCCTGACAAGTAAACCCCTCTCCCTGGATGACTGGCCTGTGTTGGGGGCACCATGGAGATGAAAATTTCCTCTTGTTTTCCAGCTGCCATTGAACAAGTTATAAAAAAGAAAGATTTGCAGGAGGTATACCGGGGCAGGGGGAGGGGGCACTGCCTGTCCAACTTGCTACCCTGGGCTTTCTCCATGAACAGCTTTCAATACACCAATGTCACTGGGCATGGTGGCACACACCTGTGATCCCAGCAGCTCAAGAGGCTGAAGCAGGAGGATTGTGAGTTCAAAGCCAGCCTCAGCAACTTAGTGAGGCCCTATCTCTAAATAAAATATATAAAATATCTGGGGATGTGGTTCAGTGGTGAAAAACCCCTGTGTCCAATTCTTGGTACCAAAAAAAAGTACACCAATATCTTACATGCCATATGTGCATAATTCCTTGGGTCTCTCAGCAACCTGTCACATTACCCTAGTGCAGCTGGGCTGTGGACCAAACAAAAAGGCAGCAGGGAAAGAGACTCGGCTACATGCTGTGCATGATGGCTTCCTGCTGAGCCCAAGGGACAGCCCAACATATCCTGACTAGATATAGCCCAGATGCCAGGCCCCTCATGCAAGGAAGTGTGCATTGAGTGTTTAGGACCCCCTTGGGGTGGGTCTACAGTAGCCTCTGAGAAAGCTGACCACCAGCTCTCACTTAGAACCTGTTTTCCTCATAAGGTTTGGCAGACATTAGATGTGCAACTACAAATGAAGTCTCTTGAACATGCAGAAAATCCCCAGTAAGTGAAGTGGGGGTGAGCAGGAGTTTAGTCCCAGGCTGGGCCCAGGAAAAAGATGGTGGGCAGAGGGCTTGCACCTGTGCACTGAGCACCTGTTCATGGGTCAGCCTCTTAGCCAAGCCACCCAGTGGAATTCTGTCAAGGGTGCTAAGGAAACAGGACCATAGTGGAAGCACCCAGAACTGTCCTTCTAAAATGTCACTTCCCCAGGCAGACCTGAGCAAGGCTCTCCAGGAGACACATGACTGCCACAGGCTTGGGCAGGCATTGCACACACAGAGAGCCAGGAAAAAGGTGGAACTCTCACCCAAGTCCAGGGGTAGACACAACTTTGAGGACCCCTTCCCACTGAGGATTGGAGACATTTGCCTGTCCCTTAAGGAAAGAGGGCACCTAAGTTGACAGCAGAGGGCGCAGAGCCAGGTGGGGAGATATAGGGGCTCCATGGGACCTGAACAGAGAGCAACTAGTTGCAAAAGACACTAGCAGTGTCCAGATTCCTGCCTGTCTCCCCCCAGGTACTCATGGGAAAGCTGGCAGCTTCAGTCCAACCCCCTACCCCCAGACTCTGGGCTGCTTGAGGGGGTCAAGCTGGGGCCCCTTGGCCTCTTCCTCAACATCTCACTAGAGCCATGGGCCTCCTGGAGCTGACCCTTCAGGGCCTCAGAGCCAGCTCAGGCTGCAGGAGAGACAATCTACCTCTTAGATCCCTAGCACAGGTCCCCAGGGTGTTGCTCTCCTGCCTCCTCAGAAGAGGGTCTGAAGGGCTTTGCCTGGCGCTCTGTCCTGATGGGAACATCTGTGTGCAGGTTCTAATTCAGATTTTTGCTCTGTGTGCTGGGATAAGTTACTTCACCTCTGTGTGTCTCTTTCCCCATCAGTGGGATGCTAGGATCAGTGTCTCCAGAATAAGCTGTGTGTTTGGGGGGCCAGAGGGGGTGTCTGCACTTTTCCCTCCAGGCACAGTGTCCCAGCTGTAGACACACCTCTCTTTCCCAAGAAAGCTGTCTCTAATCCCTCATGAAGGTCTTGGGACACCACCAGGGGCCTGTGTGGGATGGAGGCTCACCGACCTGGCCCACCTACCCCAGCAGCAACCCAAGCAGCCCAGCAGTTCTGCACTCCCCTGACCAGGCACTTGGTGGAGTTTTGTCAATTACTAATGACAGCAGAGGTGGCTGCACTCACATGTTGGTGAGTGGCAGGTGGGTGGTGGGTGAGAAGTGTGGAAAAATGGCACAGCCTGGTCCTTGCCTCCCAGCCAGGGGACCAAGCCCCTCAGCTTCTGAAACCAGAGGTCAGTGTGGGCTGGTGGTGAGGTTCTGCTTGCCTAGCTGGCTCCCTGGCTTTCTTAGGCTCCTCCCCACCTTGCAGAGGGAAGCCTTGTTAGTGGCAGGCCAGGGGAGCAAGCTGAGGGCCAGAAAAGAACATAAAGACCAAGGGCACCTGCAGGAAGGGAAAGACAACATTGGGGGGCCTAGACCCAGGAAGAGACCTGGCTCTCTAGGCTACCACCCAGGCTGCAGGGATCTGGGCATGGAAGGCAGCTTGGGTGCTTTGGATTTTGTTTTTGGTGATTAAAATTTCATTTGTGTTTTGTTCTAAACAAAGTCATAAATGTGCACAGTTTGGATGATCAGATAGTTCTGTAGTGCTTGGGATGGAACCCATCTCCTCTTCTGTAGCTCCCTATATTCACCATCCTTCTTCTGGTATTTAGACTGGTTCCTTTAATATTTACTTCTCAATAGCAATGCTGCTTCTGCTTTTCCCTTTTCTTTTCAGATTTAGAAATTACCCATCAACATCCCACTGTGAAGAGCCAAAATTTGTTCTCTCACAGAAGCCAAATGCACACACATGTGTGCACACACACAGCACAGTCTTCTTGATTCCTCCCCTCCTCATGAATCAAAATTCAGTGTGTAGGGAATGTTTCCTTGCATACATTGCTCACTGCTGAGTAATGTGTAGTAATTAATCTCTGTACAACTTCTTGGGTTTTTTTTTACTTAATA
This sequence comes from Spermophilus citellus, assembly GCF_964194105.1. Lineage (NCBI taxonomy): Eukaryota > Metazoa > Chordata > Mammalia > Rodentia > Sciuridae > Spermophilus > Spermophilus citellus. The sequence goes on along the minus strand of NW_027673113.1, from coordinate 615,049 downwards.
ATTGCCTCATTTGGGGGGGGGATATTCTCTGTTTTCTTTACTTATTTATCCCCAAACCCTGCCATGGATTATGAATCTTCTCGTATTGAAAATATCAGGCCATCTATGCACTAATATTTTTCCTGGAGCTTCCAAGTTGTCCCAATGATCTGCCCTCCAGGAACTTCTGCCCCTGTCCTGCTGCATGGCACAGGGTGGATCTGTACGACCAACAGAGGATGGCAGAAGCCATGGCTCTCTCCCTGGTGCCAGGTTTAGGTTACAAAGCACACTGTATCTCTTGTCTTGGTAGTGGTCATATTCTCTCTCTCTCTCTCTCTCTCTCTCTCTCTCTCTCTCTCTCTCTCTTCCTATCTCTCCATCTTTTTCTCTCCTTGTCTCTCTCCTCTTTATCTCTCTCCCATTCTCTCTCTGTCTCCATTTCTCCCTCTCTCTTTCTCTCTCTCTCCACCTTTCCTCTTCCTCTCTGCTTTGCTCTCCCTCTCTTCTTTTACTTTCTTCCTTTCTTTCTCTCCCTCTTTCTCTCTCTTTCTCCCTGTCTTTAGCTACCTCTCCCTTTTTCTGTCTCTCCTCTCTTCCTCTCTGACTTCTTCTTTCCCTCTTGTCATTTGCTTTGAGGGAGATCACCTGCCCCATCATGAGCCACTCTGTGAATGGGTTCACTTGGCTAGGATTGTAAGCATCTTGCCATTAGCCATGCTAGGGTACAGTTTTGGAAATGGTATTTCAGCCCCCCTCAAGACTTGGGAGGACAGTGCCCTGGCCATCCTCTTAGCTGCAAGAATCCCCATGACACACAGAGAAAGAGTCTTCCACCATTCTGCTTCCAAATTTCTGTCCCCCCAAAACTGTTTGTTAGTAAACCTTTGTTCTGGGATAACTCATTACACAGCAAAAGATTAGTAACACAGAGCCATTTGTCTTTAAGCACTCACATGTCTTTGTCACATTCACACTTGCTGCACCAGCAGAAACTTCCTTCTGCGCCATCCTGGTAAGTTCTCCCATCAGCTTCTGGGTGGATTCCCTCCTTCCTACATCCCACACAGCCCTATATTTTGGACAGCTCTCTGGTTTTATCCTGAGTGGCAAGAGTACCAGCCCACCCTTCCCTGCCTCAACCAGCATCCCAGCCCTGATCTTCCAGAAGAAAGGCCTGAAAGTGGAGCTGTTTTTGTTGATTTCATGAGTTCCTAAAGCACATGGACACATTACTTCAGATGTCTGTCAACAGCCTTGATATGAACAGCATGGTTGCATGTTGAAAACCCAGCTGCCTAGAGGGCCTGTTGGCTCCTCCTCTGGGCACACAGTTTTAGGTGGTTTGAGCCCACATGAGCTACCCAGATTTCTGTTACTGTGGTAAAATAAGTGAGACAATTACCTTAAAAAGAGGGCATTCATGTTTTCCAGAGGTTTTAGTTCATGGTCACTTGGTCCTGTGGCATGGTGTTCATGGTCACCACAGGTCCATGATGGGCCTGTGGCAAGGCAGCACATCATGGAAGGAATGAAGCTGCTCACCTCATGGCATCCAGGAAGAAAACAGGAAGAGACCAGGGGCCCACTCTTCCCTAAAGAGCACACTCCTATCAACCTAGGACTCCTATTAGGCCCACTCTCTACAGGTTCCACTACCTCTGGATAGAACCATGGGCTGGGGACCAAGCCTAACACATGGGCCTCTCAGTGACACTCAAAGTCCAAACAATGGCACCACTGGGCTGGGCTGTCTGCCTAGACTGCAAGATGCTGGTCAACCTCCTCCACCTTCACTGCTTTTCAGCTTCTGTTATCTTCCCCTGTCCATGGCTCCCAGCATGAGCAGCAGACCCCTGAGCACAGAGTGGAGCCATCCTCAAGCACACTTGGTCCAGGCCTATCTTTTGACCAGGTTGTCATCCTCCCTGGGGATTCCTCACAGTCTCTCATGGGGGTGAATCCTGGAGCAAGAATGTTCAGGTGTACAAGCCAAGTCATCCTGTGTATGATCAGAACTCTAAGTCACATGTGACAGAAACTACCTGAAGCAAAAGTGAGTCCTGTGTGTTGACTCCAGGGTGAGTCTCTCCAGGGCTTACTGGCCTCCTGGCTCTTCACCATCCCTGACCCATGGGGGTTCAGCAGAAACTCCAGATTTCCTCCTTCCTGCATCTAGTGACCTCATGCATGTGGATGCTGTAGCTGAATGGCTCCAGCTAAAGCCAAAGGTGGTGTGCCTTGACTGGCCCAGCCTGTCACAGGCCTTTCCCTGAGCATGTCACTGTGGCTTGGGGTGGCCAGAGCCAGGGTCAGAGCCAGCCTTCACCCACCCATGGAGATGGGGTTTCTCAGTGTAAAATCAAAGCTCTGTTGCAAGAGAAAAAACAACAGGTGGGGAAACTGAGGCTGGGGCTTTTTACAGAAGTATAGAAGCTCCAGGGACTCATGAAGCTTTATTCTGAAGGCCTAGTAAGGCACCGTCTCCTCCCACTAGCACCCTGTCCCATCTCCTGGTAATTCTCTTCCAATGCCAGCAGGGAAAAGTGTGTTTAGGGCCACATTATTAACTTGCCAATCTCATTTCTGGGACACAAATGCTAAAGGCTTAGACGATCCACTTGGCATATAATGAGATCTCCAGGACAAGTTACTTGGGAAAATGTCAGGCAGGATCCATCATGCTCATAGGGAGAGAGATCCAATCAACTAGAGCAACAATTGGATTCAGCCTCCAGCAGGGCCAAGAAGGAGGGCAGGGCCTCACTGTTCCCTTTACTGGAGCTAGGAATGCTGGGTATGCACTCTGGTGTCTGCTACCTCATTCATTTCTTTGTCACCTGCCCAAATGAGTCGTGGCTGAAAGAGGGGAATAACAGAGGACAGAGCAGTGCTGAGGAGGGACAGATGTTCAAGCAGGTGGGCAGAGATCAAGTGCCAGACTCAGCTCTTGCCTCTCTGGCCAGAAAAACTCATGTGTTCTGGGTGCCTGGGATGTGTCTCCCAGATGAGGACCAGGGACCACCCTCACATACCCTACCCATGGCTTTGCCCATGGTAGAGCCCCAGCACCCCCTCTAGTGCAGTAGATAACCCCACCCTGGTCTACTGAACAAGTGATTGAGAGCTACCAATTCCCAGCTCCCCAGCCTTATGTCTATTCGTGATACTGACATATGGTACCTCCACATGGATCCACTGGTCCAAGGATGCTGCTAATTGAGAGAGTGAATCATGTCCTCATTAGATCCCTGCTGAAGCAGAACAAATGTAAGATGCTAGGGAGCAGAGGGCAGCCTAAGGGTACTGTGTGTGTCTGCATGCAGCGTTGCAGGGGTAAGGGAGGAAGGAAGGGAGAACATGGGCAGGCTGCAGGCTTGGCAGTGGGTTCTGGGTCTCAGAAGACTCCTGGGCCTCAGTTGATGAAGTCCTAAGGAACTGGGTTGGCCATCCTGGCCCAGGAAGGCTGGTTGTAGCAAGAGCTCAGCTGACAGCAGGCCCCATCATCTCCCTTCATTTCACACCAAAGAAATGTTGAGCCAGTGACCATAGATGCACCAGAGGCTCAGCAGCCCAGCAAATAAGGCCCTAATATGTTCTAGTTCTTTCTCCAACAAAGACGTTCTATCTCATATTGAACCAAAGTCCTGAGAGCTCTAGACCAGAGTCTTCTGTATTTATTGGGGGTGGCCTGGAACCGTATCAGTGATTATGGTATTGCTACTCACCAGTGCTTTCCCCACCAGGCCCCCATTCCATTCTGTGGTCCCTCCCCAGTGCCCAGCTGAGGATTAACCACCAAAAAGCCCTACTCCTGGGACTGGAGAGGGCAAAGCTGAGACAAAAGTTAGGGTCTCAGGGTCCTAAGCAGCCTTTCCTCCCCACACAGGTCTGGAGCTTGCTGCCTGGAAAGAGGCTTCTTCACCAACTGTCCACGTGCATCCTAGATGACCAGTGGGTTTGAGATTCATGGCCACCACCTCCCAGGAGGTGTAGGATCATGGTCCCCTGACCTAGTATGACCATCTGCCCCTGCAGTGATAGGAAGTTAGAGGAGATGGAGATGGGATCCAGGACATGAAAGGCTAGGATGCTCAGGCTGTCTAGGGGAAGTGCTGGGGGTGGGGCTTGCCCTTGTCTCCAACTGAGCTTCTGAACCTCTGGGACACTAGAAAGCTCAGGATGCCCTTCCATTGGCCTGTGCTTGCTCTCTGTGAAGTGGCAGTCTCATGGGGTATGACTGAGGGTTTCACCTACTCCTTCTTGGCAGGGGTAGATCTGGGGCCTGGAACTAGCACCCCAACACTGTGGGCTTTTCCCAGGGAGTCAAGCAGGGGCAGAGTCTTATCCCTCAAGGGTGTAGCCTGCTAGAGAGGTGCCCTCATCAACTCCCTCCAGGCAGCTGGAGTGAAGGGCTACTGCCAAGACAGCTCTGACTCCAGGTCCACCAGCACCATTATTCTAGCCCTGTTGGGCCATCTGGGTGTTCTGACTTTTCCAGCCTCACCCTGGACAAGGTGCTTCTGTCCCAACAGAATGTTTGTGGGGTCTCTGCCCCTGGCCCTGGCCCTGGCTGACAGTGTTCACATCTGTTGCAGGTGCTGGGCCAACCACATGTCAGGCACTGCTGTGCAATGAGGCATCTGCTGCTACCATCTTGGGGCAGATGACTGCCAGTGAGCTAAGTGTGTAAAAGGGAAGGGATGCCATAGGAACCATTTCTTGCAGGGAGAATGGGGTGGAAGAGGCAGACACCTGCTATCTGGGGAAGCAGGGACCACATCTAAGGGAGAGTTCTGGGATCACATGGGCTCCAAGGTTGGGGTGGCCCAGAAGCCAGATCCTAGACACAGGTAGCTTGGGCCCAGCCTCAGAGAGGGTGCAGGACCCTGCAGGAAAGGATTGGCATGCCCTTGTCATGCCTGGTCTGGTGGTCTTAGGCATGTCCCTTCTCTCTCAGTTCTTCAGGGCCTGAAAGAAAGTGTTGGTGTCTTCAGGTGCTTTCATTTCCTGATCCCTGAGCTTGGAAAGATAGGGGCTTCATCAGCACACACATGCTTGCCGTCTGCAGGGTCCTCTGGCCAGGAAGTGACAGGACCCCAGCAACCCTACTAGACTCCCCTCAGGGTGTGCAGGAAGGGCCTCCACCCTGCATCCAGAGGCTGAGGCTCCTACAGAGCTTTAAGTGGTGGTCATTGAGGTCCCCATGCAGAGCAAGACCCTTTGTCAGCTTTCCTCAGCCTCCTAGGTTGCATCAAGAACCACATGGTAAAGGGTATGGCCAGGATGCTGGGCAGGAAGCTGACTGAAATATGAGATCCTGCCTGCTTTGTTTGCCTGCAAAGCCAGTCCACTGGACCCAGAAACCCTCAGTGATATTGGGCCCCAAGGAAAGAGAGGTGTGAAATTTCATCAAGGAAACAGCCCAGTCACCAAAGCCTTGTTTTGGTTGGGAAGGTCTGAGGCTGGAAATAAGGCCCCATGGGCACCCCCAGAGTCCCTGCTGTAGAGTAATGCCCACTCAGGCCATGAGGGCTTCTCCTTGGTGACAGAGAACATGGCAGGATAGCCTGTACTCAGTCCTAATGTGCTGGACTTGGAGTCCTGGGCTCTCAGCCTTCTGTAAACAGCACACCACAGTAAGACCAGCCCCTGATGCCTTAAACAGACAGGAAACTGGGGCTAAGAAAGCCTGAGTCACTTGCCCAGGTCACTCAGGGCTACTTATTCTCAAGCTGCACTATGAATCTAGGTTCTGATCAGCTTCCATGCAGCCCAAGGTACGTAGACCTGTAACACCAGATCAGAAGAGCCTACATTCTCTGGATGGTCTGCCAGCTGCATCCAGAAGTCCAAGGGAGCATGGCAGGTAGACCCATTTCCCCTCTTCCCACCTTTCAGTAACCTACACCCAGCCACTGACCATGTGCCAGAGGTCTCTGCCTGCCGTGACTCAGCCCAGCTGTTACTCAGCCTCCTGTTTGCTGGTTCCTGCCTTTTTTTAACTTTTCAAAGTATGACTTCACCACTGAGTCCTGGCAGGGTGACTTCTGCAGCACTGGCAGGTCCTCCTCTCAAGCCTCAGTCCATGCATGCCCAGGAGTGTCCTTGGCTTCCTCTCACCAAGTGGCTGAGAATTAGATGCTGGGATGAGGCATCCTTGGACTCTGGTCCTGGACAGACTGTCACCCCCAGGGCCAGCAGTCTGTTCATAGTCACCCTCCCTAGGTGCCTCCAAATCCAAGGACCCAATCAATGTCTGTGACATTGTAGATTGGAGACCAAAGGCCAGAAACCCTCCAAGGGAGGAGCACCCCAGAATCCCCTTCCAAAGAAAGAGGCAAGAAATGGGGTTTGTCCTGGGAAGTTTCAAGAGGTGGGTCAGTGCCATGAGAGGCTGGGGCGTCATGTGGATAAGGGCTGTCTCTGGGGGAAGGCAGCTTCCCTGAAACTCAGCATGGGCATTAAAGGCTGCTGTTTTGTTAGGCACTGAGCCTCCTGTCCTTAGGAACAAAGCATGGAAGGACAGCCCTGATGCAGATGGGATCCTTCTCAGGACTGAGCCCAGCATGGTACAATTGGTGGAGTGTTAAAACTGGAGGTTTGCCATGTTGAAGTTGAGGCCTGGGTTTAGTCTATGTGGACTTATTTAGGATTCGTGTCTCTCCTCATTCCGAAATGGACTTATTGTCCCCCTTGAGGGCAGTGCTCTGGTGCCAATGAGACAATGTGGGAGCCATCAAGTGTAGAACCCAGTTCTGATACCTGTATCTTGAAGGTTCTCCACCTCTGAGAAGATTTGCTGCCCACAGGGGCCTGCTGAAAAGCAGTTGCCCTACACTCCACAGGAGATCTGGGAGGAGAAAAAGAACTGCTTTGGTGACAGGTAGTGAAGGATTCACTATGTTTTAAATGCAAAATCACAATAAAATGCAAGCAATTCATAGGAAATAAAATTTTACATGACCAAAAAATGAGACATTTGTTTTACAAATATCTACTCCCAGTCTGTGGTTTGTTTCTTCATTATCTTTTCTCTTTTTCAGACCATAAGTTATTGATTCATTGATTGATTCATGCATTATTTATGATGAGATCTCATTTTGTTGCCAGGCTTTTCTTAAACTCCTGGACTCATGCATTCCTACTACTTGAGTCTCACGGGTTCTTAAAAGTTTTAAATTTTATCAAAGTCCCAATTTACCAGTATTTTCTTCCATGGATTACATGTTGATATTGAATTAAAAAGCTACTGTAAAATGCAAGGCTACCTAGATATTTTCTCATGTTATTTTATAAATGCCTTGGAGTTTCATTTTTAAATTTAGATTTACAAATTTAACTCATAGAAGTAAAGAGCAAAATGATTGGTATCAGATACTGAGCTCAAAACAGACACATCCACCAGTGGAATATCATAGAAGACACTGAGATAAATCCACACATGTAGAATCATCTAATCCTTGACAGGATGTCAAAAACATACATTGGAGAAAAGACAGCCATTTTTAACAAATGGTGTTGAGAAAATGGATAGCATATGCAGAAGAATAAAATGAGACCCTTGTTATATATTTAAAAATAACTAAAAGTAAGTTTAAAATGTTTCACCACAAAAATATAATAGATGAGCAATGAACTAGATAGATAATATTAATAAGCTTGACTTTTGAATCATTCTATATTTTGTGTGTGTGTATACATTCACTGCCATATTATCTCACACCCATGCATAAAATATGCCTCATGACAGTTGCCATCACTGCCTTGTATGAGCAGCAATCTTTATTTTTAATGATCATCACCATTACACAGAGGACCCAAGGTCAGAGCAGGTTCATGGGTTAATGTGGGTCAGGATTTGGAGTTGGCTGTCTTGCTCCATATGTTGGTTCCTACTCTAGACATTTCATCTTAAAACATGGGTCTGATTGTTCATGGCACAGTGGATAACTGAAGCCCACTACAACCATGGAAGAGGCCGTGTGGAAGAGTTTGGAAGAATGGCAGCACACAAGCAACTTTGATCAGATGATCTTCTACAAGACTGCAGAAGTGGGTCAGGTTTCAGGGCCAAGACCCAAGTGTTGGAGGAGCATGGTTTGCACAGCAGGGTTTGGTACAGTCTATCACACACCTATGTGTTGGCTTCAAGGCATCTAGCTCTCTAAATAGCGGTTCCCTCTAGCTGGTTGACAGGGCATTCTCTTTGCAACAATCCCAGCACTACAGCCTCTATACTCCAGATTCCAACTCTGCCTTGAGGTTCAGGGTCAGGATAGAGAGGAGTAACTGGCCCAGTAACAAGGTCTCCCTCTGCTTTCTTGGCTCTGCAGAAAGGAAAAGTTGCATTATCCTCATTCAGGCCACCTGCCTGGGAACTGGCACCTGTGTACAGAAATGAGTTGGTCATAACTCATGAAAATAGCCACTACTTCAACATGATATTCCAGAAGAGGGTGGCAGTGGGGAGTGCTTGGTCAGGGGAATCTAGCTCCTCAGATGCCCCAAGGACATGTATCTGGTCTTTACTGTATTTACTGTATTTACTCTATGTAATCTCTGCCATTCTAACAAGAAGAGAAAGAACCGGCCCTCATTGGAAGCAACCCAATGTTCTCAGATTAGCTTATTCTTTCACATGACCCCTCTTGTGCCTTCCTTCCAAAGCTCATGGTCCTAGCCTCAGTATCCTTGAATTGGGTCAGGACCCCTGGTGTTCCCTGATATAAATAACATCTCTAACCAGTTTAACATCTTATTAAGAAATACTAGAGTGTAGAAAAACTTTGCTAATATACAAAAGTTGATTAGATAAAGGTCCCCAACTGAGGTTCAAATCATCATCAGTTGATTTTTTGGCTAAACTAGACATTTGATGTCTAATTTCCTCTTAACTCTAAAATTAAATAACATATCAACATTCTAGGATAACTATAAGAATAAATACACAAACCATCACCAACATCTGCCTGGTACAATGCTCATGAACACATACTGTATTTTATCACAATATAATCATTGCAGATTATATATATATATATATATATATATATATATATATATATATATATATATACACACACACACACACATATATAAATTTTTTGGCAAAAACTGCTATGTTACCTCATGTAAAGCTTTAAAAATATTGTACTGGTATTACCTAAAAATCATTTATTACTGAACTGTATTTGGTGCAAGATTAGGATGTACAGATACTTCTGAATATATGTTAATGTGGTGGTGACACTTATATGGTGAGATATGGTACTTTGGCACTTAATGGTGAACCAGCTACTAATCACTACTTCTCTTTTTATATAAAGTCAGAATAGTGGTAATGCCCACCCTTTCAGATTGATTGTTGTTTAGTAATATTTATAAGTATTATTGTCATCTTTATTGTCATACTTCTCTATAGAATGGCTAAATGAATTGGAACAAGAATCAAATCTGTACTTACCTTATTCTCTTTGTAAAATGATAATGAAGCTTATTAACTCATATAATAATATATTTTAGGAGTTGTGAGCAGAAAAAAACTTTTAATAAAATAGGATGGAAGAATAAATATATCATCAGGGCAAGTACTATGAGAAATTTTAACTTTGTTGACATTTTTGCATTGTCTATATTGGGTATAATAATTTTTCTATTCATATATAACAAGCTGTTTTCCAAAATAACAAGTTAAAACACTAAAAATTATTAACTTACATTGGGTCATTCTGTCAGAAATTTGAGAATGAATAAAGTGGATGCTTTGCCTCAAAGTCTCTCACAAGATTACTGTCAAGATGTTAGCAAGGACTATACTCAACTCATGTTTAATAGGATGGAAGACCTGCTTGAGATGGCTCACTCAAATGGAGGAGGACTTCATTCCTTACCACATGACAACTGGTTTCTTTGACAGTAAATGATACAGAGAGCAAGATGGAACATTCATTATCTTTTACGAGTCAGCTTTGGATGGCACACTCCTATTCATTTTTTTTTAAGTCAAAGAGACACAGATTTTATTTTACTGTTATATTCAGCCAGGGCTGGCAACCTTTTTTGTAAAAGGCAAGACAGCAAAGATGTTAGGTTTTGCAGGTCATATTATTTAGTCTCTGTTTTGTTTTGTTTAGCAACCCTTTAAAAAATATAAACCCATTCTTGGCAGGCTTTAAAAGAAGGCAGCTATATGCCAAAATCAGGCACATAATCCACAGACCCTTATACAGAAGAAAGGCAGTTCTCAACTACTAACTCTCCCAAACACAACCACCTCTCTTGCAATTTTAAATAATTTCAGATACAGCAGGAATTAGGGGTTCAAAAGACTGTAAGTAGAAGATCTAACTTTTCAAAAAGTGAGTTGATAGCTCAGAGGGCCCAAGTGACTTGCTTATTATACCATAAAAGCCAAATGGACACTTTCTCTCCTTCCCTTTCCATTTCTGGAATGCTTGTTCAAAGCTGAGGACTTCCTTTAAAATAAAGTACATTGGAGCTTTACTGCATTCGCAGCTTAAAATATCTGTATAACCAAATATTTTTTTCACACATTCTTTTTAGCATGTTCAAGAAATTCACACTAAAATAAGAATCATGGAAAATCTGTAATAATTTTTTTTAAAAATATTGGGCTAGTAGGAAGCTTAAGGAGGCTCAGAATTCAGTGCAGCCAGGTGGGGCAAGCTGGCTTCTGAGTGGGAGCCTGAGCAGGCTGCTGGCTGGAGGGGCAGTGCAGGATTCTGAACATTCCAGAGGGCAGAGTAGGTGTCAGCCAATGCTCCTCCCCGAGTTCTCCTAGAACACACAGGGCTACCGTGCAAATGCCTTAAAGGAAGAGTCCGATCCTGACCATCCAACATTTACCCTCTTACTGTAACATTGAATTACCAATTACTTTAATGCCACTTCCCAGAGTTGATCATGTGTAAAAACCAGAACATTCTCATTTTTCTTCAAATGGTAAAACTAAAGTTATTCTTTGTATCTGAGTTTCTAGTTGTTACCCATAAGCATTTCTAATTAAAAGCTACTTTTATTATAAATGAAGAGATTTTTTGAAGCAAAAACAGAAATATTTGAAACAAACTTTACCTAAATTTAGACCATGAACTTTAAAACTACATTAAATAAGTTTACCACTCTGTACCACAAAACCATTTCATGGGTGTCAATTCTGTATATAAGGTTTGAAACCTCTTGGACCTTTTAAAATATATAATATATAAATCTGTAAATTATTATACAGATTTTATCAATATTATTTTGACACATCATGTACCATCCATCTTAAGCAGCAGTATCACCTACCAACCCCTGAAATACCACAATTCCATCAAGTACAGATTCACCCAAAAATTTCATTTTAGATATGAGTGAATATGTTTTCACCATACCCTGTTCTTACATATCAGGTAAGAAGAATTTGATTTCTTTAAGATTCAAAACAAGCATGTTCTCTTCATTAAAAAAGATTAAAGAAAAAAATCATCACTTCTTAATGATTCATAAACCACTCCTAAGTCTCCTTTTTATTCTACTGTATTTAAAAATTGTTCTTCCTGAAGTTTCAATTTAAAGTCCTCTCTGATTCTTTCCAGCAATTCTGGTTTAAAAATAACATCCAATGCAGTCATTGCTAGAGCCTTGGCTGTTCGCAAAGTGTAGAACTGAGCTTCTTGTGATCCTGCAGCTTTAGTGTACTCTTCAGTATGATTCAAGGCGTTGGATCCAATGTAAAAATATGGATGAATTCCAGGGACCACAAAAGAAACATTTCCCAAATCGGTAGATCCTGAAGTTTCATTCAGCATTGTATCTTCTGAAATGAACTCCATTCCCAGCTTTTCTCCATTCTCCATGTAAGCTTTCCATAGGCTCTTGTTGGGTAGAACATTGTAATAATCATGTGCTCCACCTTTAATTTCTACTGTGCACCCTGTAGCCAAAGCTGCAGATCTGAAGCAATCTTCTGCCTTTTTGGTCAAAACTTGAAGTTCTTTCAATGAGGGTGCACGGAAGTAATAAATTAATTCAGAGTAAGAGGGAATGATATTTGGTTTTACACCACCATTTTTTATTATACCATGAACTCTCCAGGTTGGTTTCATTTGCTGTCTTAACACAGACAAATTGTTGTAGGCAAGAACAGCAGCATCTAAGGCATTGACTCCTTCCCAGGGGTAAGCAGCAGCATGAGATGCTTTTCCATAGTATTTCACAGTCACATCATGTTCGGCCACATCGGGTAGATAAGCAGCATTCTCTTGGGATGGATGGGCCATGAAAACAACATCGAGGTTTTTAAAAGCTCCTGCTTCAATTAGATCAATTTTGCCACCACCATCTTCTTCTGCAGGGGTTCCCAGGACACTTATCTTCACCGACGGAGGAGGCCCAGGGAGGCTCTCTAGGGCCCCCCTCAATCCCAGAGCGGCCGCCGCCCCAACCTCGGCTCTGAGGTTGTGAACGCAGGTGTGGCCGATGCCGGGCAGCGCGTCGTACTCGCAGAGGAAGCCCAAGTGCAGCGCGCACCGCGTGGCGCTCCGTGTCTCCCATTCCGCGCGAAAGGCGGTCGGCAGCTGATAGTGCGGCTGCACCACCCAGGAGGCGGCCGGCTGCTCCTGCTCGAAGAAGCCCGTCAGCACACGGTGGGCACGGTGTTCCTCGTAGGCCAGCTCAGGCTCGCTCCAGATGGCTTGGCTCAGGGCCCCCAGCCGCTCAGCCGCCTCGTCCATACGCTCCTCCGCGCACAGTTTCAGCAGCTCCAGCTCTGAGAAGCCCCGACCGTCGGCCGCTCCCCTTCGGGTTTCATCGTGCCCAGGTCCCGAAACCCTTCAGGACTCGGCCCGGACGCTCAACTGCACCGAGCGCCCCGCCGCACTTGCTCCTCCTATTCATTTCTTACTGATTACACAAGCCATCACTATTTGTTTTTGAAAAAGACAATGGGAGGGCTGGAATGGGAGATGGTGACCAGGAGTGCCTTCTTGGAGGTTGACAATAAGGTAAGCTTACAAGATAAAATATTTTCCTTGCTATAGTCTTAGTCAAAATCACTTTGAAAAACAAAATGTAGTACTTTTATTCAAATCAGATGACTTAACTTGGATAAGTAAACTTTCCATGTTGAGTAAATAATCTTTAAGTCTAATTTTAATATGTGAAAAATAGGAATGAAAATACTTGCCTTTTTCTGAGTGGATAATAATACTGTCAACCAAGATTGGGAAGGTCTTGTCATAGAATAAATGTTTGTTCTCTTAAGCCCTATAGAACACTACTAGTGCAGTCAATGCTAAATAAAACTTTAAAGAAAGTCATCCTGGAGGACACGTGTTTGTTTCATAACTGCATTGAGTATTCAATACAAAACAAAATTTTTAATGTTAAGGAACAAAAACACATAAAAACATAACCGTTTTTCAATTTACTCCTCATCCTACTTCACTTCTCATATTTTTAGTATATCTCATAATATATTCCCCTCGAAATCTATTTACTGAATTTGCACTTAAGCTTTATATAAAATCTGATTAATATATTAGCATCCATATGTAAAAATGTTACTTACTTTTGCCTAGGCCAGCGGGAAAATTATATAATTATGTAACTTACTAAAACTCATTTATATTGTGACAAGAAAAAATACAGAAGTATAAAACTAGAGACAACAATAAAATATTTTATCGGGTAGATAATTATGCCTATTATTCCCATCAATGACTCTCCACCCAAGTTAGCATCTATTATGTGTAATTTAACTTAAAATATCTCACTGTAAACAGAATTAAAAGTTAACTTTAATTTGTATTCCAGGAAAAGGTATTTAACATTTAATATTCCTGAAGAAATTGGTCCACACTAAAGAAATAACAACAGCAAGCAGGAGCATCAACGGAAATATTATCACCAAATATTTTTTTTTCTTTGTCAAAACTTTGTGGCATTCAAGAAAATGTGATTGGAAAGAATGTATAATAAGGACTATGAACAGATTATTTCCTTTACTTAGAATGATCACTATAACTAACTTACTCATCTCATTCAAATCTTGGTTCAAAACTTATTTTCTCAACATGGAGGCTCTGAGCACGCTATCTCAAGTTCTTCTATTTCTTCCCATCAATCTTAGTCTTCCTAACATAGTTCTAATTTCTCTCTTTTTCATATTATTTGCTGTCTTTTATCACACTTTCAAGCTCAATATACTTATTGTCTGATTTTTTTCCTGCTCCTTTCACAAAGGCATACATTTTTGCCACTCTTTTTAATGCTTGCTTCCACTTCTAGGAGTACCTCTCAAAGAATAGTTAATAAATATTTTCTTGGATAAATAAATAAATACATACTTAAGTGCTGCATTACTCTCTGAACTATTACATAGTTTTATACCAAAATCCATGTGTGCTGGGTATCTGTGGTTTGTGGAATTTTTACCTTACACTTTAAAATTGTCTTTTTTTTTTTCTTCCTGGTGTTGGGGATAAAACCCAGGGCCTTGTGCATGTGAGGCAAGCAGTCTACCAACTGAGCTATATCCCCAGCCCTAAAATTGTCTTTTATTATCACTTTTTGATGAATTTTCCTGGCTTACAAATATGCCTGAGGTAGTAGACAGTGATTAAGCATACAAGTCTTCTATTAAATAAGATATATCAAACTTCAGTGTATTTTTTTAAAGGCAGAGAAGTCTGCTTATATTGCAGAATGTCACATCAGTAAGCCTCAGAAGGAGCCCAGTAGTCAAAATAATAATCAAACATTACAGATCATTTCCATACAAGGGTCATATGTTACAGTTTGAGAAATATTCTGAGCTGATGGAACAGTGGTTACGATGAGCCCTGACTCAGAGATGAACATTTTCACAAATCTTTAACTAGTCAAAGTATAATAAATTTGTTTGTTTTACATGGATAGAGTAAAATAATAAAGACAAGTAATTATTTCTGGTACATTTACTTATCCCTCATACAGATTTGGTGGTAAATAGCTATATAATAACTAACCAAATTATTTGTTAGATAGAAATTTTTCTTGGTTTTGACTGCTTTTTGTCAATAAGTGAACTTCACATTCTACTTCAAGAGTAAACTTTGTAATTACCCATAAATGTGAAATTTAGACATAGTAATTAAAACCTAGTCATTCATTTTCCAGACCTAAACATTATGTAAACATAATTCTATCACACTGCTTCAGCTATATTATCAATTCAGACTTTCATCTCAATATATGTAACTATTTACAAAGTTGTTATGTTCTTTTTTTTTCAGTCTAAATTCCCTTTTATTTGCACCAGTGATTATTGTGACCAAACTCCACTGGAAGTTGTCAATTAATCTTTCTGTTGCAAAAGACAATTTGTAATTTTTGATATACACAAAATCTATATATCTGTCCTAAAGTAATTTACCTACATAGAAAATTTGAACTACCAAGAAAGTTAAAGTAAAATAAAACAAAACATAAAATAAAAATAAAGCCATTGGGTTTGACACAATTCAACTATGGGCCAGATTGTTCTCTGTTATCATATCAAACTACATATTTTTAATCTCTTGACCATTAATACAATCAATCTTCTTAAGACATGAACACGATTGAATTAAAGAAACATAAAAGTAAGAAGTGAAGGAGTTATTCTTGCAAAATATATTAAAAATAAGTATGAATTTACCTTCTTCTGGTTATAAACATGAAGATGTTTTTTGACAAAGAAAAAGGAATAACTGAAGTAATTCTCTCTAAAACTAAAGCCAGGGAAAAAAAATTGGCTTCAACTTAGATGTTACAAATATATTTGAACTTACAAATTTATATCAATCATGTTCCATTTCTAGGAAAGCTTAAGGGGTAAATTTGAAAGCTGAGTGGTGCTTTCTTGGAATTTTGGTTCCTGCATTTCTTATAATACTTTGTAAGTATTTAAATTACTTTTCTTCACATATCCAGGAAGATTTTTGTTTTCCAAATCTTACCATCACACTGGTTCTTATAAACAATGTTTTGTTCCCAGAGTATAGACTTACTTATCCTATATTCAGACTCAGTCATACATACTTTCCACAACATCAGGGTTTTCTCTAACCCTGAGATAATTTAATAAATATATTCTTAAGTTTTGGAAGATTGATAAGAAATAATTAACATGAAGTGGCCATTTTCCACAGACAAAAGGTACCTCAAAAATTACATAAGTTGATATAAAGAATAATATTCAAATTGACATCTTCATATTTAGGCAGCCATATAGACATATTTGCTTTTATTTGAAATTTATTTAAATTTATATAAAATTCTAAGAAATGCTTGTAAGAAAATATTTCACTGATAATAAAAGAATGCTTTGATGATATTAGATTAATTTATGCCTAAATAAAGATGCTACAAGTTAATCATAGAATGTTACAAAGGCATATATTCATAAACAGAATTTGTTATTTTTCTATAGAGATACAAGTTAAACTTCAATGTACCTACAATGTTCTGTGGATGTTTTTGTTTTTGTTTATTTTAACATAAGTGTATACAACAGGCAATTTCATTTATACCCTTGAGGATCTCAAAGATTATTTTCAAACTCCTCATTTCTCATTCTATGGCACGATTCACCAGCTCAAAAAAGCACATTATAGTACACATTGTAATGCTTGTGATACAAATTATTTGACATCTTGGTCATATCGCTGTAGCAATGTGGATATGCTTTGTTTTAGCACATATCCTGGATGTATGGTTCCATCAAACTAACAAATGGCAGTAATATAAGAACATGTGTTGTAAATGGGGCAGTTGAGCAAATCATTTGACAATAATTTTGCTGGAAATTGCAGTAAACGGAACAAGAAGTTCACACATGCTCTTTCTTGTAAACATTTACAATGAGGTGAATAAGGATCATTTAATTTTTATGTCTGCCATTTCATCATTTGAGGAATTGTACACTAACTTTTAGCAGCAAATGATTATGGTGCAGAAGGTAATTTTTCTAAGTTAAAATGATAGCTTATTTTGGGGGGGTTGAAAATTAGATTACAGCCACTAATCTGAGGTATGTATAACAAATCAAACTTTATGTGATTTTTGTGAAAGAGCTAAATGTGCTAGAAACTGTGTAGCTTTGTTTAATATACTACGAAACAACTTTGATTACTGAGTTAAAATATGGTTCTGATAATTTTTTCCCAAACAGCAAAAACTTTAAATATGAAACACAGAAGTAAATATTAAAAAGTACATTTTTGTAACTAGTAAATTATTCACTATTTATATAAACTGTTGGGATACAAATTACAAAAGGTTGCTAACTATCAGATTTTAAAGCTTAATACGATTTTTATGTGTAGTAAGTTCTTTCCTCTTTTTGGAAACAGCAAAACTCAAAGTTAAATCCCTATGTGTATATGCTCAAAGA
This sequence comes from Spermophilus citellus, assembly GCF_964194105.1. Taxonomy (NCBI): domain Eukaryota; kingdom Metazoa; phylum Chordata; class Mammalia; order Rodentia; family Sciuridae; genus Spermophilus; species Spermophilus citellus. Next base: position 597,648 of record NW_027673113.1, on the reverse strand, counting down.
TTAGAATGTAAGTCCTTACTAAAGTTGAAGACCAAAGTGAGTTCTCTTAAAGATTATGCTCAGTTAGAATCAGAGGTGGAAGAAGAGATCACCCAGAACAGAAGAGATGGTCCAAATCAATCAGATGGGAATTCTCATGGAAAATTTATGATGGGTATATTTGGCAAAAGTCTCAGGTTTAGGCATTAGTAATAATACACACCATTTTTGCAGAGTAAAAATCATAGGTAAATCAGGTTCCAAATCATAGTACTCAACTACAGTCAGTGGGAGTCAGTTTTTAGACATAACCCACGTATTTTTTTTAAGACAGAGAGAGAGAATTTTTTAATATTTCTTTTTTTCAGATTTCAGTGACATAACATCTTTATTTTATTTTTATGTGGTGCTGAGGATCGAACCCAGCACCCCGAGCATGCCAGGTGAGTGGGCTACCGCTTGAGCCACATTCCCAGCCCCAACCCCACTATTTCACTAAGAACAGAGAAAAATTTTGCCAGGGGTAAAGCACATCATTGATGGTGGAAAAATAAGTGAAATGCCTTTACCTTAGAGCTACTTCTCTGACAAGATTTGATAAACACAACCTAGGACTGGCCTATGAAGAAGATCATATCTTTGTTTACTAATATTGGTATATATAATCCAGTTTGGCTGTTGATATCTCTCTTCCAAGAGTTCTCTCTGAAGTTAGCGAACTAATGAAGTACCCATGGACTATTTTTCCAAATGACAATGGTTGTATGAAGTTTTAATTATTCTTTGAAACCTTTAATCCAGTTCTTGAAACTTGTACTAGCATATTTTAACTTCCACTGATATTTTCTGCTCTTTCTTCAGATTCAATTCTGGAATCTGATTCTCTAGAAGAGCTGTGACCTTCTGCAGGTAGTAGTGGCTTACTACTTGACTTGCATCATTGAATAGGTTACAGACTTGACCTATTCTGTCCTTGGGTTAGCATCAGGTAGGACCATTCTCTGAGTATTTTTGTTTGTTTGTTGTTTGGGGTACTAGGGATTGAAACCAGGGGTACATTACCACTGAGATACAGGCCCCAATTTTTTTTGAGATGAGGTGGTTTCATTAAATTGATTAGGGCCTCAATAAATTGCTGAGGGTGGCCTTCAACTTCTAATCCTCATGTTTTAGTCTCCCTGGACCTGGAGTTACAGGCAGACACCACCATGCCCAACCCTCCAAGTGTTTTAACAGTTTCATCTAGAGAACTTGTAATATTTCCTCTATAGTTTTGCTTTCAATTATTTTCATACTTTGTTCTCAAATTGAATTGAAAGTTTTATATTGTAAATTTTTGTCATGGCTCATTAGTATTTGCTTCTACCACTTCATACCCTCAATTTGAGAATTTTTGATGTGTTTCTCCAAAACCTGTCCTTACTCTTTGATTCCGTACATACAGTCAAGAATTATACAACAGAGTCCCTTCTTTTATTTTTTTTAATTGTTATGCATGCTTTCAAGAAAAAAAAAATAACAAATGTAGGATGGTAGAAAATTGAAGAACATTTAGCCTTTTTGGTGCTAAATGTATTTTTGATAAAAGTAATTTATTTAGATATATTATGAAGATTTGATTTCACATGATCTCAAACAGCATATTTCTACCAATATATTTATTTCCCTTTCAGATATTTTCATTCTAAAATTGTTACTCAATTCACATGAATTTTATAATTCATAAAATTATTACTCAATTCCCTCTACTGAGTACTAGTTTTAGGAATCAATATTAGCAAATAAAGTACTTCCTTCCAAGGAAATTCCACACTGACTTTTGAGACTTTACAGAAGCATGAAAATACTGCATTTTTCCAGTTCCCTGGTGGATTCCAACTCTGTATCCACAGGTGGATTTCTAGTCCTCATAGCCCCATATGAAATTAGATCCCCAATTGTGAATAAAGTAGAAATATGATCAGGATGAAAATCAGTGTGTGGAGATACTTGACACCCCAGAAATCCCAGAATAGAAGCACAGAAACCAGTATGGCAATAGTCTGGCCTGAAGTCTGAGCCCTAATTTTCTTAAACTCATTGATTAGTGATCAAAGAGGAACAACTAAAGAAATAATAGATAAATCAATATGGAGTGTTGGTGTTGCAATAATCCAAAAGAAATCTGGAAATGAAAGTAACAGACAAATTTTAAAAATGTAGGGGAACAAGCAGAAAACAAAGAATAATGTGGGGGACCTAAAGTTAGATGCATTAGTAATTACTTTAAGTGAAAATTGTCCAAACACAGTGGCATGATAGCAGACACTGTCAAATTAGATAAAAAGAAAGAACAAACAATAATATGGTATAGAAAAACTCACTTCATATATAATGCAACAAGTAGACTATAAGAAAGGGGAAAATGGGCTATTAATACAATAATCAAAAAGTAGGAGTGTTATTAATAACAGACAAATTAGATTCTAGAACAAAGAAAATGACTAGGAATAAAAATATCTACTACATAATAATGAAAGGATCAGTTTACCAAGAAGACATAGCCATCTGAAGTGAATATATGCATATACATATAGCCACAGAATGCATTAAAACATTGACAGAAATAAATGCAGCAATATTATCATCCATAATTTTAGTTTAATATTTACCCATTCCTGTCTTGGAGATAGAACATTAGCAAGACAAGAAGTACTCAAACTACCATCACCTATTTGGACCTGACATCTATATAAGACTATACATGCTAAGGCAGAAAATTCCCTTCAAGTGTACAGGGAATATTCACCAAAGTAGACAATATCCTATATTGGAAAATAATCTGTGACTAATTTATAATAATTAAAATCATAGAATGTTCTCTAACCTTTATGGAAATAAATAACAAAATATCTATAGTTATTTGACAATTTAACACCACACTTCTATCAATACATGGACAATAAATGAAATCTCAAGAACTGAGAATATAACTCAGTGATAAAGTGCTCTTCAGTACAAAAAAAAAGTCTGCAGGTAAACTAAAAATATTTTGAACTGCACAGAAACTGGCAAGGTGGCATTTTTTTTTGTCAATTAAAAATTAAATTAAAAAATCCACAGAATAAACATATGCACACCTTTAAAAATATGCAATAATTAAGTACAGTCAATTGCACAAATTCCCAATGTGTCAATTTATACAAAGTATCAAATGAAATATGAAATAAAAAATATTATTGTGAAAAAACATTGTTCAGTGTTAAAAATATACCAAGGGTCCATACTTGTATAACCAGAGATAGAAAAATAAAACAGAGATAGAAGATAAATTGTGCACTAATATGGTGAGTCTCTGGTTTTGATCATATAAAACATTTTTTCATAATTTTTTTTGGTTTGGTGAGGAGTCAAGGTTTCAATATAGAACTAAACATTGTGGACAAGAAGACTCACGGAGTTGTATAACTAAACTGCTACATCTCCTTCTATGCTTTTGCCCCAGGCAGAACTTGTCTTCTCTAAATATGTGCTGAATGTGTTTATTACTAACTGGTTTTACAAATTGCAGAGTTACTAACATACCAATGTTTTTCCTTTTAATAGATTACTAAATCTTTTGTCTTCCTTGACCATTCTGAAGCCTTGATAGATTAACAAAATAAAATGTGAAAGAGATGTGATTGTTTAAGATAAAGTGTGAATATCAAGAGAGATTTCTTCCACAGTCGTTTCAGGCTCTGTTCTTAGGGACCTAAGATACTTCTTCTCCCTTGCCCTTAGAAACAGTCTATAGATGTGTTGTTGAAACTAAATTCCCTTCTATCTGGATAGTTACTAAATCACTTTGTGAGTTTACAGAATCACAACATGCCAAATTTGTAGGATAAAACTTGAATGCTAAGTTTAAGGAAAAATATCACTTTATCATGGCAGTAAACATAGACTTCATTTCCCAAATGTAGGAATAAACATAACATAGACATATATCTCAACAATTTTAGTTTTGAATATCCAAATGAATGATGATTATTAAAAACCTATTAATAATTCATAAATTTGAAGTATTTGTTGTCATTATACTATCACCATGCAACATCATATTTCTCATAGTCAGAAGAAAAATTCTGAGAAACATAAAAGTGTGGTCTTCTAGGGAGTTTAGAAAAAAAACACCTAAATATAGAACAACTTCTCTTGGCAGTGGCTTTAGTGTGTGTGAATCAGGGTATAAGACAGCTGCCAGTGTAGTGGTTTATCTGCTGCTGGATTTAGCTGGTGAATTATAATTGTAGTGAGCACACTTTTTCTAAGCATGCAGACCCAATTTTGACTTTACATTAAAATATTCTTTTAAATTTAGTACCAGCATTATTTTCATTATAGATTTTATAGTCAGGTGGTAAAAATATAACCTGCTTTGGAGTTTTATCCATGCTGTTTCCCATAGACTCATAGTATAGAGCTAAGGTATTCGGTTCTATGATTAAAGTTCAAAATTTCCACTGGTTGAAGAATGTTCTCATCTTTCCAAATAACAGTCTATGCTCATTGTAGGACACAAATTGAGGACACAAGTCCATTAATGCTCAGAAATTTTAAGCAAAATAACATGAGAATGACCATATTTATAGAATCCAGAATTGTGAATAATTTTTAATAAATTAATAAAAAAACATGTTATAGTTCTCAACAGTCCAGTTTTTTAAAAAAGTATTTCTGATTTTGGGAAACCCTGACAAAGGTTTAGAAATATAAATTAAATTGCTTGAGCGTCTCTACATGAACAATAGCTCACCACAATATAGCAGTATCTTGTTGTAATGATGAAGCATTTCAGTGACAGGCTGTTCTGTTAAAGTCACCTATAGGTAATGTTAAAAACCTACTAGTTACTAATTCATACATTTTAACTGTTTATTGAATGTGTTAGTTCATTAAATAATCAGATATTGTTTTACATTACTTCAATAGATTCTAATTATTTTATGGGATTAATAGTAACATTCCTAATAATTCTTTGGCGGATTCATTTTTTTAGGAAAACATTTGCTGAACAAGGCATAATTCTTGGCCCCAGGTATACAACATGGAACAAGGTAGACAATAGATTCCCTTCCCTTTCTTACCATATATGGTTAAAGAGAGAAGGAAATACTGGATCATGTAATTAGGAGATTTTCCTGAAATCAGCTAACTGTTTAGGAATGAAAAAGACTACATGAAGGAAAAATAATGTCATATAGATCCAAAAAGTGCTGGACCCATGGGTAGGGCCAGAAGAGGAAAAGTATGTTCTGGGAAACACGATAAGCTAAGTTTTCATAAAAAATTTCACTGACGATCCACCCATACCAGCCTGCCAGGGACCCAGGCTCACAGAAGGCCGAGGGCCATCCCTTCACCCACAGGCACCCTCAAGAGCACAGCCTCTGGCACAGGACTGCCCCTTCAGTGCAGCAGTCTACAGAGGGAGGTCAAGCTCAGCAGCTCAAGTCCACTCACACAAACCCGTCCAGGACTAAGGCTCACAGTAGGCCCAGGTCCATCCCCTCCACCAGCAGGGTAGACACGGAGCCCAGCCTCCAGCACAGGACCACCTCTTCCCACCAGCAAACTACAGCCAGAGCCCAGGCCTGGCCCAGATCTGCCCACACGGACTTGTGCAGGACCCAGGACCAGGGTAGGTCCAAGTTTACACCTCCTCCCCTACCTGGGAGCCTAAGCCTAACCCACTTCCATCTTGGGACACTGCAGTCATCGCCATAGCCTTCCTTACCCAGTAGCCCCTAACTTTTTGACAACAGACAGGGCCTAGAAGCAGCTGCATCTCAGAGCAGGCATCCCAAAGAGATTGTGAGGCCCACCCTTTCAGCCCCATAAGACATTGCTTCCATCTTAGGGCCCCTCTACTATCATCTCGAGTTACCTTGGCGATTGCTGCCACCAACTTTAGATGCAGTAGCATACATTGAGGGACTCCAGCAGGGTGTTTAAGCCCAACATCAGAGTGAGGTACAGGTACTACAAAAATATAGAGCGAAACTGTAATATCTTAAATCCATGCTGCAAGAAAGGAAGACACATCGACAACATGAAAAAACAAAGGAAGGAAACTGCCCCAAACAAACCAGGACACTACAATAACAGAACCAATAGACAGCAAGGTTGATGAAATGTCAGAGAAGGAGTGCAGAAGGTTCATAATTAAAGTGATCTAAAGGAGCAAATACAGGCAAAAATTGATCACTGCAACAAAGAGATAAGGCAGCTAATACAGGTAGCAAAAGATTACTTCAAGAAAGAGAGAGAGACTCGGGGGGAAAAAAGTCAGAAATTCTTGAAATGAAGGATAAAATAACTTTTCCCTGGACAAGTCTACACCACCACCCCCCAAAAAAGAAAAGGTTAATTGAAGAAGAATATTCTAGTTGAGTATGTCTTCCAGCAATTTCTGGAGCATGGGCTGTGAGAGAGGTGCTGAATAACTAGAAGTAGTGTATTAATGTGTATCAATACTATATGAGAGAGAGAAAGGGCAAGCATGTTGAGCCTTTAGGTATTTACTAATTTATCACCAGTGAACATAATTCTAACTTAAGGGTGAAAAGCGTCATGCTGGGAAGCATCAATTATGGAAGATACAATAGAAAACAACAAAGTAAAAGAAAAGAAATTAGATCTCTTAGGCATCAATTTGCATTAGGTGAATCAGAGCTTCTATAGATTTTGAGCTGGGAACTTTGAAAAATAAAAGACTTGGAAAAGAAGGAAAAAAAGACTGTTTTGTAAAAGACCATATAGGGTAGTTGTTGAGCTTTTTGATTAACTTATTATTATCTTCTTTCCTTAATAATTTAAACAAAGAACTAATGAGAACTAATAAAAAGACATATCAAAATAACACTTGAAATATGACAATGTTGTTCATGTAATTTATAATATAAAGTAACCACAGAGCATTGGAATGTATTTTGCATCTTGGTGTAGAATAGGAAATCAGAATATTACACTTTGCTTAAAGTTTTCCCATACTTTATTTATACAGTTTCTCTGATTCTTTTTCTTCTTTCTGATTAAGGAATAAAAGGCTAAATATTAAATATTTCTGTTCCTTTTTAAATATTTTAAACCAAATTTATCACTGATTTATTTAATGTGAAGTTTTTGCCAAAGATAGTATGAACAACTTTGTCTTTACTCTGCCATTTTTGGGTTGACTAGAAGAAACTGTTGAAATCAAAATGATTGGGATATATTTTTATTGTAGGAAACAAGACTGCTTAAATTTTCTTAACATATTCATTGCTTTTTTAAAAAAAACCCTCTGGAAACAACATTCAAAACATAGTGATCTCAAAGTAATTCACTTTTCAATCATTTTCTTCTCATGCCCAAGTCTTTTAGTCATATTTGTTATTTTCAGTATTATAACAGATTGGCACTCTTGAATAATTTCAAGAGTACAGCATATGTACAATGGCCTCGCCCATACATTTTCTTGAATCTCAGCTCTATAGTCTGAGTCATTTTTCATTCTGGATGACAAAATACAGAGAAACAGAAAGTAATTATGAAGTGTTGGTATGATTTGATAGTAAGGAGTCAAAGAATCCAAGCACAAAAAGAGCTCTTTGACTCTTCATAGGCCAGCTTCCTACCACTGTTCAGGCCAATTCCTAAACAACTACAGGAGACATAGTGTGGAGCTATAACAAGAGGTGCATGTTCTCACAACTTTTGGGAATGTGAAGTCATATTACATATTCTAAATTCTTTTAGAATTCTATCACTGAAGATTACTCCAATCTTGTGGCAGCATCCTTGCATAACATTAAATATATTTTGACAGCTAAACTTTATCTGTTAACTATTTGAACCCTTATTGCTTGACATATAATAAGTATATAATAATTATTTTATTTATGGTAACAGGATGCCTCCGTGTAAATAACAACTGATGATCTCAGATATGTGAGGACTATGAAGGAGTAACCCCTGCTTCTTTCTGTGGCTTAAAGATTAAATTAAATAGTTATCCAAGTAACAGATTTTTCTTTGAATTAAAAAGGAACAATAGATCCTCATTGCATTAATTGCTTCATGAATTACTTCAGATTCTTGTTTTGTTTTCACTCTAATGACTATGTTTAAAGGATAAGAAACAAACTAAGAAAAACAAGGATGCTAGGAAACACAGGCTGGGGCTGCCTGCCTTTGGCCACTGATCATTTAAAATGACACCTTTTGTGACTTTTTCTCCTGCATCATTTGGTTGCTGAGCTACATTACAAAGGAAAGAGTCCAACAATGAGTTAGTGAAACAATAGGGCATGAAAATGGTAAAAGTTATGCAGTTTAGTCTTACCTTTTGGGGGACAGATTAGGACATAAAATACTAAAACCTAATTCCTGTGACAGCGCTTGTATAAATAAAAGAAAATATTGCATCATAAATCCAGACCACTGCCACTGACTAGAGCAGAAAGGATGGTTGACAATTTAAGTTGGTTTAGTTACAAGGTTAAGAATGTAATCTTGTGACAAACAGTTTTATAATCAGGATTAAGCTTCAGTGCCCTTCAAATAAGGAGATTTGTGATAGAAAATTATACAGGCACTTTCTCAAGTAACCTTAATGTCTACAGTATTTATTTCTTTTAACAATTTGGCTGGAGAGGGGTTTAAAAGAATCTCTGAGATACAATGGATACATTTGAAAACTTACAATTTCTCATTTGCCAGAGGCTAGCATTTAAAAATATAAAGACAAAAATAATTTTTCCTGATTAAGTTTATATTTTTAGTCTTGGAACTTAACATTTTGAGAAATTATGTATCAATTTCTGCAGACTTAAGTGGGTTTATCCTAATAGTTAAGTCAGGATCGCCTAAATTAATTTGCTGCCATGTATTTTTATATATCACCATTTTTTTAACCTCACAACTGAAGAGATTCCAAGTCAAAATATATCTTGTTCTCATATAGATTATCAACATAGACTCTAATTAGTTCTCTTGTCTTATATGTTTTCATTTTTTCCTAGAATCAGAGAGTTAGGCAAAACAAACTATATTTAAAAAATAAACCAGTAACCCCAAAATACTAATGAAGGACATAGTTAGATTGTTGGATTCATTTTGTTTTCATTTTAATGAACATGTTTAAAGGATAAAAAACCAACTATGGAAACGAAGATGTTGATTGCTAGATATTGCCAGTTGATGTGTTTGAAATTCCTTAACTAGTTTAGTAACGTAACACCAATAAGATTATATTATATGTATTTTCTTTTTCAGACTGTGTTTTTCAAAAATGATCACACCAATATTCTGCTTCCATTTCAAATGAAATATCAAAAGAATTCAGATTTCCAGGTATCCTCAATTTCAAAAAAATGTCTCTGACAATTTACTTCAGTCACATGTTCTATGGCCACCTGGTTGGACTTCTATCATCTAAAACAGACCCATTTATGAACTACTTTGTGCAAATATCCACAACAGTTTTATTTTTCCTGTTTTGTACTCATTTCCCACTCCTTTGTCTCTTTTTTAAAAATTTTAAAGTAACAGTTTTCTACCCACTTTCCTTTGTGTCAGTCTTCCATTTTTATTTACTTCATGACCTTTGAATTCTATGACCTATCAACTCAATGACTCTCTTATAAATATTCTCAGTTGTCTAGCTCCATTATCTTTCCAGTCTAGAAAACCTCCAACACCATTTCAACTTAACTGCCAACATTCTCCAAGCCTCTATTTAATTGTTGAGTGATGCACAAATATCCCACTTTTAAGTAACAACATACTCAAATATTGTGACTTTATTTGGCCCCTCAATAATGCCAAATAATCTCTTTTGTTATGATTATTATTCTTAATCTGCTGTCTCCTGGCCCATGGACAATCTCTTAAAATTTTTTCAGTTGTGAAGTCTGTCTTATCAGTTTAACTTTATTATCAGGCAATGACTTGACTTTGTAGCTTTAGAGAGGAAAAATAAAAGTTAATTTATAAGAGAAGTCTCAAATTCCTGCCAAAGAGCCTTCAAATTTACCTGAATCCCCAAATATCTGCATTACTATATATACTGTTACAATGGGAGACAAGGCCCTTTCCTTTTTTCTAAAGCTTCTCCTTCAAACTTGTTCTGATTTATCCACATTTATCTCATCATTGCTAATTCTTCATTCCCCTTTACATAATACTCTTCTTATTTCTTTTAACTATCTTCAATTCACATTATGACATCTTCAAATCTCCCTGATTTCTATCATTCTCAGTCCCTATTTTTTCTCTTTTGCTTCACAGCTAAAAGTCTTCAAAAAACATTCATTTCTACATACTCATATTTGTCTAATAAACTACAATTGGCTTTCCTATGGTCACTAAGAACCCTAAAGATGTTTGCATCCTAACTCTTAGTCTTCACAATCATAAAAAATATTACCTAAATGACAATATGGAAATTTCTTATGTAATTTTAGTAACAGATCTTGAAATGGAGGTATTATCCTATGTTATACAGGAGGCTTAATGAAATCACAAGGCTGAGTCAGAGGAAGAAAAAGGAAGAGATCAGAGTGGTGTGGTCATGAGCCTCTAGAAGCTAAAAAAAAGGAAGAATTCTGGTTGCTTCCAGAAGGAGCACAGCAGTGCCCACATGTTAGGTTTAGCTCCATAAAGCCTTTTTCAGACATCTATAATGTAAGATTGAAAAATAATATTTTTTCATGGTTTAAGCCACTAAACCTGTGGTAATGTATAATAACAGCAATAGGAAACTAATACTACTTCCTGGCTGGTAAAGGCAATAGTTGAAAACTTTTAATTTCACCATATTTCACACTCCTTCCTTCCTGAAACACCATCTCCCATTACCTTTTAGTCCATTGTGTTAAGAATTTTTCTGTTTTGTTTAGGATGAGCTTTTTTAGTTTCCTTTGATTACTCTTCTTCCTCTTCCTGTTTCAGACATTTCAGATTCTTTGGCTGTATCTTTTCAATTTTAGACCACTTGTTTTGTCTCTAAAGAAGATGTCATCATAATCAATTTCCATTACTTTATTTACCATTCTTTAATTTCAAGATGCATACCTTAAAATTGTACTTTTATTTATTCCCAGATTTACATAAAAAATTCAAAGTTGAAGTGAAATATATTTCATGTAATGGAATACAAAATGTTTCTTGATATGTTTTAGATATATATTCTAATATTTAAGGAACAACTATTTGTTGAATTTTGGTAAACTATAAAAGAAGCATATCCATAATAATTTTAAAACATTATGAAAATTATTCTGTATTTTCCAACTACACAGCTCCATGGGGTTAGATTCTTATTAGACATTCTTTATTTTTTAAGAGAGAGAGAGAATTTTAATATTTATTTTTTAGTTTTCGGTGGACACAACATCTTTGTTTGGGTGGTGCTGAGGATTGAACCAGGCCACACACATGCCAGGCAAATGCGCTACTGCTTGAGCCACATCCCCACAGCCTTAGACATTCTTATTACACATTCCTCATGTACCTTTTAGGTTACGGCTATTCTTACTACTTAAAGTTACCAAAATATGCCAAGGTTTCCCCTGCCTTTGAGCTTTTTTATCCAGTTCATCCTTCTTCAACTCCCCTTCTTCGCTGTCTAGATTAAACTATTCAGTATTGAGTGAAGCAGCACATCCATCTGAAATGTTATCCAACCCTTTAATTTCATGTCGGCCTGAATTGATGCCTTTTTAAGAAATCCATTAAAATCTTCTAAATTTCTCTTTTATCACTGAATATTCCTTTTTTTTTTAGAGAGAGAGAGAGAGAGAATTTCAATATTTATTTTTCGGTTTTTCGGTGGACACACATCTTTGTATGTGGTGCTGAGGATCGAACCTGGGCCCCACGCATGCCAGGTGAGCGCGCTACCGCTTGAGCCATATCCCTAGCCCCTCCTTTTTTTTTTTAATCTTAGGTCATATGTGATTCTAGCAGTAGAGTCTTGATTTTGAGAACAGAGGCTGAGTCTTCTTCATCTTTGTGGCTCATATTTTTTTAAACACATTCCTTCTGGCACACAATAGGTACCTAATTAATATTTATTTAACACATGATATTAAGAATTTTAAAAATAAATTTTATAAAGTAAAAACTACAAGTATTGACTGATTATAAAAATTGATTTATTGTTACTCAGTTAAAATTGATTCATATTTTATATACTACATTGTAATCAAGTATCTCACAATTTATTTTGCATAATGAAATATAGACTTTAATATAATGATTAAAAGAATATGTCATTTGCTAAGTACATGTAATTATATTAGATGAATTAATTGCTCTGTATTTGATTCAATAGTTCTGAAGTGCTTGTTGACCTTTCAAATAAAATTTGTGGTATCAATTACAGTTTTATAAGAAATCATATTTTTTCTTACATATTTATTTAATTAGCTACTTTATTCATTTAAAATGTTTTTATAAAATTAAAGACACACATCTAACTAGATTGTACAAAGGTCTTTCAATAGCAGTTCACTGTGAAGTAGAAGCTAAAAGAAACTATAAATTTATAATAAAAAAATAAATTATAAATATGTAAAATATACCATATAAAATCAAGTTCTTCCATAATTCCATATCTACAGTTCTCGTGATCTTGCTGTCATTGGAAGTGAATCGAATTAAAGTTATCTATCATAAGAATTTTTACAAACTGATAAAATATATCAAATGACTTGCAAAGAAAAGAATATTTTCATAATACTTTAAAATAAATAAAACTTATTTTCAGCTTTAACTACTTGAGAAAAAATCATAATTATCTGTGACTACCTGGGGAATTCAGTCACTTCAGTCTTATACTTTCATTATATTTAAGATTTCTATAGATCAAAAATACTTCTAAGGTTTTGGGGATATGTTTAACCACTCATTTCATATATAAAAATGGGAACTCTGATTATTTGCAAGAACTACTTGTCTTCAAACATAATCTTTCCCATGTCATGTCCTAATCTAGGATCCCATCTAACCATAAGCTTTTTTAAAATTAATAAAGTAATTAATTTGTTTATTCATTGTGGTACTGGGGATGGAACCCAGGGTCTTGTGGCATGCTAGACAAGTGCTCTATCCCTGAACAATATCTCCAGTCCTAGCCATGTTCTGTATGAAAAAAAAATTGTTTTGGAAAATTAATCTATTTTTTTTCTTGCACATATTATATAAGTGTTAGACCCTTGGAACTACTTCGGTCCCTCTTCACCCACATTAGACCAAATGGCATCCCAATTATCCTAGTTTCTTCCAAGGGAAGAATGTGAAAACTAAATAAAGAGGGCAAAAATAAAAGAGTATATTCTCCAGTCCTTTATATTTCCATAGTGAGGACCTTTACATTTCCAAAGTGAGGGAGCATATAAGGATTTAGAAGAAAGGCAATACTCTTAGAAGCAGGAAAGACATGCTGGAAGATGAACCATGTTTCTCATCCCTGAGGCTCGAAACCAGAAGATTCTCTGAGGTGCAGAGAAGTTGAGGGAGAATTATGCAATTGGAAATCCACATGATGACTTAAATTTTCTCACCTGAATTCCAGAGGAATGGCCAAATCAATTAAAGAAAGTTCCACACCAATTAAAAAAAATTAGAGAAAAGGGAAGCAAGACCCATATATTATGCTGCTGACAGCCAGGGAAAGCAAAAAGATGTAAGAGGACTTGGTCTTAAAAAGAACTGCCCAACTTATGTCCAATATAAAACCAGGATGACTCATGTGCTCCTAGGGTTAACAAGCAAGTAGGAAGCCACCCACAGATCTAAAAAGTAATGTAGATGGGAACTAGTTATCAATCTATGTGGACAAATGCTTGAGGCCTAGATTAGACAATGTGCATCAAGATGACACTGTGGACATATGTCTCTGCAGATCCTTCAGCAACTCTTAGTCCCTTATGGTATGATATTTGGAAGTTCCTTTCTTGAATCTTAGTCATACATAAGTGGCAACAAGTCAAAAAAGACTGAGTTTATTTGCTTTACTCTGATAAAATACAGCTGTTTCAAAAATGTAAAATACTTAATACAAGAAAAAAAACTGAATGAAATGATAATATATAGAAAGTTACTTTCTAAATGCATCAACCACTGGATGGAATTCTTACACATTACTTGGCAAGATGTTGTTCTTGACATTTTGGTATTATGCCATGTTCTGTTTCTTCTTTCTCCCTGTCCTCATATAGACTGCAGCCTGACTATCTTACTCCATGCTATAATTTCCTCCCTTTTAACTTTACTCTCCCTGTCTACAATGCTCTGTAACCAATTAATTGGCCATGTTCTTAATATTTTATATGGAGCACCAATGCAGAGAAATAAAACCTATGAATAAGTCAATGAAAAGATGTAAGAAAGTGAACTAAGTACATTCTTTTTCATTCATATATTTAAGTGGTTATGTCTAGAAGTACAAACATATAAATATCTTTAATTCATACATATCGAGCACATATCACAGGTACAGATTTTGGAGTTGAATATATTATGAAATCATAATCTAAAAGTGCACCTTTTATACATGACTTCCTCACCCAGACTTGCAAAACCTAGCACCATCTGACCTGTGCCTCCCTTTTAGACCTAAGTGTATAGGAGTCAGTATTTTCTAAGTTCCAGGTATGTTGACCTTTATTTTTCTATCATTTCAGACATGCAAGTTAGGTATGGGCTCTGCGCAAATATTCTTCACGCCTCCCTGTGTTCTTCAAATAGATGCTTTCACACTGTCATTCAAATGTGAGTTATTGCACCATTTATTAGTCATCTCACTATGACTTATGAACCTCATAGTGATTCTCTGAATGGCATTTATAATATTTCCCCATTTGACACCTAATCTTTTTGTTTTTATCAATTGGCTTTCATAGCATTTAAGCACATAAAATTTACTTTTATGGTTATTACTAGAATACTAATTTTTGTCTGTTTTGTTCAATGTTTTATTCCCCTAAAAAGATATACTCAATTAATGTTTCTTAAATGTTCATAAATAATATTGTTTTTGGTTATTATTAAACAGTTAGTTTATTAGAAACATCCTAACATTAGAACTTAAAATCTGTAGGAAGAGCTATACCTTCCACCATTCATTTCTGGCCTAGAGGATTTCATTTGACTTCCTCATCATTTAGACCCAGAGTTTATTTTACACACAGCAAACATAAAAAATACTTAATGATAATTTTTAAATAATATCATATGACAATTTGATTGCAGTAAACAGCCTTTTTTTTAAAAAAATTCAGAATTGATGCTTTCCTTACCATACTCCAAAACAAAAATATATCATAAATAGCCTGGATATATATGAGACATATAAGGTTATTTTTCTAGGTGCTTTTAAAATGCATATATAAATAACTATCAAAGATAAAATAAATGATCACATTCAGAGTTGGAAAGACATGTGGAAATGGGTACTTATGTGTATCATTAAGAAAATATAACATCACAATTTTATTGAAGGAAAATTTAAATTGTGTATTGAATTAACAATGGCATTTTCCATGGCATGGTGGATATTTCAGATACCAAAATAATTTTACATCTTTTGATAGTAGAGACAGTTTCAATCAATGGCTCCACAAAAAAAATTGATAAGTGCTTGAGAACATAAATGTGTTTAGCTTGATTTAAACATCATGTAATGAACATACATATCAAACATCACATTGTACTACATTAATGTATATAACATTTAGGTTTTTGTGTATCAGTTAAAAATAAAATTGGCTCTTAGAACTGTAAACTCACATCTCCCACTGGATATTCACTTATTTAAATTCATGAGGCAATGAAGAATTAGAAGTGATACAATTGTTCAGATTTGAATGGTAGTATGGAGACATCTATTTGAAAATTACAGAGAGACAATAAACAACATTTGTACAAAGTCTATAACTAACTAACTTGTACATCTGAAGTGATAGAAAAATGAAGTCCAAAGTACTTGGAACACAGAAAACACTCTTGTGTATAAAAACAATTCTCAGCATTGAAAATATTATCACATGAATTGCCCTTCCTTGAAACCTGTAAAATGCTTTCTGATGTTTAAAAATATTTCCTAATTTCCTACTTTTTTTATCCACAAAATTAAACAGCAAACAACACACTTGATATCATATGTTTAGGGGTAGTAAGTAGTCTTAAGTATTTCAATAGAATATATTTCTTAATAAAACTCAGCTCTGGTAATGTAATCATATTGAATTAGCTAAATAAAAACTAAAATAGGATCTATGGATTTTAATTATATATTTCAAAACAACTTAGATTCTAGAATAAGGCTTGGCACTTAGATTATGAGACTCGGTTATCTATATAATTTAACCACATGGAAAGACTAATTTACTGATGGACCCTACTTAATTATTATATAAGAGTAAATAATCACTCAATCACAATCACACTAAACTCTGTTTTTTTTTTTTTTTAGGAAGGAATGGCAATAATCAACCTTTGCTTATAGTCTTGTGGCATTTTAAAAATTGACTTAAGTCACACATCACCTATTCTTTGAAGTAATATTGACAAAAAAGTAAACCTACTTCATATGGGCTATTAGTTTTCTTTTTGTAGTGCTTTAAGAAGTACATTTTTATAATGCATCATTAAAAATTATTCCTGTTGTGGCTTTAATCTATAGGTTGAGCCAGGAAATAGAAACTGAAACATGCTTCATGTTGAGAGAAGATGCTGTGCTCCCTAGGAAGAGTCAAGTAAACCCCATTCTGAAGGCAACAGCCATAAAGATTTAATCATACAGAATTAAGACTGATCTCTCTCTTGCCTCAAGGCAATCCGTCATCTATTTCTTTACATTCTAAACTCTCAAAGTCTTCTAAAACTGAGAAACTATCCAATTGAAGTAATTGTCATTATACTCCTTGTGCATCTTTGATCCTAGTAATCATTATATTATAGCTACAATAAATAATTTGAGGAAAATTGTGTTATTAAAGAGATCAAACTTAGGTAAGCATTATCTTATGGGAGAATATGAGCAGTATATTTGGTTTTTCTAAATCTACTTCTAAAAGTAGATAAAGATTTCAGCTTTCATTCTTTCTTTCTGCCATGTGAACTTTATGTGTATCATACATGTATCAGCTAGACAAGTAGATAAGTACATAGGTGGATAGGTAGATGATAGATGGATAGATCCAGTTAAATGTTACTACACTTAGTTAACGCTATTTTAACTCATGGTGTCTAAGCTCCAGTGAGAAAACAGCCCCTGCCAACCACACTTCTCCTCTAGGTTTTCTAAATGATATGTTTTCTAGGTAAAGGAAGGAGCAGGAGGCAGGAGCACAGATCAGGATTATGTCTCACATACAAGAAATGCTAATTTCTGTGGCTTTTCCAGGTCTCATTATGCCCTTAGGAGACTGCAAATATTGACATAAGTTATTGTCTTCACCTTCAGGTACTAGATGGAGTTCATTTCATAACAAAAGATCCTTTCTCAGAAAGGTCTTCCTGAAGTGGACTGTTCATTTCATCTCACAGTCTCTCTTTCCCTGAATATGTACAAAACAGCCTCAGAGGAGAGTGAGTTCATGAAATCACTTCAAATAGGACTTAAAACAGTGAAGGCCTCTGGATATCTAGGTTCTTTGGCTGAGTTTGACTTAGTTTCAATTGCCACTGCTGGATTTGCTCCTCTAGTTTATTTGTTTGTTTGTTTTTGTTTTTCTCCCAGGCACACTGGAGCCCATACATAGGTGTGTTAGCTATAACCTGATGCTTAAAGTGTGTGTCCCAATGTAATATATACTAACATGGAAAAGTTGTATTATTTTTAAAAGTATCTAATATCCATGTTAGTTGTACTACAAATATTATTTTGTTCTAAGAAGACTTTATTGATTAATTATTCTACATTCAAAACCTCTTTTGTTGTGAATTTTAAGAGTGTCTTTCAAATTTGGAGGGATTATGTGTGAGAAACCAACTCTTTAAAGTTGTAATCTAGTATTGTGATTATTTTTATTGTCACTTTGTTCAGTTTTCACTCTTGATCTTAAACATCTAAATGTCTTCTGTTTTCATTGATTATCATAAGTGAAATCTTGTCAGATTGGCACCATCTATCTTCAGAGAAAATACATCCAAATCTTTTCTCTGTGCTCTCATAACCAGAATAGCTTCCCCGATCATAGGAAACCTTCATTGGTGTCAAGATGAGTTTCCAGAGGTGTGCTGTTTCTCTAGACCACAGTTCCCAATAGAGACAAAAATTCAGACTTCTTAATATTTCAAGAAAACTAACACTTACAGAGAGCTGTTTGCCAGTGTATTAAAAGAACAGAGAGTGTTAGCATATATAATGCCCACAATGTAACTATTCCTTCTAAAGTACACACAGGTGGACCAAATTCACAGTTTATGACTGAGCCTGGATTACATCCAGGCAGTCTTATCCTATAGAACCTTTGCCCACTCTACTATTCTGCATGGACTATTATGTACTTCCAATAGTAATACTTAATACACAGATGTATATAAAATGGATTTTATTTTTTAATCAGGTTTTAGGGAAATATAATAGCTTTAAAAGTGTAAACAAGGATTTTCAGCATAAAATTAGAGATTAGGATAAAACAAGAGATTAGGATACTCAAATTTTCCAGATAGGAAAACTACCTTTTTAAAGTTTTATTTTTAATTGACATATAACAATGGCACGTGTTTATGAGGTACAGTGTGATAATCTGGTACATGCAAATGATATATAATGATCAAATCAGGGTAATTAGAATTACAGCTCTTCAAATATTTATTATTTTATTGTGTTTGAAGCCTATTAACTGCATTTTTCTAGTGCCTCATAAAACACATGATAGACTATTATGAACTATAATTGCCCTACTGTGCTATAGTATACCAGGACTTACTTCTCTTATCAAATTGTATCTGGGTACCTATTATCCAACTTCCCTATCATTACCTATCACCTGTCTCCTTCTTACAATTCTTAGTCTCTAATAATAACTGTTTACTCCCTTCTTCTTGCTAAATAATATATTATTATGTCTGTGTGTGTGTATTTATATATATATATATATGTGTGTGTGTGTGTGTGTGTACATTTGCAATTATGTAGTTGAGTATGTATAGTCATATATGTATATGTTATATACACATATACATGCATATAAATACATATACCACATATATATATAACATATTCTTTATATGTATTTAACATTTATTTATATATATATAACACTTTTTTATTGATTCATATACTGATGAACACCTCAATTGATTCCAGATTTTAACCCCTATGAATAGTGATGCAATGAATACGGAAGTGCATGTAACTCTTTGATATGCTGATTTCTAAAAAACTTTCTTAATCTTTACACTGTAGAGTACTTTTTACCCAAACCTGTCAAGGGACATCATAATCAACATGGTCATTTTATGCATCATTTTAGTCAGCAAGCATTCAGGCAACTTAAGTTCATCCATGTTAATATTCTTTACCAAAAGTTTCTAACATGAAAACTATGTTTTTAATAAAGGTCAAGACAATTTTAATAAAGACCAAGACAATTACTTGTGTTAGAAAATACGTAGGTTTGCAGAAGCGGCTCCTCTACCCTGTGCCACCGTGGCCTGGAATTCCAGCCTTGAGCCACCCTGTGCTGGGTTCCTTGTTCACCAAAGCGTGGCTCCACAGCCCAACATTAGGAAACACAGAGGCTTGAGGCTGCCATCACCACAAAACTGGGATATCAACACTTGTATCAAGAAACAACAATAAGGACCTGGTAAGACGTCACCAAGGTCCTTCTGGCCTGACTGCAACAGAGGTTTTCCTACTAGGGGTTCCTAACTGTTTTCTTGTTTCTGAGGTAACAGGGAGTCTTGCATGGGGTTGCCTATCTCCTCCTACTAAAACCAACTTCCTATGATTACCTTCTCACTAGTCATATAATCTAATATGACCATATTCTCACCTCCTACCTCATAAACATCTGAGCCAACCCCCCAGACTACCTTCCACCATCAGAAACTGTAAACCATCACACAAACCTTTTGACTATATAGTTGAAGATAACCAAACTAATCATTTCTGTATATAGTGACAAAACTGTAAATGTAAACATAGAAGCTAATTGCCATATGGCTGCATTTTGGGTGCATTGTGCGCTATAATATTGATCTGTCCCTTAAAAGTGAGGTATTGGTAACCTGTAGGTACACCATAAGACAATAGGGCAGAAGCTGTAATACTTCAAGTCTACACTGCAAGATAGGAAGACACATAGACATCATGAAAAACCAAGGGAGGAAAGTACCCCAAACAAACCAAGACACTACAATAGAATCCATAGATAGTGAAGCACGTGAAATGTCAAAGAAGGAGTTCAGAATATAATAACTAAAATGATTTGGGAATTAAAGAACAACCTAAGTGAGTAGATACTGGCAAAAATTAATGACTCCAACAAAGAGATAAGAGAACAAATTTAGGTGACCATCAATCACCCCAACAAAAAGATAAAAGAGCAAAGAAAGTTTGTAAGATATTACTTCAAGAAAGAGATAGAGACACTGAAAACAAACAAACAAACAGAAATCCTGGAAATCAAAGAAACAATAAGCTAATTAACAAACTCAATAGATAGCATCAACAACAGACTAGACCACTTGGAAGACAGAACTCAGACAATGAAGACAAAATATACAATCTTGAATATAAAGTTGACCTCATAGGGAAGGTGGTAAGAAACCATGAACAGAACATCCAAGAATTATAGGATATCATCAAAAGACCAAATTAAAATTTATTGGGATACAGGAAGGTTCAGAGATTCAAACAAAAAGATGCACAATCTCTTCAATGAAATAATATCAGAAAATTTCCCAAACATGAAAAATGAATTGAAAAAGCAAATACAAGATTTTTCAAATGTACAAAATTACAACAGATCAACATCAAGACACATTATAATAAAAATGCCTAGCATACAGAATAAGGATAGAATTGTAAAGGCCATAAGAGAGAAAAATCAAAATACCTATACGGGAAGACCAATGTCGATCTTGTCAGATTTTTCAATCCAGGCTCTCAAATCTTGGAGACCCTGGAACAACATTTACTAAGCTCTAAAAGATAATGGATGCCAACCAAGAATCTCATATCCAACAAAATTAAGCTTCAAATTTAAAGATGAAATAAAACCTTCCATGATGAACAGAAGCTAAAAGAATTTACAGCAAGAAAGCATGCACTATAGAACATTCTTGGCAAAATAGTCCATGAGGAGGAAATGAAAACTAACAATGAAAATCTGTATAGGGAAGAACTACAGTAAAAGAAAAGCCAACCAAAGGAGAAACCAAAACAAACTAAACACCAAAAATAAACAAAAATGACTGGTAATACAAATCATATTTCACTTTTAGCCCTAAATGTTAATGGCCTAAAGTCACCGGTCAAAAGACATAGGCTGGTAGATTGGATTTAAAAAAAGATCCAACAATATGCTGCTTTCAAGAGACTCATCTCATAGAAAAAAACACCCACAGACTGAAGATAAAAGTTTGGGATAAAATATACCATTCACATGACCTACATAAGTAAAGAGAGGGTTTCCATTCTCAGATCAAATAAAGTAGACATCAAGCCAAAGTTAATCAAAAGGGATAAAGATGGACATTTCATACTGCTTAATGGAACCATATATCAATAAGACATAACAGTTATAAATATATATGCCCCAAACAATGGAGCATCTATGTTCATCAATCAGACTCTTCTTATTTCAAGAGTCAAACAGATCCCAACACAATAATTCTGGGTGAGTTTAACACATCTCTTTCACCACTAGATAGATCCACCAAACAAAAGCTAAAAAAAGAAACTATAGAACTCAATAATATAGTCAATAACTTAGACTTAATTGACATATATAGAGTATATTATCCATCAACGAGGGAATACACTTTCTTCTCAGAAGCACATGGATCTTTCTTTAAAATAGACCATATGATATGCCACAGAGCAAATCTTTGTAAATATGGAAAAGTAGAGATACTACCCTGCATTCTATCAGACCACAATGAAATGAAAGTAAATATCAATGCTAAAATAAAAAATAAAAGCTACTCCAACACCTGGAGACTAAATAATATACTATTGAATGAACAATAGGTTGCAAAAGATATCAAGAAGGAGATTAAAACCTTCTTAGGTGTAAATGAGAACACTGATATAACATATTGAAATCTCTGGGCAACTAGGAAGGCAGTGCTGAGAGGAAAGTTCATTGCATGGAGTTAATTCCTTAAAAGAATTAACAAATCAACAAATCAATGACCTAAAATTACATCTAAAAGCCATAGAAAAAGAAGAACAAACAACACCAAAAGCATTAGAAGACAGGAAATAATTAATATCAGAGCTGAAATCAATGAATTTGAAACAAAAGAAACAATTGAAAAAATTCACAAAACAGAAAGTTGGTTTTCTGAAAAAATAAAAATTGACAAACCCTTAGTCATGCTAATGAAGGGAAGGAGAGACAAAACTCAAATTACTAACACCTGTGATTAAAAAGGAAATATCACAACAGACACTATAGAAATACAGAAGATAATTAGAAATTATTTTAAAAACTAGTCTTCAATAAAATAAAAATATTGAAGGCATTGACAAATTTCTAGAGGCATATGATATGCCTAAATGAAATCAGGATGATGTACACAATTTAAACAGACAAATTTCAATCAAGGAAATAGAGGACACCATCAGAAGCCTACTAACCATGAAAAGCCCAGGATTGGATGAATACAAAGCTGAGTTATACAAGACTGTTAAAGAAGAACTAACATTAATATTTCTCAAACTATTTTATGAAATAGAAAAACAGGGAACACTTCCAAACACATTCTATGAGGCCAATATCACCCTGAATCCAAAACCAGACAAAGACACATCAAAGAAAGAAAACTTCAGACAAATATCTCTAATGAATATAGATGCAAAATTTCTCAATAACATTCTGGCAAATCAAATACAAAGATAGTGCATAATGATCAAGTAGGGTTCATCCCAGGAATGAAAGGTTGGTTCAACAATACAAAATCAAAAATCAATAAATGTAATTAATCACATCAATACACTCAAAGATAAAAAATTCTATGATCATCTTAATAGAAGCCAAGCCTTTGATAAAATACAGAATCTCTTAGTGTTCAAAATGCTAGAAAAACTAGGGATAACAGGAACATACCTCAACATTTTAAGAGCTATCTATGCTAAGCCCCAGGCCAGAATCATTCTAAATGGAGAAAAATAAAAAGCATTCCCTTTAAAAACTGGACCAAGACAGGGATGCCCTCTGTCACAACTTCTATTTAACATAGCCAGAGCAATAAGACAGATGAAAGAAATTTAAGAAATACAGATAGGAAAAGAAAAATTCAAATTATCATTATTTGCAGATGATTTGATTCTATACCTAGAAGACCCAAAACATTCCACCAGAAATCTCTTAGAACTAGTAAATGAATTCAGCAAATTAGCAGGATATAATATCAACATCCATAAATCAAAGGCATTTCTGTATATAAGTGACAAATCCACTGAATGTAAAACTAGGATAACCACCCCATTTATAATAGCATCAAAAAATCACATGGGAATAAATTAAATGAAAGACCTCTACAATGAAAAGTACAACACATTAAAGAAAGAAATTAAAGAAGACCTTAGAATATGAAAAGATCTACCTTGTTCTTGGATAGGAAGAATTAATATTATCAAAATAACCATAGTACCAAAAACAGTTTACAGATTCAATGCAATACCCAATCAATGTCTTGAAAAATTATGTTCTTTTTGTGTAATATGAAATGAATTGCATTCTGCCATCATGTATAACAAGTTAGAATAAATAAATTAATTAATTTAAAAAAAGAAAATATGTAGCTTTGAAGCACACATACCCTGTGACTCAATAGTACATTAATTATGCTATTTCAATGAAATTATTCTTTTTGACTTGAGGAAGCATTTTGGAAAATAAATGGGAAATTCAAAGATACATCTACCTCAGGGCTTCTCAATGTTGATACAAGACTTTTGGTGCTGAACAATTCATTGTTGCAGAGTGCTGTCCTGTCTGCTCATTGTAAAATATTTGGCAGAATTCTTGTCCTCCATTCTCCAGATGCCAGTAGGATTTTTCTCTAAATACAGTGATTGCCAAATATTTCCTGGGGCACAAAATTAAACCAGGTAAAGAACCTCTAATCTAAATATTTACATCACTGCAAACATTCAAGTAAACATTAACTAAAATTGTCCTGTGATCTAATGAAAAATAAAAGATTCAGGGAGAAAATTCCCTTACAAATATTAGCCCTGAAGGGATGGTTAATAATAGGTGGGCATTATATGTGGTAAAATATTAATAAAATATATATATAAACATGCAAAATATTTAAAACATAAAAGCAATAAAAGGATACCCTTTATTTGTCTGTATTGGTGGAATTTTCTGTCAAACACATCAATGGCTTTATTTTTTTCCCCCACATAACTCAGATTTCAATTTTGCTTTGATTTTCAAATCAAGATTATATTCAGTATTTAGGCCACATACTTATAGGTAAAAATGTACCTATTTTCAAATGAACTATTAATTTAATATCAGAAAGATAAATTGTCCTATGAATATTTACACCTAATTGCATGGATTTAAATGTAAACTACCACACATAAGATGACCTTCCATCTGAAATAAGTGACTTGATAAAGATTCACTGAAAATTTGGCCATGAATATTTCAATATCCTTTTTATCTACTAATTTTCTCTCCCTTGTGTTTGATATAAATGGTACATTAGCAGCTCCCTAGTCTCTTGGACTCTCTGGTGAAAGACATTTCATTTATCTTGGTTCTTTTTATAATTCAGTTGCCCTTGACAAGAGCTTGTCCTGACCCCCACTTCAAACAATTAAGTCAATTTTTCCAAGTCATTTCATGTACTTCCTTCACTATTTACCATCCTAGCCACGTAATCTTGTCCTTTATAAGGTTGGTATTTCAAATAATGAATATACTAAATTATATCTCAGTATTTTAAGCAGATTTAACAAAACATTTTTGGAATTTGCCAAAATGAAATTCCCTCTATTAACTGCTACAAGTCATCAATAACTATGTTGTTAATTCTTTAGTGATATTATTGTCTGCCCAAAGTTTGACAATAGATCCTTACTAAATAATTTCTAAGAAGACCAGTGGATAATGGCACAGCATTTATGTTTACATACATAAACAGTGGGCACATTCTTGTCATTTATCAACTATTCAACAGATTTTTGTCAACTTGTCTTTCTTCTACTACATCATTAACTGCTTAATGCATTCAGTGATCAATAACATTCCCAGAATAACCCATATAGTATATACTACAATGCTTAATGTAGTATGTGAAAAAATCAGCAACCGATAGACACTACTTGATTGAAACAGAGTTTGAAAGCAAATAGAAGCATTTAAGAAATGACACATTTGCTTGGCATGGTAGTACACACCTGTAATCCCAGTGAGTTTGGAGGCTGAGACAGGAGGATTGCAAATTCAAAGCCAGTCTCAGCAATTTAGTAAGGCCCTAAGCAACTTAATGAGACCCTTTCTCAAAGGAAAACAAGTAAAAAGGCTGGGCATGTAGTTCAGTGGTAAACTGCCTTTGGCTTAAATCCCCAGTATTTGCCCTTCCTGCCAAAAAAAAAAAAAAAAAACAAGCAATGCATTTATACATACACAGATTTTTAAAGCTATACTAGTTTATCAATCCTAGAACAAATGCTTCTATATGAAAACATGAGGTCAGGTTTCCAGAGCTCACTGCTATCTATCTAAGTAATTCTCAGCATTTAAATTATTGCCACTTACACTGAACTATTTCTTGAAATCTGTAAAATGCTTTCTGCTGCTCGAAAATATGATCATAATTCTGTTTTGAATTATTGTTATATATAATTGATGAATTATTTCCAAATTTGGGTCCTCTGACATAAGATAGCATATATTTTGTTTCAATTTTGATGGAATGGTGCCTACAGATAAAGTGATCAAACTTATAGGTAATATTTTATATAGGTTATAGGGACTACTTTGTTAATTATATTTATTTTTCAACAGCAAACATATTTCTATGATGGTGCGTTTCATCATTCATCCAGGAAATCATCTAAAAACTTTAAATTATTTAATTAGTCTATTGGGTAATAAGCTGATCCTTGTTGATGAAAAAGTATGAAGGGCAACCAATATTTAAAGCTCTGGCAGACATTTATCAGCCTAAGTGTGTGAAGTGCCTCTGTATGCATATTATTATTAGAGTTGATAAGGAAATTAGGATAATTAAAAAGGAAAATGATACACTTTTAATGTAGGCTTCTGTAGAGCACAGGCAGCAGCAAAAACTAAATTCTTTGCAATGCTGCTGCCACATTAAATGAAAAGGTTGACATGTGCAGAGCATAAGTAAAAGTCAATTCATGCCTTGAGTACTCATTTCATCAGACTTTAGCAACAAGAAGCATAAAATTAAGCTGAATTACTTCATGTTAGAGAGAAAAGAGACAAAAGCATTTCTATCACTTTTTATATTTGAAGTTGATGAGTCTTAAAGCGAGGTTAAACACACAATGTCACATTGCATCCAGCAGCCCCTGAGATAGATTCCAATGCTTGCAACTCTTGGTCAACTGATCTCTTACACGACAACATGAAAATCCTGATTAATAATGCTGACCTTCTTTATATGAACCCTAGGATGTAAGACAAAGAGTTCAAATTTTAATATATAAATCATCACTGCTTTCTAAAAAAACTTTATTTTAAACAAATCTCTTATTTTTTCCATTATAAAGAGTTTATACTGGAATCACAGTGACATTTGGTTTTATAGCCTACTTGATGTAATATTATGGGAGCTGCAAAAAATTTCTCTAATATAAGAGGAAATTATTTCCCATTTGCTAATAAACTCAATTAGAAAAGTTTTTCTTAGTGTGATTTAGGTGTGTGATATACTGGTTACCCTTTCATGCTTTGAAAGAGAATATATTTTCCACTTTATAAGTCATTTTGCCATGATATCAATATGAAGTATTATGTTCAGAATATGGGAACGGGAGTCAGGCAGATACAGGTACACTCTTGGTAGTACTTGTATTTAATGTAACACTTTGAGGAAATTTCTTAATCCTTTTCAGCTTCAATTTCTTCATTATAATGTGAATCATTAGTAATTTTTCCTGACTTGTTATAACAATTAAATGTTTCTGAGAATATTAATTCAATTAATGGTAATGATCAATGGTAAATTATACTGCCATTATCATCATTAATGTAATTTCTAATTATTTTGGGGGAAATTATTTTTAAACACAAGGTAGAGGAATATAATCTTTAAAATCTGATAAAAGCTTTTGATTTTATTGTTTCTACCTCAAATACACGTTTTTTTAATCAACTTTAAGTAATATTTAGATACTTATCAAGACATTTAGTATTTGAAACTGGGTCTTGGACATTAGGCTAGGAGTCTCAGTCCAAGAGTAAGTTCTGACTGGGATTAGAATAAGAAAAACATGGAAACTTCATATAGATATTGCTAGAAGATAGAGAATGGAGTTGAAAAGTTGCCTGTAACTCTGAGGATGGGGCATACATTCATGTGTGTATGAATGAACCTGAATTTAAGATCAGATAGGTGTGGGTTCTAATGTGAATTATGTAGCAGAATGCTAACATGAACATACATTAGATGCGATTTAGTAGTCACATTCCTGGCAGCCAACCCAGAATAACCAAATCCTGTTCCTAACCCATCACTTCTTCTCATGCAGCCTCTGGGGAGGGGGTGTGCAGATGGAAACAGAGAAAGTCTGGCCTGTTTTATTATCCAAGACTTTGCCTCAAAAGCCAGCAGTGCAATCCAGTGGGCCAGATTGGATTGGATTCCTCATGCTCCTTTATTTGTGCATGCCTGCTGCCTAGTCTTATCTTCCTAACACACAGGAAGTGGTGAGTGTTTGTCTAAATATGCTGGGGCTGGCTCTCTTTTATGATGGAGACTCAGGACTTCTTAAGTCAGGAAAAGCAACTGGACAGCATTACTTTTGTATATGGGATAGTTTTTGATTTTCATTTTTGTTGAAGTTATTAAAATTTTTACTTGCTTTGAGGAGAGAAAATTTGAGATAGATTGATTTTTGGATTTGTGTGAAAGAGGGAAGAAGTGGGATAAATATTAAATTTTGCAACATTTTTATTGTCTGTAGAATGGGCTGTACTCATTAGTTACATGAGTATTATTGCTAAAAGAATATATATAATGCATGCTGATCTTTGTAATCTTGTTTATATTCTCAATTTAAGAAGCCTAAAAATATCACTATCTTCAAATTTTACAATGTATCTTGTCCTCAGAAGGACTGTACTTTGCTTTGTATTCTGGCTCATTTCTTTGAAGAAGCAGAAAATTTGGAGGAAGAGGAGAAAGGAGGTTTGAATTCCTATTAATAGGTAAGTCTGTCAACTACTTAGTAGCTGGTTGAGATTAAGAAAACATTTTAAATTCATGCATGAAATACTGAACACACTACCTCATACAAGACGAAATGTATTACAGCATAACTTTACTAAAGGTTAATTACAAATATTGAAAAATCAATTACAAGTTTTATGCACGATATTCAGCATGTAACTAGATCTAGCATTTGATACGAACTAACATAAACTACATCTTATTTTACTTTACATTTCACTCTTATGTTGATTGACTTTTTCTACATTTTTCTCCCTCTCTCCTCTTTCTCCTCCTCCTCCTCCTCCCTCTCCTCCTCCTTCTCCCTCTCCTCCTCCTCCTCCCTCTCCTCCTCCTTCTCCCTCTCCTCCTCCTCCTCCCTCTCCTCCTCCTCCTCCTCCTCCTCCTCCTCCTCCTCCTCCTCCTCCTCCTCCTCTCTCTCCTCCTCCTACTGTGGTGCTGGGGCTTAAATACATGGCCTATAACATGCTAGGCAAATGTACCACCACTGATATAAACTACCAGGCATACATTTTTATTTATATATTTATTAATCTATTTATTTTCATTGTGGGTGATACGGATTCAACCCAGGGCTTTTCACATGCTAAGCATGTACTCTACTACTAACTTATACCACCAGACCTTTTTTACATGTTTTAAGTATGTGAACCAATTGAGAAATGGTGATGCATATATAACACTGCATACATTTCCAAATATATATATATATATATATATATATATATATATATATATACACACACACACAAATACACACACACACATATATATATATATGTATGTATAAAGTCATGCTAAAAGTTCATAAAGAAGAACCCTATTTGGCAAGTGCCTCAAATTACTGACCAGAGGTTCCATTGCACAGTCCTTTAGCGACATTATTTGTGATGGTCTTTTTCTACATGAGAGTTGAACTGAATGTGTCAATTCATTTGAGTCAAATTTTTCAGATAGTAGGAATTATAAAACTTCACAGTGCCATTCATGCTTAACAGGCAAAAATATTATGTTTAGATAGTCTCAGCTGTTCTGGAGAGCCATTTTCCCCATTAAGTAAGGTTAATGTATAATACAATTTCATTCCCAGAAGTTAATTATTGAAAATCTGTCCATGAAACTATTATAAAAATGCTTAGACATGGGTCATATAAAGGTGCTCAAAGGCCAGAGCATGTTGTATTATTGATCTTGATTATAATGTCATCAAGGAGGTCATCTCAGATATTAGAAAAGAACATCATTTTTTAAAGAAAGTGTTAACCACATCAGATGTCTTTTTTCTTAAATTCTCTGCACCAAAAAAAGAGTTCATTTCTGCTTGTATAACACAAGATCTTAACAATAATGGCCTACATAAGATATGTTTTTCTCTACGTAGAAGTCTATTAGCCATTCATATAAACATATCAGTTCCACAATTTCACCAGAAGTTCTACCTGCAGTTTGTCAGTCTGTTATCCTCAGGATTACTAGAAATAAGTGGAAGGAGAAAGTTAAGTGCAAAAGGATGTACAGCTGTGGTCCTGGGCACTGTCTCTTTAGCTTCCACACAAGCCCTGACCAACAATTTACTGTAACATCGTGTGTGGTGAGTTTTGCCAATCAATCACAACTAAGTAATGTGTAATCTTGGAAACGGTCTGGCAGTGGTGATGCATGCCTAGAAACCCAGTGGCTCAGGAGGCTGAGGCAGGAGGATTGTGAGTTTAATGCCAGCCTCAGCAACAATGACATGCTAAGCAACTCAGTGAGACCCTGTCTCTAAATAAAAAATACAAAAATAGGGCTGGGGATGTGGCTCAGAGGCCGGGTGCCCTTGAGTTTAATCCCTGGTACCCCTCCCCCAAAAATATTACTGAAGTATTATATATTCTTATGGGTTCACTTGTGCTCCCTAAAATTTACACATTGAAGCCCTGACTCCCAGGACCTTAGAAGAAGACTTTATTTGGAAAAATAATCCTTAGAGTAGTAATTTAATTAAAGTGAAGTAATTGGTGGGAGTTCTAAATTCAGTGACCCCAGGCACACATGGAGAAGCGACCACCTGCGAGGGAGAAAAAATGGCCATCTACAAGCCAGGAAGAGAAGTATGGGGAGAAATCAGTTCTAGCAATACTTTGATCTCAAACTTCTAACCTCCAGATGAGAAAACACATATTTGTCGTTACTTTATTATGGGTCTAATCAAAGTAATATATGTACTAAAATAAAAATCCACATCTAATTATTGAAAAAGTTAAAAAATTACAGTATTCCTATCATCCTGTGCCCAGTACAAAATTCAGTAACTGTGCTATATATGTTCCCATCGGGCTCCATTGCCAAAAAATGGACAGGGGCACCCAATGCTCCAGGGCCCAAAACCACAAATATATCAGTAATTTCACCAGGAGATAGAATAGCACAGTTACTAATAATACCCAGCCTACATGATAAATTTTCCAGTCGTACTGTAGAAAGAGGTTCCAAGGGATTAGGCTCCACAGGTGTAGATTGGGCTATGCTGTCTTTAAATTCAGATTCTCACCCCATGCTAAAACTAAATATTCAAGGACATGAATTTAATGGGCTACTGGATACAGGTGCAGACCTTAGCATCATCTCTCATCAAGGATGGCCAAAACATTGGCCATTACAACAAGCCACTCAAACGCTTTGAGGCCTAGGAGTGGTGACTAATCCCCATAGAAGTGCAATGGTATTAGATTGGAAGGATCCTCAAGGATGTGAAGGAAATATACAGCCATATGTATTGGATCATCTTCCCATAAATTTATGGGGACGAGATGTCCTAGATCAATTAGGTTTGACATTAACAAATAACATCAACCAAAATGCACCCACTATTATGACTAGACAAGGTTTTAGGAAAGGAAAAAGATTAGAAAAACAAGAACAAGGTATAGCAGCACCAATACAAATAGATCAAGTAATGGACAGACATGGGTTGGATTTTCAGAAAGGGCCACTGAGACAATCAAAATTACTTGGAAATCAGAAAGACCAGTATGGGTTCCTCAGTGGCCCCTGTCTAAAGAAAAGATACAAGCAGCACATGACCTGGTCAAACAACAATTAGCGGAAGGACATATACAACCTTCTG
Source organism: Spermophilus citellus (assembly GCF_964194105.1). Taxonomy (NCBI): domain Eukaryota; kingdom Metazoa; phylum Chordata; class Mammalia; order Rodentia; family Sciuridae; genus Spermophilus; species Spermophilus citellus. The sequence goes on along the minus strand of NW_027673113.1, from coordinate 565,922 downwards.
TATCTCCCCATAATACTCCCATTTTTGTCATCAAAAAGAAATCTGGTAAATGGAGATTATTGCAAGATTTAAGAGCCATTAATAATGAGATGGTTATTATGGGACCTGCTCAATCGGGGATTCCTCAATTGTCTGCTTTGCCAAAAACCTGATATGTTTTAGTTATAGATATTAAAGATTGTTTTTTTCAATTCCAATTCATCCTGAGGATAGTCCACGTTTTGCATTTACTATCCCTGCACTGAATCATGAAGGTCCTGATCAGAGATATGAATGGAAAATACTCCCTCAAGGGATGGCTAACAGCCCAACTATGTGTCAAATTTATGTTAACAAAGTAATCCAGCCACTTAGAAATCAAAATCCTGAACTACAAATATTTCACTATGTGGATGATGTATCATTAGCACACAAAGATAAAAACACATTGCTAGAATGTTATGCCACACTTACAAACATATTAAAAAATTATAATCTAGAGATAGCAATAGATAAAGTACAATTAAATTTTCCAATTAATTATTTAGGAGTTCTATTATCCTCAACCATGGTCCATCCACCAAAACTTCAAATACGAGTAGATCAACTCAAATCACTTAATGACTTTCAAAAGTTATTAGGATTCATAAATTGGATAAGGCCTTATCTAGGTATACCAACAGGAGAGTTGGGACCTTTATTTGATATCCTAAAAGGTCCATTAGATCCAAATTCACCCCGAATGTTAACGCCTGAAGCAAGAAAGGCATTAAAAATCATTGAAACATATATGGAAAATATGCATTTGGATAGAATTGATATAAGTTTGCCTTTATTATTTATTGTACTACCAACAAAAAGTATTCCTACAGGAGTATTTTGGCAAGAAGGTCCATTATTATGGATACATTTATCTTATTCTCCTAACACTATTCTTACTAGGTATCCTGAGGCTGTAGGACAATTAATACTCAAAGGAATAAAAGCAGCAAAGGGAGTGTTTGGAATTTCTCCCAATAAAATTATTACTCCATATACTATGAATCAAATTGATGAGTTAGCTAATGAGTTAAATACTTGGGCAATAATCATGTGCAAATCTAATGTTTCATTTGATAACCACTTACCATCTAATCCTTTATTGTCTTTTTGGTCATTGCATCCTATATTTTTTCCAAAAATGACAAGAAAAACACCTATCATGAATGCTCCAAATATATTCACTGATGGATCAAATAATGGTACAGCAGCAATAGTTACACCTGATCAAACTTTTACACTTTTAGTACCCAAACAATCAGCTCAAAAGGTAGAGCTTAATGCAGTATTACAAGCTTTTGTGATGTTTAAAGATTCTGTATGTAATTTATTTTCCAATAGTCAGTATATAGTTAATGCTATAGTATCCCTTCAAGATGCTGGTAAGATTTCCCCTTCCTCTACTGTTTTCTCTTTGTTTTCCGCTATACAAAGTCTAATCTGGGACAGAAAAGATCCATTCTTTATAGGACATATCAGGGCACATACAGGATTGCCTGGAGCCCTTAGTTTGGGCAATGATTTAGCAGATAAAACTACACATGACATACATATTTTCTCTACACTAGAAGAAGCTACAAATTTTCATAAAATGTTCCATGTCAATGCTAATACTTTACAAAAGTGTTTTAAAATAACTAAAGAACAAGCTAGACAAATAAAACAGTGTCAAAATTGTGTGACCTTTTTACCACAAGTTAATCTTGGAGTCAATCCTAGAGGACTGATACCTAACCATATTTGGCAGATGGATGTCACACATTTTCCAGAATTTGGAAAATTAAAATATTTGCATGTTACAGTTGATACATCTTCCGGATTTTTGATGGGCTCCCTTCATGCAGGAGAAAAAACTAAAGATATTATAGCTCATTACTTACAAAATTTTGCCACTGTGGGCGTTCCAAAACAGTTAAAAACAGATAATGCCCCTGGTTATACTTCTACCTCTTTTAAACAATTTTGGTCATCATTTGGCATTACTCATAACAGGAATCCCATACAATCCACAGGGACAAGGCATAGTTGAAAGAACTCATCAAACTATTAAAATGTACTTATTAAAGCAAAGAGAGGGAATTGGGAAGGGGTATATATTCCCCAAAGATAAACTTAAAATAACCCTTTTTACTCTAAACTTTTTAAATTTGGATTCATCAGGGCTTAGAGCTGTGGAAAGGCATATGTGTCCAAAAAATGTACATAAGCCCAAGGTACTTTGGAAGGATATTCTAATAGGACAATGGAAAGGTCCTGACCCAGTAATTGTCTGGAGTTGGGGGTCTGTTTGTGTGTTTCCACAGGGAGAACAGCAGCCGATTTGGATTCCAGAGAGACTAACCAAAGCGATTTCTACAGACCAAAAAGAAGATGATTTGGCTCAAATCCTTAACAGCTGATATCCAAAACTCCAGTTTGGCTATCCTTACATCTGCGACAGAACCAGGATGCTTTTTTTCAATATCTCTTTTATTATTACCCTTTCCCACATCATGAAGTTCTATTTTGTTTTTTGAGCTCATACAGACCTAGGTTAATGTTTTGCTGAAAAGTTCTATTTTTTGACTATAGAGTTTTTTAAACATTGCAATGGAGATTTCAACTGTAAAAAGTTATAAGGCCTTTACTATTATGTGTTGTATGTATTATATTATGTGTGCACACTTGTGTTTTATGTTGTATGTTTGCATGTACAAATATCCATATATCATATATGATGAGCGCTCATGAAAAAAATGGATCCAAATAATTTTTTTTATTCACGTGATTTAAATGGTTTAATTTAAATTGGGTAAACAGCTGTTGAAGATTGTTTTAAAATGTGAACAAAAAAGGTTAACAGATGTGTTTGTTTACTTTCACCTTTCCTTTTCATTATATTTAATAATTCAGTTGAAGATATTGTAAATTGTTAAGAAAATTGTTCTCTTTTAGTGCCTTCTGGAATGTTACATAATTTTTTCTTTAGCCATTATTGCCAGAATTCCTATCTTCATCCCAGTGCCAGTGAAGACAAAGATAAAACCAATCTACAGCTTTTTCAATAGCCATCACTGAACTGCTTGCAGAACTTCCCTGGACTATGTATCACTTGTATGCATTGTGAACTCACCTGTATGCATTGTGAACTATCTGTTGGTGCAGCGACTTGTGGTAGTGTTGGGGTATTTTTGCTGATGGTGTCATCAGTGGTACAATTTTTCCAAAAGGAAAATTAGCTTGGTGTATCTTCCTCCCTTCTGCTTGTCATGGTCATTCAGCTAAAATTTGGGGGCCAACAGAGGTGAGGCAAAGAACCTCACCACCACCACCCCCCCCCCCGCTGGTACAAAGACCTATCCACAGGTGTGGCTGTATGCTGAACTAATAGTCAATAACGGGTAAGATCCAATTGCAATGGTACCAACCTAAGACAGGAGGCTGACGCCTTGAGGTCAGCTCATCCGATTACGGGTAAAGACCATTTGTACTATTGGACAACCTAAGGCAGGCACGGTCCCTAAGCCACATGCTTGCTGTTTAAACAGAGAGGGGGAGATGTTGAGAGCCACAGCTAAGGGGCCCAGCAAACTTCCAGCTGCCAGCAAACTTCCAGCTGCCAGCTAATGATTGGCTCACAGCGGCCCCAGCAACTTCTAGCTGATTGGCTCCTCTGCGGTGATGTTCATTGGGCTGTTTCCCCGCCCTTTCAGACTACGGAGCTGCTCATTGGGGGACTTTTTTGGCTCCGCCCACACGACCCAGCCAATCGGCCTCAAGAGCAGGAGGAGTGTGGGAGGGAGAGGCTTGTGGGAAGCCAGTGGTGGCAGTTGGGCTCTGAGGGTTTTTCCTGAGGAGCTGTGTGGTGTGGTGTGTGGTTCTAAAAATAAAGTTCATTTCTTTTGACAAGTGGCTCCTGAATTGTGCCCAGCCAGACTGCGGCAAGAGTTCTTCTATTCCTCCCATGCTCCCTCTCCCTATCCCACTATGAATCAGCCTCCTTATAATAAAGAAAACATTCGACATTTGGTTTTTGGGGATTAGCTAACTTCAATTAACATTATCTTCTCTAACTCTATCCATTTACCTGCAAATGCCATGATTTTATTCTCTTATTGCTGAGTAATATTCCATTGTGATATATGCCACACTTTTTTTTTATCCATTCATCTATTGAAGGGCATCTAGGTTGGTTCCACAGTTTAGCTATTGTGAATTGTGCTGCTATAAATATTAATGTGGCTGTGCCTCTGTAGTATGCTGTTTTTAAGGCCTTTGGGTATAGACCAAAGGAGAGGGATAGCTAGGTCAAATGTTGGTTTCATTCCCAATTTCCCAAGAAATCTCCATACTGCTTTCCATTTTGGCTGCACCAATTTGCAGTCCCACTAGCAATATATGAGTGTGCCTTTTCCCCACATCCTTGCCAACACTTATTGTTATTTGTCTTAATAATACCTGCCATTCTGACTGTAGTGAGATGAAATCTTAGAGTAGTTTTGATTTGCATTTCTCTAATTGCTAGTGATGATGAACATTTTTTCATGTATTTGTTGATTGATTGTACATCATCTTCTGAGAAGTGAATCTTCAGGTCCTTGGCCCACTTATCAATTGGGTTATTATTATTATTATTATTATTTTGGTATTTAGTTTTTTTGAATTCTTTATATACCCTAGAGATTAGTGCTCTATCTGATGTGTGAGGGGTAAAGATTTGCTCCCAAGATGTAGGCTCTCTATTCACCTCACAGACTGTTTCTTTTGCTGAGAAGAAACTTTTGTTTGAGTCCATCCCATTTATTGATTCTTGGTTTTAATTCTTGCACCACAGGAGTCTTATTAAGGAAGTTGGGGCCTAATCCCACATGATGGAGATTAGGGCCTACTTTTCTTTTCTATTAGACACAGGGTTATGGTTGCATTCCTAAGTCTTTGATACATTTTGAGTTGAGTTTTGTGCATGGTGAGAGATAGGATTTTAATTTCATTTTGTTGCATATGGATTTCCAGCACCATTTGTTGAAGAGGCTATCTTTTCTCTAATGCATCTTCTTAGCACTTTTGTGTAGCATAAGATAATTGTAGTTTTGTGGGTGAGTCTCTGTGTCCTCTATTCTTTACCATTGGTCTACCAGTCTGTTTTAGTGCCAATACTATGCTGTTTTTGTTACTATTGCTCTGTAGTATAGTTTAAGGTCTGGTATAGTGATGCCACCTGCTTCATTCTTCCTGCTAAGGATTGCTTTAGCTATTCTGGGTCTCTTAGTTTTCCAGGTGAATTTCATGATTGCTTTTTCTATTTCTATGGGGAATGTCTTTGGAATTTTGATCAGAATTGCATTAAATCTGTATAGTGCTTTTGGAAGTATGGTCATTTTGATAATATTAATTCTGCCTATCCAAGAGCAAGATAGATCTTTCAATTTTCTAAGGTCTTCTTTGATTTCTTTCTTTAGGGTTTTGTAATTTTCATTATATTTATTTCATTATAAAATACTTGGAAATCACCTCTTAAGTTGATTTCCAAGTATTTTATTTTGAGGCTATTGAAAATGGGGTAGTTTTCCTCGTTTCCCTTTCTGAGGATTTTCACTGATATACAGAAATGCTTTTGATTTATGGATGTTGATTTTATATCCTGCTACTTTGCTGAATTCATTTATTAGTTCTAGAAGTTTTCTGGTAGAACTTTTAGAGTCTCCCAGGTATAGAATCATATCATCAGCAAATAGTGCAAATTTGAGTTCTTTTTTTCCTATGTGTATTCCTGTAATTTCTTTCATCTAATTGCTCTGGCCAGTGTTTCAAGAACTATGTTAAATAGAAGTGGTGAAAAAGGGCATCCCTTTCTTGTCCCAGTTTTTAGAGGGAATGCCTTCAATTTTTCTCCATTCAAAATGATGTTGGCCTGAAGCTTAGCATAGATAACCTTTATGATGTTGAGATATGTTCCTGTTATCCCTAGTTTTTCTAGTGTTTTAAACATAAAGGGGTGCTGTATTTTGTCAAATGCTTTTTCTGCATCTATTGAGATGGTCATATGTTTCTTATCTTTAAGTGTATTGATGAGATGAATTACATTTATTTATTTCTGTATGTTGAACCAACCTCGTATCCCTGGGTGAATCCCACTTGAGTATGACGCAGGATCTTTTTGATAGGTTTTTGTATTAGAATTGCCAGAATTTTATTGAGAATTTTTGCATTTATGTTCATTAGAGATATTAGTCTGTAGTTTTCTTTCTTTGATGTGTCTTTGCCTGGTTTTGGAATCAGAGTGATATTGGCCTCATAGAATGAGTTTGGAAGTGCTGCTTCTTTTTCTATTTCTTGAAATAAATTGAAGAGTATTGGTATTAGTTCTTCTTTAAAGGTCTTGTAGAACTCGGTTTTGAATCCATCCGGTTCTGGGCTTTTCTTCGTTGGTAGACTTTTGATGGTGTCTGCTATTTCGTCACTTGAAGTTGATCTGTTTAAATTGTGTATATCATCCTGATTCAATTTGGGCAAATTTTATCACTCTAGAAATTTGTAGATGCCTCCGATGTTTTCTATTGTATGGGAGTACAACTTTTCAAAATAATTTCTAATTATCCTCTGTATGTTTGTAGTGTCTGTTGTGATATTTCCTTTTTCATCATGTATGTTAGTGATTTGAGTTTTCTCTCTCTTGGTTAGCATGTTGTTTTGTTCAATTGTTTTTTGTTTCAGTTTCATTGATTTCATCTCTGCTTTTAATTATTTCCTGTCTTCTGCTGCTTTTGGTGTTGATTTGTTCTTTTTCTAGGGCTTTGAGATGTAGTGTTAAGTAATTTATCTGTTGACTTTTTCTTCTTTTAATGAACTCCATGCAATGAACTTTCCCATTAGAACTGGTTTCTTAGTGTCGCAGAGATTTTGATATGTTGTATTTGTGTTCTCATTAACCTCTAAAATTTGTTTAATGCCCTCCTTGATGTCTTCTGTAACCCATTGTTCATTCAGTAGCATATTATTTAGTCTCCAAGTGTTGGAGTGGATTTCATTTCTTATTTTATCATTGATTTCTAATTTCATTCCATTATGATCTGATATAATGCAGAGTAGTATCTCTATTTTTTATATTTGCTAAGAGTTGCTTTATGGCATAGTATATGGTCTATTTTAGAGAAGGAATCCATCTGCTGCTGAGAAGAAAGTATATTCTCTCATTGAAGGTTGGAATATTCTATATATGTGAGTTAAGTCTAAATTATTGATTGTATTATTGAGTTCTGTAGTTTCTTTGTTCAGCTTTTGTTTTTTTTTCTATCTAGTGATGAAAGAGGTATGTTAAAGTCACCCAAAATTATCATTGTGGTCTATTTGACTCTTGAACTTGAGAAGAGTTTGTTTGATGAATGTAGAGTCTTCATTGTTTGAGGCATATATATTTATAATTGTTAAGTCTTGTTGGTGTATGGTTTTAACAGTATGTAGTGTCCTTCTTTATTCCTTTTGATTGACTTTAGCTTGAAGTCTACTTTATTTGATATAAGGATGGAAACCCCTTCTTGTTTCTGCAGTCCATGTGAGTGGTATGATTTTCCCAACCCTTCACCTTTTTTCTGAGACAAGGCTCTTGGACACAAGAGTATATTGTTGGGTCTTTTTTTTTTTAATCCAGTCTGCCAGTCTATGTCTTTTGATTGTTGAGTTTAGGCCAGTAACATTCAGGGTTATTACTGAGACATGATTTGTATTCTCAGCCATTTTTGTTTATTTTTAGTATTTAATGTGACTTGTGGTTTCTCCTCTGATTAGATTTTCCTTTACTGTAATCCCTCCCTCTGCTAATTTTCATCATTGTTTTTAATTTCCTGTTCTTGGAATATTTTGCTGAGGATGTTCTGTAGTGCAGGTTTTCTAGTTGTAAATTCTTTTAACTTTTGTGTATCAGGGAAGGTTTTTATTTTATCATCAAATCTAAAGCTTAGGTTTGCCTGGATATAAGATTCTTGGTTGGCATCCATTTTCTTTCAGAGCTTGGTGTATGTTGTACAATCTCCTGGCTTTGAGGTCTGGGTTGAAAAATCTGCTGATATGGGTTGGTCTCCCCCTATATGTGATCTGATTCCCCTCTCTTGCAGCTTTTAAGATTCTATCCTTATTCTGTATGCTAGGCATTTTTATTATAGTATGCCTTGGTGTAGAACTGTTGTAATTTTGTACATTTGGTGTCCTGTAACCTCTTGTATTTGGTTTTCCAATTTGTTTTTCATGATTGGGAAATTTTCTGATATTATCTCATTGTAGAGATTGTGCATTCCTTTGGCTTGAAACTCTGTCCCTTCCTTTATTCCAATGACTCTTAGATTTGATCTTTTGATGCTGTCCCATAATTCTTAGATATTCTATTCATGGTTTCTTTCTTCACTGTGTGATCAATTTTATTTTCTAGATTGTATACTTTGTCTTCATTATCTGATGTTTCTTCCAAGTGATCTAGTCTGTTGGTTATGCTTTCTATTGAGTTTTTTGATTTATTGTATCCTTCATTTGAAGGATTTCTGTTCCCCCCCCCCAGAGTGTCTCTCTCTCGGAGTAATATTTTGCTACTTGTATTTGCTCTTATTGTTGGAAGGATCAATTTTTGCTTGTATTTGCTCATTTAGGTCATTCTTTAATTCAAAGATTATTTAATTTATTTATTTATTTTTTGAGAGAGAGAGAGAGAGAGAGAGAGAGAGAGAGAGAGAGAGAGAATATCTTAATATTTATTTTTTAGTTTTCGGCAGACACAACATCTTTGTTTGTATGTGGTGCTGAGGATCAAACCTGGGCCGCACGCATGCCAGGTGAGCGTGCTACTGCTTGAGCCACATCCCCAACCCAAGATTATTTTAATTATGAATCTCTGAACTGCTTCTCTGACATTTCATCAACTTCATTGATATTATGGGTTCTGATATTATAGCATCCTGGTTTGTTTGGGGGCACTTTCTTCCCTTGTTTTTTTATGTTGTCTATATGTGTCTGCCTTTCTTGCAGTGTGGATCTGAGATGTTACAGTTTCTTTTCTATATTTTTGTCATACCTGTGCAGAATGTCTTCACCTCACCTTGATGTTGGGCTTCCAGACCCTTCTGGTGTCCTCAATAAATGCTACTACATCCTGGATCTGGGTCCTGCTTAAGTTGAAATGGGTGGGTCTGGGCCGCTGGGCTTGACCTCCTGTGGTAGTCTGCTGGTTGGAAGGGTAAGTCCTGCACCAAAGGCTAGACTCTGGTGGTGTCTGCCCTGCTTGTGGAGGAGTAAATCAGGACCACTGAGAGCAGGGATTCTGGGTAGGTTGGTGTGGGTGGATCTGGGCAGCTGGGATTATAGGTGGCTTATAGTACACTTTAATGTTTTAATATGTACTATATCACAACTTGAAAAGTTTAGTAATTATTTGTGTATAATTGGTTTTCTTTGGAATCATATGTATGTATGTGTGTATATATATATATATATATATATATATATATATATATATATATAGTCTTTAAAAGCATTCTGAAAATCAGGATTGATAGCTTTGGCAGACGGCTAAAGAGATCCATGTCAGTGCTCCTGTCAGTGGTCAGGAGCTGGGATTAACTATGTAATAAGCATGAGTTGGTGGGTCAGGGTAGAGCTCAGTGGTAGAGCACTTTGCCTACCATGTGCGAGGCACTGGGTTTGATTCTTAGCACCTCATATAAATATGTAAAATAAAGGTCCATTGACAACTTAAAAAAGAAAAAAGTTAAGAACCCTAGGCAAAGCTGCTCTGTTAGTGAAGTTTGATTTCAGTTTTGCTTTATGGTGTTATGGCTTGAAACTAGCGCCTTGTGTATGCTAGGGGAGCACTGCAGATTTAGTTTTTAAACTACAGACTATTGAGAACTGCTGTTGCTAAGTACTTGTCCATCTGCTCTTTTTTAAATTTTTTAAAATTTATTCTGATTTGTTATACATGATGGCAGAATGCAATTCATTTTATATTACGCATGTAGAACACATTTTTTCAAGACACTGGTTATACACAAAGTATTTTCATACCATTCATGTCTTATACATATACTTAGGGTAATGATGTCTAACTCATTCCACCATCATTCCTATCCCTCTTGCTCCCTCCTCTCTTTTTCCCTCCCTCCCCTTATGTCCATCTGCTTTTGTCATGTGTCTACAACAAAATAGTCCTGAATGGCAATCATTTTAGCTTCTGGTTCTTACCCACAACTCTCCTCCACTTCCACTAGCTGTTTTAGGATACTTTTGCTATGTTTAGAAATCCTCATACTGAAGCCCAGCTGCTAATATTGAAACTTCCAAGAATGTACAACTCGTTACTATGCTTATTTGTGTTGATCTAAATCATAGGACATCAAAATCCTCCAGACATCAGCAACAAATACAATTCCTGTTTTAGTGAGTTGCCATGTTATTGGAACACTCTAGATAAAGAAACAACATCTGTGACAGCTTCCCACTCTGAATTGTGTTGGACAGCAGGAATTCTGTTTCATTCTGCTGAAATCTAATTAATAAATTTAGATTATTTGAGCTAAATGATTTTTGTGTCATAGTGGGCCACAGATTGTAAAGACATACCGTTAGATACATGTAACACCAAATGTAATTGAATAAATATGGCTTTTAAGAAATATTATCCTTAGATATAAGTTGATAGAAAGGCAGAGGGAAAACCTTCATAGAAAACCCTAATATACAATTATATGAGGACAACTTTCTGTTTGAATCCTAAGGTCTTGCGTATTTAAGATAAGTAATTTATGAGGATATGCACCAGGAACTATATGGCTCAGTTAAAAATGAAGAAGTTTCAAATACAGTGTGGTGAAAATGGTGAAGTCATTTTTATTTTCAGTGCTTTGACAAAATACCCCATAAAATTCAAAACTTCTACCATTATACAAAAACATCACCAGTAGCAAATATATTAGGCCGAAACATGTAATTTCAGTAGCCTTAAATGAAAAGTGCAGGACACCGCAAGCTACACATTCAGCAGTATCATATCGGCAAAAGTTTAATCTTTTCACCCATTTGATAAATACACAAGGTTTATAATTTAATCATTTAAATTAACATTCTGCAAATATACATGTAATTTAGTGATTATTGTGCATGAATACATACACAATGCTTGTATGTACAAATTCCAGTTTGTTTTCATGTGCAAGAGATCTGATACAATCATAAGCTGTGTTTGTTTTGGTCCCATTAAATATTCACAATATAAAAGCACAAAAGAATCTTCGATTTACAAAAGAGAATTTGTTTAAAATCACTTCAACTTTTGATGTTTTTAAAGTATTATCTTCTCATACCACTATGAAATGTAGTAGTTGAACCTGTAAGAGAAAAACAAGACATTTTGCATGATTTTAAATTAGATTGTTCTATATAAATTAGCTGATATAGATAACAAAAAGATTACTCTTAACTCTCCATCAGAAAAAATGCCCTTTGTTCCTTAAACGTCTTATTTATAGTTCAACTGATTTTTAAAGAGATTTTGACTATACTTATAAGTCATCAAGAGTGGTTCTAAAGCAAGGAATCAAGACTCATGCTAATATAAAGTGTTCTAAAGGTTGAAGTTCTATATATTTTTAGTATATCCTAAAAAATATTTTGGTCTTCAGATTCTGGGTCTTGTGAAATTTGGACGCTTAAAACAAAACAAACCTTTAACCAACAAACAGACTTCAACTATAATAATGAGAGTTTCCTAGTACTACAATTTACTTGTGTTAAACACATGAATTTTTTGAATGAATGAATGAAGAGATAACTACTAACTCAATCTGATATTAGTCCACAGTTTGTGGGACTAGTAGGAAAAGAGAATCATTAATAAAAGTTAAAAAAAACCTGTAAAAGTAGGCTGAATACAATTCAAACTAAAATGATTCAAAATCTCTGGATCAGAAGTGAACTAAAGGAAGACAGGGTAAAGAAGTTTTCTCATAATGAATAGAAAATCCACTTCTGTTATCAAGTATGACACTTCAGGTATGTTTTTGAGGAAAGAAAAGTAAAAGATCATTGTTAGGATTTTTTTTTTTGGATCACTCTTAAAAGCACCAGGCAGTAGTAGGGATAATGGTTGTACTAAGTGATCAATCCTCTTCCTCACCAGTATCTGTATGCCTCACCACTTTCTACCATGCATTACCTCAGAGCACCTTCCCACATTAGTCTTCAATCATGAAAGATATTGTGTCCACCTAAAACTAAAATATATAAAAAAATAAAAAAAACAATTTATTTATTTATTAATTTTAGTTGTAGATGGACACAATACTTTTATTTATTTATTTTTATGTGGTACTGGGGATTTAACCCAGTGCCTCACACAGTTAGCCACAACCCCAGCCCTCCAAGAACTTTTGAAAATCGCACATAGTACTTGTAGGAGTCATTCATGTATCTATGACTATAATGGTTGCTTCTTTTGTTCAGCCTCTCTTTGCAGACAGTCCTTAGGAACTTTACTTTTATAATTGTTCCAGAAATGGAAGTCCAAACTCCAGTTGAGATCTTGTTTGTTTCAATAAAAACGAACCAAAACCTCCATAATACACATTTGTTACAATGAAAACAAACTCAAGAATTTAAATCTCGGCCAGGTGTGTGGTGAAAGCCTGTAATCCTAGTGGCGCAGGAGGATCATGAGTTCAAAGCCAGCCTCAGGAATGGTGAGGTGATAAGCAACTCAGTGAGACTCTGTCTTTACATAAAATATAAAAGAGGGCTCAGTGGTTGAGTTCAATCCCCGAACTAAAATCTTATACATGTTAAATAAGAACAGGTTACAAAATATGCATCAGGATCCTGTTTTTATGACAAAAAATATACTTATGTACATATGGACATTGAAAAGGTCTGTAGACATATTTACTTGGGTGTTAAATAGTCATTATTTTAGGATTTATGTGACTCAAGATGTGATTTTTACTCTCTTGTTTTTCTATCCCACCATAAATATGTAACACTACATATTTAATAAGAAAAGTTTTTACTTAATATTCTAGCAAAGTTCATCAATAGACATTACAATTAGTAAGAATGATATCACAAGAAGGACATAACATTGACTTTAGATGATAATCATGTTAATTTAGCTTTTAAAACTATTTCTTAGGGGTAGAGGTTAATAATTTACACATATAAACATGAATCTACAGAGATAAGACTTCAATAGCATTCTATATAAACAATATTAATTACCTTTAAAACTTTTCAATTAAGCCTTTGTCTACAGGGATATGTTTAATTTAACTTATTATACCTGTTTTCTCTGAAGAATTTTAACATGATTCAGCTTTTCAATGACAAATTTTGAGCTTGTGTTGTGATTTTAAAGTCTGCGAAAGCACAGGTGTTTCTATCATCACTACATGAAACAGTTACTAAAGATGCATGTGTCCTCAATAGATACGATAAGAATTTAATAACGATTTCCATTTATAGTTAAATTAAATAGACTTTTATCAGAAAGTGGGGAAAAGATCCAAGCAAGCGTATCACAAAAACAATAATCCAAATAGTTGATAATCATATGAAAAAGCACTAAGCCACTTGAATAATTAAAATCAATTAAAACTACAATTATGTACTGCACACCAAACAGATTGGAAAGTTGGCAAAGTTGTATATAACATAACTCTCACATACTGCTAGTGCATGCACAAATTGACAAAACTACTTTTTAAAAAAATATTTATTTTTTAGTTGTAGTTGGGCACAATATCTTTATTTTATTTATTTTTATGTGGTGCTGAGGATCAAACCCAGGGCCTCCAATGTGCTAGGTGAGCACTCTACCTGTGAGCCACAACCGCAGCCCCTAACAAAACTACTCTTTAAAATAGTTTGGTGTTCTCTAATAAATTTAAAGATATGAATCCTATGACCCAGCAATTTCACTCCTAGAAAGACATAAGCACAACTGCATTAGAAACACTTTGCAACAGTGTCCACAACAGCATTGACTCTAATAGCTAAAAAGCAGAAACAATCCAAATCTAATCAACCACAGAATGAAATATTGTGTAAGTTGTAGAATATCCAAACAAGAGAATTCTATATGGTAACAAAAATGAACTATAGATAAATGCAGTAAGTTGGGATAATTCAGGAAGGTGACAGAAGCAAGACATAAAATATACAGATAAAGTTCAAAAATAGAAAAACTAACATATATGATTTTGGAATATATAAATTAGTAATAAAACTAAAGAAAAATCAGGATAACCTCTAAGTTACTAAAGAGGGGGCGGCTTTAGGACGTGGGCAATGTTCTACTTCTTAACACAAGCAATGTCTCCTCCACAGACATTCATATAATAATGTTATACTGGGGCTGGAGTTGTGGCTCAGCAGTAGAGTGCTCGCCTAGCATGTGCGAGGCCCTGGGTTCAATCCTCAGCACCACATAAAAATAAATAAATTTAAAAAAAGGTATTAAGTCCAACTACAACTAAAAAATAAATATTAAAAAAATTTTAAAAAATAATGTCATACTGAAGAGTTGAATTGTTCACTTTTCTGTATGTTGTTATAGTTAAATTTTTAAAAAGAGGGATTAAAAAAGAAATGGCTACTTTCATTATGGATTTCCTTTTCCTTTAGGTAGTTATCCTCTAGTATGTAAAACACCTTTCTTAATGTACAGCTTTAAGAGAGTTCAACATCTCTAGCAATTAGAGAAATGCAAATCAAAACTACTCTAAGATTTCATCTTACTCCTGTCAGAATGGCAATCAATCATCAAGAATACAGGCAACAACAAATGTTGGCGAGGATGTGGTGGAAAAGGCATACACTCATACATTGCTGGAGGGACTGCAAATTGGTGCAACCACTATGGAAAGCAGTATGGAGATTCCTCAGAAAACTGGGAATGGAACCACCCTTTGACCCAGCTACCCCATTCCTTGGTTTATATACCCAAAGGACTTAAAATCAGCACATTATAGTGGTGCAGCTGTATCAATGTTTATAGCAGCTCAATTCACAATAGCTTATCTATGGAACCAACCTAGGTGTCAATCAACAGATGAATGGATAAAGAAAATGTGGTATATATACTCAATGGAATATTACTCAGAGCTTTAAAGAAGAGCGAAATTATGGCATTTGCCAGAAAATGGTTGGAGTAGGAGAATATCATGGTAAGCAAAATAAGCCAATCCCATAAAACTAAAGGCCAAATGTTTTCTCTAATTTGTGAATGCTAATTCACAATAAGGTGGGGGTTAGTAGGAAAGAATAGGGTTACCTTAGATTAGGTAGAGGGAAGTGATGGGAGAAGAGGGGAGGAAATTTGGGGATAGGAAAGATAGTAGAATGAAACAGATATTATTACTGTATGTATATATGTGACTACATGACCAATATGATTCTTCAACATGTATACTCAGAAAAATGAGAAATTATATCCCATCTATGCATGATATATCAAAGTGCATAAATGAATTCTACTGTCATGTATAACTAATTAAAACAAACAAACAAACAAAAAGAGACCATGAAATTAATTTGTTTAACTTGGTCAAGGTAAGGCTACTGTATTTAAAATTAGATACAGTTGTTCAAAACCAATTTGACAGTCCTCTAGCCACTACAGTAATCAATATAATTAATGTTATGAAAATGAGAAATCAATACCACTAAAAGGAAATGTTTTAACTGAGTAATAATAATGTAAAGTGAAATATTTTCACCCATTTGTGTAATTATATGAGTCTGTTTTGTAACATACCTAGGTTTGGTTTATCATTTTTCTTGTTCTCTTTTCAAGGTCATTTTCTTGTCATTAATTTGAGCATGTAGTACTTCAATTTCAGATAATAAGCTTCTTCTGTCTATTTTTTGGAGATATTCCATAGCTGCTTGATATTCAATACCCTTTTTGTAACAAAGGAAAAGAAAAAATCAAGTGAAGAGAGTTGTAAAGATAATAAAATTAACAACCAGAAGTCTGAAGAATAAATGAACCACACATGCTAAAGTTTTTTTCTTTTAAAAATTTCATTATTTTTCTTGTCTAAAATGTGGGAAGATTTCTTGCAGATAGATGCTTCTTTACCTCTAAATACTGTAGTGTATTTCCTAAAAATAAGAGCATTCTTTTACATAACTGCAGTATAATGATCAAAAGAGTAATTAACTTATCATAATATTATCTGGTATAGAGAGTTTATTCAAATTTTGCCAAAAGTTCTTTAAGAAAAAAAAAGTGATTCATTCCTTTGTCTTTTGTGATCTTAAATTTTTTAAAGAGTACAGACAGGTTATTTTGTTACATGTCCATTAATTTAAAAAAAAAACTTTTTTGGACTAATGTAAGTCAAAGTACTTGAGGGGTTCAGCCAGCTTTCCCCAATAATAGCTTATATAATCAGAGCACATTATCAAAACTAAGAAACTGACATGGATAAAATTCTATTTAAACTATAGGTTTTAATAAAATTTCATTTGTTTACATGTACTCATTTTTTCTCTTGGCATACAGTACTATGAAATTTCATCACTTGAACAGGTTCATATATATGTACCACAATAAGGGTACAAATTATTTCAATCACCACGGAGACTACTCTGTAGTCCTACCCTCTCTCCCTAATCCTAACCTCTGGCAACTACTGATATGTTCTCTATCACTATAATTTTGTCATTTTTAGAAGTTACATAACACACAGGAAGTTTAGGGTATTGATTGTTCCTTTTTTAATTGGTGAATAGTATTTCATTGTATGAATATATCACAGTTTCTCCATCCATTCACTTACTGGAAAACATCTGGGTTGTTTCAAGTATTTGATTATTACAAAGAAAATTACTGTGAACATTCATAAATAGGTTCATAAATAGACACAAGTTTTCATTTCTGTTGATTAAATATCTACAAGTGTGACTGCTAGGCTGTGTAACAGATGTACGTTTACCTTTACAAGACACTGCCAGATTTAGTTTCCAGAGTAGCAGTCCTACTTTACACTGCTTACCAGCAATGTATGTGACATGCAGTTTCTCTCCCTCTTTACCAGCACTTGGTGGAGTCACTATTTTTTATTGTGCCCAGTCTAATAGATGCATGGTGGCCTCAGTTGGTTGTGGTCTCATATTTCCCCAAGTGGATTCTGATTATGCATTTCATAGAAGTACAACAAATTAATTCCTTCGTATTAGGAAGTACTCGATGTCTTTCTTTCCTCATTACTGGTAATATTGATTCTGATCATTTGGGTGGGGTTTGCAAGGTTTCTCCAGTGTAAAGTTACTGTTTTTCCTTTTGTAGTTAAAAATGCTCTTTTAGGAATTTTACTTTTCTTATCAACTTTTTCACATTAGTTTTAGCATCCACTGTTGATTATTGCTGAATCGATCGTTACTATATTGTTGAATAAAGTATGATCTTATAATTCCTTTGTTCCTTCTACATTTAATAGCTGGCATTCAACTGTGATAATATATATCCATCTATATGAGCTCATGAATTCTTATTTTACTCTTAACTTTAAAATCTGTTACTTTCATTTTGTTTGATCTTTTAATTTTCTAACTTTGGCCAGTGAGGGAACCTTCAACAGGCTTCTGTGACCTTCTGTCATATTCCCTTATTTCTTTGAATAATTCTTTACATGCTGGCAAAATGAGGGATTCCAGGTTTACCTTATTGTCTTCCTACTCTATTCTTGGAATCACCAAATTCAAAAGGATTCCTAATTCTTTTTAATGGATAATATATTTAAAAAAAACAAGTCCTGGGTACTAAGTATTGTGAGAAGATTTAAAAAATTTTTGTTTTAGTTGTAGATGGACACAAAACCTTTAACTTTTTTTTAAAGAGAGAGTGAGAGAGGGGGGAGAGAGAGAGAGAGAGAAAGAATTTTTAATATTTATTTTTTAGTTCTTGGCGGACACAACATCTTTGTTTGTATGTGGTGCTGAGGATCGAACCCGGGCCGCACACATGCCAGGCGAGCGCGCTACCGCTTGAGCCACATCCCCAGCCCAAAAACCTTTAATTAATTAATTTATTTATATGTGGTGCTAAGGATCTAATCCATCAATGTACACTGAGTTGCAACCCCAGCCCTGTGAGAAGATTTTTAACTACTGATTTGATTCTGTTGTAGGTCTTTTCAGGTATTTTATTTCTTCCTGCATGAATTTTGATAAGTGATTTTTTAAAAATTTCACCTCAATTTTTTTATTTTTATAAATAAAATAATTTATAATATTTTGTTATTTTATTTGTTGCATGTTTAATTATGATCTCATCTTCATTTATAACATTTAAAAATCATAATGAATTCTCCAGAAAAGATTTTCTTATTAGCATTTTCAAGGAACCAATTTTTAATGTTTTATCCTCTATATTGTACTGGTTATACTTTATTATAGTTAATCCTCATTATTAATGGATCCTGTGTTTTCAGATTTGTCTACTTGATAAAAAGTTTTTGTAACCCTCAAATCAATACTTGTATTGCTTTGTCAGACATAGTTAGAGTAGTAAAAAATTTAAATTTCCTCATGCACATGTTCCTGGCTGAGTTAAACAAGGGCATACTCTACCTTTGTATTTTAGCTCTCATATTGTACACAAATGTCCTGTTTAGTAACTTGTTTTTCCATATTGTGCTTTTTATTTGTGATTTCATGGTTTTAAATGGCCCACAAGTGAAGGGCTTGGTGTTCCTAAGTGCAAGAAATCTGTGACGTGCTTTAAGGAGAAAATTGTGTTAGATAATCTTCTGTATGATTGCTCTTTGCCGTGTTAAACATTAATGAACAATATACAACACAGAAAGTATTTTTTTTTCTTTTTTTAATGGCACTGAGTACTGAGCCCAGGGCCAAGAGTATGCTAGGCAAGCATTCTACCACTGAGATACATCTCTTCTCCCCTCCCCATATAAGATTTCTTTAAACACAGCCACACAGAAAATAAGATCATGTATTGACTGGTTGATGAAAATATTGTGATTGAGGCTTGCAGTAATCTATTCCTGTATTTCCCACAGGAGCAATGACTCCTTGTAGGTTTATAAAATATAACTACTACAAATAATGAGAAGTGACTGTATCTTATTCCTTCTCTTTTCTTTAGGTTTTACTGCTCTTTTTAACTTTCCACGTTTGAGGACTATCTCATTAATTTTAAGTTTTTCTTACTTTCTAATATAAGACAAAAGGTAATGTTCTTCTCCTTAATACTCCTAGTGGCCCCTGTTAAAAATGCTAATCTTCATACTTAAATTAAGACTCTAAAACAAATCAGCAACTGATTTTCTTATTACTATTAAAAATAGTATTCTTTAAAATAAAATTTTGTTTTGATACCTGTTCTTGTATTCGCTGTTCCAAACACTTTAATAATCCAACTGCATCTTTAGTACCTAGAGCTGTCAGTTCAGTCTGAAATGCAGCTAGCAAAACATTGCACTCCTTTAAGAAAACATGTTGGAGAGCAAGTAGAAATTCCCCTCGCCAGTCCGGGAGGCTCTCATGAGATTGAGAATTATCATAAACCTAGCAGAGTACAAATAACAAAAGTTAGGTTTCAAATAAGCATGTTTTTAAAACATTCCACTAACCAAAATAGGTATTTAAAAGAACGTATGTATTTTCAGACTCAAAAATACATACAATAATTTATGTGAAAATTCATATAAAAAAGAATTTAATTTACAAAGTTCATTATTGTCATTAAAAATAACAATGCTACATAGAATATAATATTCTTTGGGTACCTCAGATTCCCTTTGCACTTGTATTTTGGTAATTAAATCCTTAAGAGATGAGATGATCTTAAGGTAAGCTCTTCTCTCTTCTAGCCAAAATTCTGAAACCTGTTGAATAGAATGATCTTCTCCATCACCACATGGTGACTCAGTAAGAGAAAGCACCTGCATGCCCTCATTATGAACAGCTCTCAGTAATCCCTAGAAACCAAAATCCAAAAGCCAAAGTTATGACAACTCCTCCAAATACTGAAAAAATGAGAGCTACAAAGAAAAATAAATATTAAGCAATATAGCATTATGAAGCAAAATAGATTTAGAAAAGCAACTGCAGAAAAGAAACTCCAGGCACCTTTACTAAATGCCTTCTTCCTGTGGAGAGCTAAGTCAATTGCAATAGATGGTCTATGATTTCCATAGCTTTCCTTCAGTTTAGCTAATGTACTCTTCCCAGATTTAATGATTAGCCACTGATCTGACCAAAAGAAATACTGTGAGAAAAACTTCCATTCCTTGAGACTGCTTTTATAATTTTGGCAAACAAAAACACCAATAATAAAAATTATTTTTTAAATCTTCATAACATAATTATTTAATATATTATATTTTATTATCTGTGGAATATGGGAATAAAATGAAATAGATTCTCATGGATTTTTTTTTCTTTTAAGTCATTTATTTTAGCCTGTTTTCATTTGAAGCATGAGGTGAGTGCTACTCTTTGCTTCTATTTGATGGGTAGACTGTACTAGACTTTGTTTGAGCAACCAGGGATGCTACTTCCAACATCCTTTTTCCTCAATATCTAGTTAACAGAGAATTGACAAAAAGATCTGGTCACTCACTAATCCTGGAAGAAAGGAGGGTGTGGAGGGCAGCATATTTTCTCCCTCTCTCTCTCCCTTCCTTCAATCTTTCTTGCTATACAAGTTTTTTCAGAGATCCAGTATATAACTTTAAATAAACTACAATGTTCAACATAGAAATTATACAGGCTAAGTTTATTAAAATATATACCTTTATTTTCTTTGGAAATGATTCTGTTAAATTTTCACCTTCTTCTCCTCGTCCTTCTGATGCTGTGTCAAATCCCTGATTTTGTGTAAGATAAACTCCCTGACTCCAGTCTGATCCAGAATCTAAAATAAAGAAAACAATCATTTGTTGTTAAACAAACAAACAAACAAAAATTAAAAAAATACCCTCTCCAAACAAAAATAACACGTTTTAATCAAATACTATAAACATTCCAGAATTTTATATAACTTACCACTGGAATATATTTCTCTAGTTTGGTAAGCATTAGAATATGTTAATTCAGGTATCAAGGATCCCTAATTAGAAAAAAAGAAACAACATACATAAATATTTTTGTTTTAATAAAAACAGAACCCAAGGAACTATTTTGCTGTTATAATGCTGTAAAAAGAAAAAAAAGGAAAGAAAAAGAAAAAAACTCAATCTAAGCATACTTGAAATGAAACTATCTATGATTTATAACAAGTCTATAATTTTTTCCTTATGGATTTTACCATAGTAAGAAGAGATAGTTATTATTTAAGGAACCATAACAAGTTGCAAATTTACATAAGAACTCTATTATCTAATACAATGGGGAAATTTAAATTCTAATAGTATAAAGAAGAGATATTTCCCAAATTTCTTTTAAAATTTTTGCTTAAAAACAGATTGTTGACAACAGTGGAAACTCCCCCCACATGACAACAACAAAATAAATACCTCTTTAGGTCTCAGACACTGTATCACTGCCTTCAATGTACCACACTCCTCTGTCAGTAACTCAACAGCAACATAATGTTCCCTCTTTAAAGTTTCAGTTTCTGAAATATGTCTGGATTCCATATCCAAAATTTCAGAGGCATGAAGTTCTTGTATGTTTTCAATTCTTTTAGTAAATTGCCTAATTATTTCAGAGACTTTTTCTGAGGAACAGCTAGTCTGTATATCAATTTGAATTCCTGCATTTTTAACAAGAATTTGTGGAGTCTGGTTGCTCATGTTGACCTTGAGTATTTGGTCCGTTTGGGATGCAGTGTTTTTACCTACTTCAATAGGAAGTGGCTCTAAGCAGATGTTTCTGTTTGTTGGTACTTCAGACTTATGCTCTTTTATTAAGAAGTGGGATAATTTCTTTTTTTCCTCATCAAGTTGATTCTTAACTTGGCTTAAATCTCTCTGAAGAGATGCCATATTTGTCTCTTTTACCTGAAACACAGATAAATTAAGTTGAAAATCTTGCACATCAAATGAAGAACTTACAGTGGAGAGGGAAAGAGTATAATTTCATTTATATGTTCACTTGCCTCAGAATAATAGGAAAAACACTTTGGAAACTGTAATACATATATACTTTCGCATGTATGTATGGTCACAGGTTACTACAAAATTGAAATAATTTTATTAGCCTTTACTTTTGTTTCTCAAGGGATTTAAGTTCTCTTTAACAGCAGTTTTTCGCTTCCTTTACTAAAAGACTAGAGATTAAAAGCATTCTTCTAATATAAAGATTCCTAGCAAAACAAGCAAGGAGATGGTGAATAGATTTATAACAATGGAATTTTTCAAAAAGACTTGTAAATTTAGTTTAAGTTATGGCTCTGGACTTGTTTCTATAGGACATTTTGAAAGGGAATTAAGATGGGTAGAAATGAATGAATTAGGAGTTATGTTACTTGTCTTACCAAAAGCTCTTTTTGAAGTTTTTCTGTCCTTTCTTTGAAAGTGGCAAGTTCTTCTTTGGTAGCCACCAACTCGATTCTAAGAGCCTCAAGTTCTTCAAAAAACCCACTTTCTCCACTGGCATTTATTAACTCAGTAGTTGTCTGGATAACAGTAGAAAACATAAGAAATACACCATTTAAAAAAAAAAAGCTAAGTTCAAAGCATTTACACATTCTAATGAAGCTTTTCCAATACTGACTGCCTAGGGGTTTTAGTGATAAATGCTCTTTCAACAAATAGTGAAACATTTTAAGAACTATCGTTTTGTATTCTTAAGGAAATAAGAAAGATTTTCTGGGAATGAAAGACAAATCATGCCATTAATATATATATATATATATAACATTTATAAATTATTGATAAAAGTATTCTTTGTGCCACTCAAAAGTTTCATATTTATATTACTTTCCTCAAAAGATATGAGCTCAAAGATAATTATTATAAGTTATACCTAAAAAGTTATATTAATATTTTAATAATTATTTTAATAATTATTTTAATAATTATTACCTAATATGCAATTCCAATGAGCTAGGAAGAAGAAGTATAGTGAATGAAATTATTATCCTTTGCCAATATAAATTAAGTAGACATAAAATCCCAATGTATCAATTAATCTTCTGGGGCAGGTAAGACTGAACTTCTGGTACTTGAAATTGTAAGTTTATTAAGTGAGGGAACTTGAAGGAAAAAAGTCTTTGTCATGTCTGTCATACACTAAGAAATAACTGCAATTTCTGATCTTGTAAGTAGACTTAGGTCAGTTACAAATTTTTCCTAAGAAGAATAAAATCTATTATGAGGCATAAAATTTGCCAAGCTAATAACTTGTTACTCATATTAATTCAATATGAATATATTTTGATATTTTTATAATTGTATCTCACCTACGTAACTTTCACAGATTTTATGCCAAAATTGTTTTTGCAAAATTGTGGTATGACCATTTTATGAAGCTCTCCCCCAACCAAAAAAAAAAAATTGTGCTGGTATTAATTAAAAATCATCTATTAATAAACTGTCTTCGGTGCAAGATTAGAATGTATAGAATACTCATGAATATACATTATTGTGGTGGTGATGATTATGGGGTGCACTATGGTACTTAAAAGAGATGATGACATAACATACTTAGTAGAGGTACATTAAGGGGGAAAATATCCACAGAAATTCTAGAGGACATTTGCTAAATTTAATGTTTCCATATTTATTTGAACTATTCTAATTAATGACAACCCTGATTGAATAAAGATGTTTGAAGATCACAAAATATAATTTGGGCCCATTATTCTAGTGATAATAAAATGACCCTATATTGTTAAATTTAATCTGGTCTCTATACCTTGAGTTTCTGTGTAAGAAATGTTACTTGTCTGCAATGTAACTTGGTAGGAAATCAAATGAACAGAGTATAATCAACTACTAAGTCTCAGCCAATGATAGTAGGCAACTATGTTTCAGCCAATCATAGGCAATCAACCAATCAAATCACATCCAAACAAGGTCTAGCCATGACCAATCAAGCAATTTCTGAATTTTATTTGTGAGTTCTGCCTCTAAATACCACCCACTGTTGCACAGTGAAACTGTTTGAATCTCTTCTGGTTCTGAGTGTTGCACAATGCATGTAGCACTTTTTGCTCAAACAAATTCTTTAGTTTGTCTAAAGTTCTTTAAGAACAGTATGATTTTTTTAAATAAAATCCCATTATGTATAAATTGGTAGGTGTCAGCAGAACTGTTTGACTTAGTAAATTACCAATCAGCTTAATAAGCAAAGGAAAAAAAAAGAGTTTCTTAGGGTATTTTATGTGAAAAACTCAAATATAAAACTAACCTTGAGAACAAAATCTCCGTGAGGGCTTCTTTTCCTTTCTTTTCCTTCAAGTTTTTTCTTACTGTCCTCCAGTAACTTCTGCAGTTCTATCTGCTTCTTTTCTTTTTCCAAAGCATTTTTCTCTGCAGTTTCTACTTGTTCTTTTTTTGAAATCAAAGTAGTATGCATTTCAATCACTTGTCTTTCTAAGTCTGATATTCTCAAGGTTAATGCAGACATATCTGACTCCATCTTGTTTTCTGTTATTTGATTTAAATTCTGCATATTTTCCTTTTCAAATTCTGATGAAGCTACTCCTTTATCTTGATAGAATTTCACATATTCCTGAACTGCCTCAAGTTGGACTTGACTTACAAGAGCAGCAGCTACTTTCTCCTCAAGTACTTTCTGTAGGTTTACGATCTTCTTCTGAAGCATTTCTGTTTCAGATTGGCCTTGTTCTTTTATGTCTTCTATTTGTTTATAACACTGGATAAGTTCTAAGTCCTTTGCGCTAACAGAGCTCTCAAGCTGTAGCAGTTTCGTTTCCAAATTTCTGGAAACTTTGGTGCTTTCTTCAAAAGATCTGAGATACATCTTGTTCTCAGGGGGTTTAAGAACATCTTCAATATGGATTACTTCCAGTTCGGGTTGGTCTTTGCTGATATCATCTATAGTCATGCTAACACTTTCATCTGGTATACTTTGGATTTTTTCCTTAGGGTCATGTTCTCTCTTCAAGTTGACTAATTCTTGTGTTAGCGGATCCATTTTAAAATTGGTTTCTTTAAGTACATTTTTTGTGAAGGCCATTTCTTCATTAGTGATTTCTACTTGCTGTTCCAAAGCCAGCTTTTCAGCTATAACCTTTTCTAACTGATGTTTCAAGCTGTCCTCTTGTTCTGAGGGGGTACTGGTATCCACCAACATATTCTGTTCAATATATGACAATTCCTCCTGAAGTTTTTCAATCACTTCATTGAGCTTGTCTGTTTCTTCTTCTCTATTTTTCTTCAAACGTTCTTGATCACTCTTCAGACATTCTATTTGGGCTTCAAGATCCCTTATCAGTTCATTTTTTTCTTCAAAATCCTATTAGTTAATGAAAAAGGGAAACACAGAAAAGTATGTATTCATATTTTAAAATTTTGTTTTATTTTAGGGTAAAAACTTAAAGATGATCAGGCACAAAAGCTGTATGCTTGTCAGACACATTATGTTACAATAATAGACCAACAATATAGACCAACACCTCCCTTATCACATCAAACAAAGACCTTATTTAGAACATCATTCTGGAAGTTCTATTAAACATAAGTGGCTTATGCTTTTAGTATTTGATTCTCTATTAGGAAAATGTCAACATTAGTACATTTTATTGGAAAGGATAAAATACTGAATTAAGTCTATAACAGATGGCATCCAAAGCTAATTACTCTATTTAACTATATTAGATTTCAAATAATAACCAATTTTAAATGAGTATACCTTGTTATCTGTTGTAAGTCTAATTTGTTGATGAAAGTCTCTAATTTGCTCATTTAATCGATCAATTTCTACCTCTTTTTCCTGTATTATTTGAGCAAATTTCCCAAATAGCATATGCTGGTCATGAGTAGAGATAGCCTCAGGATCCTTCATGGCAAATCTCAATTTCTCCATTTCATCCTAGTGACAAAAATAACCATCATAGTTGGATGTATTAATGACATGGCATTTTTCACAACATTGTTTCAATTAAGTCTTATAAAAAATACATTTCCTACAATGTACAAGTAAAAAAAAATTAGACACAATGTAGATCAATAATTCTTGAAATATTTTCATAAAAGATCTCAAAAATTTAATTATGAACAGAAAATAAGTTCCATGCAAATCTATTTGCTTGCTAGTGTTCTTTGAGTATTATTTAGATCTGGACTTAGTAAATGTTTATTATAACTACATAGGAGCAAAACTTATTATCTCTTTATAGAAAAAAAATTTTCTAAAATAGTTACCTTGAATAATTTATTTTCTTGTTCAAGTTCCTGTAGACGGGTAGTGGATTCCTTTTTCTGTATTTCCAATTGCATATGTAGTTGCTGAACTTCTTCATTTTTATTTTCAAGCTCATCTCTAAATTGCTCTAGTTGTTCTTCTAAGTTTGTTATCTTTAATATCAAAATTATGAAAAGTAAAGAAAAAAAAAACTTTACACAGATGTTTGTCAAGATAGAATTAAGAATGTTGGGGCTGGGGCTGTAGCTCAGTGGTAGAGCGCCTGCTGTGCACATGTGAGGCACTGGGTTCGATCCTCAGTACCACATAAAAATAAAGATATTGTGTCCAACTACAACTAAAAAAATTTTAAAAAAAAGAATGTTGTATTTGCTTTACAAAGTACATATGCTTAATTCATAAGAATAAAGGAAAGTGGTTTTCTAAGCCAGCCATACCTGTATGGTTCCTAGACATGCTCACACTGCACATTCTTTTTTTTGTTTTTTGGTTTGTTTATTTTGTTTTTGTTTTGGCACTGGGGACTGAACCCAAGGGAGCTTTATCATGGAACCACATCCCCAGCCCTTTTTTTCATTTTATAGTTTTTAGATAGAGTCATGCTAAGTAAGTTGCTTAGGGTTTTGCTAAGTTGCTGAGGCTGGCCTCAAACTTGCAATCTTCCTGCCTCAGACTTCTGAGTTGTGGGATTATAGGTGTGTGCCACCGTGCCTGTCACACTGCACATTCTTAAACCATCTTGCCCAATTAGAAGACACCTTAAAGAAGGACACCAGGAAACATTTTCTACCATAAGCAGAAAGAGTCACAGAAAGGAGCAGTCCACATGCTAACTCTTATGTTAAATTCAGTTAAAATTAAGTTAGTTGCTATTGAAAAGCTTAGAAAAATTGTAGAATTAATTCAGTTATTCTAGTATCAAATAAAACTAACTTAATATAGTCCCACAAATATCTAATTATAATCCATTGAATGCCCTGGCTGCTTTGTGGTTTGATTAAGCAGATGGAAGCAGAGATACACAATAAGGTCAAGAGATCTTTAGGTCTGAATTGCAGAGTAAGTTAACAAAATAATTTTAGTAGAAAATCAGAGAGCTCTTACTTATAGGAAAACAGAAATTTAATTTTTGAAGATAGATTATTAGTAATAAAAGTAAAACAATCCTCTTTGATGGTTATACAAAAAAAATGAACCTGATGACGAATATTAAGAGCTAATTATTGCTCTATTTAAAAAAAATGGGTTTGAGGACATTAGCAGTCACTTTAGCTCACTGCTTCACAGCTACTTAATATTTAATAAATGAATTTATAAACATATATTTACTTGATGATCAAAAATGTTGCATTAACAGCAACCTAAGATGCAGAAGCAGTGTTTAGTAGTAACTGGCCCAGAGCCAACTTTAAATCATTTAGTGCCTTAAAGTTGAAAAGGGGCATATATTGCTTATATACTGATACATCACATAATTAGAATCATTCTAGCACAGGCAAGGCAAGGCCTTAAAAATCAGCCTAAAAAAAGAAATCAGCAAGGAAAAAAAATCAGCCTAATATTTCTTAAACAGAAATGGTATCAATACTAAATAATGGCTATTATTTATAGAGAATTACTGCTAGGCATAGGTACAAAGTACTTTATATATTGTTATTTTTTAAAAAGCCTGTAACAACCTTAGGAGCTCTATTCTATGATTAACTCCATTTCAGAACTGAGGAAGGGAGTTACAGCAAGGAGTAACTTGTCCTGAGGTCACATGTCTACTATGTGGTGAAACCACCTTTTGAACCTGGGGAGTTCCAGTCCTAAACTATAATTTATCCTGTTTCTAATAACTAATGTCTAAGACCTCTACTTAAATTTTTTTTGTAACACTGATATTGAACTCTGTAGACACTAAAATACATTTAGTGGTTGTACATATATAATTTCCAGGTTAGTTTATTGAAAATTGTGATGACTGTATCTTCTTCAAAGTTATCTGACAGTATGTACACCTATTCTCTTCTATAACAAATTTTAATGACAAGGTATTATAAAATCAACATACACATAGTTATTTAAGTAAAATTGCTGCCCCACCTCACATGACCTTTTTTTTTCCTTGTAATATCACTTAATAGTCAAATTCTTAGCTCTATGTCTTAAAAGCCCTGCTACTCAAAGTGTAGTCTCTGGAGCAGCAGAATAGGCATCATGTGAGAGCACGTTTGATGCACAGAATCTTGTGCTGCACTCAAGATCTGCATTTTGGAAGCTGAGGTTGTGGCTCAGTGGTAGAGCGCTTGCCTAGCATGCGTGAGGCACAGGGTTTGATCTTCAGCTATCAGCACCACATTTTAAAAAAAAAAGGTATTTAGTTTCTCTACAACTAAAAATTAAAAAAAAAAAAAGATTAAAAAAAAGACCTGCACTTTAACAAGATCCCCAGCTGATTCATATGCAGAGAAGGACTGGTTTAAAGTACTAACATTTTTTTATTTTAAGTAGCTGAACTTTAGACATCACATCAGACTTTAGTTTCTCCAAATGACACTATGGAACATTCTTGTTATTCAAGCAGACTCTAGTTTCAGGCTGTCTTATAACAACACCCAAACCAGAACATTAGAAAGGTTTAAACTTGTTTTACTTATCTACCAATTGATATCTAGACTATTTGGATGACACTGATTTGTACCTATTTGAGTCTTATTTTATTTTTTAAGTGTTTTTTTCTCTTAAAAAAAAAAGTATAGGGGCTGGGGTTGTGGCTCAGTGGTAGAGCATTTGCCTGGCATGTGTGAGCCACTGTGTTCGATTCTCAGCACCACATATAATCAAAAAATAAAATAAAGGTCCATCAACAACTTAAAAAAATGTTAAAAAACTTATATATGTTCCACTAATTAGATAGCATATTCCTTGAAGTCTGGTGTTGATTTCACAACTGAACAAAAGTGCTCTACATTCAGAAACAGCTTAATAATAAATGTTGAATGACAGTCTTTAACATTTTTCACTAACAAGCAAAATATATTCAGTGTTCTGGCATCATAGCATCATAGGGTTCCAGAATCAGTTCTTTCTGTCTGTACTAAGTACTAACCTCTCTTAAGGATCAGGTCACACACTGGCAAATTAGGAGATTTTAGAACAGAATCTATTCCCAGGGAGAGTGTTAAGGGTTAATGGGACAAGGCATCTAATATACTTTCTAGCCCTCAGCCCTCAGCAAAGTTAACTATTATTTACTATTGCTATCTGTAAACTAGAGCTCATTAGTTCTACAGAGAGCTAAAACTTACTGATCCTTTTCCCAAAATAACTATTTTCTCCACAATATTTCCTTCTCCTATAAGAAGCTGTTTTCTTCTTTTTATTCATCCCACATTTCTAAATAGTCTAATGAACTTTCAAAAAATGTTTTATACAAATCTAGGTTTTAGGAGTATTTGAACGTCTCAACTATAATGATACATAAAGATATCTTTATGTTTATACTCAATAGGATATCTGAAAACATTTGCCTAGTTTTCAGGATAGAATGCTTAAGTTATTTTCATTAAAAGACATATGCTTTAATTCTACATTCATACCTCTCATTATTCAGTTATAGGTAAGGGAGTGAGTTCTGATATAATACTCATTATAGTTATTTAAAGCAAGTAAATGAAGGTCAGCTGTTATTTTAATTTGTATATATTCACTCAACATCTTTGGCTCTGGGTCTCTATCTGCAAAAACTGAAAGTCAGTTAACAGATGCTCTCTATGGTTTCTTATAGTTCTGTACTACTAGTACTATGATCCTGAGTAAAAGGTAGATGTTTATTAGAAACTTAATTCAGGAAATTAAGGTGTTAGTAGATATATATTACATTCAAATGATAATAAAAATAATAGGGCATGGTGGCACATGAATGTAGTTACAGCTACTCAGGAAGCTGATGTGAGAGGATTGCTTGAACCCTGTAATTTGGAGTTTATAGTCAGCCTGGCACTATACTTAATGGCTTCCATCTCAAAATACAAAAACAAAAACAAAAAAACCTATGTGTGTGTGTGTGTGTGTGTGTGTGTGTGTGTGTGTGTATGTATAGAATTAGGGCTAAGGAAATAACTCAGTGATGGAATGCTTGTGTGAGGCCCTTTGAGCCCCAGAACACACACACAAATGAAGAGAAACAACTAGTAAGCTACATCAAGTATCCTTAATCAACTACCACTACTTTTAGATCCAGTTGTGAAGGTTCATTTTTTGGGGGAGGAGATTATTCAGTATTTAAGATAAATCATTAAGTATTAATTCCTTTCAAATATACAGAAATAGTTACACAC
Source organism: Spermophilus citellus (assembly GCF_964194105.1). NCBI lineage: Eukaryota > Metazoa > Chordata > Mammalia > Rodentia > Sciuridae > Spermophilus > Spermophilus citellus. The sequence goes on along the minus strand of NW_027673113.1, from coordinate 535,266 downwards.
ACAAAAAGTGTGCTCACTGCTTCCATGAAAACTCCAAACTTAATAAACAAGAACTTCTCAGATGTTACATAAAAATGGGAAAACGATCCTTCTCATGGATCATTTCAACTATAGTAATTTCTATGGATTCCTTTTTTCTTCTTTGAACTACAAATTCACTGAACCGTCATTTTAGCTGATGTCTAAATTAGTTTTGTAAACAGATTTCCAAGTACTTATTACCAAATACTTCTATGATATTTAAGCAAAATAAGTAATTATTAAAATAAATTTAAATGTTCTGAGAAAAATTCTATGGAAAGAGACAAAAACATAATTAAAAACATTTTAAACATTTAAAATTATTTATTACTATACAATGTTGAGTATTATATGTTTTAGGAAAACTACTAGTAGACAAAGAAAGTTAAAATTACTATAGCTCTAAAGGTAAATTTTCTTTTCTTGTTCTCACAGGGGTATTATTATGTTGCCTAGGCTGACCTTAACCTCCTTGGCTCAAGTGATTCATTCTCCTGCCTCAGAGTCCTGAGAAGCAGGGACTACAGGCATGCACCACCATGCCTAATTGGATCCTTCTCTTTAAGAAGGAGGGAGAAGGGCAACACAGGATAACTTTATAGTTACTTTCTTGTTATTATTATTTTGTGGTGCTGCAGATTCAAACCCACATTGAGCTAAATTCCCATTCCTAGTTCATTATTAATCTTTTAAGCACAAGCTTCATATGTTGTAAAACAATACTATCAATTCTCAGGGAAAAGTTTAAAAAGAAAAAGGAAAGCAAGCAAACCCAAATTCACAGTAGAGAGGAGCAAAAACTCAATGCCCATAGCACGAACAGGAGAAAATAGATGCTGCCTTTTGTCCTAACTACTACATTTCTCCACTGTCCTCTTCATTCAGCCCGTACCTGCTAAATTATCCTTTCTCCCTCTCTAAATTTCTTCTTGCTTCAAAGTGCTCACACTAGGTATCCTCTCAACCTGGAATAAACTTCCTTCATAAGCTTATCAGTTCACATGTTTATTGTCTTGAAGATCAATTTAGGCACTGAATTGAGAAAGTCTATACTTTGGTTTTAGACCACAAACTTCATTTTGTTCAAATGATATTTTCAAGGTAAGTGATTTTAAAATAACTCAAAACATATTTTGTCATTTAAAAATAAAGTGGTAGAGCGCTTGCCTAGTATGTGTGAGGCACTGGGTTCAATCCTCAGAACCATGTAAGTAAATAAAACAAAAGATATTTGCCCATCTACATCTAACACACACACACACACACACACACACACACACACACACACACGAAAGAAAAAAAAAGTCCTTACCTCTTTCTCTTTTCTGTCAGGTATAATTTACAATGAGAACTTAACATGTACTATGTCCATAAGACAACCAAGAATACTATGATCTGACTTATTTTATACTTCACACCAATATTGTTTCACTTAATCAAATACCTTATAATTAATAAAACACATTAAAGTCAAGACTGGACTTCATACTTTCATTCTCTATTAATCAGCATTATTGCTACTGTTTTAAACTGAAGATATTTTTATAAGTTTTTCTTTTTTATATTCAAAGAAGCATACTTACAGATTCGCCAACTATAAATGTTTTGTCTTTGGAAAACATTTCTTCTGAAATAGTTAGTTGGTGGACCTCTGATTCTACTATATCATCAAGATGATCACTGTTTGGTAACAGAACTTCTCCATCTTCTCCTAACTCTTTACTAAGTGGCTTAAATTCCTCTTTAAATTTCATGTCCAATGCATCAGAGGTCTGAAGATCAATTTGATCCTGAGATAATTTCATTTCATTAAAATAATGTTTTTCATTTTGCTGACAGAAAGTATGTGCTTGTTTTGATGACATAGTATTTTCTTTTCCCTTTGATAGTCTAGATAGTTCAGTTTGGTGAGCAAATGCAACGCTCATTGACACAATGACCTAAAGAAATCAATCAATCAAACAAAAAGGATTAGATTTATAAATACCAGCTGGATTTAAAAAGTGGGTCATTATTCAAAATTATATGAATTAGAAAAAAGCCTGGCCTCATAGTTTTAAAAACAAAAATAAATCCTCTGATAAAGTGATACAGAGATAGGCTATTTTTCAATAAATTTAACATCAAAGTGTTTTACTGCCTGACTTTTAAAATAAAACAAGCAAAATTTTTCTAACTATAACATCAATAAATGCTCAGTACAAAAATAAAAAGAATAAAAGTCTTTATATTTCCCCTTACAAAAAAATTCACTTGGCCATGAGTGATAATGTTCCGTGACAATCCTCCATCAGTATCTGTAGTTATTATCTAACATTGCAATAATTTATCAGGGTAATACAACCACTTTTTCTCTTCATAACTTTTCCCTCATTTTTAGAATGCCAAACTCCTTCACAAGGTAACTATTTACAATGTAACACATATATAAAAACTTGTGGCATTCTGAAAAATTGTAATTACTATTCTATATCAAGAAAAAAATGTTCTTCTCAATGAAAAGCACCGCAAAACATTCTATGAAGCAGCAATTATAGTTGATGCTGTTATACAACTGTTTGGTGGACTATATATGAAACTTACAAATAAAAAGAAAGTACATACCATCAATAAAATCTATGCTTTTTTTTTTGACAGTTCAAAGATCAAGAAAATCTATAAACCAAGAAAATCTTCCAGATAAACTATAAACTTACCTTAGCTATTTCTTCTTCTAATCTTTCTTGGTATTGTTTTTCCAACAATTTAACCATATTTGTTTGTTTCATTCCACATTCATTAGAAAACTAAATTAAAGGGTGAAATATGACAATTTACACTGATTTTATACCATTAATTTTAAGGATGTACTCATTATTCCAAAAATATCACTATTTTTGGACACTTTCAAATAAAAATAAATTTCAGTTATCTTTAACTAAAAATATTAATCTAATAATCCTACGAAATAATTACACTTATTATAAACTTAAAGATGCAAAGAGAGAAATATATTTACATATCTGTAATTATTAGCATAAATTCTAGGGTGGGTTAAGGATACTTAAATATAATTAATAAGACATATATATATATATATATATATATATATATATATATATATATATATATAAATGTATATTTATTTTAAGTAAAATGTTAACAAGTGGCTATGTTTGATAATGAAATTATGAGCAAATTTTCTTCTTGGTATTTATTAAAAGAACACAATTTTCCACATACAAATTATTTTTATCAATTAAAAAAATAAATCTTCTTTTAGAAATGTAGATATACTGTCAACATGAAAGTATTTGTTTATTTACAAATTATTTGAATTTCATCCAACAGACATTTAATAAGGGATGAGTGTGGCTCATATCTCTTCTTAATATCCAGAATGAGAAAGGGCAATAGGCAGTGATTTTAATTTTTACTAGAATTTAGAATTATTGAGTGAAGATGAAGATGCAGTTGGGGGTTTGAAAAAAGTTTTGAATAATACAATGTTGAGGAGAGGCAGAGAGTGGTTCAGTGGCAAGCACAGTAAAAAAAAAAGGGCTTTTCTATCATTACTTCTGTTGGAAGATGGCCTGATCCATTATTCCAGCCCTAGCACCTTGGATTTTAGGGAATCCTATACACCATTCTGAAGATACCCTCTGCTTCCATAAGAGGAAGAAAAGACTATGTTGGCCATGGTACTGAAGCTGATTTATTACACAGTTCATAAAGAAATGTTACAAAGAAAAAATTTAAACTGTAACAAGGAAGGAAAATTCTCAAATTTAACTTTCTCTGTGTTTTTCCTATGCTATGAAAATATTTCTATAGACATTCTGAATCTTTTACATAAGGTATTATCCTTATGCTTTATGCTTAATCTTAGCCAAATATTTACTACATAATTACAAAACTGAGACATAAAACTGATAGTAAGAAAAAAAGTATCAGTGTACATAACTGTTTAAAAATGAAGATTAAAAATAACATACCTCTATTGCATGATCAATATTCTTTTTTAGACAACTTCCAGGATGTACTACTGATTTCTGTACATCAGATTCTTTAATTACCACTGAATCAACAGAGAAGCTAAATATAAATGAAAAAGTATACAAAAAATAGTGTTATGTGTTTTATCCAAAGTTTCTACCATGCATAATGTGTACTGAGGCAGTGGGGAGACAAAAATGATAGTTCCCCCAGGGTTACAAGTATTGTAACTTAAAACATTTTTGACTAAGTTTTCCATTTAAAAGTAACAATGAATATTATGTCATTTAATGAATTTCAGTATAAATGTATGATAAAAATTTATTATGTAAAAAAACATTTTTAATAAGTCTTTTAAAAATAACATCTTAGATATGCTTATATAGCAACAGTGTACATAATATAATATACTATATACACTGATACTACACACTACTTATATACCTAAGATATATGATACATATTATTCATATTACATGGATATCTAAATTACACAGACACAAAACATATAATAATATAGAATAGATTATATTGGATTAAATATATTAAAAGAGCCAGGTACAGTGGTGCGTGCTTGCAACTCCAGAAATTTGGGAGGTTGAGGCAGGAGGATCAAAAATTCAGGACGAGCCTTAGCAATTTAGTGAGACTCTCTTTCAAAATAAAAAAAAAGGTTGGAAATGCAGGAAGATGGCTGAATAAAGTATTTGCTTCCCTGACAGATCTGTGGAGTGAACCAAGAAAAGCAGAAAGGCCACTTTTCAACAAGATGGGTGGGTGAATAGTCCAGAACTAGGAAGGACTTAACTGGAATTTAATACTGGATACTCAAAACAGATCATGGACTCAAGAGATCTTGTATAATAAATCTGTAAAATAGCTGGAAGTACAAACCAGAATAATCCCTATGTGAATGTAGTAAAGCAATAAAGGAACTAAAGGAACCCCCATTCCTAGGAAAACGGAAGTGTTTTGCGGTATGGAGAGCTTAAGAGCTCAGAGATACTGCTCAAAAAACAAAAAACAAACAAACAAACAAACAAACAAAAAACCTCAGTAAGCTGTGCTGCACAGCATCTGTGTACAGGAGGGAAGCCACCAGCTTTCTTGGTGTCATGCATGGAGGACAGCAGAAAGAACCATTGCGAAGCAGTGGCTGGGGGGCCTGCAGCTAGGTGAGTCAATTATTGGCAGACCAAAGTCTGGCCCCCAAAATGTGCAAGGCAAACCTATGCTGTGTGATACAGAGTGTTCCAAAGTGAGAAAATCAAGCATGGAGGGATATTTACACAGGAGAATACTGATCAAGGAAACCCACCTGGCTTTCCCCTCCCCATCTAATCAGCTGCTTGCAGTACTGGATGGAAGAGAAGTGCCTGACTGTGAATTTGAAAGGACAGGCAAAGGAGAGATCAAGTTTGGAGACCAAATGACGACCAGGGTTCATGGGGTCTGCAGGCAAAGTAGTGGGCTAAGAAAAGATTCCTACATCACATGTGTAGAACCTAAAGGAGGTTCCCAAGGTGCGGTCTTCCAATGTGAACAGACAATTGCTGAGCCTTGGAGGTGTGATGACTTAAAATCTTCAGACCAATAGGCACGCAGTGAAGAGATTGGAACGTACCTAAGCCTACACCTTAGCTCTAGTAGTTCCGCTTCCAGGACTAACCCTCTCACCCTAGCAACCCTAACTACCCTGAGGGTAGAGCTAGCATCAAACTCCAGACAACATACCTAACTGCTCAGAAGAGAAGCTGAGAAACTTTTGAACTGCCATGGAAAAAAGTGTTCAATTTTTCATCCAGATTCCTTTTTTTTCTTCTCTCACATGTCTACCATTTTTAAAACCAAGTATTTTTCATGGATCAGTTTACTGAGGACTGGGATATCTGAATACTACATTACAGTTTTGTTGTTTATTATTTTCTTTTAAAATTTTTTTTACTATATTTATTTATTTATTTTTCCCTCTCATTTATCTGTCTCCTTGAATTCTCTTTCTCACTTTTCTCTTGCTAACACCCAACCTCTATTAAGTCCTCCCTTCATTCTTCCTATAATTTTTTTTTAAAGAGAGAGAGAGAGAGGAGAGAGAGTGAGAGAGAGAGAGAGAATTTTTTTAATATTTATTTTTTAGTTCTCGGCGGACACAACATCTTTGTTGGTATGTGGTGCTGAGGATCGAACCCGGGCCGCACGCATGCCAGGCGAGCGCGCTACCGCTTGAGCCACATCCCCAGCCCATTCCTATAATTTTTTAACTTCTATCTTTTCTGATCCTTCCTCATAAACATCACACCCTACATGACTTTTGTTCTCTCTTTGTCCACCAATGGAAACTGTAAACTTTTTTGCAAACTTACTGTTTATGTTGCAGACAATAATTGAACACATCATTTCAGTTTAATGGAACAAAACTGTGGATGCCTTAATAGGAGCTATTTGGTTTAAGGCTGTATATTGTTTGTATTGGGTGCAGTTATTATTTGTCTCTTCCTTAAAGGCAAGGTACTAGAAATCTTCAGGGACACTATGAATCTACAGGGTAGAAACTGTACTGCCTGAAATCCACACTGCTAGAAGGGCAGACATAAGAACAACATGAGAAAACAATGGAACAAAGTGGCCCAAACAAACCAAGATGATCCAATAATTAAACCCATAGACAACACAGTAAAAGAAATGTAGAAAAGGAGTTTAGAAAGTACATATTAGACTGACCTGGTACATAAAGAACGATATAGGGAATAAAATCAGAGATAAATTTGAGGAGGTAAAAGATCATTGCAGAGGCAGAGATTCTCAGAAAATGACAACAACAACAACAACAACCCCAGAAATCTTCAAAATGAAAAATCAATAAACCAATTAAAAATTCAATGGAAAGTATTATCAATAGACTACACCATTTGGAAGATAGAACCTCGGGCAATGAAGACAAAATATATAATTTTGAAAATACAGTTGACTACACAGGGAAGACGGTAAGAAACCATGAACAGACCTTCCAAGAATGATGAAATAACAAGAAAAGACCAAATTAAGATTTATCGGGATAGGTGAAGGCATAGAGATACAAACCAAAGGAATGCCCAATTTTTCAATGAAATAATATGAATAAATTTCCAAAATCTGAAGAATGAAATGGAAAATCAAATACAAGAGGACCTCAAATGTACAGATCACAACAGACCCACATCAAGACACATCATAAAGAAAAAGGTCAATTATAGAAAATAAGGATTGAATTTTAATGGCTATGAGAGAAAAAATATCAGATTATATATAGAGGGAAACTAATTAGGATCTCAGGTGATTTTTCAACCCAGACCCTCAAAGCCAGGAGGTCCTAGAATAATATATACCTAGTTCTGCAAGAAGATGGATGCCAACTAAGAATTCTATATCTAACAAAATAAAACTTCAGATTTAAAGATGAAATAAAAACCTTCCATAATAAACAAAAGTTAAAAGAATTCACAACTAGAAAATCTGTGCTATAAAACATTATCAACAAAGTATTCCATGAAGATGGAAAAAAAAGTCAAAATCAGCAAAGGAAGGAGCCATACAAAAGGAATAATCAATCAAAGGAGAAATTAATTCAAAGTAAAAAGTAGAAATAAACTAAAATGACTGGGAACACAAATCATATCTCAAAAATAACCTTGAATGTTAATGGTCTAAACTAATAAACCCAAAAGACATAGATTGGCAGAATGGATTAAAAAAACAAAACCCCAAAATCTGTTGTCTCCCAGAGACTCACCTCATAAGCAAAGACATCCACAGAGTGAAAATGAAAGGATGGGAAAAAACGTATCACTCACATGGATTGAGTAAACAAGCAGGGGTTTCTATCCCCATGTCAGATAAAGTGTACTTCAAGCCAAAAGTTAATCAGAAGGGACAAAGAAGACATTTCATACTGCTTAAGGGAATTATACATCAACAAGACATAATACATTAAATATTTATGCCCCAAACAATGGAGCATCTACATATATCAAACAAACCCTGCCTCAATTTCAAGAATTAAATAGACCATAATACAATAATACTGAGTGACTTTAACAAACCTTTCTCACTACTGGATAGATAGTCAAACAAAAACTAAACAAAAAAACTATAGAACTTAATAATATAATCAATAATTTATACTTAATAGACATATAAAGAGTATTACATCCATCAACGAATACATGTTCTTCTCAGCAGCACACAGACCCTTCTCTAAAATAGATGATATATCTTATGCCACAAAGCAACAATTATGAAATAAAAAAAAGAGATAATACCCTGCATTCTATCAGATCATAATGGAATGAAATTAGAAATCATTGATACAATAAAAAATAAAAACTACTCCAACACCTAGAGACTAAATAATACGCTATTGACTAACCAATGGATAGAAGAAGAAATCAGGGATGAAATTTTTAAAATACTTACCAGAGATAAATGAGAACTGATACAACTTATCAAAATCTCTGGGACACTATTTAAGCTAAATTCATTAAAAGAATGGAAACTCAATGAGCAAATGACCTAACATAAGATCTCAAAGCCCTAGAAAAGAAAAACAAATCAACACCAAAAGCAGTAGAAGACAGGAAATAATTAAAATCAGAGCTGAAATAAATGAAATTGAAATAAATGGAACAATTAAAAAATTAACAAAACAAAAAGTTGGCTCTTTGAAAAAATAAATAAAATTGATAAACTCAATTGTGCTAATGAAGACAGAAAACTCAAATCACTAAAATTCATAGTCACCAAAAATATTACAACAGATACTGTTGAAATACAGTAGAGAATCAGAAGCTATTTTGAAAATTTATACTCCAATAAAAATGAAAATTTTAAAGACATCAACAAATTTCTAGAGACAAATGAGCTACCCAAATGGAATTAGGAGGACATACACAATTTAAACAGATCAATATCAAGCAATAAAATAGAAGAAACCATCAAAAGCCAACCATTTAAGTAATGCCCAGGACGAAACAGATTCTTAACCAGTTCTACAAGACCTTTGATGAATTAACACCAATAAGCCTCAAACTATTTCATGAAACAGAAAAGGAGGGAACTCTTCCAAACTCATTCTATGAAGCTAGTATCACCTGATATCAAAATCAGACAAAAACACATTAAGGAAAGATAACTTCAGACCAATATCCCTAATGAACATAGATGCAAAAATTCTGTATACAATTCTGGCAACTCGCATATAAAAACATTAAAAATATAGTTGTTATGGTTTGGTTGTGAGGTATCCCCCAAAAGTTCACATAAGACAATGCAAGAAGATTCAGAGGAGAAATGACTAACCCAATCAGTGAATTAATCCCCTGATAGGAATTAAATGAAGTGGTAGGGTATGGCTGGAGGAGATGGGAATTGAGGGGATGGCTATGGAGTATACATTTTTTATCTGGAGAGTGGAGTCGTCTCTGTCTCTGTTTCCTGATCACTATGTGAGCTCCTTCCCTCTGCCACACTCTTCTTCCAGATGTTCTGCCTTACCTCAAAGCCCAAGGGATGGAGCTGGCTTTCTATGGACTAAGGTGTCTAAACACCATGAGCCCTCAAATAACACCATGAGCCCTTTTCCTCTCCTAAAATTGTTCTGGTCAGATCCTTTAGTAACAGAAATAAAAAAGCTGACTAAAACAATAGTGCACCATATTCAAGTGGGATTCAAGGTTGGTTCAACATACAGAAATAAATAAATGTAATTCACCACATTAATAGACTTCAAGAAGAATCATATGATCATTTCAATAGGAGCACAAAAAGCATTTGACAAAATAAAGCACCCTTTCATGTTTAAAACACTAGAAAAACTAGGGATAATAGAAACATATCTCAACACTGTAAAAGCTACACATGCTAAACCCAAGACCAAAATCATTCTAAATGGAGAAAAACTGAAGGCATTCCATCTAAGAACTGTAGTAAGACAAGAAAACCCTCTTTTTACCACTTTTATTCAATATAATCCTGGAAACTAGCCAGGGCAAGTAGACAGAAGAAAGAAATTAAAGGGATACGAATAGAAAAAGAACTCAAATTATTACTATTTGCCGACAATATGATTCTATATTTAGAAGACCTAAAAAATCCACCAGAAAACTTCTAGAATTAATGAATGAAATTCAGCAAAGCAGCAGGACATAAAATTAACAACCATACATCAAATGCATGATACATCAAATCAGTGATAAAGCCACTGAAAAAGAAATTAGGAAAACTACCCCATTCACACTATAGTCAAAAAATAAAACAGAATATTTGGAATCAATCTAACAAAAGAGGTGAAAGACCTCTACAGTGAAAACCACAGAACACTAAAGAAAAAAATTGAAGACCTTAGAAGATGAAAATATCTCCCATGTTCTTGGATAGGCAGAATTAACATTGTCAAAATGGCCATACTACCAAAAGCAAATTATATAGATTTAATGAAATTCCTATTAAAATTCCAATGACATTCTTTGTAGAACTAGAAAAAGCAATCATGAAATTCATTTGGAAAAAAGAGACCCAGAATAGCCAAAGCAATCCTTAGCAAGAAAAGTGAAGCAAGAGGCATCATGATACCAGAACTTAAATTATACTACAGAGCCATAACAACAATAACAACAACAACAACAAAAATGGGATGACACTGGCACCAAAACTGACACATAAACCAATGATACAGAATAGAAGACACAGAGACAAACCCATATAAATACAGTTATCTCATACTAGACAAAGGTGCCAAAAATACTCACTGGAGAAAAGATAGCCTAAAAAATGGTGCTGGGAAAACTGAAAATCCACATGAAGCAAAATGAAATTAAACCTCTATCTCTAATCTTGCACAAAACTCAATTCAAAGTGGATCAAGGATTTAGGCACTAGAACAGAGACCATGCACTTAACAGAAGAAAAAGTAGGTCCAAACTCTACCATCTCAGCTTAGGAACTGACTTCCTTAACAAGACTTCTAGAGCACAGGAACTATAAGCAAGAATCAATAAAAAGATTCAAACTAAAATGGTTCTTCACATCAAACAATCAAGAACATGAAGAGAGAGCCTACAGAATGGGAGAAAACCTTTACCACATACACCCCAGAGCATTAATCTCCAGGATATATAAAAAACTCAAGAAACTTAACACCAGGGGCTAGGGTTGTGGTTCAGTGGTACAGCGCTTGCCTGGCATGTGCGAGGGACCTAGGGTTTGATTCTCAGCACCACATATAAATAAATTTAAAAAATAAAGGTTCGACAACTAAAAAAAAAAATTAAAAAACAATAAAAACACCAGAAAAACAAACCAATCAATAAATGGGCTAAGGAACTGAACAGACACTTCACAGAAGACATACAATCGATCAACAAATATGTGAAAATACGTTCAACATCTCTAGCAATTAGAGAAATGCAAATCAAAACTACGAGATTCCATCTCACTCCAGTTAGAATGGCAACTATCAAGAATATGAGCAACAGGCCTAGGGACATAGCTCAGTTGGTAGAGTGCTTGCCTCAAATGCACAAGGCCCTAGTTCAATACTCAGCACCACAAAAAAAAAAAAGAAAGAAAAAATATGCAACAATAAATGTTGGCAAGCATGTGGGGGTAAAGATACACTCATACATTGCTGGTGGGACTGCAAATTGGTGCAACTACTATAGAAAGCAGCATGGAGATTCCTAAGAAAACTTGGGATGGAACCACCATTTGACCCAGTTATCCCACTCCTAGGTTTATACTCAAAGGACTTTAAATCAGCATAATACAGTGATGCAGCCACATCATGTTTATAGCAGCTAAATTAACAATAGCTAAACTAGGGAACCAACCCAGGTGTCCTTCAACAGATGAATGGATAAAGAAAGTGTGATATATATCTCCCCAATGGAGTATTACTCAGCCTTAAAGAAGAATGAAATTATGGCATTTGGTGGCAAATGGATGGACCTGGAGAATATCATGCTAAGCTAAATAAGCCAATCCCAAAGAACCAAAGGCTGAATATTTTGTCTGATATGTGGATATTAATTCACAATGGGGTGGGGGGGATAGGGAAGAATAAACATACTTTGGATTAGACAACAGGCAATGAGGGGAGGGGAAGGGTTATGAGGGAAGAAAGGATAGTAGAATGAATCAGATATTATTACCCTAGGTGCATATATGATTACATCACATATTCTACATCATGTACAACCAAAGAATGAGAAGTTATACTTCATTTATGTCTGATGTCAAAATGCATCCTACTGTCTTAGATAACTAGTTAGAAGAAAAACAATTGCTAGAACTAAAAAAAAATAATTAGTTATTGAAACTACATATATAGAAATAATAGTTCATTAAATTTGATTTCTCTAACATTACCCAACTGGTATGTGGTAGATCTGAACATGAGTTATTTTAAATAAAAACAGTAGTTCTGAAAAAAAAGAAGAGGGGTGAGGATGTGGCTTGGTGATTAAGAGCCCCTGAATTCAATCCCTGATACTATATATATATATATATATATATATATATATATATATATATATATATATACACACACACACACACACACAAACACACACACGTGTGTGTGCGCGCGCACATGTATGTATATAAAGATATATCTAAGATATATTACTGAGTTTAAAAAAAGTTTGTAAATTCTCACTTGCATTAAAAACCTGTTTTAACATATATGTCTATATAAATAGGAAAATGTCTGAAAGAATACATATCAAAAGTAACAGTGATTGTTTATATTGGAAATGAAGTGTGGCAACAGTAAAGAGAAGATTCTTAACTTACAGTTAGTTTAATTTTAACTTACAATTAGTTTAATTTTAATTTTATCTACCCACATATCTTTTGGTATGTATGTCTGAATTCTGTATTGTTATATAAGCATTCAATACTTTGTAAAAATGTTTTCTTAAAATGTCTAATCTTATACAATAAGGTAAGATTAGTATTTAGGAATCATGTGGATTTAGAATATATCAGTGACTTAAATAGACAAAGATAAGCTTAAATTCCTAGGCTGGGGTTGTGGCTCAGTGGTAAAGTACTTGCCTAGCGTGTATGAGGCACTGGGTTCAATTCTTAGCACTGCATGTAAATAAATAAATAAAATGACAACTAATAAAAATATTTTTTAAAAAGGCTTAAATTCCTTAATTGAAGACAAACAAAATGAAACAATACTTCCTCTAAATTTATATACATTTGGATATATAAAGTGCATACATACATTATTTATATATACACATACATGCACACACACAGTGATTATAATGTATGTGTACATATAAAACAAATAATTTTTAAAAAAAATGAAGTAGAAAAGTAAGACACAGACTCTTTGGGGACAATTTCAATTAATGTAAGAACATGACATCTAAGTAAAGATCCAAAAGGAGATGAGGGTGTGGGCATACAAATACCTGGAGAATAATCATTCTAGGTAGAAGAAAAAGACAATGAATCCCTAAAGCAGAAGCGTACTGATATGTGATATATTTGAGGATCACAGTGGGGTTGTATGAGGTTTTTTTTTAATCTTTTAAAATTGTTTTTAGTTGTCAATGGACCTTTACTTTGTTTATTTATATGTGGTGCTGAGAATCAAACCCAGGGCCTCACACAAGCCAGGCAAGGGCTTTACCGCTGAGCTCCAACCCCAACCCCATGGGATTATATGGTTTGAGAATAGTAAGTGATAAGAAAGACAGTAGGAAATGAAAGTCAAAGATGTCATGGTCCTCAGGACCTAGTGAGACTGTAAAGAGCAGAAGAGGATTAGAGTAACATGATGTAACTGAAATTATAAAAGCAAAGGTTCTGGCACTTGTGTTGACTATATAGAGAACAGACTGTAAACAGAAGTTGAGTAATCCAGGTGAAACACACAACAATGGCAGGGACCAGTGGAGCAGTAAGGAGTGGCACAGTTTTGATGTACGTTGAAGGTTAAAAAAAAAACCAAGATTTTTTCATAGAATGGCAGAGAGTTATGACAGAAAGGAGTCATGATGGATGAAGATGGCTACAGAAGGAGCAAATTTTAGAAGATCCTGATCCAAGAAAACATAAATAGTGGTAATTCAAGATCATTTCTTCTCTCCTCATAGATCAGGGTTCTATTTGGGACATGATGAATTTGAGCAATTAGACAATCAAATGGAGTATGTTCAAGTCATAGTGGAATGATCATACTTAGACTATTTAAGTATTCACCACATCAACATATCAAAGCCTAGGCATAGAATAAACAAGTAAATGTCTACTACCTGACTTATTTTAATTCAGAAAATAGATTAATAATAACATCTTTATAAGAGTGTAAGTAAAATTCCTATAACAAAATGTCTTTGGTTTATACCAACATTTATTTCACACATTTCAATGTTACAGAATTATCTCCTGCTCTTATTTCTCAAAAATGTTACATCCTATCTCTTTGTTAAAGTTATATTTTATTCTTAAAATAACCATTCCAGATGATACTATCATTGTTACTAAGCTACAAATACCGCTGAATGAAGTTTTAAGTAAATAGATACCTTGGGTCCACCATAGCCTCACTAATGGCTTGAAGCTTCTCCTGTAGAGAATAAATTTCTGCCCTATGATTTTCTTCAGTTTCTTTCAATTGTTGGTGCAAAAAGCATATGAAGTTTTCTAATTCTTGAATTTGTTCTTCAAGTTGTTTAATTTTTTTGGTATCTTACAGAGAAGATAACAGGAAGAGAAGACAATACACATTTCAATACAAACTTCTCAGTGAAATAACAATCATTTTATTTCAATGTATAAAAATATTTATTCTTTGAAAAATGTTTTGAGTGAAACTCAGGTTTTAATTTGACTCATTCTGACTGATGAAAACAAGAAAACAGTGTGATTCAATATCATTTCTCCTATCCTTATGGTATAGTATCTCTAAATTCAACAATTTTATATCATTAAAACAATTCAGAAACATGAAACAAAAGAGGTGTTGAAAAGGGACCAGAGGAGAGTAGTTCATACCTTTCACTTTCCTCTTTTATTTTTATTTCTAAAAAATGCTGATAGTTAATCACTAAACTAACTTTTTTGCCAATTAAATGAACCATTAGTTAACATGAAATTTGGGAAATAGTGGACAGACTACCTCAAGAAGATATCAATTTAAAAAAATACAAACTTAAAATATTACTATATTCAAAGAACCCCTGAAGTGAAAAAGCATGGTATTATCTGATATGCTTGAAATTCTATTCTGTTCACCAAAGCAATTCCAATAATAAAACTCATTCCTAAAAGCAAAAGTAAAGGCCTAGAGATACCTTGAACACAAGAAGTCTAGTTAACTGGCCAAATATTCATGAAAGAAAAACATTAACTGTGACTAATTGTTTATGGTTCATTGTATGGTCCCTTAACATTGTTGCTTTCCATTATGCCATCTTGGTCTTTTAACTCACTCTCTAGTTTCCCAGGATAACTCATTCTTGTCCTTGACCTCTTGTCCTTGACATTCATGCTGATTATAAATCTTTGCCTCATACTTAAAATTTTTCTCCCAGGTTTCAGACTTCTATTTTCAACTAACTCCTATATATTTTTCAAAGTCAGTAAGTATTCTATTCTTAACTCAATATATTTAAAACTGAATTTATTATTTTTTTCACATATTGGTTCCTTTTTATGACTAGAACCATACTCTAGTTTCTTAAGCTAGAAACTTGGGTATCATCCTTAATTTCTGCTAACATTAACGACAAACTAAAACCTAACTCTAAGTGTTGAACTTAACTTTCTATCATACTCAATTCAATCTGGCTGGTCTTCCCATCAATAATTTCATCCTTTCCAACTGATCCTAATGGTATCACCTTAAAATAAAAATCTTATTGTTACTCCCACTATTTAAAATCCTGCTGTAGGTCTTATCACCAATAGCATAAAACATAAACATGTTTCATCAGGGTACATAAAACCTTTCCTGATCAAGCTCCTTCCAATCTCTCCAGTTTTTTCTAGCTAACACGACCTGAATTCCCAGTTCTCCCAAATGGATGCAATCTTAGATAGAGCTCAATGCTTAAGACTCCATAGCCTTCCCCAAATTTCCAACCTAATTACTCTTGTCCATACCCTCATCCTAGTCATCTCCCCAGGAAAGACAAGACTCTTTTTTCTCCCTCCATTCATTATATTTCAGAAATTTTCAGTTTATTTTATATATGCTTTCCCAATAGATTATGATTTCCTATGGGAAAATGACTCAGTAATTTTAGTTTTCTCTAGCACTTGAATGAATATCCAATGATTATATGAACAAATAAGACTAGGGCTTAGATACACAAGTCACCTTCCCCTGTGAGTTCTAAGGACAGAATTATGAAATGGTGGACTCTAAGTGATGCTTCATGGTAATTATAAGTCAGAAACTATTTACCTGTTTCTTGTGTTTTTACATTCTGTAGTTCTAACTGGTATATTTTCTGAAGTTCGTTGATCTTTTCCTCTTGAGTAGAAATAAGCTCCTCTTTAAGACTGCAAAGAGCTTTATCTTTTTCATTTTCCATATATTCATGAACCTGATCCACATGAGCTGAATAAACCACTGAAAGGCATATGCGCTGAGCTTCCATCTGTAGCCTTAAATCATTCTGAAAGTGAATATATATTAGAAAAATTTAAAATAATTTACTATAAAATAATTTACTTTTTGCATATACTAAAACAAGAGGAGAAATAAATTATAGTTTAAAACTTCATAAGAGAACCAATGACATTTTTTTCTTCATTCTTCATTCAGTTATACTGAGCTACTTCTTTTTTCAAGGAGAGTAGTATCATTACCTCAATTTTATAGCAAATTTTGATATTTGGTATAGCTTATAATTTGTCCATATTGGAGAGTCTTTATTCTGACTGTCTGGGACTGCTCCCTACAGGAACAAGTTGTCTCTGCAGGAAACAGCCTAGAGCCTCAACATTTTAGGATATTTAAAGGCGAAAACCACATCCAGATTGACTTGGCAACCAGCAAGCAAGCAAGCAAGAAGTAGTACAGAAGCTGAATAAAGCCATTAACGAAACAATGCAATGTCTTAATCAAATTTTCATCTCATTCATTTCTCCTGGGATTTTTTCATAATCATAATCAAAAGAGAAATGGATCAAAGTGACTCTAGTTGAATACAAATTAAAGAATGGCTACTAACATCTAATCAATTATTCCCCAATTAGATTATAGTTCCAACTAAAGATTAATGGAATATATCCAGTTGTCAGTCTAGTTATAATTGAGAACCTAATTAACATAAAACCATACCAGGGTTGGAAAAAGTAGGGTGTAACTGCAGGTTAATTTCTGCAAAAATACACCTGATAAGACTTTTTAGAATTTTTAAATAGAGACAGGGAAAAGTACAAAGAAAATAACAGCAAGAAACTACCCAAGAAGTATAAATTAAATTCTTGATTAACATAACACTTATTCACTAGTTTTTCCAGTACGAATAAACAAATGGCTTTATAACAGATTTGTTCTAGAAAGTGAAAAAATTTAAAAATTCATTATAAAAATCGAGTAAGTCTTGTTCTACTTGTAATACTTACTTGTTGGAATTGAATCTGCAATTTTTGACTTTGCTCCGTCAACGCTAAAAATTCTCTCACTGTTTCATCCCTTTCCCTTCTTGCCTGTTGTATATTGGCGGTGAGCTGTGTGATAATAGCATCTCTTTGTTTAAATGCTGCTTCAAATTCTTGTAACTAAAGGAAATCAGAGAAAAGTAT
This sequence comes from Spermophilus citellus, assembly GCF_964194105.1. Lineage (NCBI taxonomy): Eukaryota > Metazoa > Chordata > Mammalia > Rodentia > Sciuridae > Spermophilus > Spermophilus citellus. The sequence continues at coordinate 517,458 of NW_027673113.1, read as the reverse complement.
TACATTCTAGGCTTATATTTTACATAAAACTGATTATCACTATTACAAGCAACTTTTTAAAAAATATGAGATTCAAAGCACATTAGTGGAATTCTTACAATTTATATGCTATCTCCCACATTTGAAAGCTATGAGCTTTAAGAAATTTGTTTTACTTCCAAATCAATCTCAAAGAAATTAATGTGCACATGCAAAAAATTTTCACTTGTTCTGGCTTTTCTATATATCTAATTCTAGAAGCAAATGCCTTTATATTGGGGAGCTCCCCCAATCTGTTACCAGGCAACACCACAAACTTGTTTTTGGAGAGGATGAAACTGAAATCTATTCTGTCATCCTCATTAATGTCCCATTTTCATCTTGAGTTCATAACTGATTACTTAATACAAGAGATGTCACTCTAACTGCAGAGAATATTTACAGGGACTTGCTGATATTCTTAATGGATTTAAGTCATCATTTTTTTTAAAAAAATGTGATTTATACCACAATTTTCTTTAAGGCTCATTAGAAAAACATCTATCCTGAAATCACTAAAGTTATTTTAATCTATCTTATTAAGTTAAATAAACAAAGTAACATACATGTTACCCCTATTAGTTGAATTCTAGTTGTAAAATGGGATTCTTAATACTATGCGCAAGAACCCCATTTTTCTCATGAATGAGATAATCTTAAGTTAACACCTGTAATTCTCATTAAATACATAAACTATCATTAAAATTTCCTGGAGGGCTGGGAATGTGGCTCAAGTGGTAGTGCCTCGCCTAGCATGCGTGAGGCACTGGGTTCGATTCTCAGCACCACATAAATGTAAAATAAAGATATTGTGTCTACCTAAAAAAAAACTAAAAAATAAATATTTTTAAAAAAATTTCCTTTTTTGTTTTTGTGAGTAGCAAACAAAGGCCACAGAAGGTAAATGTACCTGATGCAATCCTTCAGTCCCATAGGTGGCCCTCATTTCTTCCAGTTCTCTGTTCAGTTCTTCGGGCTCATGTTCAGGTTTCCCAACTAATTCGTTTTCTATCAACTCTAGGCGAGTCTCACTATAGTGTGTGCCTTGTTCAGAATAAGAATCAACGACACCAAATTCTTCTTCCTAAATCAAACCAATATTTTTAATGATTCAGTACTAGCAACATTCCTGAGATAGGAATTCGAATATTGAATTCCATAGCAAAATCCACTTTAAAACATCACTCTTCACTTTGAAGTTCACTTCTATAGCAATCTGGTTTGCTATTAATGTGATATTACCTTAAAAGCACCTAAACAGCATATCTGCAAATTTTGTTCCAATTCAATGTTATAATGAAAATGAGGTAACTTTGTTTTGTTAAGCAGTAAAGAAGATCTAGTAACTTTTAGAAATCACATACAGAAATAATTACATACAGGAGAAAGCTTGGTTAGTAAGTCAACTGGTTTTAAATAATAAAAAACATTAGTATCATGAGTAGTTTTATATACTGGACCATTAATAAATTGGTAGGCTTTTCTGTTTCACCACATTACAGCAATCATTTACCTGTATAAAAAAATTTCCTGATATATTATGATAGACCAAATTTTATTTACCTAACAATAATATTTCTACTAACTGTATCTTTTACATCTAGGGAAAATGCCTTAATAGCAAAACAAATATGGTGATTATATTTAACTGAAGTATCTAAGAGGCATATCAAATGTCAATCATTCCTCAAACATCTAAGTTCTTACAATGCAAAAGACACTTTCATTTAAGTAACTGAAGTTCTAAGTGCAGTTCCTATTTAGTCTTCAGAAAGATAACTAAAAGCTTCAAGTTACTAGATCTTCTTTTACAAAATGCTTCCTTAAAATTAGCTAAATATATTTTTAAAATTAAGCCCTATTTATTTTCAAATAAAACCATTTACTGGTATAAATTTAATTAAAGGCTAGTAAGCAAACCAAGGGAAATAAAGAGGTAAAGAACACTCCCCTAAGAACTTTCCTCTGGGGATAGTACTACTGCTAGTCACGCCATCCAGACAGATGAGGGGGTTTTCTTTAACATATCACCACTTGTCTGTAGCACAGATATGTTGTAGTAAGAGAAAGGAGGATGATAGAGTACAAAAACCACCTTCATTCCTGCACACATTCCTGCCCATATCTTAAGCCTTCACAATTCTATGTTAATAGAACCCACGAGAATGAAATTGTTAACACTGAAATATGTAGGACAGACTTGTCAGAATGTCTAGAGTTAGGATTAAGACTATATGAGCCATGACACTTTAAAAAGTACAAATCCTAGTACTGAAGATGTAGCCCAGTAGTAGAGCATCTGCCTAGTATGTGCAAGGCCCAATACCCACAACAGCCAAATAAAAGGGGGAGAGGGTCCTAACTAAGAGACTTTTTAAAAATCAGTTTGATTGCTCTACTTTTATTCTAAGAATAATCTCTGAGAAATTAAGCTAAAGGGAAGGCAAAAAACCAACTTTTGTTAACACATTATTGCAATTGGTGAAAAACCACAAGAATGTAGGAATACTAATTCTAGATATAAAGTCACTTGTGATAATTTTCAAATTATAATACTTCTAAATTTCAATTAGTTTTTCATGACTCAGAAATGACACATTCTGATTTTAGTACACACTAAAATTTCTATTTTGAAGTAACAGTGTAATAAAATGAATATTTGTAAATATCCATCAAAGATCATGTCAAATATCATGTTATCAGTATTACATAAATTATTTATCCAGTATAATAATTATATCTAATACCTCTATAGCAAATATTCAGTTAGTTCTCCTCTAATTCAGTTTAAACATATTTATAATGCCCCACAATGAGTTGGTTAGGATCTATCTCCAAGTACTTTCTGGTCATCATGTTGCCCACTGTAGAGTTGTCTTGAAGTGCCTGGACTGTTATGATCTGCTCTGAGTTCGCTGTTCAGCCCTGAGTACTAGTCACAATGCAGCAGGTTGAAGACAGCCTACTGGAGGATTGTCACAACCTTCATAACTAAGATTCTCAACTTCTTATCTAAGATTTCTTTCATAAGTTTGCAGAAGAGTTCTCAAACTTCACCTCACTCCCCTCCATTTCATTCTTCTCATCCTCATCTTTAGTTAGTTGCAGGCCTTCCCACCAAATCCCCCAAGCTACAGCATGCAATACTCACCAATACACAACCTGAAAGCCCTGTTTCTCCACTCCACAAAAGCAGAGTTGCTATCTGATCTTTGCTCTCTTCAGTGATGAGACCTGAGTCTCCTTCAGGCAACAGACATTTTTGACAGAAAAGTGATCTCACCTCCAGACTGGGAGGTATGATAGTCAAGCAGCTCAGAAAGGCATCAGTAGTTATTGGGAGTCCTCAGAGCTTCCAGGTTTTAGAGAGTTTTAGAGAATGCCTCTGACATTTTTTTTTTCCTGTAGTTTTCTTTATTTTGTGCCAGCTCAGAAAAAAGCTCAAGGCAAATTTTAACAATGTCTTTGTGAATGACTTTCAAGATTTTGCTCTGCTGGAGCATTTTCTTGGGAGATGTTCAAAGGCAGGTCCTCAGAGTCAACCACACCATGGATAAAGTTGAGATAATTCTGGTTTGCAAGTACAAGGCTAGCCTGAGCAACTTAGCAAGTCAGTTTCAGATAAAAACAGCTGGGAATGTAGCTCAGTGGTAGAGCATCCCTGGGTTTAATCCCCAGTAACAAACATACACCCACACCCAAACAACAAAAATAAAAACTGTAATATGTTAATTTAAGAACATAGTTTATCGAGCTGGGATTGTGGCTCAGTGGTAGAGCGCTCGCCTAGCATGGGCAGGACCTGGGTTTGATTCTCAGCACCACATTAAAAAAAAAATAAATAAAATAAAGGCATCGTGTTGTGTCCATCTACAAAAAAGGTTCATATTCATTCTCTCTCTCTCTCTTAAAAAAAAGAACCTAGTTTTTCTATTAGAAGCCTACAATAAATTCAGACTTATGAAATATACTAAGTTGCTTAAACATTCAGAGTAAATAATAATTTTCCATGTACTCTAAATTTGGGAGCAAAGAAATGACAATCATATCTAAAAAGAATAAGATAACAAAGTGATACTTATTGCAAACATGTAAAGAAGGCAGGTATTTCTTAAGAGACCAATGCCTATTTTACAGTTTATCACCTAAAATAAAAATCATCATTGTCAGGCATGGTGATGCACACCGTGCATCAGGAGGATCACAAGTTCAAAGATAGCCTGGGCAACTTAGTGAGAATCTATCTTAAAATAAAACTGAAAAGGGGCTGGGAATGTAGCTTGGTGACAAAGTGCTTTCCTAGCATGTACAAGGCCCCGAGTTCAATGCCCAGTAACACACACGTACACACATGCACACATACACAACACTACAGCAACATTAATTCCAATAAACACATTTTATTAAACTAGTATTCAAACATTTGTAAAAAGCATTACTATAAAATCATACTAAATTATAAAATTTTTACTGTGCTAAATGGCTATCTTAAAATGGTCATGGGTCCTAGAAATGCAGACTCACTTTCCTAAAAACCAAAATAGGGCTGCTATATAATTAAGGATTAAGCAATTCAAACAGTTAAGACTTTAGCTAACCACTGGAAAAAGATACAGCAGTAAAATATAATTTTCACTTTTTCAATCCATTTATATTATATTATGTTAAGTTATATTAAATATATACAGAAGCATATAAATTTATAAGAAATAAAGTACCAACAATCAATAATTTCAAAAAAATATCAATTTTATCTATGACATTTTTAATTGGGATATGTTAGTCTTACCTCCGAAGTGTAATCATCTGCTGTGGTTGAAATCTCACTTTCCAGCTAAAACAAAAGTAAAACATGATTACAATTATGACATTTTTCCCCTGCTAAATATCATACTTTACAAAAAAAAAAAAAAATCCTGCTTTACTAAGACATTGCTGTTAGTAACAATGATAGAAAATTCACAAAAATACTATTAAAAAACTAGTAAAAATTATCCAAATCTTTAAAAATTTCATTTCATTATGAATTACAATGACTTATAATAATGCATATAAAATTTATCACAAGGCATTGTTATAAATACAAAAGTACCAAGAACTTTTACATATATAGTAGATGTCATCTGTAAGCCAAAAGCATCAAAGACACCATTCCTCTAATTTATGTAACTCTTTTAAATAAAACTAAATCCTTAACATGCCATCAGAAAAATTCAAGTTCTTTAAAAGAATTATCAGTTCTTGATGCTAAAAAGTCAATGACTTTGTCAAGCTTCCCTCAGGTGGATGCTAATGACTTTTCACTGCCACTACTTTCTAGTTAGGGGTAGAATGTTTTAAAATCTGGATGAATACTTACATCACCAGAAAAGACTTGTTCATGTTTAAGCGTTTCTTCATTGTTTAGAGTTCTCATTATTGTGGATTCAGGCATCACGGCCGATCCAACACCCTGAGAACTATTTATGAACATCTCCTCACTCTTTGATTGATCAATATTCAAGCCATGAACATCATTTTTATTGCTTGAGGTTTTCTTCTTTTTTGGCTTCTTATGAGGGTTTTGTCCATCCAATCGAGCTCTTCTTTCTCGAAACTCGGCAAGCTACAGGAAAAAGTATCATTAACATCAATGATAATTTTTCTTTGGGATCACTTTCTTTAAAAGATCAAACTATCACCAAATTAAAATGATGATAATAATATAGATGACTTCACAGTTTCAGAATAACTATTGGATTGAATATTCGGGTTGTAAAGTTTGTAACACTAGGTACTTGTGAATGAACTTATTAAATATTGAGGGGTAAGAAATGAACATGTCAAGTCTAAAGAAGAGGAAATTAGAAATTAAAAAGATAATGTTCTAGGCCTATATTACTCATTATATGAGTTATATTATTTTTTCAGAAAAATTAACCAGAAGGTAAACCCCATGAGGGCAAGGACTTTTTTTCCTCCCTACTTCTATATATTAAAAGCCTAGAGCAATATTAAATAAATGTATTTGGAATTTTTTATCTATTTTTTTAAAAGAGAGAGAGAGAGAGAGAGAGAGAGAGAGAGAGAGAGAGAGAGAATATTTTAATATTTATTGTTTAGTTATCGGCAGACACAACATCTTTGTTTGTATGTGGTGTTGAGGATCGAACCCGGGCCGCACGCATGCCAGGCAAGCACGCTACGGCTTGAGCGCACCCGGCTGCCGCAAACTCGTTCCCCAGGCCTCCTCCCACCCTTTCCCGGCCACCGCCTCCCACCTCTGGCCCGGCGGTCCCCTGCTCTCCTACCTTCTTTCTACCAGCTTCTATCATTCTCCTTCTTTCTTCGTCCTCCATGGCTTCTGCCTAAAGAAGAGGAAATTAGCTGAGTTAGGGGAATAACTATTCTATAACTAGAACAGGGGAATAGAGGGACTCTCATTCACAGTATAATCTCTGGATTTAAGATTATATGAAAATACACACAAAAACAAGGAGCTCCAAACACACTTGTTCTGTTCTACTACTTTATACAAAAGATATCGTCTATAATTATCTTTTATACAAAAAAGATAATTAGCCTATTAGCTATACAAATGCTCACTGCAGCCATATTTATAGTGGGAAAAACTTACAAGTAACTTAAAATGTTAAACAGCAGTGTTTTATCATTTGTCTGTCATCATCAGAATTTGTACCAAACCCTAGTCATCGGTAACGTTATCATTTACTTAATATATTTTAAACAGTGTATTTTCTTTAAATTGAAAGTTAATATCACTTGTTATTTCTTTTAAGAGATAAATTGAAAATAAAAGAAATGATAAATCTATTATTGAAATTTTAGTTAGAGGTTGCTGAAGGCTATGAAAAAAATGGACAAAATAAAAGACTGTTAAAGACAGACAAGCATCAAACAGATTTTCGTTATCATAAGCAGAAAGAAAACTGAAAACGGTAAAAACTTTCTTACAATACTATCCAAAGTTTTTTAAGACCTAAAATATTTTCTTACCACCTAAAATCAGAAGTACACATTATATACCAGGTAACACTAGACTAATTATGGTGAACTTATATTAAAAATACCAATGCAAGCAATTGCTATTAAAGACTTTGTGATATAATAGCAGGTATAAAGTAGTATTGTAGCATATCTATTTCTTTTCATGAAAGGAAAATTATACTTCATTTTTAAAAAGATAAGGCAAGTCTCAGGCTCATAGCTTTCAATGATTATATCCAGTATGAATTTAAATATCATTATATTCATAGGCATAGATAAATTCTGGAAAACTACAACCTTAACAACTTTTGTTTACATTTGGAGTTCAGATTACAGGTATTTTTCCTATTGCTCACTTACATTTTATTTATTTATTCTTATGAATTTTTTTTGATGGACACAATACCTTTATTTTATTTATTTTTATGTAGTACTGAGGATCAAACCCACAGCCTTGTACGTGCTAGGCAAAGGATCTATTGCTGAGCTATTACTGTATTTTTTTAAATAGAGTTAAGTTTTCTGATTTTTATATAAAGCAACTACTGACAAAGACTTCTTAAATTTAATTTGAGCTCCTGAATCACTCTTAAGAGGAGAAAAAAGAAGACCACATGTAAGTTCCTTTCTGCCTTAAAAAGAGGAAATATATGCTTAGAATTACCATAACTATTAACCAGACCAATTACAAAGACAGCAAATAAATTTCTTATTATCTAAAGTATTAAAGCAATCTTGCTAATGTTACTATCAAAATATGTGGCAAATATATTATTTATAAATAACATTTTATACTTAAATTATCTGCTGTAGATGAAGAAAAGCATATAAACATGTCCTATTCCCTTAATGAAGATATTTAATTCATAAGTCAAAATAGCTCATGATTATACTTACAAAGTATAAAAATATTTCACATTTAACATTTTTCCCAGTTATTTAGTAACTACCCAGTGTGTTGAGGAACAGGTGCAAGACCAGTTGCCTCTATTTGCACATTATTAAGCTGCTGGAATGTACTTGAACTACTTGAAGCATAGCAGATCATTCTTAAAAATAAACTAACTAGAATATTGGCAAATACTTTATCTATAAATAGAATCAAAAATCCAGGAGCATTATTTTAAAACATCCCTTAGAGAGAATGCAATGCCAAAAAATAAATACTAATAATGAGATTTCTAATATACTCAATTTCAGAAACTTCTTGAAATATCATGTTTCTGCGTTAGAATATATTTAGTCAGCAAAATTTATCAAGGCAAAGATGAAGATTTTGCTTAAAATTCCAAGTGTCAGATTATATCAATAATTTATATCTAATATGTATTCAAATGTCAAATATATAACAAAGGAAAAAATTATTAACTTTGCATTATAGAAAGAATGACTTAGGTCTGGGGATGTGGCTCAGTGGTAGAGTGCTTGCCTAGCATGCACACAGGGCCCAGGTTAAACCGTCAGCACAAAATGAAAGATAAATAAATAAAGAATGGAAAGTTTGATTTAAACAACAACAACAACAACAACAAAAACCCTCCAAAATAAGAATATCTGTTACTAAATGCAAAAAGTAGCACACAGATATGGAATAAAAAGTAGAAGTAGTTCCATTATAGTATTTAGAATGAATCACTACTACAGACATAATTAAAAAGATAATGTTCTAGGCCTATATTACTCATTATATGAGTTATATTATTTTTTCAGAAAAATTAACCAGAAGGTAAACCCCATGAGGGCAAGGACTTTTTTCCTCCCTACTTCTATATATTAAAAGCCTAGAGCAATATTAAATAAATGTATGTTGAATTTTTTATCTATTTTTTTAAAAGAGAGAGAGACAGAGAGAGAGAGAGAGAGAGAGAGAGAATATTTTAATATTTATTTTTTAGTTATCGGCAGACACAACATCTTTGTTTGTATGTGGTGTTGAGGATCGAACCCGGGCCGCACGCATGCCAGGCAAGCACGCTACGGCTTGAGCCACATCCCCAGCCCCTATGTTGAATTTTTTAAAAGGAAAAGGGACAGGAGGGAGGGGAGGAAACCCAGACCCTGCAGCACCTCCCTCCGAGCGCAGCGCACCCGGCTGCCGCAAACTCGTTCCCCAGGCCTCCTCCCACCCTTTCCAGGCCACCGCCTCCCACCTCTGGCCCGGCGGTCCCCTGCTCTCCTACCTTCTTTCTACCAGCTTCTATCTTTCTCCTTCTTTCTTCGTCCTCTATGGCTTCTGCGGGGTAGGCAGGTAAATAAAGCTAAAGGGAAGGCAAAAAAACAACTTCTGTTAACACATTATTGCAATTGGTGAAAAACCACAAGAATGTAGGAATACTAATTCTAGATATAAAGTCACTTGTGATAATTTTCAAATTATAATACTTCTAAATTTCAATTAGTTTTTCATGACTCAGAAATGACACATTCTGATTTTAGTACACACTAAAATTTCTATTTTGAAGTAACAGTGTAATAAAATGAATATTTGTAAATATCCATCAAAGATCATGTCAAATATCATGTTATCAGTATTACATAAATTATTTATCCAGTATAATAATTATATCTAATACCTCTATAGCAAATATTCAGTTAGTTCTCCTCTAATTCAGTTTAAACATATTTATAATGCCCCACAATGAGTTGGTTAGGATCTATCTCCAAGTACTTTCTGGTCATCATGTTGCCCACTGTAGAGTTGTCTTGAAGTGCCTGGACTGTTATGATCTGCTCTGAGTTCGCTGTTCAGCCCTGAGTACTAGTCACAATGCAGCAGGTTGAAGACAGCCTACTGGAGGATTGTCACAACCTTCATAACTAAGATTCTCAACTTCTTATCTAAGATTTCTTTCATAAGTTTGCAGAAGAGTTCTCAAACTTCACCTCACTCCCCTCCATTTCATTCTTCTCATCCTCATCTTTAGTTAGTTGCAGGCCTTCCCACCAAATCCCCCAAGCTACAGCATGCAATACTCACCAATACACAACCTGAAAGCCCTGTTTCTCCACTCCACAAAAGCAGAGTTGCTATCTGATCTTTGCTCTCTTCAGTGATGAGACCTGAGTCTCCTTCAGGCAACAGACATTTTTGACAGAAAAGTGATCTCACCTCCAGACTGGGAGGTATGATAGTCAAGCAGCTCAGAAAGGCATCAGTAGTTATTGGGAGTCCTCAGAGCTTCCAGGTTTTAGAGAGTTTTAGAGAATGCCTCTGACATTTTTTTTCCTGTAGTTTTCTTTATTTTGTGCCAGCTCAGAAAAAAGCTCAAGGCAAATTTTAACAATGTCTTTGTGAATGACTTTCAAGATTTTGCTGTGCTGGAGCATTTTCTTGGGAGATGTTCAAAGGAAGGTCCTCAGAGTCAACCACACCATGGATAAAGTTGAGATAATTCTGGTTTGCAAGTTCAAGGCTAGCCTGAGCAACTTAGCAAGTCAGTTTCAGATAAAAACAGCTGGGAATGTAGCTCAGTGGTAGAGCATCCCTGGGTTTAATCCCCAGTAACAAACATACACCCACACCCAAACAACAAAAATAAAAACTGTAATATGTTAATTTAAGAACATAGTTTTTCGAGCTGGGATTGTGGCTCAGTGGTAGAGCGCTCGCCTAGCATGGGCAGGACCTGGGTTTGATTCTCAGCACCACATTAAAAAAAATAAAATAAAATAAAGGCATCGTGTTGTGTCCATCTACAAAAAAGGTTCATATTCATTCTCTCTCTCTCTCTTAAAAAAAAGAACCTAGTTTTTCTATTAGAAGCCTACAATAAATTCAGACTTATGAAATATACTAAGTTGCTTAAACATTCAGAGTAAATAATAATTTTCCATGTACTCTAAATTTGGGAGCAAAGAAATGACAATCATATCTAAAAAGAATAAGATAACAAAGTGATACTTATTGCAAACATGTAAAGAAGGCAGGTATTTCTTAAGAGACCAATGCCTATTTTACAGTTTATCACCTAAAATAAAAATCATCATTGTCAGGCATGGTGATGCACACCGTGCATCAGGAGGATCACAAGTTCAAAGATAGCCTGGGCAACTTAGTGAGAATCTATCTTAAAATAAAACTGAAAGGGGGCTGGGAATGTAGCTTGGTGACAAAGTGCTTTCCTAGCATGTACAAGGCCCCGAGTTCAATGCCCAGTAACACACACGTACACACATGCACACATACACAACACTACAGCAACATTAATTCCAATAAACACATTTTATTAAACTAGTATTCAAACATTTGTAAAAAGCATTACTATAAAAATCATACTAAATTATAAAATTTTTACTGTGCTAAATGGCTATCTTAAAATGGTCATGGGTCCTAGAAATGCAGACTCACTTTCCTAAAAACCAAAATAGGGCTGCTATATAATTAAGGATTAAGCAATTCAAACAGTTAAGACTTTAGCTAACCACTGGAAAAAGATACAGCAGTAAAATATAATTTTCAGTTTTTCAATCCATTTATATTATATTATGTTAAGTTATATTAAATATATACAGAAGCATATAAATTTATAAGAAATAAAGTACCAACAATCAATAATTTCAAAAAAATATCAATTTTATCTATGACATTTTTAATTGGGATATGTTAGTCTTACCTCCGAAGTGTAATCATCTGCTGTGGTTGAAATCTCACTTTCCAGCTAAAACAAAAGTAAAACATGATTACAATTATGACATTTTTCCCCTGCTAAATATCATACTTTACAAAAAAAAAAATCCTGCTTTACTAAGACATTGCTGTTAGTAACAATGATAGAAAATTCACAAAAATACTATTAAAAAACTAGTAAAAATTATCCAAATCTTTAAAAATTTCATTTCATTATGAATTACAATGACTTATAATAATGCATATAAAATTTATCACAAGGCATTGTTATAAATACAAAAGTACCAAGAACTTTTACATATATAGTAGATGTCATCTGTAAGCCAAAAGCATCAAAGACACCATTCCTCTAATTTATGTAACTCTTTTAAATAAAACTAAATCCTTAACATGCCATCAGAAAAATTCAAGTTCTTTAAAAGAATTATCAGTTCTTGATGCTAAAAAGTCAATGACTTTGTCAAGCTTCCCTCAGGTGGATGCTAATGACTTTTCACTGCCACTACTTTCTAGTTAGGGGTAGAATGTTTTAAAATCTGGATGAATACTTACATCACCAGAAAAGACTTGTTCATGTTTAAGCGTTTCTTCATTGTTTAGAGTTCTCATTATTGTGGATTCAGGCATCACGGCCGATCCAACACCCTAAGAACTATTTATGAACATCTCCTCACTCTTTGATTGATCAGTATTCAAGCCATGAACATCATTTTTATTGCTTGAGGTTTTCTTCTTTTTTGGCTTCTTATGAGGGTTTTGTCCATCCAATCGAGCTCTTCTTTCTCGAAACTCGGCAAGCTACAGGAAAAAGTATCATTAACATCAATGATAATTTTTCTTTGGGATCACTTTCTTTAAAAGATCAAACTATCACCAAATTAAAATGATGATAATAATATAGATGACTTCACAGTTTCAGAATAACTATTGGATTGAATATTCGGGTTGTAAAGTTTGTAACACTAGGTACTTGTGAATGAACTTATTAAATATTGAGGGGTAAGAAATGAACATGTCAAGTCTAAAGAAGAGGAAATTAGAAATTAAAAAGATAATGTTCTAGGCCTATATTACTCATTATATGAGTTATATTATTTTTTCAGAAAAATTAACCAGAAGGTAAACCCCATGAGGGCAAGGACTTTTTTTCCTCCCTACTTCTATATATTAAAAGCCTAGAGCAATATTAAATAAATGTATTTGGAATTTTTTATCTATTTTTTTAAAAGAGAGAGAGAGAGAGAGAGAGAGAGAGAGAGAGAGAGAGAGAGAGAGAATATTTTAATATTTATTTTTTAGTTATCGGCAGACACAACATCTTTGTTTGTATGTGGTGTTGAGGATCGAACCCGGGCCGCACGCATGCCAGGCAAGCACGCTACGGCTTGAGCGCACCCGGCTGCCGCAAACTCGTTCCCCAGGCCTCCTCCCACCCTTTCCCGGCCACCGCCTCCCACCTCTGGCCCGGCGGTCCCCTGCTCTCCTACCTTCTTTCTACCAGCTTCTATCATTCTCCTTCTTTCTTCGTCCTCCATGGCTTCTGCCTAAAGAAGAGGAAATTAGCTGAGTTAGGGGAATAACTATTCTATAACTAGAACAGGGGAATAGAGGGACTCTCATTCACAGTATAATCTCTGGATTTAAGATTATATGAAAATACACACAAAAACAAGGAGCTCCAAACACACTTGTTCTGTTCTACTACTTTATACAAAAGATATCGTCTATAATTATCTTTTATACAAAAAAGATAATTAGCCTATTAGCTATACAAATGCTCACTGCAGCCATATTTATAGTGGGAAAAACTTACAAGTAACTTAAAATGTTAAACAGCAGTGTTTTATCATTTGTCTGTCATCATCAGAATTTGTACCAAACCCTAGTCATCGGTAACGTTATCATTTACTTAATATATTTTAAACAGTGTATTTTCTTTAAATTGAAAGTTAATATCACTTGTTATTTCTTTTAAGAGATAAATTGAAAATAAAAGAAATGATAAATCTATTATTGAAATTTTAGTTAGAGGTTGCTGAAGGCTATGAAAAAAATGGACAAAATAAAAGACTGTTAAAGACAGACAAGCATCAAACAGATTTTCGTTATCATAAGCAGAAAGAAAACTGAAAACGGTAAAAACTTTCTTACAATACTATCCAAAGTTTTTTAAGACCTAAAATATTTTCTTACCACCTAAAATCAGAAGTACACATTATATACCAGGTAACACTAGACTAATTATGGTGAACTTATATTAAAAATACCAATGCAAGCAATTGCTATTAAAGACTTTGTGATATAATAGCAGGTATAAAGTAGTATTGTAGCATATCTATTTCTTTTCATGAAAGGAAAATTATACTTCATTTTTAAAAAGATAAGGCAAGTCTCAGGCTCATAGCTTTCAATGATTATATCCAGTATGAATTTAAATATCATTATATTCATAGGCATAGATAAATTCTGGAAAACTACAACCTTAACAACTTTTGTTTACATTTGGAGTTCAGATTACAGGTATTTTTCCTATTGCTCACTTACATTTTATTTATTTATTCTTATGAATTTTTTTGATGGACACAATACCTTTATTTTATTTATTTTTATGTAGTACTGAGGATCAAACCCACAGCCTTGTACGTGCTAGGCAAAGGATCTATTGCTGAGCTATTACTGTATTTTTTTAAATAGAGTTAAGTTTTCTGATTTTTATATAAAGCAACTACTGACAAAGACTTCTTAAATTTAATTTGAGCTCCTGAATCACTCTTAAGAGGAGAAAAAAGAAGACCACATGTAAGTTCCTTTCTGCCTTAAAAAGAGGAAATATATGCTTAGAATTACCATAACTATTAACCAGACCAATTACAAAGACAGCAAATAAATTTCTTATTATCTAAAGTATTAAAGCAATCTTGCTAATGTTACTATCAAAATATGTGGCAAATATATTATTTATAAATAACATTTTATACTTAAATTATCTGCTGTAGATGAAGAAAAGCATATAAACATGTCCTATTCCCTTAATGAAGATATTTAATTCATAAGTCAAAATAGCTCATGATTATACTTACAAAGTATAAAAATATTTCACATTTAACATTTTTCCCAGTTATTTAGTAAGTACCCAGTGTGTTGAGGAACAGGTGCAAGACCAGTTGCCTCTATTTGCACAGTATTAAGCTGCTGGAATGTACTTGAACTACTTGAAGCATAGCAGATCATTCTTAAAAATAAACTAACTAGAATATTGGCAAATACTTTATCTATAAATAGAATCAAATATCCAGGAGCATTATTTTAAAACATCCCTTAGAGAGAATGCAATGCCAAAAAATAAATACTAATAATGAGATTTCTAATATACTCAATTTCAGAAACTTCTTGAAATATCATGTTTCTGCGTTAGAATATATTTAGTCAGCAAAATTTATCAAGGCAAAGATGAAGATTTTGCTTAAAATTCCAAGTGTCAGATTATATCAATAATTTATATCTAATATGTATTCAAATGTCAAATATATAACAAAGGAAAAAATTATTAACTTTGCATTATAGAAAGAATGACTTAGGTCTGGGGATGTGGCTCAGTGGTAGAGTGCTTGCCTAGCATGCACACAGGGCCCAGGTTAAACCGTCAGCACAAAATGAAAGATAAATAAATAAAGAATGAAAAGTTTGATTTAAACAACAACAACAACAACAACAAAAACCCTCCAAAATAAGAATATCTGTTACTAAATACAAAAAGTAGCACACAGATATGGAATAAAAAGTAGAAGTAGTTCCATTATAGTATTTAGAATGAATCACTACTACAGACATAATTAAAAAGATAATGTTCTAGGCCTATATTACTCATTATATGAGTTATATTATTTTTTCAGAAAAATTAACCAGAAGGTAAACCCCATGAGGGCAAGGACTTTTTTCCTCCCTACTTCTATATATTAAAAGCCTAGAGCAATATTAAATAAATGTATGTTGAATTTTTTATCTATTTTTTTAAAAGAGAGAGAGACAGAGAGAGAGAGAGAGAGAGAGAGAATATTTTAATATTTATTTTTTAGTTATCGGCAGACACAACATCTTTGTTTGTATGTGGTGTTGAGGATCGAACCCGGGCCGCACGCATGCCAGGCAAGCACGCTACGGCTTGAGCCACATCCCCAGCCCCTATGTTGAATTTTTTAAAAGGAAAAGGGACAGGAGGGAGGGGAGGAAACCCAGACCCTGCAGCACCTCCCTCCGAGCGCAGCGCACCCGGCTGCCGCAAACTCGTTCCCCAGGCCTCCTCCCACCCTTTCCAGGCCACCGCCTCCCACCTCTGGCCCGGCGGTCCTCTGCTCTCCTACCTTCTTTCTACCAGCTTCTATCTTTCTCCTTCTTTCTTCGTCCTCTATGGCTTCTGCGGGGTAGGCAGGTAAATAAAGCTAAAGGGAAGGCAAAAAACCAACTTCTGTTAACACATTATTGCAATTGGTGAAAAAACACAAGAATGTAGGAATACTAATTCTAGATATAAAGTCACTTGTGATAATTTTCAAATTATAATACTTCTAAATTTCAATTAGTTTTTCATGACTCAGAAATGACACATTCTGATTTTAGTACACACTAAAATTTCTATTTTGAAGTAACAGTGTAATAAAATGAATATTTGTAAATATCCATCAAAGATCATGTCAAATATCATGTTATCAGTATTACATAAATTATTTATCCAGTATAATAATTATATCTAATACCTCTATAGCAAATATTCAGTTAGTTCTCCTCTAATTCAGTTTAAACATATTTATAATGCCCCACAATGAGTTGGTTAGGATCTATCTCCAAGTACTTTCTGGTCATCATGTTGCCCACTGTAGAGTTGTCTTGAAGTGCCTGGACTGTTATGATCTGCTCTGAGTTCGCTGTTCAGCCCTGAGTACTAGTCACAATGCAGCAGGTTGAAGACAGCCTACTGGAGGATTGTCACAACCTTCATAACTAAGATTCTCAACTTCTTATCTAAGATTTCTTTCATAAGTTTGCAGAAGAGTTCTCAAACTTCACCTCACTCCCCTCCATTTCATTCTTCTCATCCTCATCTTTAGTTAGTTGCAGGCCTTCCCACCAAATCCCCCAAGCTACAGCATGCAATACTCACCAATACACAACCTGAAAGCCCTGTTTCTCCACTCCACAAAAGCAGAGTTGCTATCTGATCTTTGCTCTCTTCAGTGATGAGACCTGAGTCTCCTTCAGGCAACAGACATTTTTGACAGAAAAGTGATCTCACCTCCAGACTGGGAGGTATGATAGTCAAGCAGCTCAGAAAGGCATCAGTAGTTATTGGGAGTCCTCAGAGCTTCCAGGTTTTAGAGAGTTTTAGAGAATGCCTCTGACATTTTTTTTTTCCTGTAGTTTTCTTTATTTTGTGCCAGCTCAGAAAAAAGCTCAAGGCAAATTTTAACAATGTCTTTGTGAATGACTTTCAAGATTTTGCTGTGCTGGAGCATTTTCTTGGGAGATGTTCAAAGGCAGGTCCTCAGAGTCAACCACACCATGGATAAAGTTGAGATAATTCTGGTTTGCAAGTACAAGGCTAGCCTGAGCAACTTAGCAAGTCAGTTTCAGATAAAAACAGCTGGGAATGTAGCTCAGTGGTAGAGCATCCCTGGGTTTAATCCCCAGTAACAAACATACACCCACACCCAAACAACAAAAATAAAAACTGTAATATGTTAATTTAAGAACATAGTTTATCGAGCTGGGATTGTGGCTCAGTGGTAGAGCGCTCGCCTAGCATGGGCAGGACCTGGGTTTGATTCTCAGCACCACATTAAAAAAAAAAATAAAATAAAATAAAGGCATCGTGTTGTGTCCATCTACAAAAAAGGTTCATATTCATTCTCTCTCTCTCTCTTAAAAAAAAGAACCTAGTTTTTCTATTAGAAGCCTACAATAAATTCAGACTTATGAAATATACTAAGTTGCTTAAACATTCAGAGTAAATAATAATTTTCCATGTACTCTAAATTTGGGAGCAAAGAAATGACAATCATATCTAAAAAGAATAAGATAACAAAGTGATACTTATTGCAAACATGTAAAGAAGGCAGGTATTTCTTAAGAGACCAATGCCTATTTTACAGTTTATCACCTAAAATAAAAATCATCATTGTCAGGCATGGTGATGCACACCGTGCATCAGGAGGATCACAAGTTCAAAGATAGCCTGGGCAACTTAGTGAGAATCTATCTTAAAATAAAACTGAAAAGGGGCTGGGAATGTAGCTTGGTGACAAAGTGCTTTCCTAGCATGTACAAGGCCCCGAGTTCAATGCCCAGTAACACACACGTACACACATGCACACATACACAACACTACAGCAACATTAATTCCAATAAACACATTTTATTAAACTAGTATTCAAACATTTGTAAAAAGCATTACTATAAAAATCATACTAAATTATAAAATTTTTACTGTGCTAAATGGCTATCTTAAAATGGTCATGGGTCCTAGAAATGCAGACTCACTTTCCTAAAAACCAAAATAGGGCTGCTATATAATTAAGGATTAAGCAATTCAAACAGTTAAGACTTTAGCTAACCACTGGAAAAAGATACAGCAGTAAAATATAATTTTCACTTTTTCAATCCATTTATATTATATTATGTTAAGTTATATTAAATATATACAGAAGCATATAAATTTATAAGAAATAAAGTACCAACAATCAATAATTTCAAAAAAATATCAATTTTATCTATGACATTTTTAATTGGGATATGTTAGTCTTACCTCCGAAGTGTAATCATCTGCTGTGGTTGAAATCTCACTTTCCAGCTAAAACAAAAGTAAAACATGATTACAATTATGACATTTTTCCCCTGCTAAATATCATACTTTACAAAAAAAAAAAAAAATCCTGCTTTACTAAGACATTGCTGTTAGTAACAATGATAGAAAATTCACAAAAATACTATTAAAAAACTAGTAAAAATTATCCAAATCTTTAAAAATTTCATTTCATTATGAATTACAATGACTTATAATAATGCATATAAAATTTATCACAAGGCATTGTTATAAATACAAAAGTACCAAGAACTTTTACATATATAGTAGATGTCATCTGTAAGCCAAAAGCATCAAAGACACCATTCCTCTAATTTATGTAACTCTTTTAAATAAAACTAAATCCTTAACATGCCATCAGAAAAATTCAAGTTCTTTAAAAGAATTATCAGTTCTTGATGCTAAAAAGTCAATGACTTTGTCAAGCTTCCCTCAGGTGGATGCTAATGACTTTTCACTGCCACTACTTTCTAGTTAGGGGTAGAATGTTTTAAAATCTGGATGAATACTTACATCACCAGAAAAGACTTGTTCATGTTTAAGCGTTTCTTCATTGTTTAGAGTTCTCATTATTGTGGATTCAGGCATCACGGCCGATCCAACACCCTGAGAACTATTTATGAACATCTCCTCACTCTTTGATTGATCAATATTCAAGCCATGAACATCATTTTTATTGCTTGAGGTTTTCTTCTTTTTTGGCTTCTTATGAGGGTTTTGTCCATCCAATCGAGCTCTTCTTTCTCGAAACTCGGCAAGCTACAGGAAAAAGTATCATTAACATCAATGATAATTTTTCTTTGGGATCACTTTCTTTAAAAGATCAAACTATCACCAAATTAAAATGATGATAATAATATAGATGACTTCACAGTTTCAGAATAACTATTGGATTGAATATTCGGGTTGTAAAGTTTGTAACACTAGGTACTTGTGAATGAACTTATTAAATATTGAGGGGTAAGAAATGAACATGTCAAGTCTAAAGAAGAGGAAATTAGAAATTAAAAAGATAATGTTCTAGGCCTATATTACTCATTATATGAGTTATATTATTTTTTCAGAAAAATTAACCAGAAGGTAAACCCCATGAGGGCAAGGACTTTTTTTCCTTTCTACTTCTATATATTAAAAGCCTAGAGCAATATTAAATAAATGTATTCGGAATTTTTTATCTATTTTTTTAAAAGAGAGAGAGAGAGAGAGAGAGAGAGAGAGAGAGAGAATATTTTAATATTTATTTTTTAGTTATCGGCAGACACAACATCTTTGTTTGTATGTGGTGTTGAGGATCGAACCCGGGCCGCACGCATGCCAGGCAAGCACGCTACGGCTTGAGCGCACCCGGCTGCCGCAAACTCGTTCCCCAGGCCTCCTCCCACCCTTTCCCGGCCACCGCCTCCCACCTCTGGCCCGGCGGTCCCCTGCTCTCCTACCTTCTTTCTACCAGCTTCTATCATTCTCCTTCTTTCTTCGTCCTCCATGGCTTCTGCCTAAAGAAGAGGAAATTAGCTGAGTTAGGGGAATAACTATTCTATAACTAGAACAGGGGAATAGAGGGACTCTCATTCACAGTATAATCTCTGGATTTAAGATTATATGAAAATACACACAAAAACAAGGAGCTCCAAACACACTTGTTCTGTTCTACTACTTTATACAAAAGATATCGTCTATAATTATCTTTTATACAAAAAAGATAATTAGCCTATTAGCTATACAAATGCTCACTGCAGCCATATTTATAGTGGGAAAAACTTACAAGTAACTTAAAATGTTAAACAGCAGTGTTTTATCATTTGTCTGTCATCATCAGAATTTGTACCAAACCCTAGTCATCGGTAACGTTATCATTTACTTAATATATTTTAAACAGTGTATTTTCTTTAAATTGAAAGTTAATATCACTTGTTATTTCTTTTAAGAGATAAATTGAAAATAAAAGAAATGATAAATCTATTATTGAAATTTTAGTTAGAGGTTGCTGAAGGCTATGAAAAAAATGGACAAAATAAAAGACTGTTAAAGACAGACAAGCATCAAACAGATTTTCGTTATCATAAGCAGAAAGAAAACTGAAAACGGTAAAAACTTTCTTACAATACTATCCAAAGTTTTTTAAGACCTAAAATATTTTCTTACCACCTAAAATCAGAAGTACACATTATATACCAGGTAACACTAGACTAATTATGGTGAACTTATATTAAAAATACCAATGCAAGCAATTGCTATTAAAGACTTTGTGATATAATAGCAGGTATAAAGTAGTATTGTAGCATATCTATTTCTTTTCATGAAAGGAAAATTATACTTCATTTTTAAAAAGATAAGGCAAGTCTCAGGCTCATAGCTTTCAATGATTATATCCAGTATGAATTTAAATATCATTATATTCATAGGCATAGATAAATTCTGGAAAACTACAACCTTAACAACTTTTGTTTACATTTGGAGTTCAGATTACAGGTATTTTTCCTATTGCTCACTTACATTTTATTTATTTATTCTTATGAATTTTTTTTGATGGACACAATACCTTTATTTTATTTATTTTTATGTAGTACTGAGGATCAAACCCACAGCCTTGTACGTGCTAGGCAAAGGATCTATTGCTGAGCTATTACTGTATTTTTTTAAATAGAGTTAAGTTTTCTGATTTTTATATAAAGCAACTACTGACAAAGACTTCTTAAATTTAATTTGAGCTCCTGAATCACTCTTAAGAGGAGAAAAAAGAAGACCACATGTAAGTTCCTTTCTGCCTTAAAAAGAGGAAATATATGCTTAGAATTACCATAACTATTAACCAGACCAATTACAAAGACAGCAAATAAATTTCTTATTATCTAAAGTATTAAAGCAATCTTGCTAATGTTACTATCAAAATATGTGGCAAATATATTATTTATAAATAACATTTTATACTTAAATTATCTGCTGTAGATGAAGAAAAGCATATAAACATGTCCTATTCCCTTAATGAAGATATTTAATTCATAAGTCAAAATAGCTCATGATTATACTTACAAAGTATAAAAATATTTCACATTTAACATTTTTCCCAGTTATTTAGTAACTACCCAGTGTGTTGAGGAACAGGTGCAAGACCAGTTGCCTCTATTTGCACATTATTAAGCTGCTGGAATGTACTTGAACTACTTGAAGCATAGCAGATCATTCTTAAAAATAAACTAACTAGAATATTGGCAAATACTTTATCTATAAATAGAATCAAAAATCCAGGAGCATTATTTTAAAACATCCCTTAGAGAGAATGCAATGCCAAAAAATAAATACTAATAATGAGATTTCTAATATACTCAATTTCAGAAACTTCTTGAAATATCATGTTTCTGCGTTAGAATATATTTAGTCAGCAAAATTTATCAAGGCAAAGATGAAGATTTTGCTTAAAATTCCAAGTGTCAGATTATATCAATAATTTATATCTAATATGTATTCAAATGTCAAATATATAACAAAGGAAAAAATTATTAACTTTGCATTATAGAAAGAATGACTTAGGTCTGGGGATGTGGCTCAGTGGTAGAGTGCTTGCCTAGCATGCACACAGGGCCCAGGTTAAACCGTCAGCACAAAATGAAAGATAAATAAATAAAGAATGGAAAGTTTGATTTAAACAACAACAACAACAACAACAAAAACCCTCCAAAATAAGAATATCTGTTACTAAATGCAAAAAGTAGCACACAGATATGGAATAAAAAGTAGAAGTAGTTCCATTATAGTATTTAGAATGAATCACTACTACAGACATAATTAAAAAGATAATGTTCTAGGCCTATATTACTCATTATATGAGTTATATTATTTTTTCAGAAAAATTAACCAGAAGGTAAACCCCATGAGGGCAAGGACTTTTTTCCTCCCTACTTCTATATATTAAAAGCCTAGAGCAA
This sequence comes from Spermophilus citellus, assembly GCF_964194105.1. Classification (NCBI taxonomy): domain Eukaryota; kingdom Metazoa; phylum Chordata; class Mammalia; order Rodentia; family Sciuridae; genus Spermophilus; species Spermophilus citellus. The sequence goes on along the minus strand of NW_027673113.1, from coordinate 495,047 downwards.
TATTAAATAAATGTATGTTGAATTTTTTATCTATTTTTTTAAAAGAGAGAGAGACAGAGAGAGAGAGAGAGAGAGAGAGAGAATATTTTAATATTTATTTTTTAGTTATCGGCAGACACAACATCTTTGTTTGTATGTGGTGTTGAGGATCGAACCCGGGCCGCACGCATGCCAGGCAAGCACGCTACGGCTTGAGCCACATCCCCAGCCCCTATGTTGAATTTTTTAAAAGGAAAAGGGACAGGAGGGAGGGGAGGAAACCCAGACCCTGCAGCACCTCCCTCCGAGCGCAGCGCACCCGGCTGCCGCAAACTCGTTCCCCAGGCCTCCTCCCAACCTTTCCAAGCCACCGCCTCCCACCTCTGGCCCGGCGGTCCCCTGCTCTCCTACCTTCTTTCTACCAGCTTCTATCTTTCTCCTTCTTTCTTCGTCCTCTATGGCTTCTGCGGGGTAGGCAGGTAAATAAAGCTAAAGGGAAGGCAAAAAAACAACTTCTGTTAACACATTATTGCAATTGGTGAAAAACCACAAGAATGTAGGAATACTAATTCTAGATATAAAGTCACTTGTGATAATTTTCAAATTATAATACTTCTAAATTTCAATTAGTTTTTCATGACTCAGAAATGACACATTCTGATTTTAGTACACACTAAAATTTCTATTTTGAAGTAACAGTGTAATAAAATGAATATTTGTAAATATCCATCAAAGATCATGTCAAATATCATGTTATCAGTATTACATAAATTATTTATCCAGTATAATAATTATATCTAATACCTCTATAGCAAATATTCAGTTAGTTCTCCTCTAATTCAGTTTAAACATATTTATAATGCCCCACAATGAGTTGGTTAGGATCTATCTCCAAGTACTTTCTGGTCATCATGTTGCCCACTGTAGAGTTGTCTTGAAGTGCCTGGACTGTTATGATCTGCTCTGAGTTCGCTGTTCAGCCCTGAGTACTAGTCACAATGCAGCAGGTTGAAGACAGCCTACTGGAGGATTGTCACAACCTTCATAACTAAGATTCTCAACTTCTTATCTAAGATTTCTTTCATAAGTTTGCAGAAGAGTTCTCAAACTTCACCTCACTCCCCTCCATTTCATTCTTCTCATCCTCATCTTTAGTTAGTTGCAGGCCTTCCCACCAAATCCCCCAAGCTACAGCATGCAATACTCACCAATACACAACCTGAAAGCCCTGTTTCTCCACTCCACAAAAGCAGAGTTGCTATCTGATCTTTGCTCTCTTCAGTGATGAGACCTGAGTCTCCTTCAGGCAACAGACATTTTTGACAGAAAAGTGATCTCACCTCCAGACTGGGAGGTATGATAGTCAAGCAGCTCAGAAAGGCATCAGTAGTTATTGGGAGTCCTCAGAGCTTCCAGGTTTTAGAGAGTTTTAGAGAATGCCTCTGACATTTTTTTTTTCCTGTAGTTTTCTTTATTTTGTGCCAGCTCAGAAAAAAGCTCAAGGCAAATTTTAACAATGTCTTTGTGAATGACTTTCAAGATTTTGCTCTGCTGGAGCATTTTCTTGGGAGATGTTCAAAGGCAGGTCCTCAGAGTCAACCACACCATGGATAAAGTTGAGATAATTCTGGTTTGCAAGTACAAGGCTAGCCTGAGCAACTTAGCAAGTCAGTTTCAGATAAAAACAGCTGGGAATGTAGCTCAGTGGTAGAGCATCCCTGGGTTTAATCCCCAGTAACAAACATACACCCACACCCAAACAACAAAAATAAAAACTGTAATATGTTAATTTAAGAACATAGTTTATCGAGCTGGGATTGTGGCTCAGTGGTAGAGCGCTCGCCTAGCATGGGCAGGACCTGGGTTTGATTCTCAGCACCACATTAAAAAAAAAATAAATAAAATAAAGGCATCGTGTTGTGTCCATCTACAAAAAAGGTTCATATTCATTCTCTCTCTCTCTCTTAAAAAAAAGAACCTAGTTTTTCTATTAGAAGCCTACAATAAATTCAGACTTATGAAATATACTAAGTTGCTTAAACATTCAGAGTAAATAATAATTTTCCATGTACTCTAAATTTGGGAGCAAAGAAATGACAATCATATCTAAAAAGAATAAGATAACAAAGTGATACTTATTGCAAACATGTAAAGAAGGCAGGTATTTCTTAAGAGACCAATGCCTATTTTACAGTTTATCACCTAAAATAAAAATCATCATTGTCAGGCATGGTGATGCACACCGTGCATCAGGAGGATCACAAGTTCAAAGATAGCCTGGGCAACTTAGTGAGAATCTATCTTAAAATAAAACTGAAAAGGGGCTGGGAATGTAGCTTGGTGACAAAGTGCTTTCCTAGCATGTACAAGGCCCCGAGTTCAATGCCCAGTAACACACACGTACACACATGCACACATACACAACACTACAGCAACATTAATTCCAATAAACACATTTTATTAAACTAGTATTCAAACATTTGTAAAAAGCATTACTATAAAAATCATACTAAATTATAAAATTTTTACTGTGCTAAATGGCTATCTTAAAATGGTCATGGGTCCTAGAAATGCAGACTCACTTTCCTAAAAACCAAAATAGGGCTGCTATATAATTAAGGATTAAGCAATTCAAACAGTTAAGACTTTAGCTAACCACTGGAAAAAGATACAGCAGTAAAATATAATTTTCACTTTTTCAATCCATTTATATTATATTATGTTAAGTTATATTAAATATATACAGAAGCATATAAATTTATAAGAAATAAAGTACCAACAATCAATAATTTCAAAAAAATATCAATTTTATCTATGACATTTTTAATTGGGATATGTTAGTCTTACCTCCGAAGTGTAATCATCTGCTGTGGTTGAAATCTCACTTTCCAGCTAAAACAAAAGTAAAACATGATTACAATTATGACATTTTTCCCCTGCTAAATATCATACTTTACAAAAAAAAAAATCCTGCTTTACTAAGACATTGCTGTTAGTAACAATGATAGAAAATTCACAAAAATACTATTAAAAAACTAGTAAAAATTATCCAAATCTTTAAAAATTTCATTTCATTATGAATTACAATGACTTATAATAATGCATATAAAATTTATCACAAGGCATTGTTATAAATACAAAAGTACCAAGAACTTTTACATATATAGTAGATGTCATCTGTAAGCCAAAAGCATCAAAGACACCATTCCTCTAATTTATGTAACTCTTTTAAATAAAACTAAATCCTTAACATGCCATCAGAAAAATTCAAGTTCTTTAAAAGAATTATCAGTTCTTGATGCTAAAAAGTCAATGACTTTGTCAAGCTTCCCTCAGGTGGATGCTAATGACTTTTCACTGCCACTACTTTCTAGTTAGGGGTAGAATGTTTTAAAATCTGGATGAATACTTACATCACCAGAAAAGACTTGTTCATGTTTAAGCGTTTCTTCATTGTTTAGAGTTCTCATTATTGTGGATTCAGGCATCACGGCCGATCCAACACCCTGAGAACTATTTATGAACATCTCCTCACTCTTTGATTGATCAATATTCAAGCCATGAACATCATTTTTATTGCTTGAGGTTTTCTTCTTTTTTGGCTTCTTATGAGGGTTTTGTCCATCCAATCGAGCTCTTCTTTCTCGAAACTCGGCAAGCTACAGGAAAAAGTATCATTAACATCAATGATAATTTTTCTTTGGGATCACTTTCTTTAAAAGATCAAACTATCACCAAATTAAAATGATGATAATAATATAGATGACTTCACAGTTTCAGAATAACTATTGGATTGAATATTCGGGTTGTAAAGTTTGTAACACTAGGTACTTGTGAATGAACTTATTAAATATTGAGGGGTAAGAAATGAACATGTCAAGTCTAAAGAAGAGGAAATTAGAAATTAAAAAGATAATGTTCTAGGCCTATATTACTCATTATATGAGTTATATTATTTTTTCAGAAAAATTAACCAGAAGGTAAACCCCATGAGGGCAAGGACTTTTTTTCCTTTCTACTTCTATATATTAAAAGCCTAGAGCAATATTAAATAAATGTATTCGGAATTTTTTATCTATTTTTTTAAAAGAGAGAGAGAGAGAGAGAGAGAGAGAGAGAGAGAGAGAGAATATTTTAATATTTATTTTTTAGTTATCGGCAGACACAACATCTTTGTTTGTATGTGGTGTTGAGGATCGAACCCGGGCCGCACGCATGCCAGGCAAGCACGCTACGGCTTGAGCGCACCCGGCTGCCGCAAACTCGTTCCCCAGGCCTCCTCCCACCCTTTCCCGGCCACCGCCTCCCACCTCTGGCCCGGCGGTCCCCTGCTCTCCTACCTTCTTTCTACCAGCTTCTATCATTCTCCTTCTTTCTTCGTCCTCCATGGCTTCTGCCTAAAGAAGAGGAAATTAGCTGAGTTAGGGGAATAACTATTCTATAACTAGAACAGGGGAATAGAGGGACTCTCATTCACAGTATAATCTCTGGATTTAAGATTATATGAAAATACACACAAAAACAAGGAGCTCCAAACACACTTGTTCTGTTCTACTACTTTATACAAAAGATATCGTCTATAATTATCTTTTATACAAAAAAGATAATTAGCCTATTAGCTATACAAATGCTCACTGCAGCCATATTTATAGTGGGAAAAACTTACAAGTAACTTAAAATGTTAAACAGCAGTGTTTTATCATTTGTCTGTCATCATCAGAATTTGTACCAAACCCTAGTCATCGGTAACGTTATCATTTACTTAATATATTTTAAACAGTGTATTTTCTTTAAATTGAAAGTTAATATCACTTGTTATTTCTTTTAAGAGATAAATTGAAAATAAAAGAAATGATAAATCTATTATTGAAATTTTAGTTAGAGGTTGCTGAAGGCTATGAAAAAAATGGACAAAATAAAAGACTGTTAAAGACAGACAAGCATCAAACAGATTTTCGTTATCATAAGCAGAAAGAAAACTGAAAACGGTAAAAACTTTCTTACAATACTATCCAAAGTTTTTTAAGACCTAAAATATTTTCTTACCACCTAAAATCAGAAGTACACATTATATACCAGGTAACACTAGACTAATTATGGTGAACTTATATTAAAAATACCAATGCAAGCAATTGCTATTAAAGACTTTGTGATATAATAGCAGGTATAAAGTAGTATTGTAGCATATCTATTTCTTTTCATGAAAGGAAAATTATACTTCATTTTTAAAAAGATAAGGCAAGTCTCAGGCTCATAGCTTTCAATGATTATATCCAGTATGAATTTAAATATCATTATATTCATAGGCATAGATAAATTCTGGAAAACTACAACCTTAACAACTTTTGTTTACATTTGGAGTTCAGATTACAGGTATTTTTCCTATTGCTCACTTACATTTTATTTATTTATTCTTATGAATTTTTTTGATGGACACAATACCTTTATTTTATTTATTTTTATGTAGTACTGAGGATCAAACCCACAGCCTTGTACGTGCTAGGCAAAGGATCTATTGCTGAGCTATTACTGTATTTTTTTAAATAGAGTTAAGTTTTCTGATTTTTATATAAAGCAACTACTGACAAAGACTTCTTAAATTTAATTTGAGCTCCTGAATCACTCTTAAGAGGAGAAAAAAGAAGACCACATGTAAGTTCCTTTCTGCCTTAAAAAGAGGAAATATATGCTTAGAATTACCATAACTATTAACCAGACCAATTACAAAGACAGCAAATAAATTTCTTATTATCTAAAGTATTAAAGCAATCTTGCTAATGTTACTATCAAAATATGTGGCAAATATATTATTTATAAATAACATTTTATACTTAAATTATCTGCTGTAGATGAAGAAAAGCATATAAACATGTCCTATTCCCTTAATGAAGATATTTAATTCATAAGTCAAAATAGCTCATGATTATACTTACAAAGTATAAAAATATTTCACATTTAACATTTTTCCCAGTTATTTAGTAAGTACCCAGTGTGTTGAGGAACAGGTGCAAGACCAGTTGCCTCTATTTGCACAGTATTAAGCTGCTGGAATGTACTTGAACTACTTGAAGCATAGCAGATCATTCTTAAAAATAAACTAACTAGAATATTGGCAAATACTTTATCTATAAATAGAATCAAATATCCAGGAGCATTATTTTAAAACATCCCTTAGAGAGAATGCAATGCCAAAAAATAAATACTAATAATGAGATTTCTAATATACTCAATTTCAGAAACTTCTTGAAATATCATGTTTCTGCGTTAGAATATATTTAGTCAGCAAAATTTATCAAGGCAAAGATGAAGATTTTGCTTAAAATTCCAAGTGTCAGATTATATCAATAATTTATATCTAATATGTATTCAAATGTCAAATATATAACAAAGGAAAAAATTATTAACTTTGCATTATAGAAAGAATGACTTAGGTCTGGGGATGTGGCTCAGTGGTAGAGTGCTTGCCTAGCATGCACACAGGGCCCAGATTAAACCGTCAGCACAAAATGAAAGATAAATAAATAAAGAATGAAAAGTTTGATTTAAACAACAACAACAACAACAACAAAAACCCTCCAAAATAAGAATATCTGTTACTAAATGCAAAAAGTAGCACACAGATATGGAATAAAAAGTAGAAGTAGTTCCATTATAGTATTTAGAATGAATCACTACTACAGACATAATTAAAAAGATAATGTTCTAGGCCTATATTACTCATTATATGAGTTATATTATTTTTTCAGAAAAATTAACCAGAAGGTAAACCCCATGAGGGCAAGGACTTTTTTCCTCCCTACTTCTATATATTAAAAGCCTAGAGCAATATTAAATAAATGTATGTTGAATTTTTTATCTATTTTTTTAAAAGAGAGAGAGACAGAGAGAGAGAGAGAGAGAGAGAGAATATTTTAATATTTATTTTTTAGTTATCGGCAGACACAACATCTTTGTTTGTATGTGGTGTTGAGGATCGAACCCGGGCCGCACGCATGCCAGGCAAGCACGCTACGGCTTGAGCCACATCCCCAGCCCCTATGTTGAATTTTTTAAAAGGAAAAGGGACAGGAGGGAGGGGAGGAAACCCAGACCCTGCAGCACCTCCCTCCGAGCGCAGCGCACCCGGCTGCCGCAAACTCGTTCCCCAGGCCTCCTCCCACCCTTTCCAGGCCACCGCCTCCCACCTCTGGCCCGGCGGTCCTCTGCTCTCCTACCTTCTTTCTACCAGCTTCTATCTTTCTCCTTCTTTCTTCGTCCTCTATGGCTTCTGCGGGGTAGGCAGGTAAATAAAGCTAAAGGGAAGGCAAAAAACCAACTTCTGTTAACACATTATTGCAATTGGTGAAAAAACACAAGAATGTAGGAATACTAATTCTAGATATAAAGTCACTTGTGATAATTTTCAAATTATAATACTTCTAAATTTCAATTAGTTTTTCATGACTCAGAAATGACACATTCTGATTTTAGTACACACTAAAATTTCTATTTTGAAGTAACAGTGTAATAAAATGAATATTTGTAAATATCCATCAAAGATCATGTCAAATATCATGTTATCAGTATTACATAAATTATTTATCCAGTATAATAATTATATCTAATACCTCTATAGCAAATATTCAGTTAGTTCTCCTCTAATTCAGTTTAAACATATTTATAATGCCCCACAATGAGTTGGTTAGGATCTATCTCCAAGTACTTTCTGGTCATCATGTTGCCCACTGTAGAGTTGTCTTGAAGTGCCTGGACTGTTATGATCTGCTCTGAGTTCGCTGTTCAGCCCTGAGTACTAGTCACAATGCAGCAGGTTGAAGACAGCCTACTGGAGGATTGTCACAACCTTCATAACTAAGATTCTCAACTTCTTATCTAAGATTTCTTTCATAAGTTTGCAGAAGAGTTCTCAAACTTCACCTCACTCCCCTCCATTTCATTCTTCTCATCCTCATCTTTAGTTAGTTGCAGGCCTTCCCACCAAATCCCCCAAGCTACAGCATGCAATACTCACCAATACACAACCTGAAAGCCCTGTTTCTCCACTCCACAAAAGCAGAGTTGCTATCTGATCTTTGCTCTCTTCAGTGATGAGACCTGAGTCTCCTTCAGGCAACAGACATTTTTGACAGAAAAGTGATCTCACCTCCAGACTGGGAGGTATGATAGTCAAGCAGCTCAGAAAGGCATCAGTAGTTATTGGGAGTCCTCAGAGCTTCCAGGTTTTAGAGAGTTTTAGAGAATGCCTCTGACATTTTTTTTTTCCTGTAGTTTTCTTTATTTTGTGCCAGCTCAGAAAAAAGCTCAAGGCAAATTTTAACAATGTCTTTGTGAATGACTTTCAAGATTTTGCTGTGCTGGAGCATTTTCTTGGGAGATGTTCAAAGGCAGGTCCTCAGAGTCAACCACACCATGGATAAAGTTGAGATAATTCTGGTTTGCAAGTACAAGGCTAGCCTGAGCAACTTAGCAAGTCAGTTTCAGATAAAAACAGCTGGGAATGTAGCTCAGTGGTAGAGCATCCCTGGGTTTAATCCCCAGTAACAAACATACACCCACACCCAAACAACAAAAATAAAAACTGTAATATGTTAATTTAAGAACATAGTTTATCGAGCTGGGATTGTGGCTCAGTGGTAGAGCGCTCGCCTAGCATGGGCAGGACCTGGGTTTGATTCTCAGCACCACATTAAAAAAAAAAATAAAATAAAATAAAGGCATCGTGTTGTGTCCATCTACAAAAAAGGTTCATATTCATTCTCTCTCTCTCTCTTAAAAAAAAGAACCTAGTTTTTCTATTAGAAGCCTACAATAAATTCAGACTTATGAAATATACTAAGTTGCTTAAACATTCAGAGTAAATAATAATTTTCCATGTACTCTAAATTTGGGAGCAAAGAAATGACAATCATATCTAAAAAGAATAAGATAACAAAGTGATACTTATTGCAAACATGTAAAGAAGGCAGGTATTTCTTAAGAGACCAATGCCTATTTTACAGTTTATCACCTAAAATAAAAATCATCATTGTCAGGCATGGTGATGCACACCGTGCATCAGGAGGATCACAAGTTCAAAGATAGCCTGGGCAACTTAGTGAGAATCTATCTTAAAATAAAACTGAAAAGGGGCTGGGAATGTAGCTTGGTGACAAAGTGCTTTCCTAGCATGTACAAGGCCCCGAGTTCAATGCCCAGTAACACACACGTACACACATGCACACATACACAACACTACAGCAACATTAATTCCAATAAACACATTTTATTAAACTAGTATTCAAACATTTGTAAAAAGCATTACTATAAAAATCATACTAAATTATAAAATTTTTACTGTGCTAAATGGCTATCTTAAAATGGTCATGGGTCCTAGAAATGCAGACTCACTTTCCTAAAAACCAAAATAGGGCTGCTATATAATTAAGGATTAAGCAATTCAAACAGTTAAGACTTTAGCTAACCACTGGAAAAAGATACAGCAGTAAAATATAATTTTCACTTTTTCAATCCATTTATATTATATTATGTTAAGTTATATTAAATATATACAGAAGCATATAAATTTATAAGAAATAAAGTACCAACAATCAATAATTTCAAAAAAATATCAATTTTATCTATGACATTTTTAATTGGGATATGTTAGTCTTACCTCCGAAGTGTAATCATCTGCTGTGGTTGAAATCTCACTTTCCAGCTAAAACAAAAGTAAAACATGATTACAATTATGACATTTTTCCCCTGCTAAATATCATACTTTACAAAAAAAAAAAAAAATCCTGCTTTACTAAGACATTGCTGTTAGTAACAATGATAGAAAATTCACAAAAATACTATTAAAAAACTAGTAAAAATTATCCAAATCTTTAAAAATTTCATTTCATTATGAATTACAATGACTTATAATAATGCATATAAAATTTATCACAAGGCATTGTTATAAATACAAAAGTACCAAGAACTTTTACATATATAGTAGATGTCATCTGTAAGCCAAAAGCATCAAAGACACCATTCCTCTAATTTATGTAACTCTTTTAAATAAAACTAAATCCTTAACATGCCATCAGAAAAATTCAAGTTCTTTAAAAGAATTATCAGTTCTTGATGCTAAAAAGTCAATGACTTTGTCAAGCTTCCCTCAGGTGGATGCTAATGACTTTTCACTGCCACTACTTTCTAGTTAGGGGTAGAATGTTTTAAAATCTGGATGAATACTTACATCACCAGAAAAGACTTGTTCATGTTTAAGCGTTTCTTCATTGTTTAGAGTTCTCATTATTGTGGATTCAGGCATCACGGCCGATCCAACACCCTGAGAACTATTTATGAACATCTCCTCACTCTTTGATTGATCAATATTCAAGCCATGAACATCATTTTTATTGCTTGAGGTTTTCTTCTTTTTTGGCTTCTTATGAGGGTTTTGTCCATCCAATCGAGCTCTTCTTTCTCGAAACTCGGCAAGCTACAGGAAAAAGTATCATTAACATCAATGATAATTTTTCTTTGGGATCACTTTCTTTAAAAGATCAAACTATCACCAAATTAAAATGATGATAATAATATAGATGACTTCACAGTTTCAGAATAACTATTGGATTGAATATTCGGGTTGTAAAGTTTGTAACACTAGGTACTTGTGAATGAACTTATTAAATATTGAGGGGTAAGAAATGAACATGTCAAGTCTAAAGAAGAGGAAATTAGAAATTAAAAAGATAATGTTCTAGGCCTATATTACTCATTATATGAGTTATATTATTTTTTCAGAAAAATTAACCAGAAGGTAAACCCCATGAGGGCAAGGACTTTTTTTCCTTTCTACTTCTATATATTAAAAGCCTAGAGCAATATTAAATAAATGTATTCGGAATTTTTTATCTATTTTTTTAAAAGAGAGAGAGAGAGAGAGAGAGAGAGAGAGAGAGAGAGAATATTTTAATATTTATTTTTTAGTTATCGGCAGACACAACATCTTTGTTTGTATGTGGTGTTGAGGATCGAACCCGGGCCGCACGCATGCCAGGCAAGCACGCTACGGCTTGAGCGCACCCGGCTGCCGCAAACTCGTTCCCCAGGCCTCCTCCCACCCTTTCCCGGCCACCGCCTCCCACCTCTGGCCCGGCGGTCCCCTGCTCTCCTACCTTCTTTCTACCAGCTTCTATCATTCTCCTTCTTTCTTCGTCCTCCATGGCTTCTGCCTAAAGAAGAGGAAATTAGCTGAGTTAGGGGAATAACTATTCTATAACTAGAACAGGGGAATAGAGGGACTCTCATTCACAGTATAATCTCTGGATTTAAGATTATATGAAAATACACACAAAAACAAGGAGCTCCAAACACACTTGTTCTGTTCTACTACTTTATACAAAAGATATCGTCTATAATTATCTTTTATACAAAAAAGATAATTAGCCTATTAGCTATACAAATGCTCACTGCAGCCATATTTATAGTGGGAAAAACTTACAAGTAACTTAAAATGTTAAACAGCAGTGTTTTATCATTTGTCTGTCATCATCAGAATTTGTACCAAACCCTAGTCATCGGTAACGTTATCATTTACTTAATATATTTTAAACAGTGTATTTTCTTTAAATTGAAAGTTAATATCACTTGTTATTTCTTTTAAGAGATAAATTGAAAATAAAAGAAATGATAAATCTATTATTGAAATTTTAGTTAGAGGTTGCTGAAGGCTATGAAAAAAATGGACAAAATAAAAGACTGTTAAAGACAGACAAGCATCAAACAGATTTTCGTTATCATAAGCAGAAAGAAAACTGAAAACGGTAAAAACTTTCTTACAATACTATCCAAAGTTTTTTAAGACCTAAAATATTTTCTTACCACCTAAAATCAGAAGTACACATTATATACCAGGTAACACTAGACTAATTATGGTGAACTTATATTAAAAATACCAATGCAAGCAATTGCTATTAAAGACTTTGTGATATAATAGCAGGTATAAAGTAGTATTGTAGCATATCTATTTCTTTTCATGAAAGGAAAATTATACTTCATTTTTAAAAAGATAAGGCAAGTCTCAGGCTCATAGCTTTCAATGATTATATCCAGTATGAATTTAAATATCATTATATTCATAGGCATAGATAAATTCTGGAAAACTACAACCTTAACAACTTTTGTTTACATTTGGAGTTCAGATTACAGGTATTTTTCCTATTGCTCACTTACATTTTATTTATTTATTCTTATGAATTTTTTTTGATGGACACAATACCTTTATTTTATTTATTTTTATGTAGTACTGAGGATCAAACCCACAGCCTTGTACGTGCTAGGCAAAGGATCTATTGCTGAGCTATTACTGTATTTTTTTAAATAGAGTTAAGTTTTCTGATTTTTATATAAAGCAACTACTGACAAAGACTTCTTAAATTTAATTTGAGCTCCTGAATCACTCTTAAGAGGAGAAAAAAGAAGACCACATGTAAGTTCCTTTCTGCCTTAAAAAGAGGAAATATATGCTTAGAATTACCATAACTATTAACCAGACCAATTACAAAGACAGCAAATAAATTTCTTATTATCTAAAGTATTAAAGCAATCTTGCTAATGTTACTATCAAAATATGTGGCAAATATATTATTTATAAATAACATTTTATACTTAAATTATCTGCTGTAGATGAAGAAAAGCATATAAACATGTCCTATTCCCTTAATGAAGATATTTAATTCATAAGTCAAAATAGCTCATGATTATACTTACAAAGTATAAAAATATTTCACATTTAACATTTTTCCCAGTTATTTAGTAACTACCCAGTGTGTTGAGGAACAGGTGCAAGACCAGTTGCCTCTATTTGCACATTATTAAGCTGCTGGAATGTACTTGAACTACTTGAAGCATAGCAGATCATTCTTAAAAATAAACTAACTAGAATATTGGCAAATACTTTATCTATAAATAGAATCAAAAATCCAGGAGCATTATTTTAAAACATCCCTTAGAGAGAATGCAATGCCAAAAAATAAATACTAATAATGAGATTTCTAATATACTCAATTTCAGAAACTTCTTGAAATATCATGTTTCTGCGTTAGAATATATTTAGTCAGCAAAATTTATCAAGGCAAAGATGAAGATTTTGCTTAAAATTCCAAGTGTCAGATTATATCAATAATTTATATCTAATATGTATTCAAATGTCAAATATATAACAAAGGAAAAAATTATTAACTTTGCATTATAGAAAGAATGACTTAGGTCTGGGGATGTGGCTCAGTGGTAGAGTGCTTGCCTAGCATGCACACAGGGCCCAGGTTAAACCGTCAGCACAAAATGAAAGATAAATAAATAAAGAATGGAAAGTTTGATTTAAACAACAACAACAACAACAACAAAAACCCTCCAAAATAAGAATATCTGTTACTAAATGCAAAAAGTAGCACACAGATATGGAATAAAAAGTAGAAGTAGTTCCATTATAGTATTTAGAATGAATCACTACTACAGACATAATTAAAAAGATAATGTTCTAGGCCTATATTACTCATTATATGAGTTATATTATTTTTTCAGAAAAATTAACCAGAAGGTAAACCCCATGAGGGCAAGGACTTTTTTCCTCCCTACTTCTATATATTAAAAGCCTAGAGCAATATTAAATAAATGTATGTTGAATTTTTTATCTATTTTTTTAAAAGAGAGAGAGACAGAGAGAGAGAGAGAGAGAGAGAGAGAATATTTTAATATTTATTTTTTAGTTATCGGCAGACACAACATCTTTGTTTGTATGTGGTGTTGAGGATCGAACCCGGGCCGCACGCATGCCAGGCAAGCACGCTACGGCTTGAGCCACATCCCCAGCCCCTATGTTGAATTTTTTAAAAGGAAAAGGGACAGGAGGGAGGGGAGGAAACCCAGACCCTGCAGCACCTCCCTCCGAGCGCAGCGCACCCGGCTGCCGCAAACTCGTTCCCCAGGCCTCCTCCCAACCTTTCCAAGCCACCGCCTCCCACCTCTGGCCCGGCGGTCCCCTGCTCTCCTACCTTCTTTCTACCAGCTTCTATCTTTCTCCTTCTTTCTTCGTCCTCTATGGCTTCTGCGGGGTAGGCAGGTAAATAAAGCTAAAGGGAAGGCAAAAAAACAACTTCTGTTAACACATTATTGCAATTGGTGAAAAACCACAAGAATGTAGGAATACTAATTCTAGATATAAAGTCACTTGTGATAATTTTCAAATTATAATACTTCTAAATTTCAATTAGTTTTTCATGACTCAGAAATGACACATTCTGATTTTAGTACACACTAAAATTTCTATTTTGAAGTAACAGTGTAATAAAATGAATATTTGTAAATATCCATCAAAGATCATGTCAAATATCATGTTATCAGTATTACATAAATTATTTATCCAGTATAATAATTATATCTAATACCTCTATAGCAAATATTCAGTTAGTTCTCCTCTAATTCAGTTTAAACATATTTATAATGCCCCACAATGAGTTGGTTAGGATCTATCTCCAAGTACTTTCTGGTCATCATGTTGCCCACTGTAGAGTTGTCTTGAAGTGCCTGGACTGTTATGATCTGCTCTGAGTTCGCTGTTCAGCCCTGAGTACTAGTCACAATGCAGCAGGTTGAAGACAGCCTACTGGAGGATTGTCACAACCTTCATAACTAAGATTCTCAACTTCTTATCTAAGATTTCTTTCATAAGTTTGCAGAAGAGTTCTCAAACTTCACCTCACTCCCCTCCATTTCATTCTTCTCATCCTCATCTTTAGTTAGTTGCAGGCCTTCCCACCAAATCCCCCAAGCTACAGCATGCAATACTCACCAATACACAACCTGAAAGCCCTGTTTCTCCACTCCACAAAAGCAGAGTTGCTATCTGATCTTTGCTCTCTTCAGTGATGAGACCTGAGTCTCCTTCAGGCAACAGACATTTTTGACAGAAAAGTGATCTCACCTCCAGACTGGGAGGTATGATAGTCAAGCAGCTCAGAAAGGCATCAGTAGTTATTGGGAGTCCTCAGAGCTTCCAGGTTTTAGAGAGTTTTAGAGAATGCCTCTGACATTTTTTTTTTCCTGTAGTTTTCTTTATTTTGTGCCAGCTCAGAAAAAAGCTCAAGGCAAATTTTAACAATGTCTTTGTGAATGACTTTCAAGATTTTGCTGTGCTGGAGCATTTTCTTGGGAGATGTTCAAAGGCAGGTCCTCAGAGTCAACCACACCATGGATAAAGTTGAGATAATTCTGGTTTGCAAGTACAAGGCTAGCCTGAGCAACTTAGCAAGTCAGTTTCAGATAAAAACAGCTGGGAATGTAGCTCAGTGGTAGAGCATCCCTGGGTTTAATCCCCAGTAACAAACATACACCCACACCCAAACAACAAAAATAAAAACTGTAATATGTTAATTTAAGAACATAGTTTATCGAGCTGGGATTGTGGCTCAGTGGTAGAGCGCTCGCCTAGCATGGGCAGGACCTGGGTTTGATTCTCAGCACCACATTAAAAAAAAAATAAATAAAATAAAGGCATCGTGTTGTGTCCATCTACAAAAAAGGTTCATATTCATTCTCTCTCTCTCTCTTAAAAAAAAGAACCTAGTTTTTCTATTAGAAGCCTACAATAAATTCAGACTTATGAAATATACTAAGTTGCTTAAACATTCAGAGTAAATAATAATTTTCCATGTACTCTAAATTTGGGAGCAAAGAAATGACAATCATATCTAAAAAGAATAAGATAACAAAGTGATACTTATTGCAAACATGTAAAGAAGGCAGGTATTTCTTAAGAGACCAATGCCTATTTTACAGTTTATCACCTAAAATAAAAATCATCATTGTCAGGCATGGTGATGCACACCGTGCATCAGGAGGATCACAAGTTCAAAGATAGCCTGGGCAACTTAGTGAGAATCTATCTTAAAATAAAACTGAAAAGGGGCTGGGAATGTAGCTTGGTGACAAAGTGCTTTCCTAGCATGTACAAGGCCCCGAGTTCAATGCCCAGTAACACACACGTACACACATGCACACATACACAACACTACAGCAACATTAATTCCAATAAACACATTTTATTAAACTAGTATTCAAACATTTGTAAAAAGCATTACTATAAAAATCATACTAAATTATAAAATTTTTACTGTGCTAAATGGCTATCTTAAAATGGTCATGGGTCCTAGAAATGCAGACTCACTTTCCTAAAAACCAAAATAGGGCTGCTATATAATTAAGGATTAAGCAATTCAAACAGTTAAGACTTTAGCTAACCACTGGAAAAAGATACAGCAGTAAAATATAATTTTCACTTTTTCAATCCATTTATATTATATTATGTTAAGTTATATTAAATATATACAGAAGCATATAAATTTATAAGAAATAAAGTACCAACAATCAATAATTTCAAAAAAATATCAATTTTATCTATGACATTTTTAATTGGGATATGTTAGTCTTACCTCCGAAGTGTAATCATCTGCTGTGGTTGAAATCTCACTTTCCAGCTAAAACAAAAGTAAAACATGATTACAATTATGACATTTTTCCCCTGCTAAATATCATACTTTACAAAAAAAAAAAATCCTGCTTTACTAAGACATTGCTGTTAGTAACAATGATAGAAAATTCACAAAAATACTATTAAAAAACTAGTAAAAATTATCCAAATCTTTAAAAATTTCATTTCATTATGAATTACAATGACTTATAATAATGCATATAAAATTTATCACAAGGCATTGTTATAAATACAAAAGTACCAAGAACTTTTACATATATAGTAGATGTCATCTGTAAGCCAAAAGCATCAAAGACACCATTCCTCTAATTTATGTAACTCTTTTAAATAAAACTAAATCCTTAACATGCCATCAGAAAAATTCAAGTTCTTTAAAAGAATTATCAGTTCTTGATGCTAAAAAGTCAATGACTTTGTCAAGCTTCCCTCAGGTGGATGCTAATGACTTTTCACTGCCACTACTTTCTAGTTAGGGGTAGAATGTTTTAAAATCTGGATGAATACTTACATCACCAGAAAAGACTTGTTCATGTTTAAGCGTTTCTTCATTGTTTAGAGTTCTCATTATTGTGGATTCAGGCATCACGGCCGATCCAACACCCTGAGAACTATTTATGAACATCTCCTCACTCTTTGATTGATCAATATTCAAGCCATGAACATCATTTTTATTGCTTGAGGTTTTCTTCTTTTTTGGCTTCTTATGAGGGTTTTGTCCATCCAATCGAGCTCTTCTTTCTCGAAACTCGGCAAGCTACAGGAAAAAGTATCATTAACATCAATGATAATTTTTCTTTGGGATCACTTTCTTTAAAAGATCAAACTATCACCAAATTAAAATGATGATAATAATATAGATGACTTCACAGTTTCAGAATAACTATTGGATTGAATATTCGGGTTGTAAAGTTTGTAACACTAGGTACTTGTGAATGAACTTATTAAATATTGAGGGGTAAGAAATGAACATGTCAAGTCTAAAGAAGAGGAAATTAGAAATTAAAAAGATAATGTTCTAGGCCTATATTACTCATTATATGAGTTATATTATTTTTTCAGAAAAATTAACCAGAAGGTAAACCCCATGAGGGCAAGGACTTTTTTTCCTCCCTACTTCTATATATTAAAAGCCTAGAGCAATATTAAATAAATGTATTTGGAATTTTTTATCTATTTTTTTAAAAGAGAGAGAGAGAGAGAGAGAGAGAGAGAGAGAGAGAGAGAGATATTTTAATATTTATTGTTTAGTTATCGGCAGACACAACATCTTTGTTTGTATGTGGTGTTGAGGATCGAACCCGGGCCGCACGCATGCCAGGCAAGCACGCTACGGCTTGAGCGCACCCGGCTGCCGCAAACTCGTTCCCCAGGCCTCCTCCCACCCTTTCCCGGCCACCGCCTCCCACCTCTGGCCCGGCGGTCCCCTGCTCTCCTACCTTCTTTCTACCAGCTTCTATCATTCTCCTTCTTTCTTCGTCCTCCATGGCTTCTGCCTAAAGAAGAGGAAATTAGCTGAGTTAGGGGAATAACTATTCTATAACTAGAACAGGGGAATAGAGGGACTCTCATTCACAGTATAATCTCTGGATTTAAGATTATATGAAAATACACACAAAAACAAGGAGCTCCAAACACACTTGTTCTGTTCTACTACTTTATACAAAAGATATCGTCTATAATTATCTTTTATACAAAAAAGATAATTAGCCTATTAGCTATACAAATGCTCACTGCAGCCATATTTATAGTGGGAAAAACTTACAAGTAACTTAAAATGTTAAACAGCAGTGTTTTATCATTTGTCTGTCATCATCAGAATTTGTACCAAACCCTAGTCATCGGTAACGTTATCATTTACTTAATATATTTTAAACAGTGTATTTTCTTTAAATTGAAAGTTAATATCACTTGTTATTTCTTTTAAGAGATAAATTGAAAATAAAAGAAATGATAAATCTATTATTGAAATTTTAGTTAGAGGTTGCTGAAGGCTATGAAAAAAATGGACAAAATAAAAGACTGTTAAAGACAGACAAGCATCAAACAGATTTTCGTTATCATAAGCAGAAAGAAAACTGAAAACGGTAAAAACTTTCTTACAATACTATCCAAAGTTTTTTAAGACCTAAAATATTTTCTTACCACCTAAAATCAGAAGTACACATTATATACCAGGTAACACTAGACTAATTATGGTGAACTTATATTAAAAATACCAATGCAAGCAATTGCTATTAAAGACTTTGTGATATAATAGCAGGTATAAAGTAGTATTGTAGCATATCTATTTCTTTTCATGAAAGGAAAATTATACTTCATTTTTAAAAAGATAAGGCAAGTCTCAGGCTCATAGCTTTCAATGATTATATCCAGTATGAATTTAAATATCATTATATTCATAGGCATAGATAAATTCTGGAAAACTACAACCTTAACAACTTTTGTTTACATTTGGAGTTCAGATTACAGGTATTTTTCCTATTGCTCACTTACATTTTATTTATTTATTCTTATGAATTTTTTTTGATGGACACAATACCTTTATTTTATTTATTTTTATGTAGTACTGAGGATCAAACCCACAGCCTTGTACGTGCTAGGCAAAGGATCTATTGCTGAGCTATTACTGTATTTTTTTAAATAGAGTTAAGTTTTCTGATTTTTATATAAAGCAACTACTGACAAAGACTTCTTAAATTTAATTTGAGCTCCTGAATCACTCTTAAGAGGAGAAAAAAGAAGACCACATGTAAGTTCCTTTCTGCCTTAAAAAGAGGAAATATATGCTTAGAATTACCATAACTATTAACCAGACCAATTACAAAGACAGCAAATAAATTTCTTATTATCTAAAGTATTAAAGCAATCTTGCTAATGTTACTATCAAAATATGTGGCAAATATATTATTTATAAATAACATTTTATACTTAAATTATCTGCTGTAGATGAAGAAAAGCATATAAACATGTCCTATTCCCTTAATGAAGATATTTAATTCATAAGTCAAAATAGCTCATGATTATACTTACAAAGTATAAAAATATTTCACATTTAACATTTTTCCCAGTTATTTAGTAACTACCCAGTGTGTTGAGGAACAGGTGCAAGACCAGTTGCCTCTATTTGCACATTATTAAGCTGCTGGAATGTACTTGAACTACTTGAAGCATAGCAGATCATTCTTAAAAATAAACTAACTAGAATATTGGCAAATACTTTATCTATAAATAGAATCAAAAATCCAGGAGCATTATTTTAAAACATCCCTTAGAGAGAATGCAATGCCAAAAAATAAATACTAATAATGAGATTTCTAATATACTCAATTTCAGAAACTTCTTGAAATATCATGTTTCTGCGTTAGAATATATTTAGTCAGCAAAATTTATCAAGGCAAAGATGAAGATTTTGCTTAAAATTCCAAGTGTCAGATTATATCAATAATTTATATCTAATATGTATTCAAATGTCAAATATATAACAAAGGAAAAAATTATTAACTTTGCATTATAGAAAGAATGACTTAGGTCTGGGGATGTGGCTCAGTGGTAGAGTGCTTGCCTAGCATGCACACAGGGCCCAGGTTAAACCGTCAGCACAAAATGAAAGATAAATAAATAAAGAATGGAAAGTTTGATTTAAACAACAACAACAACAACAACAAAAACCCTCCAAAATAAGAATATCTGTTACTAAATGCAAAAAGTAGCACACAGATATGGAATAAAAAGTAGAAGTAGTTCCATTATAGTATTTAGAATGAATCACTACTACAGACATAATTAAAAAGATAATGTTCTAGGCCTATATTACTCATTATATGAGTTATATTATTTTTTCAGAAAAATTAACCAGAAGGTAAACCCCATGAGGGCAAGGACTTTTTTCCTCCCTACTTCTATATATTAAAAGCCTAGAGCAATATTAAATAAATGTATGTTGAATTTTTTATCTATTTTTTTAAAAGAGAGAGAGACAGAGAGAGAGAGAGAGAGAGAGAGAGAATATTTTAATATTTATTTTTTAGTTATCGGCAGACACAACATCTTTGTTTGTATGTGGTGTTGAGGATCGAACCCGGGCCGCACGCATGCCAGGCAAGCACGCTACGGCTTGAGCCACATCCCCAGCCCCTATGTTGAATTTTTTAAAAGGAAAAGGGACAGGAGGGAGGGGAGGAAACCCAGACCCTGCAGCACCTCCCTCCGAGCGCAGCGCACCCGGCTGCCGCAAACTCGTTCCCCAGGCCTCCTCCCAACCTTTCCAGGCCACCGCCTCCCACCTCTGGCCCGGCGGTCCCCTGCTCTCCTACCTTCTTTCTACCAGCTTCTATCTTTCTCCTTCTTTCTTCGTCCTCTATGGCTTCTGCGGGGTAGGCAGGTAAATAAAGCTAAAGGGAAGGCAAAAAAACAACTTCTGTTAACACATTATTGCAATTGGTGAAAAACCACAAGAATGTAGGAATACTAATTCTAGATATAAAGTCACTTGTGATAATTTTCAAATTATAATACTTCTAAATTTCAATTAGTTTTTCATGACTCAGAAATGACACATTCTGATTTTAGTACACACTAAAATTTCTATTTTGAAGTAACAGTGTAATAAAATGAATATTTGTAAATATCCATCAAAGATCATGTCAAATATCATGTTATCAGTATTACATAAATTATTTATCCAGTATAATAATTATATCTAATACCTCTATAGCAAATATTCAGTTAGTTCTCCTCTAATTCAGTTTAAACATATTTATAATGCCCCACAATGAGTTGGTTAGGATCTATCTCCAAGTACTTTCTGGTCATCATGTTGCCCACTGTAGAGTTGTCTTGAAGTGCCTGGACTGTTATGATCTGCTCTGAGTTCGCTGTTCAGCCCTGAGTACTAGTCACAATGCAGCAGGTTGAAGACAGCCTACTGGAGGATTGTCACAACCTTCATAACTAAGATTCTCAACTTCTTATCTAAGATTTCTTTCATAAGTTTGCAGAAGAGTTCTCAAACTTCACCTCACTCCCCTCCATTTCATTCTTCTCATCCTCATCTTTAGTTAGTTGCAGGCCTTCCCACCAAATCCCCCAAGCTACAGCATGCAATACTCACCAATACACAACCTGAAAGCCCTGTTTCTCCACTCCACAAAAGCAGAGTTGCTATCTGATCTTTGCTCTCTTCAGTGATGAGACCTGAGTCTCCTTCAGGCAACAGACATTTTTGACAGAAAAGTGATCTCACCTCCAGACTGGGAGGTATGATAGTCAAGCAGCTCAGAAAGGCATCAGTAGTTATTGGGAGTCCTCAGAGCTTCCAGGTTTTAGAGAGTTTTAGAGAATGCCTCTGACATTTTTTTTTTCCTGTAGTTTTCTTTATTTTGTGCCAGCTCAGAAAAAAGCTCAAGGCAAATTTTAACAATGTCTTTGTGAATGACTTTCAAGATTTTGCTGTGCTGGAGCATTTTCTTGGGAGATGTTCAAAGGCAGGTCCTCAGAGTCAACCACACCATGGATAAAGTTGAGATAATTCTGGTTTGCAAGTACAAGGCTAGCCTGAGCAACTTAGCAAGTCAGTTTCAGATAAAAACAGCTGGGAATGTAGCTCAGTGGTAGAGCATCCCTGGGTTTAATCCCCAGTAACAAACATACACCCACACCCAAACAACAAAAATAAAAACTGTAATATGTTAATTTAAGAACATAGTTTATCGAGCTGGGATTGTGGCTCAGTGGTAGAGCGCTCGCCTAGCATGGGCAGGACCTGGGTTTGATTCTCAGCACCACATTAAAAAAAAAATAAATAAAATAAAGGCATCGTGTTGTGTCCATCTACAAAAAAGGTTCATATTCATTCTCTCTCTCTCTCTTAAAAAAAAGAACCTAGTTTTTCTATTAGAAGCCTACAATAAATTCAGACTTATGAAATATACTAAGTTGCTTAAACATTCAGAGTAAATAATAATTTTCCATGTACTCTAAATTTGGGAGCAAAGAAATGACAATCATATCTAAAAAGAATAAGATAACAAAGTGATACTTATTGCAAACATGTAAAGAAGGCAGGTATTTCTTAAGAGACCAATGCCTATTTTACAGTTTATCACCTAAAATAAAAATCATCATTGTCAGGCATGGTGATGCACACCGTGCATCAGGAGGATCACAAGTTCAAAGATAGCCTGGGCAACTTAGTGAGAATCTATCTTAAAATAAAACTGAAAAGGGGCTGGGAATGTAGCTTGGTGACAAAGTGCTTTCCTAGCATGTACAAGGCCCCGAGTTCAATGCCCAGTAACACACACGTACACACATGCACACATACACAACACTACAGCAACATTAATTCCAATAAACACATTTTATTAAACTAGTATTCAAACATTTGTAAAAAGCATTACTATAAAAATCATACTAAATTATAAAATTTTTACTGTGCTAAATGGCTATCTTAAAATGGTCATGGGTCCTAGAAATGCAGACTCACTTTCCTAAAAACCAAAATAGGGCTGCTATATAATTAAGGATTAAGCAATTCAAACAGTTAAGACTTTAGCTAACCACTGGAAAAAGATACAGCAGTAAAATATAATTTTCACTTTTTCAATCCATTTATATTATATTATGTTAAGTTATATTAAATATATACAGAAGCATATAAATTTATAAGAAATAAAGTACCAACAATCAATAATTTCAAAAAAATATCAATTTTATCTATGACATTTTTAATTGGGATATGTTAGTCTTACCTCCGAAGTGTAATCATCTGCTGTGGTTGAAATCTCACTTTCCAGCTAAAACAAAAGTAAAACATGATTACAATTATGACATTTTTCCCCTGCTAAATATCATACTTTACAAAAAAAAAAAAAAAAATCCTGCTTTACTAAGACATTGCTGTTAGTAACAATGATAGAAAATTCACAAAAATACTATTAAAAAACTAGTAAAAATTATCCAAATCTTTAAAAATTTCATTTCATTATGAATTACAATGACTTATAATAATGCATATAAAATTTATCACAAGGCATTGTTATAAATACAAAAGTACCAAGAACTTTTACATATATAGTAGATGTCATCTGTAAGCCAAAAGCATCAAAGACACCATTCCTCTAATTTATGTAACTCTTTTAAATAAAACTAAATCCTTAACATGCCATCAGAAAAATTCAAGTTCTTTAAAAGAATTATCAGTTCTTGATGCTAAAAAGTCAATGACTTTGTCAAGCTTCCCTCAGGTGGATGCTAATGACTTTTCACTGCCACTACTTTCTAGTTAGGGGTAGAATGTTTTAAAATCTGGATGAATACTTACATCACCAGAAAAGACTTGTTCATGTTTAAGCGTTTCTTCATTGTTTAGAGTTCTCATTATTGTGGATTCAGGCATCACGGCCGATCCAACACCCTGAGAACTATTTATGAACATCTCCTCACTCTTTGATTGATCAATATTCAAGCCATGAACATCATTTTTATTGCTTGAGGTTTTCTTCTTTTTTGGCTTCTTATGAGAGTTTTGTCCATCCAATCGAGCTCTTCTTTCTCGAAACTCGGCAAGCTACAGGAAAAAGTATCATTAACATCAATGATAATTTTTCTTTGGGATCACTTTCTTTAAAAGATCAAACTATCACCAAATTAAAATGATGATAATAATATAGATGACTTCACAGTTTCAGAATAACTATTGGATTGAATATTCGGGTTGTAAAGTTTGTAACACTAGGTACTTGTGAATGAACTTATTAAATATTGAGGGGTAAGAAATGAACATGTCAAGTCTAAAGAAGAGGAAATTAGAAATTAAAAAGATAATGTTCTAGGCCTATATTACTCATTATATGAGTTATATTATTTTTTCAGAAAAATTAACCAGAAGGTAAACCCCATGAGGGCAAGGACTTTTTTTCCTCCCTACTTCTATATATTAAAAGCCTAGAGCAATATTAAATAAATGTATTTGGAATTTTTTATCTATTTTTTTAAAAGAGAGAGAGAGAGAGAGAGAGAGAGAGAGAGAGAGAATATTTTAATATTTATTGTTTAGTTATCGGCAGACACAACATCTTTGTTTGTATGTGGTGTTGAGGATCGAACCCGGGCCGCACGCATGCCAGGCAAGCACGCTACGGCTTGAGCGCACCCGGCTGCCGCAAACTCGTTCCCCAGGCCTCCTCCCACCCTTTCCCGGCCACCGCCTCCCACCTCTGGCCCGGCGGTCCCCTGCTCTCCTACCTTCTTTCTACCAGCTTCTATCATTCTCCTTCTTTCTTCGTCCTCCATGGCTTCTGCCTAAAGAAGAGGAAATTAGCTGAGTTAGGGGAATAACTATTCTATAACTAGAACAGGGGGATAGAGGGACTCTCATTCACAGTATAATCTCTGGATTTAAGATTATATGAAAATACACACAAAAACAAGGAGCTCCAAACACACTTGTTCTGTTCTACTACTTTATACAAAAGATATCGTCTATAATTATCTTTTATACAAAAAAGATAATTAGCCTATTAGCTATACAAATGCTCACTGCAGCCATATTTATAGTGGGAAAAACTTACAAGTAACTTAAAATTTTAAACAGCAGTGTTTTATCATTTGTCTGTCATCATCAGAATTTGTACCAAACCCTAGTCATCGGTAACGTTATCATTTACTTAATATATTTTAAACAGTGTATTTTCTTTAAATTGAAAGTTAATATCACTTGTTATTTCTTTTAAGAGATAAATTGAAAATAAAAGAAATGATAAATCTATTATTGAAATTTTAGTTAGAGGTTGCTGAAGGCTATGAAAAAAATGGACAAAATAAAAGACTGTTAAAGACAGACAAGCATCAAACAGATTTTCGTTATCATAAGCAGAAAGAAAACTGAAAACGGTAAAAACTTTCTTACAATACTATCCAAAGTTTTTTAAGACCTAAAATATTTTCTTACCACCTAAAATCAGAAGTACACATTATATACCAGGTAACACTAGACTAATTATGGTGAACTTATATTAAAAATACCAATGCAAGCAATTGCTATTAAAGACTTTGTGATATAATAGCAGGTATAAAGTAGTATTGTAGCATATCTATTTCTTTTCATGAAAGGAAAATTATACTTCATTTTTAAAAAGATAAGGCAAGTCTCAGGCTCATAGCTTTCAATGATTATATCCAGTATGAATTTAAATATCATTATATTCATAGGCATAGATAAATTCTGGAAAACTACAACCTTAACAACTTTTGTTTACATTTGGAGTTCAGATTACAGGTATTTTTCCTATTGCTCACTTACATTTTATTTATTTATTCTTATGAATTTTTTTTGATGGACACAATACCTTTATTTTATTTATTTTTATGTAGTACTGAGGATCAAACCCACAGCCTTGTACGTGCTAGGCAAAGGATCTATTGCTGAGCTATTACTGTATTTTTTTAAATAGAGTTAAGTTTTCTGATTTTTATATAAAGCAACTACTGACAAAGACTTCTTAAATTTAATTTGAGCTCCTGAATCACTCTTAAGAGGAGAAAAAAGAAGACCACATGTAAGTTCCTTTCTGCCTTAAAAAGAGGAAATATATGCTTAGAATTACCATAACTATTAACCAGACCAATTACAAAGACAGCAAACAAATTTCTTATTATTTAAAGTATTAAAGCAATCTTGCTAATGTTACTATCAAAATATGTGGCAAATATATTATTTATAAATAACATTTTATACTTAAATTATCTGCTGTAGATGAAGAAAAGCATATAAACATGTCCTATTCCCTTAATGAAGATATTTAATTCATAAGTCAAAATAGCTCATGATTATACTTACAAAGTATAAAAATATTTCACATTTAACATTTTTCCCAGTTATTTAGTAAGTACCCAGTGCGTTGAGGAACAGGTGCAAGACCAGTTGCCTCTATTTGCACAGTATTAAGCTGCTGGAATGTACTTGAACTACTTGAAGCATAGCAGATCATTCTTAAAAATAAACTAACTAGAATATTGGCAAATACTTTATCTATAAATAGAATCAAATATCCAGGAGCATTATTTTAAAACATCCCTTAGAGAGAATGCAATGCCAAAAAATAAATACTAATAATGAGATTTCTAATATACTCAATTTCAGAAACTTCTTGAAATATCATGTTTCTGCGTTAGAATATATTTAGTCAGCAAAATTTATCAAGGCAAAGATGAAGATTTTGCTTAAAATTCCAAGTGTCAGATTATATCAATAATTTATATCTAATATTTATTCAAATGTCAAATATATAACAAAGGAAAAAATTATTAACTTTGCATTATAGAAAGAATGACTTAGGTCTGGGGATGTGGCTCAGTGGTAGAGTGCTTGCCTAGCATGCACACAGGGCCCAGGTTAAACCGTCAGCACAAAATGAAAGATAAATAAATAAAGAATGAAAAGTTTGATTTAAACAACAACAACAACAACAACAAAAACCCTCCAAAATAAGAATATCTGTTACTAAATGCAAAAAGTAGCACACAGATATGGAATAAAAAGTAGAAGTAGTTCCATTATAGTATTTAGAATGAATCACTACTACAGACATAATTAAAAAGATAATGTTCTAGGCCTATATTACTCATTATATGAGTTATATTATTTTTTCAGAAAAATTAACCAGAAGGTAAACCCCATGAGGGCAAGGACTTTTTTCCTCCCTACTTCTATATATTAAAAGCCTAGAGCAATATTAAATAAATGTATGTTGAATTTTTTATCTATTTTTTTAAAAGAGAGAGAGAGAGAGAGAGAGAGAGAGAGAGAGAGAGAGAGAATATTTTAATATTTATTTTTTAGTTATCGGCAGACACAACATCTTTGTTTGTATGTGGTGTTGAGGATCGAACCCGGGCCGCACGCATGCCAGGCAAGCACGCTACGGCTTGAGCCACATCCCCAGCCCCTATGTTGAATTTTTTAAAAGGAAAAGGGACAGGAGGGAGGGGAGGAAACCCAGACCCTGCAGCACCTCCCTCCGAGCGCAGCGCACCCGGCTGCCGCAAACTCGTTCCCCAGGCCTCCTCCCACCCTTTCCAGGCCACCGCTTCCCACCTCTGGCCCGGCGGTCCTCTGCTCTCCTACCTTCTTTCTACCAGCTTCTATCTTTCTCCTTCTTTCTTCGTCCTCTATGGCTTCTGCGGGGTAGGCAGGTAAATAAAGCTAAAGGGAAGGCAAAAAAACAACTTCTGTTAACACATTATTGCAATTGGTGAAAAACCACAAGAATGTAGGAATACTAATTCTAGATATAAAGTCACTTGTGATAATTTTCAAATTATAATACTTCTAAATTTCAATTAGTTTTTCATGACTCAGAAATGACACATTCTGATTTTAGTACACACTAAAATTTCTATTTTGAAGTAACAGTGTAATAAAATGAATATTTGTAAATATCCATCAAAGATCATGTCAAATATCATGTTATCAGTATTACATAAATTATTTATCCAGTATAATAATTATATCTAATACCTCTATAGCAAATATTCAGTTAGTTCTCCTCTAATTCAGTTTAAACATATTTATAATGCCCCACAATGAGTTGGTTAGGATCTATCTCCAAGTACTTTCTGGTCATCATGTTGCCCACTGTAGAGTTGTCTTGAAGTGCCTGGACTGTTATGATCTGCTCTGAGTTCGCTGTTCAGCCCTGAGTACTAGTCACAATGCAGCAGGTTGAAGACAGCCTACTGGAGGATTGTCACAACCTTCATAACTAAGATTCTCAACTTCTTATCTAAGATTTCTTTCATAAGTTTGCAGAAGAGTTCTCAAACTTCACCTCACTCCCCTCCATTTCATTCTTCTCATCCTCATCTTTAGTTAGTTGCAGGCCTTCCCACCAAATCCCCCAAGCTACAGCATGCAATACTCACCAATACACAACCTGAAAGCCCTGTTTCTCCACTCCACAAAAGCAGAGTTGCTATCTGATCTTTGCTCTCTTCAGTGATGAGACCTGAGTCTCCTTCAGGCAACAGACATTTTTGACAGAAAAGTGATCTCACCTCCAGACTGGGAGGTATGATAGTCAAGCAGCTCAGAAAGGCATCAGTAGTTATTGGGAGTCCTCAGAGCTTCCAGGTTTTAGAGAGTTTTAGAGAATGCCTCTGACATTTTTTTTTCCTGTAGTTTTCTTTATTTTGTGCCAGCTCAGAAAAAAGCTCAAGGCAAATTTTAACAATGTCTTTGTGAATGACTTTCAAGATTTTGCTGTGCTGGAGCATTTTCTTGGGAGATGTTCAAAGGCAGGTCCTCAGAGTCAACCACACCATGGATAAAGTTGAGATAATTCTGGTTTGCAAGTACAAGGCTAGCCTGAGCAACTTAGCAAGTCAGTTTCAGATAAAAACAGCTGGGAATGTAGCTCAGTGGTAGAGCATCCCTGGGTTTAATCCCCAGTAACAAACATACACCCACACCCAAACAACAAAAATAAAAACTGTAATATGTTAATTTAAGAACATAGTTTATCGAGCTGGGATTGTGGCTCAGTGGTAGAGCGCTCGCCTAGCATGGGCAGGACCTGGGTTTGATTCTCAGCACCACATTAAAAAAAAATAAAATAAAATAAAGGCATCGTGTTGTGTCCATCTACAAAAAAGGTTCATATTCATTCTCTCTCTCTCTCTTAAAAAAAAGAACCTAGTTTTTCTATTAGAAGCCTACAATAAATTCAGACTTATGAAATATACTAAGTTGCTTAAACATTCAGAGTAAATAATAATTTTCCATGTACTCTAAATTTGGGAGCAAAGAAATGACAATCATATCTAAAAAGAATAAGATAACAAAGTGATACTTATTGCAAACATGTAAAGAAGGCAGGTATTTCTTAAGAGACCAATGCCTATTTTACAGTTTATCACCTAAAATAAAAATCATCATTGTCAGGCATGGTGATGCACACCGTGCATCAGGAGGATCACAAGTTCAAAGATAGCCTGGGCAACTTAGTGAGAATCTATCTTAAAATAAAACTGAAAAGGGGCTGGGAATGTAGCTTGGTGACAAAGTGCTTTCCTAGCATGTACAAGGCCCCGAGTTCAATGCCCAGTAACACACACGTACACACATGCACACATACACAACACTACAGCAACATTAATTCCAATAAACACATTTTATTAAACTAGTATTCAAACATTTGTAAAAAGCATTACTATAAAAATCATACTAAATTATAAAATTTTTACTGTGCTAAATGGCTATCTTAAAATGGTCATGGGTCCTAGAAATGCAGACTCACTTTCCTAAAAACCAAAATAGGGCTGCTATATAATTAAGGATTAAGCAATTCAAACAGTTAAGACTTTAGCTAACCACTGGAAAAAGATACAGCAGTAAAATATAATTTTCACTTTTTCAATCCATTTATATTATATTATGTTAAGTTATATTAAATATATACAGAAGCATATAAATTTATAAGAAATAAAGTACCAACAATCAATAATTTCAAAAAAATATCAATTTTATCTATGACATTTTTAATTGGGATATGTTAGTCTTACCTCCGAAGTGTAATCATCTGCTGTGGTTGAAATCTCACTTTCCAGCTAAAACAAAAGTAAAACATGATTACAATTATGACATTTTTCCCCTGCTAAATATCATACTTTACAAAAAAAAAAAAAAATCCTGCTTTACTAAGACATTGCTGTTAGTAACAATGATAGAAAATTCACAAAAATACTATTAAAAAACTAGTAAAAATTATCCAAATCTTTAAAAATTTCATTTCATTATGAATTACAATGACTTATAATAATGCATATAAAATTTATCACAAGGCATTGTTATAAATACAAAAGTACCAAGAACTTTTACATATATAGTAGATGTCATCTGTAAGCCAAAAGCATCAAAGACACCATTCCTCTAATTTATGTAACTCTTTTAAATAAAACTAAATCCTTAACATGCCATCAGAAAAATTCAAGTTCTTTAAAAGAATTATCAGTTCTTGATGCTAAAAAGTCAATGACTTTGTCAAGCTTCCCTCAGGTGGATGCTAATGACTTTTCACTGCCACTACTTTCTAGTTAGGGGTAGAATGTTTTAAAATCTGGATGAATACTTACATCACCAGAAAAGACTTGTTCATGTTTAAGCGTTTCTTCATTGTTTAGAGTTCTCATTATTGTGGATTCAGGCATCACGGCCGATCCAACACCCTGAGAACTATTTATGAACATCTCCTCACTCTTTGATTGATCAATATTCAAGCCATGAACATCATTTTTATTGCTTGAGGTTTTCTTCTTTTTTGGCTTCTTATGAGGGTTTTGTCCATCCAATCGAGCTCTTCTTTCTCGAAACTCGGCAAGCTACAGGAAAAAGTATCATTAACATCAATGATAATTTTTCTTTGGGATCACTTTCTTTAAAAGATCAAACTATCACCAAATTAAAATGATGATAATAATATAGATGACTTCACAGTTTCAGAATAACTATTGGATTGAATATTCGGGTTGTAAAGTTTGTAACACTAGGTACTTGTGAATGAACTTATTAAATATTGAGGGGTAAGAAATGAACATGTCAAGTCTAAAGAAGAGGAAATTAGAAATTAAAAAGATAATGTTCTAGGCCTATATTACTCATTATATGAGTTATATTATTTTTTTCAGAAAAATTAACCAGAAGGTAAACCCCATGAGGGCAAGGACTTTTTTTCCTCCCAACTTCTATATATTAAAAGCCTAGAGCAATATTAAATAAATGTATTTGGAATTTTTTATCTATTTTTTTAAAAGAGAGAGAGAGAGAGAGAGAGAGAGAGAGAGAGAGAGAGAGAGAATATTTTAATATTTATTTTTTAGTTATCGGCAGACACAACATCTTTGTTTGTATGTGGTGTTGAGGATCGAACCCGGGCCGCACGCATGCCAGGCAAGCACGCTACGGCTTGAGCGCACCCGGCTGCCGCAAACTCGTTCCCCAGGCCTCCTCCCACCCTTTCCCGGCCACCGCCTCCCACCTCTGGCCCGGCGGTCCCCTGCTCTCCTACCTTCTTTCTACCAGCTTCTATCATTCTCCTTCTTTCTTCGTCCTCCATGGCTTCTGCCTAAAGAAGAGGAAATTAGCTGAGTTAGGGGAATAACTATTCTATAACCAGAACAGGGGGATAGAGGGACTCTCATTCACAGTATAATCTCTGGATTTAAGATTATATGAAAATACACACAAAAACAAGGAGCTCCAAACACACTTGTTCTGTTCTACTACTTTATACAAAAGATATTGTCTATAATTATCTTTTATACAAAAAAGATAATTAGCCTATTAGCTATACAAATGCTCACTGCAGCCATATTTATAGTGGGAAAAACTTACAAGTAACTTAAAATTTTAAACAGCAGTGTTTTATCATTTGTCTGTCATCATCAGAATTTGTACCAAACCCTAGTCATCGATAACGTTATCATTTACTTAATATATTTTAAACAGTGTATTTTCTTTAAATTGAAAGTTAATATCACTTGTTATTTCTTTTAAGAGATAAATTGAAAATAAAAGAAATGATAAATCTATTATTGAAATTTTAGTTAGAGGTTGCTGAAGGCTATGAAAAAAATGGACAAAATAAAAGACTGTTAAAGACAGACAAGCATCAAACAGATTTTCGTTATCATAAGCAGAAAGAAAACTGAAAACGGTAAAAACTTTCTTACAATACTATCCAAAGTTTTTTAAGACCTAAAATATTTTCTTACCACCTAAAATCAGAAGTACACATTATATACCAGGTAACACTAGACTAATTATGGTGAACTTATATTAAAAATACCAATGCAAGCAATTGCTATTAAAGACTTTGTGATATAATAGCAGGTATAAAGTAGTATTGTAGCATATCTATTTCTTTTCATGAAAGGAAAATTATACTTCATTTTTAAAAAGATAAGGCAAGTCTCAGGCTCATAGCTTTCAATGATTATATCCAGTATGAATTTAAATATCATTATATTCATAGGCATAGATAAATTCTGGAAAACTACAACCTTAACAACTTTTGTTTACATTTGGAGTTCAGATTACAGGTATTTTTCCTATTGCTCACTTACATTTTATTTATTTATTCTTATGAATTTTTTTGATGGACACAATACCTTTATTTTATTTATTTTTATGTAGTACTGAGGATCAAACCCACAGCCTTGTACGTGCTAGGCAAAGGATCTATTGCTGAGCTATTACTGTATTTTTTTTAAATAGAGTTAAGTTTTCTGATTTTTATATAAAGCAACTACTGACAAAGACTTCTTAAATTTAATTTGAGCTCCTGAATCACTCTTAAGAGGAGAAAAAAGAAGACCACATGTAAGTTCCTTTCTGCCTTAAAAAGAGGAAATATATGCTTAGAATTACCATAACTATTAACCAGACCAATTACAAAGACAGCAAATAAATTTCTTATTATCTAAAGTATTAAAGCAATCTTGCTAATGTTACTATCAAAATATGTGGCAAATATATTATTTATAAATAACATTTTAT
The DNA here is from genome assembly GCF_964194105.1 of Spermophilus citellus. Taxonomy (NCBI): domain Eukaryota; kingdom Metazoa; phylum Chordata; class Mammalia; order Rodentia; family Sciuridae; genus Spermophilus; species Spermophilus citellus. The sequence continues at coordinate 461,997 of NW_027673113.1, read as the reverse complement.
ACTTAAATTATCTGCTGTAGATGAAGAAAAGCATATAAACATGTCCTATTCCCTTAATGAAGATATTTAATTCATAAGTCAAAATAGCAAGCACGCTATGGCTTGAGCCACATCCCCAGCCCCTATGTTGAATTTTTTAAAAGGATAATTTATCTTTTATTGAAAAGTCACCACACTAAGCAAGATCATATAAAAGGCATATCTAATTCTACTTTATTAAAATGTTCCATGGTTTCAAAATTAAAATGAACAATTTTCAAATTACTTGAATCACTCTTAAAAGGTGAAAGATAAAAGAATGAGACTAAGTAAATTTCTTTGTTCCTTAAAAAGAGGAAATATATGATTGGAATTACTGTAACTATTAAATAGACCAAATACAAAAATGGCTAATAAATGAATAAGAACATAAAAAGAATCCTTCTCACTATAACCTCCCTCCCTCCACCAAGAAAACCAAAACAGAACAAAAAGTTTCTCATAAAAATAATATCCACAATTGCTTTCTGGCAAGACTACTGTTTTATAAAAATGTGAAAGGAATAAGATCGTATCACATATTCAATTATTTATAGCTATTTAGTTTTATTTTAAATTTGAAAAATGGCAAGCTAGCAGATAAGCATAAAAATCTGAATCAATTAGATAACCATCTGATACTGAAATGATGCACTTTAAATTACTGAGAAAACATTTATTCTAAAACATGCTGAAAATTCAGACTACAGCCATCTGTGTTTGTCATTTGGAAGCCAATTATAAAAGTGTTAACATGTGTAGTCACAGAAATAGTTGCAAGATTTACTGGAAAGATATTATGTTCACATATTTATCTTTCAAAAGTAGACCAGATCACAAGTAAATGTCTTATCTTGACCAGAACATGAATAGACAACTGAATATAAATATATTGAGTTCCTTAAACTCAATATTTATAATTTTATAAATGATCATTCTCAATAAAACAATACATTTTCAAAATGTTATATATAAAAACATTCCAAGTTTTTATAATGTTCCTTCAAAAATAAATGACTAATTGAAGTCTGTTTTGTGTATTTTTGTGTGTCCATTGACTATTTACTACATGCCAGGCACTGTGCTGGACATCAATGAAACACATGGTCTCAAAAGTAGAACTTCACAATACAATGCCAAACTATTATTAAATGGAGTTAGAAATAAGGGTTAAAGCACAATTTCTTAAGCCTGACAGTCATTCATATATACATATATGGACAGCGAGAAGAGAGAGAAGAGGTGTATTGTGTTATAGGAAACTGTATTTTCCTGATTTTCTTTAAAAAGGCCTTCTGAAAGAGATGTGTTGTAGTTTTATGCCTGGAAAGCATAAAAATTGGATTTATGTCAGGTTGTAAGTATATAGTTCAGTTATTTAACAAATACTTATTGACTGCCTATCATGAGCTATGACAGGGCATGCGGTGATAAATAACACATATGAACTCTCATGAATTGTAATCCAGTAAGAAAGATAATATTAAACAAATAAAGAAATATGTACATTCAAGTTATCAAAAGTGCTTTGAAGAGAAAGTATATGCATTAAAGACAGCATACAATGGAAATTCAATTTGTGGGACTGTGGGGAGAGGTCAGAAAACATCTTACTGAGACAAAAATGTAGAAGCTGATATATAAAAATCAATTTGTTAGGGGCTGGGGTTGTGGTTCAGCGGTAAAGCGCTCGCCTAGCACATGCGAGGCCCTCAGCACCACATAAAAGTAAATAAACAAAATAAATGTATTGTGTAGAAATAAAAAATATTTTAAAAATCAATGTTACCTGATCAATATCATAATCAATGGCAAAACAAAACAGAACTAGAGTATCTGACTCCAAATCCAACCTTTCATTATACTAATTTGCTTTCTATGTATTTTTAGGTCCTTTTTCATAGTATTTCACAATCCTAGAACATTAATTTTAAAGATGTGAACAAATGAAATCGCCAAACTGACAAGTGTTTTTTGACGAGAGGAAAAACAAACGTGAAAATGCACATACCTCAAAGAGAATGTTACAAAAATATGTAATCTGGTAATCTGTATAGTATTTAAAAATAACTATAAAAAGTGATTTTTATGTTTTTCCTGTAGAAAATGGAAGAAATCCCAAATAATTCTAATTATGGTGACTATTTGTTCTTTTCAGGGTTGTCATTAAGCCTTTCAATATTCCTTCATGGATGATAAACAAGAAGCTATATAAACTGTCACAGAAAAACTTTGGTGGCCTAACCATGGAAACAAAAAGATTATAACCCAGACCCTGCAGCACCTCCCTCCGAGCGCAGCGCACCGGGCTGCCGCAAACTCGTTCCCCAGGCCTCCTCCCACCCTTTCCCGGCCACCGCCTCCCACCTCTGGCCCGGCGGTCCCCTGCTCTCCTACCTTCTTTCTACCAGCTTCTATCTTTCTCCTTCTTTCTTCGTCCTCCATGGCTTCTCCGGGGTAGGCAGGGAAAGAACAGGGAGGGGGTCGGGGGTAGAAAGGAAAAACCGGTTCAGACCGAGGTGGGTCGGCTAGCTCCGCGATCCAGGCCGCAGAGCCCAGCCGGGAGCTGCCTCCCCGCCGGAACAAAACCAGTCAGTCGCTGCAATCACTGGCGAGTCGTCCTCGTCCACACCAGTACAGCAGCAGTCAACGCCATCTCCGTCTCCATGTAAACACAGAGTGAGGCGGGAGTCAAGACACGTCACAGTGTGCAGGCGCCTCAAACGCCTCGTTGCCTGGCAGGTGCGCCCGCGGCCCCTCCCCACCCACCTCGCGGGGCCGAACATTCTAACCCAGTCCTTAGCGCGGGGGAGGGGGGGCTCCAGCCTCCCAGGCGACCCCCACCGTGCAGGGGATTCAGTGCTTCCAGAACACAGCTGCCCCGGCCCGCCCCGCCACTCCGACCCGACCTGCCTCGACCCGGCCCGGCCCGCCCCGCCACGCCAAGCCGAGCCGACCCGCCCAGACCCGGGCCGGCCTGCCCGCCGGCCCCGCCACAACGACCCCACCCGCCCTGACCCGGGCCGGCGCCGCCCGCCCCGCCCCGCCCCGACCCGCCCCGACCCGATCCGATCCAGGCCGGCCCCGCCCGCCCCGCCACGCCGAACAGACCCGCCCCAGGCCCGCCCCGCCCGCCCCGCCCGCCCCGCCACGCCAACCCGACCCGGCCCGGCCCGCCCCGCCACAGCGACCCGACCCGCCCCGACCCGGGCCGGCGCCGCCCGCCCCGCCCCGCCCCGACCCCATCCGATCTGGGCCGGCCGCCGGCCCCGCCATGCCGACCCGACCCGCCCCGCCCCGCCCCGCCCACCAGACCAGGGCCGGCCCGCCCCGCCACGTCGACCCGACCCGACCCTGGCCGGCCCGCCCCGCCACGCCGACCCGACCCAACCCGGGCCAGCCCGCCCCGCCACGCTGACCCTACCCGACCCGACCTGTCCAGTACCCTCCTCTGCCGTCCCTCCCGTCCACCCCATCCCCTGCATTCCCTCCCAGGCCCTGTCCTTTCCCTTGAGTCCCTGAGTCCGGCCGGACCTCTCGCCATCACTCGTGGTCTCCCGTTGCAGGGCCTGGCTCCTTGCTTGAGCCCAGGCCGCTCTTCGGGAGGACCCTGTCCCTGTCCCACCCTCTCAGGCCCCTTGCTTGGGCCCCCTCCTGTGCCTGCCCTCTGGTCCCCTGGTGCTCTGTGTGTCCTTGCCCTGCCGAGAAACACCCCCTCCCCTGCTTGCCCCTCGCCTGGGCTCCTGGATCGGGTCCTGGCTCTCCCCGCACCCCAGCTTGGGACCCAATGTCTCCCCCTCACGGTGCCCTCCTTTGGCCCTTGTTGGCCCTCCACAGTTTGTCTCCCGGTCCCTTGGTGAGCAACTAGTCCCCTGGGGCAGCGGAGTGGCCTTGTCTGGCCTGTGCGCCCTGCAGGCTCCCAATGGGAAACACAGTCCTGCCCCTCCCCGGGCCCCCTTGCTGCCCGCACCCTGACACCTGGCAGTGGACATTGGGCCTGGCCTTGCGCCGCCGCTCTCCCCCGCGACGTGCCCTCCCTACCCCCGCCCCCACCCTCTGGCCTTGCATGCTGCCCCCTACCCCCGCGGAGCCCTCCCCAAGCCTGACCCTTCGCGCTCCAGGCCCCTGAGCCCCTGACCGCGTTCCTCATGTCGCCTGGCGCGGCTTGGCGTCGCCTCTGCACTGGGGGCCCCTTGCTTGGGCCCCCTACCGCGCTGCCCTCGGTGTCCCCCGCGCCTCCCTCCATACCCCTCATCCTGCGCCGCTCCCATCCTTCCCTTCCCTGCATTCCCCTCGCACGCGCGGTCCTGGGGTCGGTGCACTCGGTCGGTGTGTGCGTCCTCCTGCATAGGGTCCCTCCCCTGCCTGGGCCCCTTGCTTGGGTCCTGGCACTCACCCCTCTCCGCCCCTACCGCGACCCCCCGCGCCGAGAGCCCTCCCATCGCCCTCCTCCAGGCCCCCGTCCCTTGCCAGGCCCTCTTTGCCAGGTCCCTGTCCCAGGAAGCTGGGTGTTGGAGTAGGGGGTTGAGCTCCCAGTCCACCCCTCACCCAGGGCAGAGGTCACTCCCCCCTCCGCAGGGGAGGCTTCACCAACCTGGGTGTCAGGGTGGGGGGTGGAGCTCCCGCCTCCACTCTGCACCTAGGGGAGAGGGCACTCTGCAGTCTGTTAGAGGTAGAGGACATTCCCCCCTCTGGGGTGGATGCGCCACGATCCTGGGTGTGGGTGGGGGAGCTCCCACTCGGCACCCAGGGGAGAGGGCTCTCCGGACTCCAAGGGAAGGCCCCTCTAACTTGGGTGTTGGAGGGGCGCTCCCCCCCCAAACCCAGGGAAGAGGGCACTCCCCCTCCAGGGGCTAGTCCCCTCTAACCTGAGTGTCTGGGGGAGTTCCCCAGTGCACTGGGGGCACAGGGGAACTCCCCTCTCCAGGAGGGAGGAGCCTATAACCTGGGTGTCTGGGGGAGCTCCCTTGTGCACCCACCACAGAGGTGCACTCCCCACTCTAACCCTAACCTTAACCCTCCTGGGGGAGGCCTCTGGAAGATGGGTGTTGGAGTAGGGGGTTGAGCTCCCCCTCCACCACTCACCCAGGGCAGAGGGCACTACAAACTCCACAGGGGTGGCTAAACCAACTTGGGTGGATGGGTGGGGGGTGGAGCTCCTGCCCTCACTCCACACCTAGGGGAGAGGGCACTCCACCCAGGGGGGGAGGCCTCTCAGACCTGGGTGTTAGTGGTGGTGGGAGCTCCACCACAGCACCCAGGAGAGAGGGCATTCCATCCTGGGGTGGAGGCCCCTCTAACCTTGGTTTGGGGGTGGGAGCTCCCCTCCACACCTGGGGAAGAGGGCTCTCCCGAATCAAAGGGGGAGGCCCCACTAACCTGGGTGTGTGGGGGGGAGCTCCCCCCTCTGCACACAAGGGAGAGGGCAATACCGCCTAGGGGGGTGAGGCCTCTCCATCCTGGGTGTTGAGGTGGGGGGAGGAGCTCCCGCCCCTAACCCCTCACCTAGGGGAGAGGGCACTCCCCAGTCTGGTAGAGGTAGAGGACATTCCCCCCTCTGGGGTGGATGCCCTACTAACCTGGGTGTGGGTGGGGGAGCTCCCCCTCCGCACCCAGGGGAGAGGGCTCTCCCAACTCCAGGGAAAGGCCCCTCTAACTTGGGTGTTGGAGGGGAGCTCCCCCCCTCAGCACCCAGGGGAGAGGGCACTCCCCCCTCCAGGGGCTAGTCCCCTCTAACCTGGGTGTCCAGGGGAGTTCCCCAGTGCACTGGGGGCACAGGGGACTCCCCTCTCCAGGGCGGAGGAGCATCTAACCTGGGTGTCTGGGGGAGCTCCCTTGTGCACCCACCACAGAGGTGCACTCCCCACTCTAAACCTAACCTTAAACCTCCTGGGGGAGGCCTCCTGAAGCTGGGTGTTGGAGTAGAGGGTTGAGCTCCCCTCCACGCTCACCCAGGGCAGAGGGCACTCCAACCTCCACAGGGGTGGCTTCACCAACTTGGGTGAAGGGGTGGGGGTTGGAGCTCCTGCCCTCACTCCACACCTAGGGGAGAGGGCACTCCACCCTATGGGGGGAGGCCTCTCAGACCTGGGTGTGAGTGGTGGTGGGAGCTCCACCACAGCACCCAGGAGAGAGTGCATTCCCTCCTGGGGTGGAGGCCCCTCTAACCTTGGTTTCGGGGTGGGAGCTCCCCTCCACACCTGGGGAAGAAGGCTCTCCCGAATCAAAGGGGGAGGCCCCAATAACCTGGGTGTGTGGGGGGGAGCTCCCCCCTCTGCACACAAGGGAGAGGGCAATACCCCCTAGGGGGGTGAGGCCTCTCCATCCTGGGTGTTGAGGTGGGGGGAGGAGCTCCCGCCCCTAACCCCTCACCTAGGGGAGAGGGCACTCCCCAGTATGGTAGAGTTAGAGGACATTCCCCCCTCTGGGGTGGATGCCCTACTAACCTGGGTGTGGGTGGGGGACCTCCCCCTCCGCACCCAGGGGAGAGGGCTCTCCCAACTCCAGGGAAAGGCCCCTATAACTTGGGTGTTGGAAGGGAGCACCCCCACTCAGCACCCAGGGGAGAGGGCACTCCCCCCTCCAGGGGCTTGTCCGCTCTAACCTGGGTGTTGTGGGCAGTTCCCCAGTGCACCCAGGGCACAGGGGAACTCCCCTTCCAGGCGGGAGGAGCCTCTAACCTGGGTGTCCAGGGGAGCTCCCTTGTGCACCCACAACAGAGGGGCACTCCCCACACTAGTCCTGACCATAACCCTCCTGGGGGAGGCCTCTGGAAGCTGGGTGTTGGAGTAGGGTGTTGAGCTCTCCCTCCACCCCTCACCCAGGGCAGAGGGCACTCCCCCATTCCCAGGGGAGGCTTCACCAACCTGGGTGTCAGGATGGGGGGTGGAGCTCCCAGCCCCACTCGGCACCTAGGGGAGAGTGCACTCCACCCTAGGGGGGGTGGCCGCTCCGACCAGGGTGTGAGGGGGGGTGGGAGCTCCACCTCAGCACCCAATAGAGAGGGCATTCCCTCCTGGGGTGGAGGCCCCTCTAACCTCGGTTTCGGGGGGGTATTGGGGTGGAGGGGGGAGCTCCCGCCCATAACCCCTCACCTAGGGGAGAGGACAATCCGCAGTCTGGTAGAAGTAGAGGACTTTCCCCCTTCTGGTTGGATGCCCCACTAACCTGGGTGTGGGTGGGGGAGCTCCCCATCCGCACCCAGGGGAGAGGGCTCTCTTGACACCAGGGGAAGGCCCCTCTAACTTGGGTGTTGGAGGGGAGCTCCCCCCCTTCCACACCCAGGGGAGAGGGCACACCCCCTCCAGGTGCTAGTCCCCTCTAAGCTGTTTGTCCGGGGGAGTTCCCCAGTGCACCCAGGGCACAGGGGAACTCCCCTCTCCAGGGGGGAGGAGCCTCTAACCTGGGTGGCTGGGGGAGCTCCCTTGTGCACCCACCACAGAGGGGCACTCCCCACTCTATTCCTGACCTTAACCCTCCTGGGGGAGGACTCTGGAAGCTGGGTGTTGGAGTAGGGGGTTGAGCTCCCCCTCCACCCCTCTCCCAGGGCAGAGGTCACTCCCCCCTCCGCAGGGGAAGCTTCACCATCCTGGGTGTCAGGGTGGGGGGTGGAGCTCCCAGCCCCACTCGGCACCTAGGGGAGAGTGCACTCCACCCTAGGGGGGGTGGCCGCTCCGACCAGGGTGTGAGGGGGGGTGGGAGCTCCACCTCAGCACCCAATAGAGAGGGCATTCCCTCCTGGTGTGGAGGCCCCTCTAACCTCGGTTTCGGGGGGGAGCTCCCCTCCACACCTGGGGAAGAGGGCTCCCCCGACTCAAGGGGGGAGGCCCCACTAACCTGGGTGTGTGGGGTGAGCTCACCCCTCTGCACACAAGGAGGAGGGCAATACCCCCTGGGGGGGTGAGGCCTCTCCATGCTGGGTGTTGGGGTGGGGGGAGGAGCTCCTGCCCCTAACCCCTCACCTTGGGGAGAGGGCACTCCTCAGTCTGGTAGAGGTAGAGGACATTCCCCCCTCTGGGGTGGATGCCCCACTAACCTGGGTGTGGGTGGGGGAGCTCCCCCTCCGCACCCAGGGGAGAGGGCTCTCCGGACTCCAGGGGAAGGCCCCTCTAACTTGGGTGTTGGAGGGGAGCTCCCCCCCCTTCCACACCGAGGGGAGAGGGCACACCCCACTCCAGGTGCTAGTCCCCTCTAACCTGGGTGTTGTGGGCAGTTCCCCAGTGCACCCAGGGCACAGGGGAACTCCCCTCTCCAGGCGGGAGGAGCCTCTAACCTGGGTGTCCAGGGGAGCTCCCTTGTGCACCCACAACAGAGGGGCACTCCCCACACTAGTCCTGACCTTAACCCTCCTGGGGGAGGACTCTGGAAGCTGGGTGTTGGAGTAGGGGTTTGAGCTCCCACTCCACCCCTCTCCCAGGGCAGAGGGCACTCCCCCCTTCCCAGGGGAGGCTTCACCATCCTGGGTGTCAGGTTGGGGCGTGGAGCTCCCAGCCCCACTCGGGACCTAGGGGAGAGTGCACTCCACCCTAGGGGGGGTGGCCGCTCCGACCAGGGTGTGAGGGGGGGTGGGAGCACCACCTCAGCACCCAATAGAGAGGGCATTCCCTCCTGGGGTGGAGGCCCCTCTAACCTCGGTTTCGGGGGGGAGCTCCCTCCACACCTGGGGAAGAGGGCTCCCCTGACTCAAGGGGGGAGGCCCCACTAACCTGGGTGTGTGGGGGGAGCTCACCCCTCTGCACACAAGGGAGAGGGCAATACCCCCTGGGGGGGTGAGGCCTCTCCATCCTGCGTGTTGGGGTGGGGGGAGGAGCTCCCGCCCCTAACCCCTCACCTAGGGGAGAGGGCACTCCGCAGTCTGGTAGAGGTAGAGGACATTCCCCCCTCTGGGGTGGATGCCCCACTAACCTGGGTGTGGGTGGGGGAGCTCCCCCTCGGCACCCAGGGGAGAGGGCTCTCCTGACTCCAGGGGAAGGCCCCTCTAACTTGGGTGTTGGAGGGGAGCTCCCCCCCTCCACACCCAGGGGAGAGGGCACTCCCCCCTCCAGGGGCTAGTCCCCTAACCTAGGTGTCTGGGGGAGTTCCCCAGTTCACCCAGGGCACAGGGGAACTCCTGTCTCCAAGGAGGCAGAGTCTCTAACCTGGGTGTCCAGGGGAGCTGCCTTGTGCACCTACCGCAGAGGGGCACTCCCCACTCTAACCCTAACCTTAACCCTCCTGGGGGAGGCCTCTGGAAGCTGGGTGTTGGAGTAGGCGGTTGAGCTCCTGCTCCACCCCTCACCCAGGGCAGAGGGCACTCCCCCCTCCGCAGGGGAAGCTTCACCAACCTGGCTGTCAGGGTGGGGGGTGGAGCTCCCGCCCCCACTGGGCACCTAGGGGAGAGTGCACTGCACCCTAGGGGGGGTGGCCCCTCCGACCTGTTTGTGAGGGGGGGTGGGAGCTCCACCTCAGCACCCAGTAGAGAGTGCATTCCCTCCTGGGGTAGAGGCCCCTCTAACCTCGGTTTGGGGGGGGAGCTCCCCTGCACACCTGGGGAAGAGGGCTCTCCCGACTCAAAGGGGGAGGCCCCTCTAACCTGGGTGTGTGAGGGGGAGCTCCTGCCTCCGTACCCAGGGGAGAGGGCACTACCCCCTGGGGGATGAGGCCTCTCCATGCTGGGTGTTGGGGTGGGGGGAGGAGCTCCCGCCCCTAACCCCTCACCTAGGGGAGAGGGCACTCCCCAGTCTGGTAGAGGTAGAGGACATTCCCCCCTCTGGGGTGGATGCCCCACTAACCTGGGTGTGGGTGGGGGAGCTCCCCCTCCGCACCCAGGGGAGAGGGCTCTCCTGACTCCAGGGGAAGGCCCCTCTAACTTGGGTGTTGGAGGGGAGCTCCCCCCCCTTCCACACCCAGGGGAGAGGGCACACCCCCCTCCAGGTGCTAGTCCCCTCTAACCTGGGTGTTGTGGGCAGTTCCCCAGTGCACCCAGGGCACAGGGGAACTCCCCTCTCCAGGCGGGAAGAGCCTCTAACCTGGGTGTCCAGGGGAGCTCCCTTGTGCACCCACAACAGAGGGGCACTCCCCACACTAGTCCTGACCATAACCCTCATGGGGGAGGCCTCTGGAAGCTGGGTGTAGGAGTAGGGGGTTGAGCTCTCCCTCCATCCCTCACCCAGGGCAGAGGGCACTCCCCCGTTCCCAGGGGAGGCTTCACCAACCTGGGTGTCAGGGTGGGGGGTAGAGCTCCCAGCCCCACTGGGCACCTAGGGGAGAGTGCACTCCACCCTAGGGGGGGTGGCCGCTCCGACCAGGGTGTGAGGGGGGGTGGGAGCTCCACCTCAGCACCCAATAGAGAGGGCATTCCCTCCTGGGGTGGAGGCCCCTCTAACCTCGGTTTCGGGGGGGAGCTCCCCTCCACACCTGGGGAAGAGGGCTCCCCCGACTCAAGGGGGGAGGCCCCACTAACCTGGGTGTGTGGGGGGAGCTCACCCCTCTGCACACAAGGGAGAGGGCAATACCCCCTGGGGGGGGTGAGGCCTCTCCATCCTGCGTGTTGGGGTGGGGGGAGGAGCTCCCGCCCCTAACCCCTCACCTAGGGGAGAGGGCACTCCCCAGTCTGGTAGAGGTAGAGGACATTCCCCCCTCTGGGGTGGATGCCCCACTAACCTGGGTGTGGGTGGGGGAGCTCCCCCTCCGCACCCAGGGGAGAGGGCTCTCCTGACTCCAGGGGAAGGCCCCTCTAACTTGGGTGTTGGAGGGGAGCTCCCCCCCTCCACACCCAGGGGAGAGGGCACTCCCCCCTTCAGGGGCTAGTCCCCTCTAACCTAGGTGTCTGGGGGAGTTCCCCAGTTCACCCAGGGCACAGGGGAACTCCTGTCTCCAAGGAGGCAGAGTCTCTAACCTGGGTGTCCAGGGGAGCTGCCTTGTGCACCTACCGCAGAGGGGCACTCCCCACTCTAACCCTAACCTTAACCCTCCTGGGGGAGGCCTCTGGAAGCTGGGTGTTGGAGTAGGCGGTTGAGCTCCCCCTCCACCCCTCACCCAGGGCAGAGGGCACTCCCCCCTCCGCAGGGGAAGCTTCACCAACCTGGCTGTCAGGGTGGGGGGTGGAGCTCCCGCCCCCACTGGGCACCTAGGGGACAGTGCACTGCACCCTAGGGGGGTGGCCCCTCTGACCTGTTTGTGAGGGGGGGTGGGAGCTCCACCTCAGCACCCAGTAGAGAGTGCATTGCCTCCTGGGGTGGAGGCCCCTCTAACCTCGGTTTGGGGGGGGGAACTCCCCTGCACACCTGGGGAAGAGGGCTCTCCCGACTCAAAGGGGGAGGCCCCTCTAACCTGGGTGTGTGAGGGGGAGCTCCTGCCTCCGTACCCAGGGGAGAGGGCACTACCCCCTGGGGGGGTGAGGCCTCTCCATGCTGGGTGTTGGGGTGGGGGGAGGAGCTCCCGCCCCTAACCCCTCACCTAGGGGAGAGGGCACTCCCCAGTATGGTAGAGGTAGAGGACATTCCCCCCTCTGGGGTGGATGCCCCATGAATCTGGGTGTGGGTGGGGGAGCGCCCCCTCCGCACCCAGGGGAGAGGGCTCTCTGGACTCCAGGGGAAGGCCCCTCTAACTTGGGTGTTGGAGGGGAGCTCCCCCCCCTTCCACACCCAGGGGAGAGGGCACACCCCCCTCCAGGTGCTAGTCCCCTCTAAGCTGTTTGTCTGGGGGAGTTCCCCAGTGCACCCAGGGCACAGGGGAACTCCCCTCTCCAGGGGGGAGGAGCCTCTAACCTGGGTGGCTGGGGGAGCTCCCTTGTGCACCCACCACAGAGGGGCACTCCCCACTCTATTCCTGACTTTAACCCTCCTGGGGGAGGACTCTGGAAGCTGGGTGTTGGAGTAGGGGGTTGAGCTCCCCCTCCACCCCTCTACCAGGGCAGAGGTCACTCCCCCCTCCGCAGGGGAAGCTTCACCATCCTGGGTGTCAGGGTGGGGGGTGGAGCTCCCAGCCCCACTCGGCACCTAGGGGAGAGTGCACTCCACCCTAGGGGGGGTGGCCGCTCCGACCAGGGTGTGAGGGAGGGTGGGAGCTCCACCTCAGCACCCAATAGAGAGGGCATTCCCTCCTGGGGTGGAGGCCCCTCTAACCTCGGTTTCGGGGGGGAGCTCCCCTCCACACCTGGGGAAGAGGGCTCCCCCGACTCAAGGGGGGAGGCCCCACTAACCTGGGTGTGTGGGGGGAGCTCACCCCTCTGCACACAAGGGAGAGGGCAATACCCCCTGGGGGGGTGAGGCCTCTCCATCCTGCGTGTTGGGGTGGGGGGAGGAGCTCCCGCCCCTAACCCCTCACCTAGGGGAGAGGGCACTCCCCAGTCTGGTAGAGGTAGAGGACATTCCCCCCACTGGGGTGGATGCCCCACTAACCTGGGTGTGGGTGGGGGAGCTCCCCCTCGGCACCCAGGGGAGAGGGCTCTCCTGACTCCAGGGGAAGGCCCCTCTAACTTGGGTGTTGGAGGGGAGCTCCCCCCCTCCACACCCAGGGGAGAGGGCACTCCGCCCTCCAGGGGCTAGTCCCCTCTAACCTAGGTGTCTGGGGGAGTTCCCCAGTTCACCCAGGGCACAGGGGAACTCCTGTCTCCAAGGAGGCAGAGTCTCTAACCTGGGTGTCCAGAGGAGCTGCCTTGTGCACCTACCGCAGAGGGGCACTCCCCACTCTAACCCTAACCTTAACCCTCCTGGGGGAGGCCTCTGGAAGCTGGGTGTTGGAGTAGGCGGTTGAGCTCCCCCTCCACCCCTCACCCAGGGCAGAGGGCACTCCCCCCTCCGCAGGGGAAGCTTCACCAACCTGGCTGTCAGGGTGGGGGGTGAAGCTCCCGCCCCCACTGGGCACCTAGGGGAGAGTGCACTGCACCCTAGGGGGGGTGGCCCCTCCGACCTGTTTGTGAGGGGGGGTTGGAGCTCCACCTCAGCACCCAGTAGAGAGTGCATTCCCTCCTGGGGTGGAGGCCCCTCTAACCTCGGTTTGGGGGGGGAGCTCCCCTGCACACCTGGGGAAGAGGGCTCTCCCGACTCAAAGGGGGAGGCCCCTCTAACCTGGGTGTGTGAGGGGGAGCTCCTGCCTCCGTACCCAGGGGAGAGGGCACTACCCCCTGGGGGGGTGAGGCCTCTCCATGCTGGGTGTTGGGGTGGGGGGAGGAGCTCCCGCCCCTAACCCCTCACCTAGGGGAAAGGGCACTCCCCAGTCTGGTAGAGGTAGAGGACATTCCCCCCTCTGGGGTGGATGCCCCACTAACCTGGGTGTGGGTGGGGGAGCTCCCCCTCCGCACCCAGGGGAGAGGGCTCTCCGGACTCCAGGGGAAGGCCCCTCTAACTTGGGTGTTGGAGGGGAGCTCCCCCCCTTCCACAACCAGGGGAGAGGGCACACCCCCCTCCAGGTGCTAGTCCCCTCTAACCTGGGTGTTGTGGGCAGTTCCCCAGTGCACCCAGGGCACAGGGGAACTCCCCTCTCCAGGCGGGAGGAGCCTCTAACCTGGGTGTCCAGGGGAGCTCCCTTGTGCACCCACAACAGAGGGGCACTCCCCACACTAGTCCTGACCATAACCCTCCTGGGGGAGGCCTCTGGAAGCTGGGTGTTGGAGTAGGGGGTTGAGCTCTCCCTCCACCCCTCACCCAGGGCAGAGGGCACTCCCCCGTTCCCAGGGGAGGCTTCACCAACCTGGGTGTCAGGGTGGGGGGTGGAGCTCCCAGCCCCACTGGGCACCTAGGGGAGAGTGCACTCCATCCTAGGGGGGGTGGCCGCTCCGACCAGGGTGTGAGGGGGGGGTGGGAGCTCCACCTCAGCACCCAATAGAGAGGGCATTCCCTCCTGGGGTGGAGGCCCCTCTAACCTCGGTTTCGGGGGGGTATTGGGGTTGAGGGGGGAGCTCCTGCCCATAACCCCTCACCTAGGGGAGAGGACAATCCCCAGTCTGGTAGAAGTAGAGGACTTTCCCCCTTCTGGGTGGATGCCCCAGTAACCTGGGTGTGGGTGGGGGAGCTCCCCATCCGCACCCAGGGGAGAGGGCTCTCCTGACACCAGGGGAAGGCCCCTCTAACTTGGGTGTTGGAGGGGAGCTCCCCCCCTTCCACACCCAGGGGAGAGGGCACACCCCCCTCCAGGTGCTAGTCCCCTCTAAGCTGTTTGTCTGGGGGAGTTCCCCAGTGCACCCAGGGCACAGGGGAACTCCCCTCTCCAGGGGGGAGGAGCCTCTAACCTGGGTGGCTGGGGGAGCTCCCTTGTGCACCCACCACAGAGGGGCACTCCCCACTCTATTCCTGACCTTAACCCTCCTGGGGGAGGACTCTGGAAGCTGGGTGTTGGAGTAGGGGGTTGAGCTCCCCCTCCACCCCTCTCCCAGGGCAGAGGTCACTCCCCCCTCCGCAGGGGAAGCTTCACCATCCTGGGTGTCAGGGTGGGGGGTGGAGCTCCCAGCCCCACTCGGCACCTAGGGGAGAGTGCACTCCACCCTAGGGGGGGTGGCCGCTCCGACCAGGGTGTGAGGGGGGGTGGGAGCTCCACCTCAGCACCCAATAGAGAGGGCATTCCCTCCTGGGGTGGAGGCCCCTCTAACCTCGGTTTCGGGGGGGAGCTCCCCTCCACACCTGGGGAAGAGGGCTCCCCCGACTCAAGGGGGGAGGCCCCACTAACCTGGGTGTGTGGGGGGAGCTCACCCCTCTGCACACAAGGGAGAGGGCAATACCCCCTGGGGTGGTGAGGCCTCTCCATCCTGCGTGTAGGGGTGGGGGGAGGAGCTCACGCCCCTAACCCCTCACCTAGGGGAGAGGGCACTCCCCAGTCTGGTAGAGGTAGAGGACATTCCCCCCTCTGGGGTGGATGCCCCACTAACCTGGGTGTGGGTGGGGGAGCTCCCCCTCGGCACCCAGGGGAGAGGGCTCTCCTGACTCCAGGGGAAGGCCCCTCTAACTTGGGTGTTGGAGGGGAGCTCCCCCCCTCCACACCCAGGGGAGAGGGCACTCCCCCCTCCAGGGGCTAGGCCCCTCTAACCTAGGTGTCTGAGGGAGTTCCCCAGTTCACCCAGGGCACAGGGGAACTCCTGTCTCCAAGGAGGCAGAGTCTCTAACCTGGATGTCCAGGGGAGCTGCCTTGTGCACCTACCGCAGAGGGGCACTCCCCACTCTAACCCTAACCTTAACCCTCCTGGGGGAGGCCTCTGGAAGCTGGGTGTTGGAGTAGGCGGTTGAGCTCCCCCTCCACCCCTCACCCAGGGCAGAGGGCACTCCCCCCTCCGCAGGGGAAGCTTCACCAACCTGGCTGTCAGGGTGGGGGGTGGAGCTCCCGCCCCCACTGGGCACCTAGGGGAGAGTGCACTGCACCCTAGGGGGGGTGGCCCCTCCGACCTGTTTGTGAGGGGGGGTGGGAGCTCCACCTCAGCACCCAGTAGAGAGTGCATTCCCTCCTGGGGTGGAGGCCCCTCTAACCTCGGTTTGGGGGGGGGAGCTCCCCTGCACACCTGGGGAAGAGGGCTCTCCCGACTCAAAGGGGGAGGCCCCTCTAACCTGGGTGTGTGAGGGGGAGCTCCTGCCTCCGTACCCAGGGGAGAGGGCACTACCCCCTGGGGGGGTGAGGCCTCTCCATGCTGGGTGTTGGGGTGGGGGGAGGAGCTCCCGCCCCTAACCCCTCACCTAGGGGAGAGGACACTCCCCAGTCTGGTAGAGGTAGAGGACATTCCCCCCTCTGGGGTGGATGCCCCACTAACCTGGGTGTGGGTGGGGGAGCTCCCCCTCCGCACCCAGGGGAGAGGGCTCTCCGGACTCCAGGGGAAGGCCCCTCTAACTTGGGTGTTGGAGGGGAGCTCCCCCCCCTTCCACACCCAGGGGAGAGGGCACACCCCCCTCCAGGTGCTAGTCCCCTCTAACCTGGGTGTTGTGGGCAGTTCCCCCGTGCACCCAGGGCACAGGGGAACTCCCCTGTCCAGGCGGGAGGAGCCTCTAACCTGGGTGTCCAGGGGAGCTCCCTTGTGCACCCACAACAGAGGGGCACTCCCCTCACTAGTCCTGACCATAACCCTCATGGGGGAGGCCTCTGGAAGCTGGGTGTTGGAGTAGGGGGTTGAGCTCTCCCTCCACCCCTCACCCAGGGCAGAGGGCACTCCCCCGTTCCCAGGGGAGGCTTCACCAACCTGGGTGTCAGGGTGGGGGGTGCAGCTCCCAGCCCCACTGGGCACCTAGGGGAGAGTGCACTCCACCCTAGGGGGGGTGGCCGCTCCGACCAGGGTGTGAGGGGGGGTGGGAGCTCCACCTCAGCACCCAATAGAGAGGGCATTCCCTCCTGGGGTGGAGGCCCCTCTAACCTCGGTTTCGGGGGGGTATTGGGGTGAAGGGAGGAGCTCCCGCCCATAACCCCTCACCTCGGGGAGAGGACAATCCCCAGTCTGGTAGAAGTAGAGGACACCAGGGGAAGGCCCCTCTAACTTGTGTGTTGGAGGGGATCTCCCCCCCTTCCACACCCAGGGGAGAGGGCACACCCCCCTCCAGGTGCTAGTCCCCTCTAAGCTGTTTGTCTGGGGGAGTTCCCCAGTGCACCCAGGGCACAGGGAAACTCCCCTCTCCAGGGGGGAGGAGCCTCTAACCTGGGTGGCTGGGGGAGCTCCCTTGTGCACCCACCACAGAGGGGCACTCCCCACTCTATTCCTGACCTTAACCCTCCTGGGGGAGGACTCTGGAAGCTGGGTGTTGGAGTAGGGGGTTGAGCTCCCCCTCCACCCCTCTCCCAGGGCAGAGGTCACTCCCCCCTCCGCAGGGGAAGCTTCACCATCCTGGGTGTCAGGGTGGGGGGTGGAGCTCCCAGCCCCACTCGGCACCTAGGGGAGAGTGCACTCCACCCTAGGGGGGGTGGCCGCTCTGACCAGGGTGTGTGGGGGGGTGGGAGCTCCACCTCAGCACGCAATAGAGAGGGCATTCCCTCCTGGGGTGGAGGCCCCTCTAACCTCGGTTTCGGGGGGGAGCTCCCCTCCTCACCTGGGGAAGAGGGCTCCCCCGACTCAATGGGGGAGGCCCCACTAACCTGGGTGTGCGCGGGGAGCTCACACCTCTGCACACAAGGGAGAGGGCAATACCCCCTGGGGGGGTGAGGCCTCTCCATCCTGCTTGTTGGTGTGGGGGGAGGAGCTCCCGCCCCTAACCCCTCACCTAGGGGAGAGGGCACTCCCCAGTCTGGTAGAGGTAGAGGACATTCCCCCCTCTGGGGTGGATGCCCCACTAACCTGGGTGTGGGTGGGGGAGCTCCCCCTCGGCACCCAGTGGAGAGGGCTCTCCTGACTCCAGGGGAAGGCCCCTCTAACTTGGGTGTTGGAGGGGAGCTCCCCCCCTCCACACCCAGGGGAGAGGGCACTCCCCCCTCCAGGGGCTAGTCCCCTCTAACCTAGGTGTCTGGGGGAGTTCCCCAGTTCACCCAGGGCACAGGGGAATTCCTGTCTCCAAGGAGGCAGAGTCTCTAACCTGGGTGTCCAGGGGAGCTGCCTTGTGCACCTACCCCAGAGGGGCACTCCCCACTCTAACCCTAACCTTAACCCTCCTGGGGGAGGCCTCTGGAAGCTGGGTGTTGGAGTAGGCGGTTGAGCTCCCCCTCCACCCCTCACCCAGGGCAGAGGGCACTCCCCTGTTCCCAGGGGAGGCTTCACCAACCTGGGTGTCAGGGTGGAGGGTGGAGCTCCCAGCCCCACTCGGCACCTAGGGGAGAGTGCACTCCACCTTAGGGGGGGTGGCCGCTCCGACCAGGGTGTGAGGGGGGTGGGAGCTCCACCTCAGCACCCAATAGAGAGGGCATTCCCTCCTGGGGTGGAGGCCCCTCTAACCTCGGTTTCGGGGGGGAGCTCCCCTCCACACCTGGGGAAGAGGGCTCCCCCGACTCAAGGGGGGAGGCCCCACTAACCTGGGTGTGTGGGGGGAGCTCACCCCTCTGCACACAAGGGAGAGGGCAATACCCCCTGTGGGGGTGAGGCCTCTCCATCCTGCGTGTTGGGGTGGGGGGAGGAGCTCCCGCCCCTAACCCCTCACCTAGGGGAGAGGGCACTCCCCAGTCTGGTTGAGGTAGAGGACATTCCCCCCTCTTGGGTGGATGCCCCACTAACCTGGGTGTGGGTGGGGGAGCTCCCCCTCGGCACCCAGGGGAACTCCTGTCTCCAAGGAGGCAGAGTCTCTAACCTGGGTGTCCAGGGGAGCTGCCTTGTGCACCTACCGCAGAGGGGCACTCCCCACTCTAACCCTAACCTTAACCCTCCTGGGGGAGGCCTCTGGAAGCTGGGTGTTGGAGTAGGCGGTTGAGCTCCCCCTCCACCCCTCACCCAGGGCAGAGGGCACTACCCCCTCGGCAGGGGAAGCTTCACCAACCTGGCTGTCAGGGTGGGGGGTGGAGCTCCCGCCCCCACTGGGCACCTAGGGGAGAGTGCACTGCACCCTAGGGGGGGTGGCCCCTCCGACCTGTTTGTGAGGGGGGGTGGGAGCTCCACCTCAGCACCCAGTAGAGAGTGCATTCCCTCCTGGGGTGGAGGCCCCTCTAACCTCGGTTTGGGGGGGGGAGCTCCCCTGCACAACTGGGGAAGAGGGCTCTCCCGACTCAAAGGGGGAGGCCCCTCTAACCTGGGTGTGTGAGGGGGAGCTCCTGCCTCCGTACCCAGGGGAGAGGGCACTACCCCCTGGGGGGGTGAGGCCTCTCCATCCTGCTTGTTGGGGTGGGGGGAGGAGCTCCCGCCCCTAACCCCTCACCTAGGGGAGAGGGCACTCCCCAGTCTGGTAGAGGTAGAGGACATTCCCCCCTCTGGGGTGGATGCCCCACTAACCTGGGTGTGGGTGGGGGAGCTCCCCCTCCGCACCCAGGGGAGAGGGCTCTCCGGACTCCAGGGGAAGGCCCCTCTAACTTGGGTGTTGGAGGGGAGCTCCCCCCCCTTCCACACCCAGGGGAGAGGGCACACCCCCCTCCAGGTGCTAGTCCCCTCTAACCTGGGTGTTGTGGGCAGTTCCCCAGTGCACCCAGGGCACAGGGGAACTCCCCTCTCCAGGCGGGAGGAGCCTCTAACCTGGGTGTCCAGGGGAGCTCCCTTGTGCACCCACAACAGAGGGGCACTCCCCACACTAGTCCTGACCATAACCCTCATGGGGGAGGCCTCTGGAAGCTGGGTGTTGGAGTAGGGGGTTGAGCTCTCCCTCCATCCCTCACCCAGGGCAGAGGGCACTCCCCCGTTCCAAGGGCAGGCTTCACCAACCTGGGTGTCAGGGTGGGGGGTGGAGCTCCCAGCCCCACTGGGCACCTAGGGGAGAGTGCACTCCACCCTAGGGGGGGTGGCCGCTCCGACCAGGGTGTGAGGGGGGGTGGGAGCTCCACCTCAGCACCCAATAGAGAGGGCATTCCCTCCTGGGGTGGAGGCCCCTCTAACCTCGGTTTCGGGGGGGAGCTCCCCTCCACACCTGGGGAAGAGGGCTCCCCCGACTCAAGGGGGGAGGCCCCACTAACCTGGGTGTGTGGGGGGAGCTCACCCCTCTGCACACAAGGGAGAGGGCAATACCCCCTGGGGGGGTGAGGCCTCTCCATCCTGCGTGTTGGGGTGGGGGGAGGAGCTCCCGCCCCTAACCCCTCACCTAGGGGAGAGGGCACTCCCCAGTCTGGTTGAGGTAGAGGACATTCCCCCCTCTTGGGTGTATGCCC
The DNA here is from genome assembly GCF_964194105.1 of Spermophilus citellus. Lineage (NCBI taxonomy): Eukaryota > Metazoa > Chordata > Mammalia > Rodentia > Sciuridae > Spermophilus > Spermophilus citellus. Next base: position 442,323 of record NW_027673113.1, on the reverse strand, counting down.
CACTAACCTGGGTGTGGGTGGGGGAGCTCCCCCTCGGCACCCAGGGGAACTCCTGTCTCCAAGGAGGCAGAGTCTCTAACCTTGGTGTCCAGGGGAGCTGCCTTGTGCACCTACCTCAGAGGGGCACTCCCCACTCTAACCCTAACCTTAACCCTCCTGGGGGAGGCCTCTGGAAGCTGGGTGTTGGAGTAGGCGGTTGAGCTCCCCCTCCACCCCTCACCCAGGGCAGAGGGCACTCCCCCCTCCGCAGGGGAAGCTTCACCAACCTGGCTGTCAGGGTGGGGGGTGGAGCTCCCGCCCCCACTGGGCACCTAGGGGAGAGTGCACTGCACCCTAGGGGGGGTGGCCCCTCCGACCTGTTTGTGAGGGGGGGTGGGAGCTCCACCTCAGCACCCAGTAGAGAGTGCATTCCCTCCTGGGGTGGAGGCCCCTCTAACCTCGGTTTGGGGGGGGGAGCTCCCCTGCACACCTGGGGAAGAGGGCTCTCCCGACTCAAAGGGGGAGGCCCCTCTAACCTGGGTGTGTGAGGGGGAGCTCCTGCCTCCGTACCCAGGGGAGAGGGCACTACCCCCTGGGGGGGTGAGGCCTCTCCATCCTGCGTGTTGGGGTGGGGGGAGGAGCTCCCGCCCCTAACCCCTCACCTAGGGGAGAGGGCACTCCCCAGTCTGGTAGAGGTAGAGGACATTCCCCCCTCTGGGGTGGATGCCCCACTAACCTGGGTGTGGGTGGGGGAGCTCCCCCTCCGCACCCAGGGGAGAGGGCTCTCCGGACTCCAGGGGAAGGCCCCTCTAACTTGGGTGTTGGAGGGGAGCTCCCCCCCCTTCCACACCCAGGGGAGAGGGCACACCCCCCTCCAGGTGCTAGTCCCCTCTAACCTGGGTGTTGTGGGCAGTTCCCCAGTGCACCCAGGGCACAGGGGAACTCCCCTCTCCAGGCGGGAGGAGCCTCTAACCTGGGTGTCCAGGGGAGCTCCCTTGTGCACCCACAACAGAGGGGCACTCCCCACACTAGTCCTGACCATAACCCTCCTGGGGGAGGCCTCTGGAAGCTGGGTGTTGGAGTAGGGGGTTGAGCTCCCCTTCCACCCCTCTCCCAGGGCAGAGGTCACTCCACCCTCCGCAGGGGAAGCTTCACCATCCTGGGTGTCAGGGTGGGGGGTGGAGCTCCCAGCCCCACTCGGCACCTAGGGGAGAGTGCACTCCACCCTAGGGGGGGTGGCCGCTCCGACCAGGGTGTGAGGGGGGGTGGGAGCTCCACCTCAGCACGCAATAGAGAGGGCATTCCCTCCTGGGGTGGAGGCCCCTCTAACCTGGGTTTCGGGGGGGAGCTCCCCTCCACACCTGGGGAAGAGGGCTCCCCCGACTCAAGGGGGGAGGCCCCACTAACCTGGGTGTGTGGGGGGAGCTCACCCCTCTGCACACAAGGGAGAGGGCAATACCCCCTGGGGTGGTGAGGCCTCTCCATCATGCGTGTTGGGGTGGGGGGAGGAGCTCCCGCCCCTAACACCTCACCTAGGGGAGAGGGCACTCCCCAGTCTGGTAGAGTTAGAGGACATTCCCCCCTCTGGGGTGGATGCCCCACTAACCTGGGTGTGGGTGGGGGAGCTCCCCCTCCGCACCCAGGGGAGAGGGCTCTCCGGACTCCAGGGGAAGGCCCCTCTAATTTGGGTGTTGGAGGGGAGCTCCCCCCCCTTCCACACCCAGGGGAGAGGGCACACCGCCCTCCAGGTGCTAGTCCCCTCTAACCTGGGTGTTGTGGGCAGTTCCCCAGTGCACCCAGGGCACAGGGGAACTCCCCTCTCCAGGCGGGAGGAGCCTCTAACCTGGGTGTCCAGGGGAGCTCCCTTGTGCACCCACAACAGAGGGGCACTCCCCACACTAGTCCTGACCATAACCCTCCTGGGGGAGGCCTCTGGAAGCTGGGTGTTGGAGTAGGGGGTTGAGCTCTCCCTCCACCCCTCACCCAGGGCAGAGGGCACTCCCCCGTTCCCAGGGGAGGCTTCACCATCCTGGGTGTCAGGGTGGGGGGTGGAGCTCCCAGCCCCACTGGGCACCTAGGGGAGAGTGCACTCCACCCTAGGGGGGGTGGCCGCTCCGACCAGGGTGTGAGGGGTGGTGGGAGCTCCACCTCAGCACCCAATAGAGAGGGCATTCCCTCCTGGGGTGGAGGCCCCTCTAACCTCGGTTTCGGGGGGGAGCTCCCCTCCACACCTAGGGAAGAGGGCTCCCCCGACTCAAGGGGGGAGGCCCCACTAACCTGGGTGTGTGGGGGGAGCTCACCCCTCTGCACACAAGGGAGAGGGCAATACCCCCTGGGGGGGTGAGGCCTCTCCATCCTGCCTGTTGGGGTGGGGGGAGGAGCTCCCGCCCCTAACCCGTCACCTAGGGGAGAGGGCACTCCCCAGTCTGGTAGAGGTAGAGGACATTCCCCCCTATGGGGTGGATGCCCCACTAACCTGGGTGTGGGTGGGGGAGCTCCCCCTCGGCACCCAGGGGAGAGGGCTCTCCTGACTCCAGGGGAAGGCCCCTCTAACTTGGGTGTTGGAGGGGAGCTCCCCCCCTCCACACCCAGGGGAGAGGGCACTCCCCCCTCCAAGGGCTAGTCCCCTCTAACCTAGGTGTCTGGGGGAGTTCCCCAGTTCACCCAGGGCACAGGGGAACTCCTGTCTCCAAGGAGGCAGAGTCTCTAACCTGGGTGTCCAGGGGAGCTGCCTTGTGCACCTACCGCAGAGGGGCACTCCCCACTCTAACCCTAACCTTAACCCTCCTGGGGGAGGCCTCTGGAAGCTGGGTGTTGGAGTAGGCGGTTGAGCTCCCCCTGCACCCCTCACCCAGGGCAGAGGGCACTCCCCCCTCCGCAGGGGAAGCTTCACCAACCTGGCTGTCAGGGTGGTGGGTGGAGCTCCCGCCCCCACTGGGCACCTAGGGGAGAGTGCACTGCACCCTAGGGGGGGTGGCCCCTCCGACCTGTTTGTGAGGGGGGGTGGGAGCTCCACCTCAGCACCCAGTAGAGAGTGCATTCCCTCCTGGGGTGGAGGCCCCTCTAACCTCGGTTTGGGGGGGGAGAGCTCCCCTGCACACCTGGGGAAGAGGGCTCTCCCGACTCAAAGGGGGAGGCCCCTCTAACCTGGGTGTGTGAGGGGGAGCTCCTGCCTCCGTACCCAGGGGAGAGGGCACTACCCCCTTGGGGGGTGAGGCCACTCCATGCTGGGTGTTGGGGTGGGGGGAGGAGCTCCCGCCCCTAACCCCTCACCTAGGGGAGAGGGCACTCCCCAGTCTGGTAGAGGTAGAGGACATTCCCCCCTCTGGGGTGGATGCCCCACTAACCTGGGTGTGGGTGGGGGAGCTCCCCCTCCGCACCCAGGGGAGAGGGCTCTCCGGACACCAGGGGAAGGCCCCTCTAACTTGGGTGATGGAGGGGAGCTCCTCCCCCTTCCACACCCAGGGGAGAGGGCACACCCCCCTCCAGGTGCTAGTCCCCTCTAACCTGGGTGTTGTGGGCAGTTCCCCAGTGCACCCAGGGCACAGGGGAACTCCCCTCTCCAGGCGGGAGGAGCCTCTAACCTGGGTGTCCAGGGGAGCTCCCTTGTGCACCCACAACAGAGGGGCACCCCCACACTAGTCCTGACCATAACCCTCCTGGGGGAGGCCTCTGGAAGCTGGGTGTTGGAGTAGGGGGTTGAGCTCTCCCTCCACCCCTCACCCAGGGCAGAGGGCACTCCCCCGTTCCCAGGGGAGGCTTCAACAACCTGGGTGTCAGGGTGGGGGGTGGAGCTCCCAGCCCCACTGGGCACCTAGGGGAGAGTGCACTCCACCCTAGGGGGGGTGGCCGCTCCGACCAGGGTGTGAGGGGGGGTGGGAGCTCCACCTCAGCACCCAATAGAGAGGGCATTCCCTCCTGGGGTGGAGGCCCCTCTAACCTCGGTTTCGGGGGGGTATTGGGGTGGAGGGAGGAGCTCCCGCCCATAACCCCTCACCTAGGGGAGAGGACAATCCCCAGTCTGGTAGAAGTAGAGGACTTTCCCCCTTCTGGGTGGATGCCCCACTAACCTGGGTGTGGGTGGGGGAGCTCCCCATCCGCACCCAGGGGAGAGGGCTCTCCTGACACCAGGGGAAGGCCCCTCTAACTTGGGTGTTGGAGGGGAGCTCCCCCCCTTCCACACCCAGGGGAGAGGGCACACCCCCCTCCAGGTGCTAGTCCCCTCTAAGCTGTTTGTCTGGGGGAGTTCCCCAGTGCACCCAGGGCACAGGGGAACTCCCCTCTCCAGGGGGGAGGAGCCTCTAACCTGGGTGGCTGGGGGAGCTCCCTTGTGCACCCACCACAGAGGGGCACTCCCCACTCTATTCCTGACCTTAACCCTCCTGGGGGAGGACTCTGGAAGCTGGGTGTTGGAGTAGGGGGTTGAGCTCCCCCTCCACCCCTCTCCCAGGGCAGAGGTCACTCCCCCCTCCGCAGGGGAAGCTTCACCATCCTGGGTGTCAGGGTGGGGGGTGGAGCTCCCAGCCCCACTCGGCACCTAGGGGAGAGTGCACTCCACCCTAGGGGGGGTGGCCCCTCCGACCAGGGTGTGAGGGGGGGTGGGAGCTCCACCTCAGCACGCAATAGAGAGGGCATTCCCTCCTGGGGTGGAGGCCCCTCTAACCTCGGTTTCGGGGGGGAGCTCCCCTCCACACCTGGGGAAGAGGGCTCCCCCGACTCAAGGGGGGAGGCCCCACTAACCTGGGTGTGCGGGGGGAGCTCACCCCTCTGCACACAAGGGAGAGGGCAATACCCCCTGGGGGAGTGAGGCCTCTCCATCCTGCGTGTTGGGGTGGGAGGAGGAGCTCCCGCCCCTAACCCCTCACCTAGGGGAGAGGGCACTCCCCAGTCTGGTAGAGGTAGAGGACATTCCCCCCTCTGGTGTGGATGCCCCACTAACCTGGGTGTGGGTGGGGGAGCTCCCCCTCGGCACCCAGGGGAGAGGGCTCTCCTGACTCCAGGGGAAGGCCCCTCTAACTTGGGTGTTGGAGGGGAGCTCCCCCCCTCCACACCCAGGGGAGAGGGCACTCCCCCCTCCAGGGGCTAGTCCCCTCTAACCTAGGTGTCTGGGGGAGTTCCCCAGTTCACCCAGGGCACAGGGGAACTCCTGTCTCCAAGGAGGCAGAGTCTCTAACCTGGGTGTCCAGGGGAGCTGCCTTGTGCACCTACCGCAGAGGGGCACTCCCCACTCTAACCCTAACCTTAACCCTCCTGGGGGAGGCCTCTGGAAGCTGGGTGTTGGAGTAGGCGGTTGAGCTCCCCCTCCACCCCTCACCCAGGGCAGAGGGCACTCCCCCCTCCGCAGGGGAAGCTTCACCAACCTGGCTGTCAGGGTGGGGGGAGGAGCTCCCGCCCCCACTGGGCACCTAGGGGAGAGTGCACTGCACCCTAGGGGGGGAGGCCCCTCCGACCTGTTTGTGAGGGGGGGTGGGAGCTCCACCTCAGCACCCAGTAGAGAGTGCATTCCCTCCTGGGGTGGAGGCCCCTCTAACCTCGGTTTGGGGGGGGAGCTCCCCTGCACACCTGGGGAAGAGGGCTCTCCCGACTCAAAGGGGGAGGCCCCTCTAACCTGGGTGTGTGAGGGGGAGCTCCTGCCTCCGTACCCAGGGGAGAGGGCACTACCCCCTGGGGGGGTGAGGCCTCTCCATGCTGGGTGTTGGGGTGGGGGGAGGAGCTCCCGCCCCTAACCCCTCACCTAGGGGAGAGGGCACTCCCCAGTCTGGTAGAGGTAGAGGACATTCCCCCCTCTGGGGTGGATGCCCCACTAACCTGGGTGTGGGTGGGGGAGCTCCCCCTCCGCACCCAGGGGAGAGGGCTCTCCGGACTCCAGGGGAAGGCCCCTCTAACTTGGGTGTTGGAGGGGAGCTCCCCCCCTTCCACACCCAGGGGAGAGGGCACACCCCCCTCCAGGTGCTAGTCCCCTCTAACCTGGGTGTTGTGGGCAGTTCCCCAGTGCACCCAGGGCACAGGGGAACTCCCCTCTCCAGGCGGGAGGAGCCTCTAACCTGGGTGTCCAGGGGAGCTCCCTTGTGCACCCACAACAGAGGGGCACTCCCCACACTAGTCCTGACCATAACCCTACTGGGGGAGGCCTCTGGAAGCTGGGTGTTGGAGTAGGGGGTTGAGCTCTCCCTCCACCCCTCACCCAGGGCAGAGGGCACTCCCCCGTTCCCAGGGGAGGCTTCACCAACCTGGGTGTCAGGGTGGGGGGTGGAGCTCCCAGCCCCACTGGGCACCTAGGGGAGAGTGCACTCCACCCTAGGGGGGGTGGCCGCTCCGACCAGGGTGTGAGAGGGGGTGGGAGCTCCACCTCAGCACCCAATAGAGAGGGCATTCCCTCCTGGGGTGGAGGCCCCTCTAACCTCGGTTTCGGGGGGGTATTGGGGTGGAGGGAGGAGCTCCCCCCCTAACCCCTCACCTAGGGGAGAGGACAATCCCCAGTTTGGTAGAAGTAGAGGACTTTCCCCCTTCTGGGTGGATCACCCACTAACCTGGGTGTGGGTGGGGGAGCTCCCCATCCGCACCCAGGGGAGAGGGCTCTCCTGACACCAGGGGAAGGCCCCTCTAACTTGGGTATTGGAGGGGAGCTCCCCCCCTTCCACACCCAGGGGAGAGGGCACACCCCCCTCCAGGTGCTAGTCCCCTCTAAGCTGTTTGTCTGGGGGAGTTCCCCAGTGCACCCAGGGCACAGGGGAACTCCCCTCTCCAGGGGGGAGGAGCCTCTAACCTGGGTGGCTGGGGGAGCTCCCTTGTGCACCCACTACAGAGGGGCACTCCCCACTCTATTCCTGACCTTAACCCTCCTGGGGGAGGACTCTGGAAGCTGGGTGTTGGAGTAGGGGGTTGAGCTCCCCCTCCACCCCTCTCCCAGGGCAGAGGTCACTCCCCCCTCCGCAGGGGAAGCTTCACCATCCTGGGTGTCAGGGTGGGGGGTGGAGCTCCCAGCCCCACTCGGCACCTAGGGGAGAGTGCACTCCACCCTAGGGGGGGTGGCCGCTCCGACCAGGGTGTGAGGGGGGGTGGGAGCTCCACCTCAGCACCCAATAGAGAGGGCATTCCCTCCTGGGGTGGAGGCCCCTCTAACCTCGGTTTCGGGGGGGAGCTCCCCTCCACACCTGGGGAAGAGGGCTCCCCCGAATCAAGGGGGGAGGCCCCACTAACCTGGGTGTGTGGGGGGAGCTCACCCCTCTGCACACAAGGGAGAGGGCAATACCCCCTGGGGGGGTGAGGCCTCTCCATCCTGCATGTTGGGGTGGGGGGAGGAGCTCCCGCCCCTAACCCCTCACCTAGGGGAGAGGGCACTCCCCAGTCTGGTAGAGGTAGAGGACATTCCCCCCTCTGGGGTGGATGCCCCACTAACCTGGGTGTGGGTGGGGGAGCTCCCCCTTGGCACCCAGGGGAACTCCTGACTCCAAGGAGGCAGAGTCTCTAATCTGGGTGTCCAGGGGAGCTGCCTTGTGCACCTACCGCAGAGGGGCACTCCCCACTCTAACCCTAACCTTAACCCTCCTGGGGGAGGCCTCTGGAAGCTGGGTGTTGGAGTAGGCGGTTGAGCTCCCCCTGCACCCCTCACCCAGGGCAGAGGGCACTCCCCCCTCCGCAGGGGAAGCTTCACCAACCTGGCTGTCAGGGTGGGGGGTGGAGCTCCCGCCCCCACTGGGCACCTAGGGGAGAGTGCACTGCACCCTAGGGGGGGTGGCCCCTCCGACCTGTTTGTGAGGGGGGGTGGGAACTCCACCTCAGCACCCAGTAGAGAGTGCATTCCCTCCTGGGGTGGAGGCCCCTCTAACCTCGGTTTGGGGGGGGGAGCTCCCCTGCACACCTGGGGAAGAGGGCTCTCCCGACTCAAAGGGGGAGGCCCCTCTAACCTGGGTGTGTGAGGGGGAGCTCCTGCTTCCGTACCCAGGGGAGAGGGCACTACCCCCTGGGGGGGTGAGGCCTCTCCATGCTGGGTGTTGGGGTGGGGGGAGGAGCTCCCGCCCCTAACCCCTCACCTAGGGGAGAGGGCACTCCCCAGTCTGGTAGAGGTAGAGGACATTCCCCCCTCTGGGGTGGATGCCCCACTAACCTGGGTGTGGGTGGGGGAGCTCCCCCTCCGCACCCAGGGGAGAGGGCTCTCCGGACTCCAGGGGAAGGCCCCTCTAACTTGGGTGTTGGAGGGGAGCTCCCCCCCCTTCCACACCCTGGGGAGTGGGCACACCCCCCTCCAGGTGCTAGTCCCCTCTAACCTGGGTGTTGTGGGCAGTTCCCCAGTGCACCCAGGGCACAGGGGAACTCCCCTCTCCAGGCGGGAGGAGCCTCTAACCTGGGTGTCCAGGGGAGCTCCCTTGTGCACCCACAACAGAGGGGCACTCCCCACACTAGTCCTGACCATAACCCTCCTGGGGGAGGCCTCTGGAAGCTGGGTGTTGGAGTAGGGGGTTGAGCTCTCCCTCCACCCCTCACCCAGGGCAGAGGGCACTCCCCCGTTCCCAGGGGAGGCTTCACCAACCTGGGTGTCAGGGTGGGGGGTGGAGCTCCCAGCCCCACTGGGCACCTAGGGGAGAGTGCACTCCACCCTAGGGGGGGTGGCCGCTCCAACCAGGGTGTGAGGGGGGGTGGGAGCTCCACCTCAGCACCCAATAGAGAGGGCATTCCCTCCCGGGGTGGAGGCCCCTCTAACCTCGGTTTCGGGGGGGTATTGGGGTGGAGGGAGGAGCTCCCGCCCATAACCCCTCACCTAGGGGAGAGGACAATCCCCAGTCTGGTAGAAGTAGAGGACTTTCCCCCTTCTGGGTGGATGCCCCACTAACCTGGGTGTGGGTGGGGGAGCTCCCCATCCGCACCCAGGGGAGAGGGCTCTCCTGATACCAGGGGAAGGCCCCTCTAACTTGGTGTTGGAGGGGAGCTCCCTCCCTTCCACACCCAGGGGAGAGTGCACACCCCCTTCCAGGTGCTAGTCCCCTCTAAGCTGTTTGTCTGGGGGAGTTCCCCAGTGCACCCAGGGCACAGGGGAACTCCCCTCTCCAGGGGGGAGGAGCCTCTAACCTGGGTGGCTGGGGGAGCTCCCTTGTGCACCCACCACAGAGGGGCACTCCCCACTCTATTCCTGACCTTAACCCTCCTGGGGGAGGACTCTGGAAGCTGGGTGTTGGAGTAGGGGGTTGAGCTCCCCCTCCACCCCTCTCCCAGGGCAGAGGTCACTCCCCCCTCCGCAGGGGAAGCTTCACCATCCTGGGTGTCAGGGTGGGGGGTGGAGCTCCCAGCCCCACTCGGCACCTAGGGGAGAGTGCACTCCACCCTAGGGGGGGTGGCCGCTCCGACCAGGGTGTGAGGGGGGGTGGGAGCTCCACCTCAGCACCCAATAGAGAGGGCATTCCCTCCTGGGGTGGAGGCCCCTCTAACCTCGGTTTCGGGGGGGAGCTCCCCTCCACACCTGGGGAAGAGGGCTCCCCCGAATCAAGGGGGGAGGCCCCACTAACCTGGGTGTGTGGGGGGAGCTCACCCCTCTGCACACAAGGGAGAGGGCAATACCCCCTGGGGGGGTGAGGCCTCTCCATCCTGCATGTTGGGGTGGGGGGAGGAGCTCCCGCCCCTAACCCCTCACCTAGGGGAGAGGGCACTCCCCAGTATGGTAGAGGTAGAGGACATTCCCCCCTCTGGGGTGGATGCCCCACTAACCTGGGTGTGGGTGGGGGAGCTCCCCCTTGGCACCCAGGGGAACTCCTGACTCCAAGGAGGCAGAGTCTCTAATCTGGGTGTCCAGGGGAGCTGCCTTGTGCACCTACCGCAGAGGGGCACTCCCCACTCTAACCCTAACCTTAACCCTCCTGGGGGAGGCCTCTGGAAGCTGGGTGTTGGAGTAGGCGGTTGAGCTCCCCCTGCACCCCTCACCCAGGGCAGAGGGCACTCCCCCCTCCGCAGGGGAAGCTTCACCAACCTGGCTGTCAGGGTGGGGGGTGGAGATCCCGCCCCCACTGGGCACCTAGGGGAGAGTGCACTGCACCCTAGGGGGGGTGGCCCCTCCGAGCTGTTTGTGAGGGGGGGTGGGAGCTCCACCTCAGCACCCAGTAGAGAGTGCATTCCCTCCTGGGGTGGAGGCCCCTCTAACCTCGGTTTGGGGGGGGGAGCTCCCCTGCACACCTGGGGAAGAGGGCTCTCCCGACTCAAAGGGGGAGGCCCCTCTAACCTGAGTGTGTGAGGGGGAGTTCCTGCTTCCGTACCCAGGGGAGAGGGAACTACCCCCTGGGGGGGTGAGGCCTCTCCATGCTGGGTGTTGGGGTGGGGGGAGGAGCTCCCGCCCCTAACCCCTCACCTAGGGGAGAGGGCACTCCCCAGTCTGGTAGAGGTAGAGGACATTCCCCCCTCTGGGGTGGATGCCCCACTAACCTGGGTGTGGGTGGGGGAGCTCCCCCTTGGCACCCAGGGTAACTCCTGTCTCCAAGGAGGCAGAGTCTCTAACCTGGGTGTCCAGGGGAGCTGCCTTGTGCACCTACCGCAGAGGGGCACTCCCCACTCTAACCCTAACCTTAACCCTCCTGGGGGAGGCCTCTGGAAGCTGGGTGTTGGAGTAGGCGGTTGAGCTCCCCCTCCACCCCTCTCCCAGGGCAGAGGTCACTCCCCCCTCCGCAGGGGAAGCTTCACCATCCTGGGTGTCAGGGTGGGGGGTGGAGCTCCCAGCCCCACTGGGCACCTAGGGGAGAGTGCACTCCACCCTAGGGGGGGTGGCCGCTCCGACCAGGGTGTGAGGGGGGGTGGGAGCTCCACCTCAGCACCCAATAGAGAGGGCATTCCCTCCTGGGGTGGAGGCCCCTCTAACCTCGGTTTCGGGGGGGTATTGGGGTGGAGGGAGGAGCTCCCGCCCATAACCCCTCACCTAGGGGAGAGGACAATCCCCAGTCTGGTAGAAGTAGAGGACTTTCCCCCTTCTGGGTGGATGCCCCTCTAACCTGGGTGTGGGTGGGGGAGCTCCCCATCTGCACCCAGGGGAGAGGGCTCTCCTGACTCCAGGGGAAGGCCCCTCTAACTTGGGTGTTGGAGGGGAGCTCCCCCCTCCACACCCAGGGGAGAGGGCACTCCCCCCTCCAGGGGCTAGTCCCCTCTAACCTAGGTGTCTGTTGGAGTTCCCCAGTTCACCCAGGGCACAGGGGAACTCCTGTCTCCAAGGAGGCAGAGTCTCTAACCTGGGTGTCCAGGGGAGCTGCCTTGTGCACCTACCGCAGAGGGGCACTCCCCACTCTAACCCTAACCTTAACCCTCCTGGGGGAGGCCTCTGGAAGCTGGGTGTTGGAGTAGGCGTTTGAGCTCCCCCTCCACCCCTCAACCAGGGCAGAGGGCACTCCCCCCTCCGCAGGGGAAGCTTCACCAACCTGGCTGTCAGGGTGGGGGGTGGAGCTCCCGCCCCCACTGGGCACCTAGGGGAGAGTGCACTGCACCCTAGGGGGGGTGGCCCCTCCGACCTGTTTGTGAGGGGGGGTGGGAGCTCCACCTCAGCACCCAGTAGAGAGTGCATTCCCTCCTGGGGTGGAGGCCCCTCTAACCTCGGTTTGGGGGGGGGAGCTCCCCTGCACACCTGGGGAAGAGGGCTCTCCCGACTCAAAGGGGGAGGCCCCTCTAACCTGGGTTTGTGAGGGGGAGCTCCTGCCTCCGTACCCAGGGGAGAGGGCACTACCCCCTGGGGGGGTGAGGCCTCTCCATGCTGGGTGTTGGGGTGGGGGGAGGAGCTCCCGCCCCTAACCCCTCACCTAGGGGAGAGGGCACTCCCCAGTCTGGTAGAGGTAGAGGACATTCCCCCCTCTGGGGTGGATGCCCCACTAACCTGGGTGTGGGTGGGGGAGCTCCCCCTCCGCACCCAGGGGAGAGGGCTCTCCGGACTCCAGGGGAAGGCCCCTCTAACTTGGGTGTTGGAGGGGAGCTCCCCCCCCTTCCACACCCAGGGGAGAGGGCACACCCCCCTCCAGGTGCTAGTCCCCTCTAACCTGGGTGTTGTGGGCAGTTTCCCAGTGCACCCAGGGCACAGGGGAACTCCCCTCTCCAGGCGGGAGGAGCCTCTAACCTGGGTGTCCAGGGGAGCTCCCTTGTGCACCCACAACAGAGGGGCACTCCCCACACTAGTCCTGACCATAACCCTCCTGGGGGAGGCCTCTGGAAGCTGGGTGTTGGAGTAGGGGGGTGAGCTCTCCCTCCACCCCTCACCCAGGGCAGAGGGCACTCCCCCGTTCCCAGGGGAGGCTTCACCAACCTGGGTGTCAGGGTGGGGGGTGGAGCTCCCAGCCCCACTGGGCACCTAGGGGAGAGTGCACTCCACCCTAGGGGGGGTGGCCGCTCCGACCAGGGTGTGAGGGGGGGTGGGAGCTCCACCTCAGCACCCAATAGAGAGGGCATTCCCTCCTGGGGTGGAGGCCCCTCTAACCTCGGTTTCGGGGGGGAGCTCCCCTCCACACCTGGGGAAGAGGGCTCCCCCGACTCAAGGGTGGAGGCCCCACTAACCTGGGTGTGTGGGGGGAGCTCACCCCTCTGCACACAAGGGAGAGGGCAATACCCCCTGTGGGGGTGAGGCCTCTCCATCCTGCGTGTTGGGGTGGGGGGAGGAGCTCCCGCCCCTAACCCCTCACCTAGGGGAGAGGGCACTCCCCAGTCTGGTAGAGGTAGAGGACATTCCCCCCTCTGGGGTGGATGCCCCACTAACCTGGGTGTGGGTGGGGGAGCTCCCCCTCGGCACCCAGGGGAGAGGGCGCTCCTGACTCCAGGGGAAGGCCCCTCTAACTTGGGTGTTGGAGGGGAGCTCCCCCCCTCCACACCCAGGGGAGAGGGCACTCCCCCCTCCAGGGGCTAGTCCCCTCTAACCTAGGTGTCTGGGGAGTTCCCCAGTTCACCCAGGGCACAGGGGAACTCCTGTCTCCAAGGAGGCAGAGTCTCTAACCTGGGTGTCCAGGGGAGCTGCCTTGTGCACCTACCGCAGAGGGGCACTCCCCACTCTAACCCTAACCTTAACCCTCCTGGGGGAGGCCTCTGGAAGCTGGGTGTTGGAGTAGGCGGTTGAGCTCCCCCTCCACCCCTCACCCAGGGCAGAGGGCACTCCCCCCTCCGCAGGGGAAGCTTCACCAACCTGGCTGTCAGGGTGGGGTGTGGAGCTCCCGCCCCCACTCGGCACCTAGGGGAGAGTGCACTGCACCCTAGGGGGGGGGGCCCCTCCGACCTGTTTGTGAGGGGGGGTGGGAGCTCCACCTCAGCACCCAGTAGAGAGTGCATTCCCTCCTGGGGTGGAGGCCCCTCTAACCTCGGTTTGGTGGGAGGAGCTCCCCTGCACACCTGGGGAAGAGGGCTCTCCCGACTCAAAGGGGGAGGCCCCTCTAACCTGGGTGTGTGAGGGGGAATTCCTGCCTCCGTACCCAGGGGAGAGGGCACTACCCCCTGGGGGGGTGAGGCCTCTCCATGCTGGGTGTTGGGGTGGGGGGAGGAGCTCCCGCCCCTAACCCCTCACCTAGGGGAGAGGGCACCCCCCAGTCTGGTAGAGGTAGAGGACATTCCCCCCTCTGGGGTGGATGCCCCACTAACCTGGGTGTGGGTGGGGGAGCTCCCCCTCCGCACCCAGGGGAGAGGGCTCTCCGGACTCCAGGGGAAGGCCCCTCTAACTTGGGTGTTGGAGGGGAGCTCCCCCCCTTCCACACCCAGGGGAGAGGGCACACCCCCCTCCAAGTGCTAGTCCCCTCTAAGCTGTTTGTCTGGGGGAGTTCCCCAGTGCACCCAGGGCACAGGGGAACTCCCCTCTCCAGGGGGGAGGAGCCTCTAACCTGGGTGTCTGGGGGAGCTCCCTTGTGCACCCACCACAGAGGGCCACTCCCCACTCTATTCCTGACCTTAACCCTCCTGGGGGAGGACTCTGGAAGCTGGGTGTTGGAGTAGGGGGTTGAGCTCCCCCTCCACCCCTCTCCCAGGGCAGAGGTCACTCCCCCCTCCGCAGGGGAAGCTTCACCATCCTGGGTGTCAGGGTGGGGGGTGGAGCTCCCAGCCCCACTCGGCACCTAGGGGAGAGTGCACTCCACCCTAGGGGGGGTGGCCGCTCCGACCAGGGTGTGAGGGGGGGTGGGAGCTCCACCTCAGCACCCAATAGAGAGGGCATTCCCTCCTGGGGTGGAGGCCCCTCTAACCTCGGTTTCGGGGGGAGCTCCCCTCCACACCTGGGGAAGAGGGCTCCCCCGACTCAAGGGGGGAGGCCCCACTAACCTGGGTGTGTGGGGGGAGCTCACCCCTCTGCACACAAGGGAGAGGGCAATACCCCCTGGGGGGGTGAGGCCTCTCCATCCTGCGTGTTGGGGTGGGGGGAGTAGCTCCCGCCCCTAACCCCTCACCTAGGGGAGAGGGCACTCCCCAGTCTGGTAGAGGTAGAGGACATTCCCCCCTATGGGGTGGATGCCCCACTAACCTGGGTGTGGGTGGGGGAGCTCCCCCTCGGCACCCAGGGGAGAGGGCTCTCCTGACTCCAGGGGAAGGCCCCTCTAACTTGGGTGTTGGAGGGGAGCTCCCCCCCTCCACACCCAGGGGAGAGGGCACTCCCCCCTCCAGGGGCTAGTCCCCTCTAACCTAGGTGTCTGGGGGAGTTCCCCAGTTCACCCAGGGCACAGGGGAACTCCTGTCTCCAAGGAGGCAGAGTCTCTAACCTGGGTGTCCAGGGGAGCTGCCTTGTGCACCTACCGCAGAGGGGCACTCCCCACTCTAACCCTAACCTTAACCCTCCTGGGGGAGGCCTCTGGAAGCTGGGTGTTGGAGTAGGCGGTTGAGCTCCACCTCCACCCCTCACCCAGGGCACAGGGCACTCCCCCCTCCGCAGGGGAAGCTTCACCAACCTGGCTGTCAGGGTGGGGGGTGGAGCTCCCGCCCCCACTGGGCACCTAGGGGAGAGTGCACTGCACCCTAGGGGGGGTGGCCCCTCCGACCTGTTTGTGAGGGGGGGTGGGAGCTCCACCTCAGCACCCAGTAGAGAGTGCATCCCTCCTGGGGTGGAGGCCCCTATAACCTCGGTTTGGGGGGGGAGCTCCCCTGCACACCTGGGGAAGAGGGCTCTCCCGACTCAAAGGGGGAGGCCCCTCTAACCTGGGTGTGTGAGGGGGAGCTCCTGCCTCCGTACCCAGGGGAGAGGGCACTACCCCCTGGGGGGGTGAGGCCTCTCCATGCTGGGTGTTGGGGTGGGGGGAGGAGCTCCCACCCCTAACCCCTCACCTAGGGGAGAGGGCACTCCCCAGTCTGGTAGAGGTAGAGGACATTCCCCCCTCTGGGGTGGATGCCCCACTAACCTGGGTGTGGGTGGGGGAGCTCCCCCTCCGCACCCAGGGGAGAGGGCTCTCCGGACTCCAGGGGAAGGCCCCTCTAACTTGGGTGTTGGAGGGGAGCTCCCCCCCCTTCCACACCCAGGGGAGAGGGCACACCCCCCTCCAGGTGCTAGTCCCCTCTAACCTGGGTGTTGTGGGCAGTTCCCCAGTGCACCCAGGGCACAGGGGAACTCCCCTCTCCAGGCAGGAGGAGCCTCTAACCTGGGTGTCCAGGGGAGCTCCCTTGTGCACCCACAACAGAGGGGCACTCCCCACACTAGTCCTGACCATAACCCTCCTGGGGGAGGCCTCTGGAAGCTGGGTGTTGGAGTAGGGGGTTGAGCTCTCCCTCCACCCCTCACCCAGGGCAGAGGGCACTCCCCCGTTCCCAGGGGAGGCTTCACCAACCTGGGTGTCAGGGTGGGGGGTGGAGCTCCCAGCCCCACTGGGCACCTAGGGGAGAGTGCACTCCACCCTAGGGGGGGTGGCCGCTCCGACCAGGGTGTGAGGGGGGGTGGGAGCTCCACCTCAGCACCCAATAGAGAGGGCATTCCCTCCTGGGGTGGAGGCCCCTCTAACCTCGGTTTCGGGGGGGTATTGGGGTGGAGGGAGGAGCTCCCGCCCATAACCCCTCACCTAGGGGAGAGGACAATCCCCAGTCTGGTAGAAGTAGAGGAATTTCCCCCTTCTGGGTGGATGCCCCACTAACCTGGGTGTGGGTGGGGGAGCTCCCCATCCGCACCCAGGGGAGAGGGCTCTCCTGACACCAGGGGAAGGCCCCTCTAACTTGGGTATTGGAGGGGAGCTCCCCCCCTTCCACACCCAGGGGAGAGGGCACACCCCCCTCCAGGTGCTAGTCCCCTCTAAGCTGTTTGTCTGGGGGAGTTCCCCAGTGCACCCAGGGCACAGGGGAACTCCCCTCTCCAGGGGGGAGGAGCCTCTAACCTGGGTGGCGGGGGAGCTCCCTTGTGCACCCACCACAGAGGGGCACTCCCCACTCTATTCCTGACCTTAACCCTCCTGGGGGAGGACTCTGGAAGCTGGGTGTTGGAGTAGGGGGTTGAGCTCCCCCTCCACCCCTCTCCCAGGGCAGAGGTCACTCCCCCCTCCGCAGGGGAAGCTTCACCATCCTGGGTGTCAGGGTGGGGGGTGGAGCTCCCAGCCCCACTGGGCACCTAGGAGAGAGTGCACTCCACCCTAGGGGGGGTGGCCGCTCCGACCAGGGTGTGAGGGGGGGTGGGAGCTCCACCTCAGCACGCAATAGAGAGGGCATTCCCTCCTGGGGTGGAGGCCCCTCTAACCTCGGTTTCGGGGGGAGCTCCCCTCCACACCTGGGGAAGAGGGCTCCCCCGACTCAAGGGGGGAGGCCCCACTAACCTGGGTGTGTGGGGGGAGCTCACCCCTCTGCACACAAGGGAGAGGGCAATACCCCCTGGGGGGGTGAGGCCTCTCCATCCTGCATGTTGGGGTGGGGGGAGGAGCTCCCGCCCCTAACCCCTCACCTAGGGGAGAGGGCACACCCCAGTCTGGTAGAGGTAGAGGACATTCCCCCCTCTGGGGTGGATGCCCCACTAACCTGGGTGTGGGTGGGGGAGCTCCCCCTCGGCACCCAGGGGAGAGGGCTCTCCTGACTCCAGGGGAAGGCCCCTCTAACTTGGGTGTTGGAGGGGAGCTCCCCCCCTCCACACCCAGGGGAGAGGGCACTCCCCCCTCCAGGGGCTAGTCCCCTCTAACCTAGGTGTCTGGGGGAGTTCCCCAGTTCACCCAGGGCACAGGGGAACTCCTGTCTCCAAGGAGGCAGAGTCTCTAACCTGGGTGTCCAGGGGAGCTGCCTTGTGCACCTACCGCAGAGGGGCCCTCCCCACTCTAACCCTAACCTTAACCCTCCTGGGGGAGGACTCTGGAAGCTGGGTGTTGGAGTAGGCGGTTGAGCTCCCCCTCCACCCCTCACCCAGGGCAGAGGGCACTCCC
The DNA here is from genome assembly GCF_964194105.1 of Spermophilus citellus. Lineage (NCBI taxonomy): Eukaryota > Metazoa > Chordata > Mammalia > Rodentia > Sciuridae > Spermophilus > Spermophilus citellus. Next base: position 425,047 of record NW_027673113.1, on the reverse strand, counting down.
CCCTCCGCAGGGGAAGCTTCACCAACCTGGCTGTCAGGGTGGGGGGTGGAGCTCCCGCCCCCACTGGGCACCTAGGGGAGAGTGCACTGCACCCTAAGGGGGGTGGCCCCTCCGACCTGTTTGTGAGGGGGGGTGGGAGCTCCACCTCAGCACCCAGTAGAGAGTGCATTCCCTCCTGGGGTGGAGGCCCATCTAACCTCGGTTTGGGGGGGGGAGCTCCCCTGCACACCTGGGGAAGAGGGCTCTCCCGACTCAAAGGGGGAGGCCCCTCTAACCTGGGTGTGTGAGGGGGAGCTCCTGCCTCCGTACCCAGGGGAGAGGGCACTACCCCCTGGGGGGGTGAGGCCTCTCCATGCTGGGTGTTGGGGTGGGGGGAGGAGCTCCCGCCCCTAACCCCTCACCTAGGGGAGAGGGCACTCCCCAGTCTGGTAGAGGTAGAGGACATTCCCCCCTCTGGGGTGGATGCCCCACTAACCTGGGTGTGGGTGGGGGAGCTCCCCCTCCGCACCCAGGGGAGAGGGCTCTCCGGACTCCAGGGGAAGGCCCCTCTAACTTGGGTGTTGGAGGGGAGCTCCCCCCCCTTCCACACCCAGGGGAGAGGGCACACCCCCCTCCAGGTGCTAGTCCCCTCTAACCTGGGTGTTGTGGGCAGTTCCCCAGTGCACCCAGGGCACAGGGGAACTCCCCTCTCCAGGCGGGAGGAGCCTCTAACCTGGGTGTCCAGGGGAGCTCCCTTGTGCACCCACAACAGAGGGGCACTCCCCACACTAGTCCTGACCATAACCCTCCTGGGGGAGGCCTCTAGAAGCTGGGTGTTGGAGTAGGGGGTTGAGCTCTCCCTCCACCCCTCACCCAGGGCAGATGGCACTCCCCCGTTCCCAGGGGAGGCTTCACCAACCTGGGTGTCAGGGTGGGGGGTGGAGCTCCCAGCCCCACTGGGCACCTAGGGGAGAGTGCACTCCACCCTAGGGGGGGTGGCCGCTCCGACCAGGGTGTGAGGGGGGGTGGGAGCTCCACCTCAGCACCCAATAGAGAGGGCATTCCCTCCTGGGGTGGAGGCCCCTCTAACCTCGGTTTCGGGGGGGTATTGGGGTGGAGGGAGGAGCTCCCGCCCATAACCCCTCACCTAGGGGAGAGGACAATCCCCAGTCTGGTAGAAGTAGAGGACTTTCCCCCTTCTGGGTGGATGCCCCACTAACCTGGGTGTGGGTGGGGGAGCTCCCCATCCGCACCCAGGGGAGAGGGCTCTCCTGACACCAGGGGAAGGCCCCTCTAACTTGGGTATTGGAGGGGAGCTCCCCCCCTTCCACACCCAGGGGAGAGGGCACACCCCCCTGCAGGTGCTAGTCCCCTCTAAGCTGTTTGTCTGGGGGAGTTCCCCAGTGCACCCAGGGCACAGGGGAACTCCCCTCTCCAGGGGGGAGGAGCCTCTAACCTGGGTGGCTGGGGGAGCTCCCTTGTGCACCCACCACAGAGGGGCACTCCCCACTCTATTCCTGACCTTAACCCTCCTGGGGGAGGACTCTGGAAGCTGGGTGTTGGAGTAGGGGGTTGAGCTCCCCCTCCACCCCTCTCCCAGGGCAGAGGTCACTCCCCCCTCCGCAGGGGAAGCTTCACCATCCTGGGTGTCAGGGTGGGGGGTGGAGCTCCCAGCCCCACTCGGCACCTAGGGGAGAGTGCACTCCACCCTAGGGGGGGTGGCCGCTCCGACCAGGGTGTGAGGGGGGGTGGGAGCTCCACCTCAGCACCCAATAGAGAGGGCATTCCCTCCTGGGGTGGAGGCCCCTCTAACCTCGGTTTCGGGGGGGAGCTGCCCTCCAAACCTGGGGAAGAGGGCTCCCCCGACTCAAGGGGGGAGGCCCCACTAACCTGTGTGTGTGGGGGGAGCTCACCCCTCTGCACACAAGGGAGAGGGCAATACCCCCTGGGGGGTTGAGTCCTCTCCATCCTGCGTGTTGGGGTGGGGGGAGGAGCTCCCGCCCCTAACCCCTCACCTAGGGGAGAGGGCACTCCCCAGTCTGGTAGAGGTAGAGGACATTCCCCCCTCTGGGGTGGATGCCTCACTAACCTGGGTGTGGGTGGGGGAGCTCCCCCTCGGCACCCAGGGGAGAGGGCTCTCCTGACTCCAGGGGAAGGCCCCTCTAACTTGGGTGTTGGAGGGGAGCTCCCCCCCTCCACACCCAGGGGAGAGGGCACTCCCCCCTCCGGGGGCTAGTCCCCTCTTACCTAGGTGTCTGGGGGAGTTCCCCAGTTCACCCAGGGCACAGGGGAACTCCTGTCTCCAAGGAGGCAGAGTCTCTAACCTGGGTGTCCAGGGGAGCTGCCTTGTGCACCTACCGCAGAGGGGCACTCCCCACTCTAACCCTAACCTTAACCCTCCTGGGGGAGGCCTCTGGAAGCTGGGTGTTGGAGTAGGCGGTTGAGCTCCCCCTCCACCCCTCACCCAGGGCAGAGGGCACTCCCCCCTCCGCAGGGGAAGCTTCACCAACCTGGCTGTGAGGGTGGGGGGTGGAGCTCCCGCCCCCACTGGGCACCTAGGGGAGAGTGCACTGCACCCTAGGGGGGGTGGCCGCTCCGACCAGGGTGTGAGGGGGGGTGGGAGCTCCACCTCAGCACCCAATAGAGAGGGCATTCCCTCCTGGGGTGGAGGCCCCTCTAACCTCGGTTTCGGGGGGGAGCTGCCCTCCAAACCTGGGGAAGAGGGCTCCCCCGACTCAAGGGGGGAGGCCCCACTAACCTGTGTGTGTGGGGGGAGCTCACCCCTCTGCACACAAGGGAGAGGGCAATACCCCCTGGGGGGGTGAGTCCTCTCCATCCTGCGTGTTGGGGTGGGGGGAGGAGCTCCCGCCCCTAACCCCTCACCTAGGGGAGAGGGCACTCCCCAGTCTGGTAGAGGTAGAGGACATTCCCCCCTCTGGGGTGGATGCCCCACTAACCTGGGTGTGGGTGGGGGAGCTCCCCCTCCGCACCCAGGGGAGAGGGCTCTCCGGACTCCAGGGGAAGGCCCCTCTAACTTGGGTGTTGGAGGGGAGCTCCCCCCCTTCCACACCCAGGGGAGAGGGCACACCCCCCTCCAGGTGCTAGTCCCCTCTAACCTGGGTGTTGTGGGCAGTTCCCCAGTGCACCCAGGGCACAGGGGAACTCCCCTCTCCAGGCGGGAGGAGCCTCTAACCTGGGTGTCCAGGGGAGCTCCCTTGTGCACCCACAACAGAGGGGCACTCCCCACACTAGTCCTGACCATAACCCTACTGGGGGAGGCCTCTGGAAGCTGGGTGTTGGAGTAGGGGTTTGAGCTCTCCCTCCACCCCTCACCCAGGGCAGAGGGCACTCCCCCGTTCCCAGGGGAGGCTTCACCAACCTGGGTGTCAGGGTGGGGGGTGGAGCTCCCAGCCCCACTGGGCACCTAGGGGAGAGTGCACTCCACCCTAGGGGGGGTGGCCGCTCCGACCAGGGTGTGAGAGGGGGTGGGAGCTCCACCTCAGCACCCAATAGAGAGGGCATTCCCTCCTGGGGTGGAGGCCCCTCTAACCTCGGTTTCGGGGGGGTATTGGGGTGGAGGGAGGAGCTCCCGCCCATAACCCCTCACCTAGGGGAGAGGACAATCCCCAGTTTGGTAGAAGTAGAGGACTTTCCCCCTTCTGGGTGGATCACCCACTAACCTGGGTGTGGGTGGGGGAGCTCCCCATCCGCACCCAGGGGAGAGGGCTCTCCTGACACCAGGGGAAGGCCCCTCTAACTTGGGTATTGGAGGGGAGCTCCCCCCCTTCCACACCCAGGGGAGAGGGCACACCCCCCTCCAGGTGCTAGTCCCCTCTAAGCTGTTTGTCTGGGGGAGTTCCCCAGTGCACCCAGGGCACAGGGGAACTCCCCTCTCCAGGGGGGAGGAGCCTCTAACCTGGGTGGCTGGGGGAGCTCCCTTGTGCACCCACCACAGAGGGGCACTCCCCACTCTATTCCTGACCTTAACCCTCCTGGGGGAGGACTCTGGAAGCTGGGTGTTGGAGTAGGGGGTTGAGCTCCCCCTCCACCCCTCTCCCAGGGCAGAGGTCACTCCCCCCTCCGCAGGGGAAGCTTCACCATCCTGGGTGTCAGGGTGGGGGGTGGAGCTCCCAGCCCCACTCGGCACCTAGGGGAGAGTGCACTCCACCCTAGGGGGGGTGGCCGCTCCGACCAGGGTGTGAGGGGGGGTGGGAGCTCCACCTCAGCACCCAATAGAGAGGGCATTCCCTCCTGGGGTGGAGGCCCCTCTAACCTCGGTTTCGGGGGGGAGCTCCCCTCCACACCTGGGGAAGAGGGCTCCCCCGAATCAAGGGGGGAGGCCCCACTAACCTGGGTGTGTGGGGGGAGCTCACCCCTCTGCACACAAGGGAGAGGGCAATACCCCCTGGGGGGGTGAGGCCTCTCCATCCTGCATGTTGGGGTGGGGGGAGGAGCTCCCGCCCCTAACCCCTCACCTAGGGGAGAGGGCACTCCCCAGTCTGGTAGAGGTAGAGGACATTCCCCCCTCTGGGGTGGATGCCCCACTAACCTGGGTGTGGGTGGGGGAGCTCCCCCTTGGCACCCAGGGGAACTCCTGACTCCAAGGAGGCAGAGTCTCTAATCTGGGTGTCCAGGGGAGCTGCCTTGTGCACCTACCGCAGAGGGGCACTCCCCACTCTAACCCTAACCTTAACCCTCCTGGGGGAGGCCTCTGGAAGCTGGGTGTTGGAGTAGGCGGTTGAGCTCCCCCTGCACCCCTCACCCAGGGCAGAGGGCACTCCCCCCTCCGCAGGGGAAGCTTCACCAACCTGGCTGTCAGGGTGGGGGGTGGAGCTCCCGCCCCCACTGGGCACCTAGGGGAGAGTGCACTGCACCCTAGGGGGGGTGGCCCCTCCGACCTGTTTGTGAGGGGGGGTGGGAGCTCCACCTCAGCACCCAGTAGAGAGTGCATTCCCTCCTGGGGTGGAGGCCCCTCTAACCTCGGTTTGGGGGGGGGAGCTCCCCTGCACACCTGGGGAAGAGGGCTCTCCCGACTCAAAGGGGGAGGCCCCTCTAACCTGGGTGTGTGAGGGGGAGCTCCTGCTTCCGTACCCAGGGGAGAGGGCACTACCCCCTGGGGGGTGAGGCCTCTCCATGCTGGGTGTTGGGGTGGGGGGAGGAGCTCCCGCCCCTAACCCCTCACCTAGGGGAGAGGGCACTCCCCAGTCTGGTAGAGGTAGAGGACATTCCCCCCTCTGGGGTGGATGCCCCACTAACCTGGGTGTGGGTGGGGGAGCTCCCCCTCCGCACCCAGGGGAGAGGGCTCTCCGGACTCCAGGGGAAGGCCCCTCTAACTTGGGTGTTGGAGGGGAGCTCCCCCCCCTTCCACACCCTGGGGAGTGGGCACACCCCCCTCCAGGTGCTAGTCCCCTCTAACCTGGGTGTTGTGGGCAGTTCCCCAGTGCACCCAGGGCACAGGGGAACTCCCCTCTCCAGGCGGGAGGAGCCTCTAACCTGGGTGTCCAGGGGAGCTCCCTTGTGCACCCACAACAGAGGGGCACTCCCCACACTAGTCCTGACCATAACCCTCCTGGGGGAGGCCTCTGGAAGCTGGGTGTTGGAGTAGGGGGTTGAGCTCTCCCTCCACCCCTCACCCAGGGCAGAGGGCACTCCCCCGTTCCCAGGGGAGGCTTCACCAACCTGGGTGTCAGGGTGGGGGGTGGAGCTCCCAGCCCCACTGGGCACCTAGGGGAGAGTGCACTCCACCCTAGGGGGGGTGGCCGCTCCAACCAGGGTGTGAGGGGGGGTGGGAGCTCCACCTCAGCACCCAATAGAGAGGGCATTCCCTCCCGGGGTGGAGGCCCCTCTAACCTCGGTTTCGGGGGGGTATTGGGGTGGAGGGAGGAGCTCCCGCCCATAACCCCTCACCTAGGGGAGAGGACAATCCCCAGTCTGGTAGAAGTAGAGGACTTTCCCCCTTCTGGGTGGATGCCCCACTAACCTGGGTTTGGGTGGGGGAGCTCCCCATCCGCACCCAGGGGAGAGGGCTCTCCTGATACCAGGGGAAGGCCCCTCTAACTTGGTGTTGGAGGGGAGCTCCCTCCCTTCCACACCCAGGGGAGAGTGCACACCCCCTTCCAGGTGCTAGTCCCCTCTAAGCTGTTTGTCTGGGGGAGTTCCCCAGTGCACCCAGGGCACAGGGGAACTCCCCTCTCCAGGGGGGAGGAGCCTCTAACCTGGGTGGCTGGGGGAGCTCCCTTGTGCACCCACCACAGAGGGGCACTCCCCACTCTATTCCTGACCTTAACCCTCCTGGGGGAGGACTCTGGAAGCTGGGTGTTGGAGTAGGGGGTTGAGCTCCCCCTCCACCCCTCTCCCAGGGCAGAGGTCACTCCCCCTTCCGCAGGGGAAGCTTCACCATCCTGGGTGTCAGGGTGGGGGGTGGAGCTCCCAGCCCCACTCGGCACCTAGGGGAGAGTGCACTCCACCCTAGGGGGGGTGGCCGCTCCGACCAGGGTGTGAGGGGGGGTGGGAGCTCCACCTCAGCACGCAATAGAGAGGGCATTCCCTCCTGGGGTGGAGGCCCCTCTAACCTCGGTTTCGGGGGGGAGCTCCCCTCCACACCTGGGGAAGAGGGCTCCCCCGACTCAAGGGGGGAGGCCCCACTAACCTGGGTGTGTGGTGGGAGCTCACCCCTCTGCACACAAGGGAGAGGGCAATACCCCCTGGGGGGGTGAGGCCTCTCCATCCTGCGTGTTGGGGTGGGGGGAGGAGCTCCCGCCCCTAACCCCTCACCTAGGGGAGAGGGCACTCCCCAGTCTGGTAGAGGTAGAGGACATTCCCCCCTCTGGGGTGGATGCCCCACTAACCTGGGTGTGGGTGGGGGAGCTCCCCCTTGGCACCCAGGGTAACTCCTGTCTCCAAGGAGGCAGAGTCTCTAACCTGGGTGTCCAGGGGAGCTGCCTTGTGCACCTACCGCAGAGGGGCACTCCCCACTCTAACCCTAACCTTAACCCTCCTGGGGGAGGCCTCTGGAAGCTGGGTGTTGGAGTAGGCGGTTGAGCTCCCCCTCCACCCCTCTCCCAGGGCAGAGGTCACTCCCCCCTCCGCAGGGGAAGCTTCACCATCCTGGGTGTCAGGGTGGGGGGTGGAGCTCCCAGCCCCACTGGGCACCTAGGGGAGAGTGCACTCCACCCTAGGGGGGGTGGCCGCTCCGACCAGGGTGTGAGGGGGGGTGGGAGCTCCACCTCAGCACCCAATAGAGAGGGCATTCCCTCCTGGGGTGGAGGCCCCTCTAACCTCGGTTTCGGGGGGTATTGGGGTGGAGGGAGGAGCTCCCGCCCATAACCCCTCACCTAGGGGAGGGGACAATCCCCAGTCTGGTAGAAGTAGAGGACTTTCCCCCTTCTGGGTGGATGCCCCTCTAACCTGGGTGTGGGTGGGGGAGCTCCCCATCCGCACCCAGGGGAGAGGGCTCTCCTGACTCCAGGGGAAGGCCCCTCTAACTTGGGTGTTGGAGGGGAGCTCCCCCCTCCACACCCAGGGGAGAGGGCACTCCGCCCTCCAGGGGCTAGTCCCCTCTAACCTAGGTGTCTGGGGGAGTTCCCCAGTTCACCCAGGGCACAGGGGAACTCCTGTCTCCAAGGAGGCAGAGTCTCTAACCTGGGTGTCCAGGGGAGCTGCCTTGTGCACCTACCGCAGAGGGGCACTCCCCACTCTAACCCTAACCTTAACCCTCCTGGGGGAGGCCTCTGGAAGCTGGGTGTTGGAGTAGGCGTTTGAGCTCCCCCTCCACCCCTCAACCAGGGCAGAGGGCACTCCCCCCTCCGCAGGGGAAGCTTCACCAACCTGGCTGTCAGGGTGGGGGGTGGAGCTCCCGCCCCCACTGGGCACCTAGGGGAGAGTGCACTGCACCCTAGGGGGGGTGGCCCCTCCGACCTGTTTGTGAGGGGGGGTGGGAGCTCCACCTCAGCACCCAGTAGAGAGTGCATTCCCTCCTGGGGTGGAGGCCCCTCTAACCTCGGTTTGGGGGGGGGAGCTCCCCTGCACACCTGGGGAAGAGGGCTCTCCCGACTCAAAGGGGGAGGCCCCTCTAACCTGGGTTTGTGAGGGGGAGCTCCTGCCTCCGTACCCAGGGGAGAGGGCACTACCCCCTGGGGGGGTGAGGCCTCTCCATGCTGGGTGTTGGGGTGGAGGGAGGAGCTCCCGCCCCTAACCCCTCACCTAGGGGAGAGGGCACTCCCCAGTCTGGTAGAGGTAGAGGACATTCCCCCCTCTGGGGTGGATGCCCCACTAACCTGGGTGTGGGTGGGGGAGCTCCCCCTCCGCACCCAGGGGAGAGGGCTCTCCGGACTCCAGGGGAAGGCCCCTCTAACTTGGGTGTTGGAGGGGAGCTCCCCCCCCTTCCACACCCAGGGGAGAGGGCACACCCCCCTCCAGGTGCTAGTCCCCTCTAACCTGGGTGTTGTGGGCAGTTCCCCAGTGCACCCAGGGCACAGGGGAACTCCCCTCTCCAGGCGGGAGGAGCCTCTAACCTGGGTGTCCGGGGGAGCTCCCTTGTGCACCCACAACAGAGGGGCACTCCCCACACTAGTCCTGACCATAACCCTCCTGGGGGAGGCCTCTGGAAGCTGGGTGTTGGAGTAGGGGGGTGAGCTCTCCCTCCACCCATCACCCAGGGCAGAGGGCACTCCCCCGTTCCCAGGGGAGGCTTCACCAACCTGGGTGTCAGGGTGGGGGGTGGAGCTCCCAGCCCCACTGGGCACCTAGGGGAGAGTGCACTCCACCCTAGGGGGGGTGGCCGCTCCGACCAGGGTGTGAGGGGGGGTGGGAGCTCCACCTCAGCACCCAATAGAGAGGGCATTCCCTCCTGGGGTGGAGGCCCCTCTAACCTCGGTTTCGGGGGGGTATTGGGGTGGAGGGAGGAGCTCCCGCCCATAACCCCTCACCTAGGGGAGAGGACAATCCCCAGTCTGGTAGAAGTAGAGGACTTTCCCCCTTCTGGGTGGATGCCCCTCTAACCTGGGTGTGGGTGGGGGAGCTCCCCATCCGCACCCAGGGGAGAGGGCTCTCCTGACTCCAGGGGAAGGCCCCTCTAACTTGGGTGTTGGAGGGGAGCTCCCCCCTCCACACCCAGGGGAGAGGGCACTCCCCCCTCCAGGGGCTAGTCCCCTCTAACCTAGGTGTCTGGGGGAGTTCCCCAGTTCACCCAGGGCACAGGGGAACTCCTGTCTCCAAGGAGGCAGAGTCTCTAACCTGGGTGTCCAGGGGAGCTGCCTTGTGCACCTACCGCAGAGGGGCACTCCCCACTCTAACCCTAACCTTAACCCTCCTGGGGGAGGCCTCTGGAAGCTGGGTGTTGGAGTAGGCATTTGAGCTCCCCCTCCACCCCTCAACCAGGGCAGAGGGCACTCCCCCCTCCGCAGGGGAAGCTTCACCAACCTGGCTGTCAGGGTGGGGGGTGGAGCTCCCGCCCCCACTGGGCACCTAGGGGAGAGTGCACTGCACCCTAGGGGGGGTGGCCCCTCCGACCTGTTTGTGAGGGGGGGTGGGAGCTCCACCTCAGCACCCAGTAGAGAGTGCATTCCCTCCTGGGGTGGAGGCCCCTCTAACCTCGGTTTGGGGGGGGGAGCTCCCCTGCACACCTGGGGAAGAGGGCTCTCCCGACTCAAAGGGGGAGGCCCCTCTAACCTGGGTTTGTGAGGGGGAGCTCCTGCCTCCGTACCCAGGGGAGAGGGCACTACCCCCTGGGGGGGTGAGGCCTCTCCATGCTGGGTGTTGGGGTGGGGGGAGGAGCTCCCGCCCCTAACCCCTCACCTAGGGGAGAGGGCACTCCCCAGTCTGGTAGAGGTAGAGGACATTCCCCCCTCTGGGGTGGATGCCCCACTAACCTGGGTGTGGGTGGGGGAGCTCCCCCTCCGCACCCAGGGGAGAGGGCTCTCCGGACTCCAGGGGAAGGCCCCTCTAACTTGGGTGTTGGAGGGGAGCTCCCCCCCCTTCCACACCCAGGGGAGAGGGCACACCCCCCTCCAGGTGCTAGTCCCCTCTAACCTGGGTGTTGTGGGCAGTTTCCCAGTGCACCCAGGGCACAGGGGAACTCCCCTCTCCAGGCGGGAGGAGCCTCTAACCTGGGTGTCCAGGGGAGCTCCCTTGTGCACCCACAACAGAGGGGCACTCCCCACACTAGTCCTGACCATAACCCTCCTGGGGGAGGCCTCTGGAAGCTGGGTGTTGGAGTAGGGGGGTGAGCTCTCCCTCCACCCCTCACCCAGGGCAGAGGGCACTCCCCCGTTCCCAGGGGAGGCTTCACCAACCTGGGTGTCAGGGTGGGGGGTGGAGCTCCCAGCCCCACTGGGCACCTAGGGGAGAGTGCACTCCACCCTAGGGGGGGTGGCCGCTCCGACCAGGGTGTGAGGGGGGGTGGGAGCTCCACCTCAGCACCCAATAGAGAGGGCATTCCCTCCTGGGGTGGAGGCCCCTCTAACCTCGGTTTCGGGGGGGAGCTCCCCTCCACACCTGGGGAAGAGGGCTCCCCCGACTCAAGGGGGGAGGCCCCACTAACCTGGGTGTGTGGGGGGAGCTCACCCCTCTGCACACAAGGGAGAGGGCAATACCCCCTGTGGGGGTGAGGCCTCTCCATCCTGCGTGTTGGGGTGGGGGGAGGAGCTCCCGCCCCTAACCCCTCACCTAGGGGAGAGGGCACTCCCCAGTCTGGTAGAGGTAGAGGACATTCCCCCCTCTGGGGTGGATGCCCCACTAACCTGGGTGTGGGTGGGGGAGCTCCCCCTCGGCACCCAGGGGAGAGGGCGCTCCTGACTCCAGGGGAAGGCCCCTCTAACTTGGGTGTTGGAGGGGAGCTCCCCCCCTCCACACCCAGGGGAGAGGGCACTCCCCCCTCCAGGGGCTAGTCCCCTCTAACCTAGGTGTCTGGGGAGTTCCCCAGTTCACCCAGGGCACAGGGGAACTCCTGTCTCCAAGGAGGCAGAGTCTCTAACCTGGGTGTCCAGGGGAGCTGCCTTGTGCACCTACCGCAGAGGGGCACTCCCCACTCTAACCCTAACCTTAACCCTCCTGGGGGAGGCCTCTGGAAGCTGGGTGTTGGAGTAGGCGGTTGAGCTCCCCCTCCACCCCTCACCCAGGGCAGAGGGCACTCCCCCCTCCGCAGGGGAAGCTTCACCAACCTGGCTGTCAGGGTGGGGTGTGGAGCTCCCGCCCCCACTGGGCACCTAGGGGAGAGTGCACTGCACCCTAGGGGGGGTGGCCCCTCCGACCTGTTTGTGAGGGGGGGTGGGAGCTCCACCTCAGCACCCAGTAGAGAGTGCATTCCCTCCTGGGGTGGAGGCCCCTCTAACCTCGGTTTGGGGGGGGGAGTTCCCCTGCACACCTGGGGAAGAGGGCTCTCCCGACTCAAAGGGGGAGGCCCCTCTAACCTGGGTGTGTGAGGGGGAATTCCTGCCTCCGTACCCAGGGGAGAGGGCACTACCCCCTGGGGGGGTGAGGCCTCTCCATGCTGGGTGTTGGGGTGGGGGGAGGAGCTCCCGCCCCTAACCCCTCACCTAGGGGAGAGGGCACCCCCCAGTCTGGTAGAGGTAGAGGACATTCCCCCCTCTGGGGTGGATGCCCCACTAACCTGGGTGTGGGTGGGGGAGCTCCCCCTCCGCACCCAGGGGAGAGGGCTCTCCTGACTCCAGGGGAAGGCCCCTCTAACTTGGGTGTTGGAGGGGAGCTCCCCCCCTTCCACACCCAGGGGAGAGGGCACACCCCCCTCCAAGTGCTAGTCCCCTCTAAGCTGTTTGTCTGGGGGAGTTCCCCAGTGCACCCAGGGCACAGGGGAACTCCCCTCTCCAGGGGGGAGGAGCCTCTAACCTGGGTGGCTGGGGGAGCTCCCTTGTGCACCCACCACAGAGGGCCACTCCCCACTCTATTCCTGACCTTAACCCTCCTGGGGGAGGACTCTGGAAGCTGGGTGTTGGAGTAGGGGGTTGAGCTCCCCCTCCACCCCTCTCCCAGGGCAGAGGTCACTCCCCCCTCCGCAGGGGAAGCTTCACCATCCTGGGTGTCAGGGTGGGGGGTGGAGCTCCCAGCCCCACTCGGCACCTAGGGGAGAGTGCACTCCACCCTAGGGGGGGTGGCCGCTCCGACCAGGGTGTGAGGGGGGGTGGGAGCTCCACCTCAGCACCCAATAGAGAGGGCATTCCCTCCTGGGGTGGAGGCCCCTCTAACCTCGGTTTCGGGGGGAGCTCCCCTCCACACCTGGGGAAGAGGGCTCCCCCGACTCAAGGGGGGAGGCCCCACTAACCTGGGTGTGTGGGGGGAGCTCACCCCTCTGCACACAAGGGAGAGGGCAATACCCCCTGGGGGGGTGAGGCCTCTCCATCCTGCGTGTTGGGGTGGGGGGAGTAGCTCCCGCCCCTAACCCCTCACCTAGGGGAGAGGGCACTCCCCAGTCTGGTAGAGGTAGAGGACATTCCCCCCTATGGGGTGGATGCCCCACTAACCTGGGTGTGGGTGGGGGAGCTCCCCCTCGGCACCCAGGGGAGAGGGCTCTCCTGACTCCAGGGGAAGGCCCCTCTAACTTGGGTGTTGGAGGGGAGCTCCCCCCCTCCACACCCAGGGGAGAGGGCACTCCCCCCTCCAGGGGCTAGTCCCCTCTAACCTAGGTGTCTGGGGGAGTTCCCCAGTTCACCCAGGGCACAGGGGAACTCCTGTCTCCAAGGAGGCAGAGTCTCTAACCTGGGTGTCCAGGGGAGCTGCCTTGTGCACCTACCGCAGAGGGGCACTCCCCACTCTAACCCTAACCTTAACCCTCCTGGGGGAGGCCTCTGGAAGCTGGGTGTTGGAGTAGGCGGTTGAGCTCCCCTTCCACCCCTCACCCAGGGCAGAGGGCACTCCCCCCTCCGCAGGGGAAGCTTCACCAACCTGGCTGTCAGGGTGGGGGGTGGAGCTCCCGCCCCCACTGGGCACCTAGGGGAGAGTGCACTGCACCCTAGGGGGGGTGGCCCCTCCGACCTGTTTGTGAGGGGGGGTGGGAGCTCCACCTCAGCACCCAGTAGAGAGTGCATTCCCTCCTGGGGTGGAGGCCCCTCTAACCTCGGTTTGGGGGGGGGAGCTCCCCTGCACACCTGGGGAAGAGGGCTCTCCCGACTCAAAGGGGGAGGCCCCTCTAACCTGGGTGTGTGAGGGGGAGCTCCTGCCTCCGTACCCAGGGGAGAGGGCACTACCCCCTGGGGGGGTGAGGCCTCTCCATGCTGGGTGTTGGGGTGGGGGGAGGAGCTCCCGCCCCTAACCCCTCACCTAGGGGAGAGGGCACTCCCCAGTCTGGTAGAGGTAGAGGACATTCCCCCCTCTGGGGTGGATGCCCCACTAACCTGGGTGTGGGTGGGGGAGCTCCCCCTCCGCACCCAGGGGAGAGGGCTCTCCGGACTCCAGGGGAAGGCCCCTCTAACTTGGGTGTTGGAGGGGAGCTCCCCCCCCCTTCCACACCCAGGGGAGAGGGCACACCCCCCTCCAGGTGCTAGTCCCCTCTAACCTGGGTGTTGTGGGCAGTTCCCCAGTGCACCCAGGGCACAGGGGAACTCCCCTCTCCAGGCGGGAGGAGCCTCTAACCTGGGTGTCCAGGGGAGCTCCCTTGTGCACCCACAACAGAGGGGCACTCCCCACACTAGTCCTGACCATAACCCTACTGGGGGAGGCCTCTGGAAGCTGGGTGTTGGAGTAGGGGTTTGAGCTCTCCCTCCACCCCTCACCCAGGGCAGAGGGCACTCCCCCGTTCCCAGGGGAGGCTTCACCAACCTGGGTGTCAGGGTGGGGGGTGGAGCTCCCAGCCCCACTGGGCACCTAGGGGAGAGTGCACTCCACCCTAGGGGGGGTGGCCGCTCCGACCAGGGTGTGAGGGGGGGTGGGAGCTCCACCTCAGCACCCAATAGAGAGGGCATTCCCTCCTGGGGTGGAGGCCCCTCTAACCTCGGTTTCGGGGGGGTATTGGGGTGGAGGGAGGAGCTCCCGCCCATAACACCTCACCTAGGGGAGAGGACAATCCCCAGTCTGGTAGAAGTAGAGGACTTTCCCCCTTCTGGGTGGATGCCCCACTAACCTGGGTGTGGGTGGGGGAGCTCCCCATCCGCACCCAGGGGAGAGGGCTCTCCTGACACCAGGGGAAGGCCCCTCTAACTTGGGTATTGGAGGGGAGCTCCCCCGCTTCCACACCCAGGGGAGAGGGCACACCCCCCTCCAGGTGCTAGTCCCCTCTAAGCTGTTTGTCTGGGGGAGTTCCCCAGTGCACCCAGGGCACAGGGGAACTCCCCTCTCCAGGGGGGAGGAGCCTCTAACCTGGGTGGCTGGGGGTGCTCCCTTGTGCACCCACCACAGAGGGGCACTCCCCACTCTATTCCTGACCTTAACCCTCCTGGGGGAGGACTCTGGAAGCTGGGTGTTGGAGTAGGGGGTTGAGCTCCCCCTCCACCCCTCTCCCAGGGCAGAGGTCACTCCCCCCTCCGCAGGGGAAGCTTCACCATCCTGGGTGTCAGGGTGGGGGGTGGAGCTCCCAGCCCCACTCGGCACCTAGGGGAGAGTGCACTCCACCCTAGGGGGGGTGGCCGCTCCGACCAGGGTGTGAGGGGGGGTGGGAGCTCCACCTCAGCACCCAATAGAGAGGGCATTCCCTCCTGGGGTGGAGGCCACTCTAACCTCGGTTTCGGGGGGGAGCTCCCCTCCACACCTGGGGAAGAGGGCTCCCCCGACTCAAGGGGGGAGGCCCCACTAACCTGGGTGTGTGGGGGGAGCTCACCCCTCTGCACACAAGGGAGAGGGCAATACCCCCTGTGGGGGTGAGGCCTCTCCATCCTGCGTGTTGGGGTGGGGGGAGGAGCTCCCGCCCCTAACCCCTCACCTAGGGGAGAGGGCACACCCCAGTCTGGTAGAGGTAGAGGACATTCCCCCCTCTGGGGTGGATGCCCCACTAACCTGGGTGTGGGTGGGGGAGCTCCCCCTCGGCACCCAGGGGAGAGGGCCCTCCTGACTCCAGGGGACGGCCCCTCTAACTTGGGTGTTGGAGGGGAGCTCCCCCCCTCCACACCCAGGGGAGAGGGCACTCCCCCCTCCAGGGGCTAGTCCCCTCTAACCTAGGTGTCTGGGGGAGTTCCCCAGTTCACCCAGGGCACAGGGGAACTCCTGTCTCCAAGGAGGCAGAGTCTCTAACCTGGGTGTCCAGGGGAGCTGCCTTGTGCACCTACCGCAGAGGGGCCCTCCCCACTCTAACCCTAACCTTAACCCTCCTGGGGGAGGCCTCTGGAAGCTGGGTGTTGGAGTAGGCGGTTGAGCTCCCCCTCCACCCCTCACCCAGGGCAGAGGGCACTCCCCCCTCCGCAGGGGAAGCTTCACCAACCTGGCTGTCAGGGTGGGGGGTGGAGCTCCCGCCCCCACTGGGCACCTAGGGGAGAGTGCACTGCACCCTAGGGGGGGTGGCCCCTCCGACCTGTTTGTGAGGGGGGGTGGGAGCTCCACCTCAGCACCCAGTAGAGAGTGCATTCCCTCCTGGGGTGGAGGCCCATCTAACCTCGGTTTGGGGGGGGGAGCTCCCCTGCACACCTGGGGAAGAGGGCTCTCCCGACTCAAAGGGGGAGGCCCCTCTAACCTGGGTGTGTGAGGGGGAGCTCCTGCCTCCGTACCCAGGGGAGAGGGCACTACCCCCTGGGGGGGTGAGGCCTCTCCATGCTGGGTGTTGGGGTGGGGGGAGGAGCTCCCGCCCCTAACCCCTCACCTAGGGGAGAGGGCACTCCCCAGTCTGGTAGAGGTAGAGGACATTCCCCCCTCTGGGGTGGATGCCCCACTAACCTGGGTGTGGGTGGGGGAGCTCCCCCTTGGCACCCAGGGGAACTCCTGACTCCAAGGAGGCAGAGTCTCTAATCTGGGTGTCCAGGGGAGCTGCCTTGTGCACCTACCGCAGAGGGGCACTCCCCACTCTAACCCTAACCTTAACCCTCCTGGGGGAGGCCTCTGGAAGCTGGGTGTAGGAGTAGGCGGTTGAGCTCCCCCTCCACCCGTCTCCCAGGGCAGAGGGCACTCCCCCCTCCGCAGGGGAAGCTTCACCAACCTGGCTGTCAGGGTGGGGGGTGGAGCTCCCGCCCCCACTGGGCACCTAGGGGAGAGTGCACTGCACCCTAGGGGGGGTGGCCCCTCCGACCTGTTTGTGAGGGGGGGTGGGAGCTCCACCTCAGCACCCAGTAGAGAGTGCATTCCCTCCTGGGGTGGAGGCCCCTCTAACCTCGGTTTGGGGGGGGGAGCTCCCCTGCACACCTGGGGAAGAGGGCTCTCCCGACTCAAAGGGGGAGGCCCCTCTAACCTGGGTGTGTGAGGGGGAGCTCCTGCCTCCGTACCCAGGGGAGAGGGCACTACCCCCTGGGGGGGTGAGGCCTCTCCATGCTGGGTGTTGGGGTGGGGGGAGGAGCTCCCGCCCCTAACCCCTCACCTAGGGGAGAGGGCACTCCCCAGTCTGGTAGAGGTAGAGGACATTCCCCCCTCTGGGGTGGATGCCCCACTAACCTGGGTGTGGGTGGGGGAGCTCCCCCTCCGCACCCAGGGGAGAGGGCTCTCCGGACTCCAGGGGAAGGCCCCTCTAACTTGGGTGTTGGAGGGGAGCTCCCCCCCCCTTCCACACCCAGGGGAGAGGGCACACCCCCCTCCAGGTGCTAGTCCCCTCTAACCTGGGTGTTGTGGGCAGTTCCCCAGTGCACCCAGGGCACAGGGGAACTCCCCTCTCCAGGCGGGAGGAGCCTCTAACCTGGGTGTCCAGGGGAGCTCCCTTGTGCACCCACAACAGAGGGGCACTCCCCACACTAGTCCTGACCATAACCCTCCTGGGGGAGGCCTCTGGAAGCTGGGTGTTGGAGTAGGGGGTTGAGCTCTCCCTCCACCCCTCACCCAGGGCAGAGGGCACTCCCCCGTTCCCAGGGGAGGCTTCACCAACCTGGGTGTCAGGGTGGGGGGTGGAGCTCCCAGCCCCACTGGGCACCTAGGGGAGAGTGCACTCCACCCTAGGGGGGGTGGCCGCTCCGACCAGGGTGTGAGGGGGGGTGGGAGCTCCACCTCAGCACCCAATAGAGAGGGCATTCCCTCCTGGGGTGGAGGCCCCTCTAACCTCGGTTTCGGGGGGGTATAGGGGTAGAGGGAAGGAGCTCCCGCCCATAACCCCTCACCTAGGGGAGAGGACAATCCCCAGTCTGGTAGAAGTAGAGGACTTTCCCCCTTCTGGGTGGATGCCCCACTAACCTGGGTGTGGGTGGGGGAGCTCCCCATCCGCACCCAGGGGAGAGGGCTCTCCTGACACCAGGGGAAGGCCCCTCTAACTTGGGTATTGGAGGGGAGCTCCCCCGCTTCCACACCCAGTGGAGAGGGCACACCCCCCTCCAGGTGCTAGTCCCCTCTAAGCTGTTTGTCTGGGGGAGTTCCCCAGTGCACCCAGGGCACAGGGAAACTCCCCTCTCCAGGGGGGAGGAGCCTCTAACCTGGGTGGCTGGGGGAGCTCCCTTGTGCACCCACCACAGAGGGGCACTCCCCACTCTATTCCTGACCTTAACCCACCTGGGGAGGTCTCTGGAAGCTGGGTGTTGGAGTAGGGGGTTGAGCTCCCCCTCCACCCCTCTCCCAGGGCAGAGGTCACTCCCCCCTCCACAGGGGAAGCTTCACCATCCTGGGTGTCAGGGTGGGGGGTGGAGCTCCCAGCCCCACTCGGCACCTAGGGGAGAGTGCACTCTCCAGGGGAGAGGGCACACCCCCCTCCAGGTGCTAGTCCACATCCAGGGGAGAGGGCACACCCCCCTCCAGGTGCTAGTCCCCTCTAAGCTGTTTGTCTGGGGGAGTTCCCCAGTGCACCCAGGGCACAGGGAAACTCCCCTCTCCAGGGGGGAGGAGCCTCTAACCTGGGTGGCTGGGGGAGCTCCCTTGTGCACCCACCACAGAGGGGCACTCCCCACTCTATTCCTGACCTTAACCCTCCTGGGGGAGGACTCTGGAAGCTGGGTGTTGGAGTAGGGGGTTGAGCTCCCCCTCCACCCCTCTCCCAGGGCAGAGGTCACTCCCCCCTCCGCAGGGGAAGCTTCACCATCCTGGGTGTCAGGGTGGGGGGTGGAGCTCCCAGCCCCACTCGGCACCTAGGGGAGAGTGCACTCCACCCTAGGGGGGGTGGCTGCTCCGACCAGGGTGTGAGGGGGGGTGGGAGCTCTACCTCAGCACCCAATAGAGAGGGCATTCCCTCCTGTGGTGGAGGCCCCTCTAACCTCGGTTTTGGGGGGGAGCTCCCCTCCACACCTGGGGAAGAGGGCTCCCCCGACTCAAGGGGGGAGGCCCCACTAACCTGGGTGTGTGGGGGGAGCTCACCCCTCTGCACACATGGGAGAGGGCAATACACCCTGGGGGGGTGAGGCCTCTCCATCCTGCGTGTTGGGGTGGGGGGAGGAGCTCCCGCCCCTAACCCCTCACCTAGGGGAGAGGGTACTCCCCAGTCTGGTAGAGGTAGAGGACATTCCCCCCTCTGGGGTGGATGCCCCACTAACCTGGGTGTGGGTGGGGGAGCTCCCCCTCGGCACCCAGGGGAGAGGGCTCTCCTGACTCCAGGGGAAGGCCCCTCTAACTTGGGTGTTGGAGGGGAGCTCCCCCCCTCCACACCCAGGGGAGAGGGCACTCCCCCCTCCAGGGGCTAGTCCCCTCTAACCTAGGTGTCTGGGGGAGTTCCCCAGTTCACCCAGGGCACAGGGGAACTCCTGTCTCCAAGGAGGCAGAGTCTCTAACCTGGGTGTCCAGGGGAGCTGCCTTGTGCACCTACCGCAGAGGGGCACTCCCCACTCTAACCCTAACCTTAACCCTCCTGGGGGAGGCCTCTGGAAGCTGGGTGTTGGAGTAGGCGGTTGAGCTCCCCCTCCACCCCTCACCCAGGGCAGAGGGCACTCCCCCCTCCGCAGGGGAAGCTTCACCAACCTGGCTGTCAGGGTGGGGGGTGGAGCTCCCGCCCCCACTGGGCACCTAGGGGAGAGTGCACTGCACCCTAGGGGGGGTGGCCCCTCCGACCTCTTTGTGAGGGGGGGTGGGAGCTCCACCTCAGCACCCAGTAGAGAGTGCATTCCCTCCTGGGGTGGAGGCCCCTCTAACCTCGGTTTGGGGGGGGGATCTCCCCTGCACACCTGGGGAAGAGGGCTCTCCCGACTCAAAGGGGGAGGCCCCTCTAACCTGGGTGTGTGAGGGGGAGCTCCTGCCTCCGTACCCAGGGGAGAGGGCACTACCCCCTGGGGGGGTGAGGCCTCTCCATGCTGGGTGTTGGGGTGGGGGGAGGAGCTCCCGCCCCTAACCCCTCACCTAGGGGAGAGGGCACTCCCCAGTCTGGTAGAGGTAGAGGACATTCCCCCCTCTGGGGTGGATGCCCCACTAACCTGGGTGTGGGTGGGGGAGCTCCCCCTCCGCACCCAGGGGAGAGGGCTCTCCGGACTCCAGGGGAAGGCCCCTCTAACTTGGGTGTTGGAGGGGAGCTCCCCCCCCTTCCACACCCAGGGGAGAGGGCACACCCCCCTCCAGGTGCTAGTCCCCTCTAACCTGGGTGTTGTGGGCAGTTCCCCAGTGCACCCAGGGCACAGGGGAACTCCCCTCTCCAGGCGGGAGGAGCCTCTAACCTGGGTGTCCAGGGGAGCTCCCTTGTGCACCCACAACAGAGGGGCACTCCCCACACTAGTCCTGACCATAACCCTCCTGGGGGAGGCCTCTGGAAGCTGGGTGTTGGAGTAGGGGGTTGAGCTCTCCCTCCACCCCTCACCCAGGGCAGAGGGCACTCCCCCGTTCCCAGGGGAGGCTTCACCAACCTGGGTGTCAGGGTGGGGGGTGGAGCTCCCAGCCCCACTGGGCACCTAGGGGAGAGTGCACTCCACCCTAGGGGGGGTGGCCGCTCCGACCAGGGTGTGAGGGGGGGTGGGAGCTCCACCTCAGCACCCAATAGAGAGGGCATTCCCTCCTGGGGTGGAGGCCCCTCTAACCTCGGTTTCGGGGGGGTATTGGGGTGGAGGGAGGAGCTCCCGCCCATAACCCCTCACCTAGGGGAGAGGACAATCCCCAGTCTGGTAGAAGTAGAGGACTTTCCCCCTTCTGGGTGGATGCCCCACTAACCTGGGTGTGGGTGGGGGAGCTCCCCATCCGCACCCAGGGGAGAGGGCTCTCCTGACACCAGGGGAAGGCCCCTCTAACTTGGGTATTGGAGGGGAGCTCCCCCCCTTCCACACCCAGGGGAGAGGGCACACCCCCCTCCAGGTGCTAGTCCCCTCTAAGCTGTTTGTCTGGGGGAGTTCCCCAGTGCACCCAGGGCACAGGGGAACTCCCCTCTCCAGGGGGGAGGAGCCTCTAACCTGGGTGGCGGGGGAGCTCCCTTGTGCACCCACCACAGAGGGGCACTCCCCACTCTATTCCTGACCTTAACCCTCCTGGGGGAGGACTCTGGAAGCTGGGTGTTGGAGTAGGGGGTTGAGCTCCCCCTCCACCCCTCTCCCAGGGCAGAGGTCACTCCCCCCTCCGCAGGGGAAGCTTCACCATCCTGGGTGTCAGGGTGGGGGGTGGAGCTCCCAGCCCCACTCGGCACCTAGGGGAGAGTGCACTCCACCCTAGGGGGGGTGGCCGCTCCGACCAGGGTGTGAGGGGGGGTGGGAGCTCCACCTCAGCACCCAATAGAGAGGGCATTCCCTCCTGGGGTGGAGGCCCCTCTAACCTCGGTTTCGGGGGGGAGCTGCCCTCCAAACCTGGGGAAGAGGGCTCCCCCGACTCAAGGGGGGAGGCCCCACTAACCTGTGTGTGTGGGGGGAGCTCACCCCTCTGCACACAAGGGAGAGGGCAATACCCCCTGGGGGGGTGAGGCCTCTCCATCCTGCGTGTTGGGGTGGGGGGAGGAGCTCCCGCCCCTAACCCCTCACCTAGGGGAGAGGGCACTCCCCAGTCTGGTAGAGGTAGAGGACATTCCCCCCTCTGGGGTGGATGCCTCACTAACCTGGGTGTGGGTGGGGGAGCTCCCCCTCGGCACCCAGGGGAGAGGGCTCTCCTGACTCCAGGGGAAGGCCCCTCTAACTTGGGTGTTGGAGGGGAGCTCCCCCCCTCCACACCCAGGGGAGAGGGCACTCCCCCCTCCGGGGGCTAGTCCCCTCTAACCTAGGTGTCTGGGGGAGTTCCCCAGTTCACCCAGGGCACAGGGGAACTCCTGTCTCCAAGGAGGCAGAGTCTCTAACCTGGGTGTCCAGGGGAGCTGCCTTGTGCACCTACCGCAGAGGGGCACTCCCCACTCTAACCCTAACCTTAACCCTCCTGGGGGAGGCCTCTGGAAGCTGGGTGTTGGAGTAGGCGGTTGAGCTCCCCCTCCACCCCTCACCCAGGGCAGAGGGCACTCCCCCCTCCGCAGGGGAAGCTTCACCAACCTGGCTGTCAGGGTGGGGGGTGGAGCTCCCGCCCCCACTGGGCACCTAGGGGAGAGTGCACTGCACCCTAGGGGGGGTGGCCCCTCCGACCTCTTTGTGAGGGGGGGTGGGAGCTCCACCTCAGCACCCAGTAGAGAGTGCATTCCCTCCTGGGGTGGAGGCCCCTCTAACCTCGGTTTGGGGGGGGGATCTCCCCTGCACACCTGGGGAAGAGGGCTCTCCCGACTCAAAGGGGGAGGCCCCTCTAACCTGGGTGTGTGAGGGGGAGCTCCTGCCTCCGTACCCAGGGGAGAGGGCACTACCCCCTGGGGGGGTGAGGCCTCTCCATGCTGGGTGTTGGGGTGGGGGGAGGAGCTCCCGCCCCTAACCCCTCACCTAGGGGAGAGGGCACTCCCCAGTCTGGTAGAGGTAGAGGACATTCCCCCCTCTGGGGTGGATGCCCCACTAACCTGGGTGTGGGTGGGGGAGCTCCCCCTCCGCACCCAGGGGAGAGGGCTCTCCGGACTCCAGGGGAAGGCCCCTCTAACTTGGGTGTTGGAGGGGAGCTCCCCCCCCTTCCACACCCAGGGGAGAGGGCACACCCTTCTCCAGGTGCTAGTCCCCTCTAACCTGGGTGTTGTGGGCAGTTCCCCAGTGCACCCAGGGCACAGGGGAACTCCCCTCTCCAGGCGGGAGGAGCCTCTAACCTGGGTGTCCAGGGGAGCTCCCTTGTGCACCCACAACAGAGGGGCACTCCCCACACTAGTCCTGACCATAACCCTCCTGGGGGAGGCCTCTGGAAGCTGGGTGTTGGAGTAGGGGGTTGAGCTCTCCCTCCACCCCTCACCCAGGGCAGAGGGCACTCCCCCGTTCCCAGGGGAGGCTTCACCAACCTGGGTGTCAGGGTGGGGGGTGGAGCTCCCAGCCCCACTGGGCACCTAGGGGAGAGTGCACTCCACCCTAGGGGGGGTGGCCGCTCCGACCAGGGTGTGAGGGGGGGTGGGAGCTCCACCTCAGCACCCAATAGAGAGGGCATTCCCTCCTGGGGTGGAGGCCCCTCTAACCTCGGTTTCGGGGGGGTATTGGGGTGGAGGGAGGAGCTCCCGCCCATAACCCCTCACCTAGGGGAGAGGACAATCCCCAGTCTGGTAGAAGTAGAGGACTTTCCCCCTTCTGGGTGGATGCCCCACTAACCTGGGTGTGGGTGGGGGAGCTCCCCATCCGCACCCAGGGGAGAGGGCTCTCCTGACACCAGGGGAAGGCCCCTCTAACTTGGGTATTGGAGGGGTTCTCCCCCCCTTCCACACCCAGGGGAGAGGGCACACCCCCCTCCAGGTGCTAGTCCCCTCTAAGCTGTTTGTCTGGGGGAGTTCCCCAGTGCACCCAGGGCACAGGGGAACTCCACTCTCCAGGGGGGAGGAGCCTCTAACCTGGGTGGCTGGGGGAGCTCCCTTGTGCACCCACCACAGAGGGGCACTCCCCACTCTATTCCTGACCTTAACCCTCCTGGGGGAGGACTCTGGAAGCTGGGTGTTGGAGTAGGGGGTTGAGCTCCCCCTCCACCCCTCTCCCAGGGCAGAGGTCACTCCCCCCTCCGCAGGGGAAGCTTCACCATCCTGGGTGTCAGGGTGGGGGGTGGAGCTCCCAGCCCCACTCGGCACCTAGGGGAGAGTGCACTCCACCCTAGGGGGGGTGGCCGCTCCGACCAGGGTGTGAGGGGGGGTGGGAGCTCCACCTCAGCACCCAATAGAGAGGGCATTCCCTCCTGGGGTGGAGGCCCCTCTAACCTCGGTTTCGGGGGGGAGCTCCCCTCCACACCTGGGGAAGAGGGCTCCCCCGACTCAAGGGGGGAGGCCCCACTAACCTGGGTGTGTGGGGGGAGCTCACCCCTCTGCACACATGGGAGAGGGCAATACCCCCTGGGGGGGTGAGGCCTCTCCATCCTGCGTGTTGGGGTGGGGGGAGGAGCTCCTGCCCCTAACCCCTCACCTAGGGGAGAGGGCACTCCCCAGTCTGGTAGAGGTAGAGGACATTCCCCCCTCTGGGGTTGATGCCCCACTAACCTGGGTGTGGGTGGGGGAGCTCCCCCTCGGCACCCAGGGGAGAGGGCTCTCCTGACTCCAGGGGAAGGCCCCTCTAACTTGGGTGTTGGAGGGGAGCTCCCCCCCTCCACACCCAGGGGAGAGGGCACTCCCCCCTCCAGGGGCTAGTCCCCTCTAACCTAGGTGTCTGGGGGAGTTCCCCAGTTCACCCAGGGCACAGGGGAACTCCTGTCTCCAAGGAAGCAGAGTCTCTAACCTGGGTGTCCACAGGAGCTGCCTTGTGCACCTACCGCAGAGGGGCACTCCCCACTCTAACCCTAACCTTAACCCTCCTGGGGGAGGCCTCTGGAAGCTGGGTGTTGGAGTAGGCGGTTGAGCTCCCCCTCCACCCCTCACCCAGGGCAGAGGGCACTCCCCCCTCCGCAGGGGAAGCTTCACCAACCTGGCTGTCAGGGTGGGGGGTGGAGCTCCCGCCCCCACTGGGCACCTAGGGGAGAGTGCACTGCACCCTAGGGGGGGTGGCCCCTCCGACCTGTTTGTGAGGGGGGGTGGGAGCTCCACCTCAGCACCCAGTAGAGAGTGCATTCCCTCCTGGGGTGGAGGCCCCTCTAACCTCGGTTTGGGGGGGGGGAGCTCCCCTGCACACCTGGGGAAGAGGGCTCTCCCGACTCAAAGGGGGAGGCCCCTCTAACCTGGGTGTGTGAGGGGGAGCTCCTGCCTCCGTACCCAGGGGAGAGGGCACTACCCCCTGGGGGGGTGAGGCCTCTCCATGCTGGGTGTTGGGGTGGGGGGAGGAGCTCCCGCCCCTAACCCCTCACCTAGGGGAGAGGGCACTCCCCAGTCTGGTAGAGGTAGAGGACATTCCCCCCTCTGGGGTGGATGCCCCACTAACCTGGGTGTGGGTGGGGGAGCTCCCCCTCCGCACCCAGGGGAGAGGGCTCTCCGGACTCCAGGGGAAGGCCCCTCTAACTTGGGTGTTGGAGGGGAGCTCCCCCCCCTTCCACACCCAGGGGAGAGGGCACACCCCCCTCCAGGTGCTAGTCCCCTCTAACCTGGGTGTTGTGGGCAGTTCCCCAGTGCACCCAGAGCACAGTGGAACTCCCCTCTCCAGGCGGGAGGAGCCTCTAACCTGGGTGTACAGGGGAGCTCCCTTGTGCACCCACAACAGAGGGGCACTCCCCACACTAGTCCTGACCATAACCCTCCTGGGGGAGGCCTCTGGAAGCTGGGTGTTGGAGTAGGGGGTTGAGCTCTCCCTCCACCCCTCACCCAGGGCAGAGGGCACTCCCCCGTTCCCAGGGGAGGCTTCACCAACCTGGGTGTCAGGGTGGGGGGTGGAGCTCCCAGCCCCACTGGGCACCTAGGGGAGAGTGCACTCCACCCTAGGGGGGGTGGCCGCTCCGACCAGGGTGTGAGGGGGGGTGGGAGCTCCACCTCAGCACCCAATAGAGAGGGCATTCCCTCCTGGGGTGGAGGCCCCTCTAACCTCGGTTTCGGGGGGGTATTGGGGTGGAGGGAGGAGCTCCCGCCCATAACCCCTCACCTAGGGGAGAGGACAATCCCCAGTCTGGTAGAAGTAGAGGACTTTCCCCCTTCTGGGTGGATGCCCCACTAACCTGGGTGTGGGTGGGGGAGCTCCCCATCCGCACCCAGGGGAGAGGGCTCTCCTGACACCAGGAGAAGGCCCCTCTAACTTGGGTGTTGAAGGGGAGCTCCCTCCCTTCCACACCCAGGGGAGAGGGCACACCCCCCTCCAGGTGCTAGTCCCCTCTAAGCTGTTTGTCTGGGGGAGTTCCCCAGTGCACCCAGGGCACAGGGGAACTCCCCTCTCCAGGGGGGAGGAGCCTCTAACCTGGGTGGCTGGGGGAGCTCCCTTGTGCACCCACCACAGAGGGGCACTCCCCACTCTATTCCTGACCTTAACCCTCCTGGGGGAGGACTCTGGAAGCTGGGTGTTGGAGTAGGGGGTTGAGCTCCCCCTCCACCCCTCTCCCAGGGCAGAGGTCCCTCCCCCCTCCGCAGGGGAAGCTTCACCATCCTGGGTGTCAGGGTGGGGGGTGGAGCTCCCAGCCCCACTCGGCACCTAGGGGAGAGTGCACTCCACCCTAGGGGGGGTGGCCGCTCCGACCAGGGTGTGAGGGGGGGTGGGAGCTCCACCTCAGCACCCAATAGAGAGGGCATTCCCTCCTGGGGTGGAGGCCCCTCTAACCTCGGTTTCGGGGGGGAGCTCCCCTCCACACCTGGGGAAGAGGGCTCCCCCGACTCAAGGGGGGAGGCCCCACTAACCTGGGTGTGTGGGGGGAGCTCACCCCTCTGCACACAAGGGAGAGGGCAATACCCCCTGGGGGGGTGAGGCCTCTCCATCCTGCGTGTTGGGGTGGGGGGAGGAGCTCCCGCCCCTAACCCCTCACCTAGGGGAGAGGGCACTCCCCAGTCTGGTAGAGGTAGAGGACATTCCCCCCTCTGGGGTGGATGCCCCACTAACCTGGGTGTGGGTGGGGGAGCTCCCCCTCGGCACCCAGGGGAGAGGGCTCTCCTGACTCCAGGGGAAGGCCCCTCTAACTTGGGTGTTGGAGGGGAGCTCCCCCCCTCCACACCCAGGGGAGAGGGCACTCCCCCCTCCAGGGGCTAGTCCCCTCTAACCTAGGTGTCTGGGGGAGTTCCCCAGTTCACCCAGGGCACAGGGGAACTCCTGTCTCCAAGGAGGCAGAGTCTCTAACCTGGGTGTCCAGGGGAGCTGCCTTGTGCACCTACCGCAGAGGGGCACTCCCCACTCTAACCCTAACCTTAACCCTCCTGGGGGAGGCCTCTGGAAGCTGGGTGTTGGAGTAGGCAGTTGAGCTCCCCCTCCACCCCTCACCCAGGGCAGAGGGCACTCCCCCCTCCGCAGGGGAAGCTTCACCAACCTGGCTGTCAGGGTGGGGGGTGGAGCTCCCGCCCCCACTGGGCACCTAGGGGAGAGTGCACTGCACCCTAGGGGGGGTGGCCCCTCCGACCTCTTTGTGAGGGGGGGTGGGAGCTCCACCTCAGCACCCAGTAGAGAGTGCATTCCCTCCTGGGGTGGAGGCCCCTCTAACCTCGGTTTGGGGGGGGGATCTCCCCTGCACACCTGGGGAAGAGGGCTCTCCCGACTCAAAGGGGGAGGCCCCTCTAACCTGGGTGTGTGAGGGGGAGCTCCTGCCTCCGTACCCAGGGGAGAGGGCACTACCCCCTGGGGGGGTGAGGCCTCTCCATGCTGGGTGTTGGGGTGGGGGGAGGAGCTCCCGCCCCTAACCCCTCACCTAGGGGAGAGGGCACTCCCCAGTCTGGTAGAGGTAGAGGACATTCCCCCCTCTGGGGTGGATGCCCCACTAACCTGGGTGTGGGTGGGGGAGCTCCCCCTCCGCACCCAGGGGAGAGGGCTCTCCGGACTCCAGGGGAAGGCCCCTCTAACTTGGGTGTTGGAGGGGAGCTCCCCCCCCTTCCACACCCAGGGGAGAGGGCACACCCCCCTCCAGGTGCTAGTCCCCTCTAACCTGGGTGTTGTGGGCAGTTCCCCAGTGCACCCAGGGCACAGGGGAACTCCCCTCTCCAGGCGGGAGGAGCCTCTAACCTGGGTGTCCAGGGGAGCTCCCTTGTGCACCCACAACAGAGGGGCACTCCCCACACTAGTCCTGACCATAACCCTCCTGGGGGAGGCCTCTGGAAGCTGGGTGTTGGAGTAGGGGGTTGAGCTCTCCCTCCACCCCTCACCCAGGGCAGAGGGCACTCCCCCGTTCCCAGGGGAGGCTTCACCAACCTGGGTGTCAGGGTGGGGGGTGGAGCTCCCAGCCCCACTGGGCACCTAGGGGAGAGTGCACTCCACCCTAGGGGGGGTGGCCGCTCCGACCAGGGTGTGAGGGGGGGTGGGAGCTCCACCTCAGCACCCAATAGAGAGGGCATTCCCTCCTGGGGTGGAGGCCCCTCTAATCTCGGTTTCGGGGGGGTATTGGGGTGGAGGGAGGAGCTCCCGCCCATAACCCCTCACCTAGGGGAGAGGACAATCCCCAGTCTGGTAGAAGTAGAGGACTTTCCCCCTTCTGGGTGGATGCCCCACTAACCTGGGTGTGGGTGGGGGAGCTCCCCATCCGAACCCAGGGGAGAGGGCTCTCCTGACACCAGGGGAAGGCCCCTCTAACTTGGGTATTGGAGGGGTTCTCATCCCCTTCCACACCCAGGGGAGAGGGCACACCCCCCTCCAGGTGCTAGTCCCCTCTAAGCTGTTTGTCTGGGGGAGTTCCCCAGTGCACCCAGGGCACAGGGGAACTCCACTCTCCAGGGGGGAGGAGCCTCTAACCTGGGTGGCTGGGGGAGCTCCCTTGTGCACCCACCACAGAGGGGCACTCCCCACTCTATTCCTGACCTTAACCCTCCTGGGGGAGGACTCTGGAAGCTGGGTGTTGGAGTAGGGGGTTGAGCTCCCCCTCCACCCCTCTCCCAGGGCAGAGGTCACTCCCTCCTCCGCAGGGGAAGCTTCACCATCCTGGGTGTCAGGGTGGGGGTTGGAGCTCCCAGCCCCACTCGGCACCTAGGGGAGAGTGCACTCCACCCTAGGGGGGGTGGCTGCTCCGACCAGGGTGTGAGGGGGGGTGGGAGCTCTACCTCAGCACCCAATAGAGAGGGCATTCCCTCCTGGGGTGGAGGCCCCTCTAACCTCGGTTTCGGGGGGGAGCTCCCCTCCACACCTGGGGAAGAGGGCTCCCCCGACTCAAGGGGGGAGGCCCCACTAACCTGGGTGTGTGGGGGGAGCTCACCCCTCTGCACACATGGGAGAGGGCAATACACCCTGGGGGGGTGAGGCCTCTCCATCCTGCGTGTTGGGGTGGGGGGAGGAGCTCCCGCCCCTAACCCCTCACCTAGGGGAGAGGGCACTCCCCAGTCTGGTAGAGGTAGAGGACATTCCCCCCTCTGGGGTGGATGCCTCACTAACCTGGGTGTGGGTGGGGGAGCTCCCCCTCGGCACCCAGGGGAGAGGGCTCTCCTGACTCCAGGGGAAGGCCCCTCTAACTTGGGTGTTGGAGGGGAGCTCCCCCCCTCCACACCCAGGGGAGAGGGCACTCCCCCCTCCAGGGGCTAGTCCCCTCTAACCTAGGTGTCTGGGGGAGTTCCCCAGTTCACCCAGGGCACAGGGGAACTCCTGTCTCCAAGGAGGCAGAGTCTCTAACCTGGGTGTCCAGGGGAGCTGCCTTGTGCACCTACCGCAGAGGGGCACTCCCCACTCTAACCCTAACCTTAACCCTCCTGGGGGAGGCCTCTGGAAGCTGGGTGTTGGAGTAGGCAGTTGAGCTCCCCCTCCACCCCTCACCCAGGGCAGAGGGCACTCCCCCCTCCGCAGGGGAAGCTTCACCAACCTGGCTGTCAGGGTGGGGGGTGGAGCTCCCGCCCCCACTGGGCACCTAGGGGAGAGTGCACTGCACCCTAGGGGGGGTGGCCCCTCCGACCTCTTTGTGAGGGGGGGTGGGAGCTCCACCTCAGCACCCAGTAGAGAGTGCATTCCCTCCTGGGGTGGAGGCCCCTCTAACCTCGGTTTGGGGGGGGGATCTCCCCTGCACACCTGGGGAAGAGGGCTCTCCCGACTCAAAGGGGGAGGCCCCTCTAACCTGGGTGTGTGAGGGGGAGCTCCTGCCTCCGTACCCAGGGGAGAGGGCACTACCCCCTGGGGGGGTGAGGCCTCTCCATGCTGGGTGTTGGGGTGGGGGGAGGAGCTCCCGCCCCTAACCCCTCACCTAGGGGAGAGGGCACTCCCCAGTCTGGTAGAGGTAGAGGACATTCCCCCCTCTGGGGTGGATGCCCCACTAACCTGGGTGTGGGTGGGGGAGCTCCCCCTCCGCACCCAGGGGAGAGGGCTCTCCGGACTCCAGGGGAAGGCCCCTCTAACTTGGGTGTTGGAGGGGAGCTCCCCCCCCTTCCACACCCAGGGGAGAGGGCACACCCCCCTCCAGGTGCTAGTCCCCTCTAACCTGGGTGTTGTGGGCAGTTCCCCAGTGCACCCAGGGCACAGGGGAACTCCCCTCTCCAGGCGGGAGGAGCCTCTAACCTGGGTGTCCAGGGGAGCTCCCTTGTGCACCCACAACAGAGGGGCACTCCCCACACTAGTCCTGACCATAACCCTCCTGGGGGAGGCCTCTGGAAGCTGGGTGTTGGAGTAGGGGGTTGAGCTCTCCCTCCACCCCTCACCCAGGGCAGAGGGCACTCCCCCGTTCCCAGGGGAGGCTTCACCAACCTGGGTGTCAGGGTGGGGGGTGGAGCTCCCAGCCCCACTGGGCACCTAGGGGAGAGTGCACTCCACCCTAGGGGGGGTGGCCGCTCCGACCAGGGTGTGAGGGGGGGTGGGAGCTCCACCTCAGCACCCAATAGAGAGGGCATTCCCTCCTGGGGTGGAGGCCCCTCTAATCTCGGTTTCGGGGGGGTATTGGGGTGGAGGGAGGAGCTCCCGCCCATAACCCCTCACCTAGGGGAGAGGACAATCCCCAGTCTGGTAGAAGTAGAGGACTTTCCCCCTTCTGGGTGGATGCCCCACTAACCTGGGTGTGGGTGGGGGAGCTCCCCATCCGAACCCAGGGGAGAGGGCTCTCCTGACACCAGGGGAAGGCCCCTCTAACTTGGGTATTGGAGGGGTTCTCATCCCCTTCCACACCCAGGGGAGAGGGCACACCCCCCTCCAGGTGCTAGTCCCCTCTAAGCTGTTTGTCTGGGGGAGTTCCCCAGTGCACCCAGGGCACAGGGGAACTCCACTCTCCAGGGGGGAGGAGCCTCTAACCTGGGTGGCTGGGGGAGCTCCCTTGTGCACCCACCACAGAGGGGCACTCCCCACTCTATTCCTGACCTTAACCCTCCTGGGGGAGGACTCTGGAAGCTGGGTGTTGGAGTAGGGGGTTGAGCTCCCCCTCCACCCCTCTCCCAGGGCAGAGGTCACTCCCTCCTCCGCAGGGGAAGCTTCACCATCCTGGGTGTCAGGGTGGGGGTTGGAGCTCCCAGCCCCACTCGGCACCTAGGGGAGAGTGCACTCCACCCTAGGGGGGGTGGCTGCTCCGACCAGGGTGTGAGGGGGGGTGGGAGCTCTACCTCAGCACCCAATAGAGAGGGCATTCCCTCCTGGGGTGGAGGCCCCTCTAACCTCGGTTTCGGGGGGGAGCTCCCCTCCACACCTGGGGAAGAGGGCTCCCCCGACTCAAGGGGGGAGGCCCCACTAACCTGGGTGTGTGGGGGGAGCTCACCCCTCTGCACACATGGGAGAGGGCAATACACCCTGGGGGGGTGAGGCCTCTCCATCCTGCGTGTTGGGGTGGGGGGAGGAGCTCCCGCCCCTAACCCCTCACCTAGGGGAGAGGGCACTCCCCAGTCTGGTAGAGGTAGAGGACATTCCCCCCTCTGGGGTGGATGCCTCACTAACCTGGGTGTGGGTGGGGGAGCTCCCCCTCGGCACCCAGGGGAGAGGGCTCTCCTGACTCCAGGGGAAGGCCCCTCTAACTTGGGTGTTGGAGGGGAGCTCCCCCCCTCCACACCCAGGGGAGAGGGCACTCCCCCCTCCGGGGGCTAGTCCCCTCTAACCTAGGTGTCTGGGGGAGTTCCCCAGTTCACCCAGGGCACAGGGGAACTCCTGTCTCCAAGGAGGCAGAGTCTCTAACCTGGGTGTCCAGGGGAGCTGCCTTGTGCACCTACCGCAGAGGGGCACTCCCCACTCTAACCCTAACCTTAACCCTCCTGGGGGAGGCCTCTGGAAGCTGGGTGTTGGAGTAGGCGGTTGAGCTCCCCCTCCACCCCTCACCCAGGGCAGAGGGCACTCCCCCCTCCGCAGGGGAAGCTTCACCAACCTGGCTGTCAGGGTGGGGGGTGGAGCTCCCGCCCCCACTGGGCACCTAGGGGAGAGTGCACTGCACCCTAGGGGGGGTGGCCCCTCCGACCTGTTTGTGAGGGGGGGTGGGAGCTCCACCTCAGCACCCAGTAGAGAGTGCATTCCCTCCTGGGGTGGAGGCCCCTCTAACCTCGGTTTGGGGGGGGAGCTCCCCTGCACACCTGGGGAAGAGGGCTCTCCCGACTCAAAGGGGGAGGCCCCTCTAACCTGGGTGTGTGAGGGGGAGCTCCTGCCTCCGTACCCAGGGGAGAGGGCACTACCCCCTGGGGGGGTGAGGCCTCTCCATGCTGGGTGTTGGGGTGGGGGGAGGAGCTCCCACCCCTAACCCCTCACCTAGGGGAGAGGGCACTCCCCAGTCTGGTAGAGGTAGAGGACATTCCCCCTCTGGGGTGGATGCCCCACTAACCTGGGTGTGGGTGGGGGAGCTCCCCCTCCGCACCCAGGGGAGAGGGCTCTCCGGACTCCAGGGGAAGGCCCCTCTAACTTGGGTGTTGGCGGGGAGCTCCCCCCCCTTCCACACCCAGGGGAGAGGGCACACCCCCCTCCAAGTGCTAGTCCCCTCTAACCTGGGTGTTGTGGGCAGTTCCCCAGTGCACCCAGGGCACAGGGGAACTCCCCTCTCCAGGCGGGAGGAGCCTCTAACCTGGGTTTCCAGGGGAGCTCCCTTGTGCACCCACAACAGAGGGGCACTCCCCACACTAGTCCTGACCATAACCCTCCTGGGGGAGGCCTCTGGAAGCTGGGTGTTGGAGTAGGGGGTTGAGCTCTCCCTCCACCCCTCACCCAGGGCAGAGGGCACTCCCCCGTTCCCAGGGGAGGCTTCACCAACCTGGGTGTCAGGGTGGGGGGTGGAGCTCCCAGCCCCACTGGGCACCTAGGGGAGAGTGCACTCCACCCTAGGGGGGGTGGCCGCTCCGACCAGGGTGTGAGGGGGGGTGGGAGCTCCACCTCAGCACCCAATAGAGAGGGCATTCCCTCCTGGGGTGGAGGCCCCTCTAAACTCGGTTTCGGGGGGGTATTGGGGTGGAGGGAGGAGCTCCCGCCCCTAACCCCTCACCTAGGGGAGAGGACAATCCCCAGTCTGGTAGAAGTAGAGGACTTTCCCCCTTCTGGGTGGATGCCCCACTAACCTGGGTGTGGGTGGGGGAGCTCCCCATCCGCACCCAGGGGAGAGGGCTCTCCTGACACCAGGGGAAGGCCCCTCTAACTTGGGTATTGGAGGGGAGCTCCCCCCCTTCCACACCCAGGGGAGAGGGCACACCCCCCTCCAGGTGCTAGTCCCCTCTAAGCTGTTTGTCTGGGGGAGTTCCCCAGTGCACCCAGGGCACAGGGGAACTCCCCTCTCCAGGGGGGAGGAGCCTCTAACCTGGGTGGCTGGGGGAGCTCCCTTGTGCACCCACCACAGAGGGGCACTCCCCACTCTATTCCTGACCTTAACCCTCCTGGGGGAGGACTCTGGAAGCTGGGTGTTGGAGTAGGGGGTTGAGCTCCCCCTCCAACCCTCTCCCAGGGCAGAGGTCACTCCCCCCTCCGCAGGGGAAGCTTCACCAGCCTGGGTGTCAGGGTGGGGGGTGAAGCTCCCAGCCCCACTCGGCACCTAGGGGAGAGTGCACTCCACCCTAGGGGGGGTGGCCGCTCCGACCAGGGTGTGAGGGGGGGTGGGAGCTCCACCTCAGCACCCAATAGAGAGGGCATTCCCTCCTGGGGTGGAGGCCCCTCTAACCTCGGTTTCGGGGGGGAGCTGCCCTCCAAACCTGGGGAAGAGGGCTCCCCCGACTCAAGGGGGGAGGCCCCACTAACCTGTGTGTGTGGGGGGAGCTCACCCCTCTGCACACAAGGGAGAGGGCAATACCCCCTGGGGGGGTGAGGCCTCTCCATCCTGCGTGTTGGGGTGGGGGGAGGAGCTCCCGCCCCTAACCCCTCACCTAGGGGAGAGGGCACTCCCCAGTCTGGTAGAGGTAGAGGACATTCCCCCCTCTGGGGTGGATGCCTCACTAACCTGGGTGTGGGTGGGGGAGCTCCCCCTCGGCACCCAGGGGAGAGGGCTCTCCTGACTCCAGGGGAAGGCCCCTCTAACTTGGGTGTTGGAGGGGAGCTCCCCCCCTCCACACCCAGGGAGAGGGCACTCCCCCCTCCGGGGGCTAGTCCCCTCTAACCTAGGTGTCTGGGGGAGTTCCCCAGTTCACCCAGGGCACAGGGGAACTCCTGTCTCCAAGGAGGCAGAGTCTCTAACCTGGGTGTCCAGGGGAGCTGCCTTGTGCACCTACCGCAGAGGGGCACTCCCCACTCTAACCCTAACCTTAACCCTCCTGGGGGAGGCCTCTGGAAGCTGGGTGTTGGAGTAGGCGGTTGAGCTCCCCCTCCACCCCTCACCCAGGGCAGAGGGCACTCCCCCCTCCGCAGGGGAAGCTTCACCAACCTGGCTGTCAGGGTGGGGGGTGGAGCTCCCGCCCCCACTGGGCACCTAGGGGAGAGTGCACTGCACCCTAGGGGGGGTGGCCCCTCCGACCTCTTTGTGAGGGGGGGTGGGAGCTCCACCTCAGCACCCAGTAGAGAGTGCATTCCCTCCTGGGGTGGAGGCCCCTCTAACCTCGGTTTGGGGGGGGGATCTCCCCTGCACACCTGGGGAAGAGGGCTCTCCCGACTCAAAGGGGGAGGCCCCTCTAACCTGGGTGTGTGAGGGGGAGCTCCTGCCTCCGTACCCAGGGGAGAGGGCACTACCCCCTGGGGGGGTGAGGCCTCTCCATGCTGGGTGTTGGGGTGGGGGGAGGAGCTCCCGCCCCTAACCCCTCACCTAGGGGAGAGGGCACTCCCCAGTCTGGTAGAGGTAGAGGACATTCCCCCCTCTGGGGTGGATGCCCCACTAACCTGGGTGTGGGTGGGGGAGCTCCCCCTCCGCACCCAGGGGAGAGGGCTCTCCGGACTCCAGGGGAAGGCCCCTCTAACTTGGGTGTTGGAGGGGAGCTCCCCCCCCTTCCACACCCAGGGGAGAGGGCACACCCCCCTCCAGGTGCTAGTCCCCTCTAACCTGGGTGTTGTGGGCAGTTCCCCAGTGCACCCAGGGCACAGGGGAACTCCCCTCTCCAGGCGGGAGGAGCCTCTAACCTGGGTGTCCAGGGGAGCTCCCTTGTGCACCCACAACAGAGGGGCACTCCCCACACTAGTCCTGACCATAACCCTCCTGGGGGAGGCCTCTGGAAGCTGGGTGTTGGAGTAGGGGGTTGAGCTCTCCCTCCACCCCTCACCCAGGGCAGAGGGCACTCCCCCGTTCCCAGGGGAGGCTTCACCAACCTGGGTGTCAGGGTGGGGGGTGGAGCTCCCAGCCCCACTGGGCACCTAGGGGAGAGTGCACTCCACCCTAGGGGGGGTGGCCGCTCCGACCAGGGTGTGAGGGGGGGTGGGAGCTCCACCTCAGCACCCAATAGAGAGGGCATTCCCTCCTGGGGTGGAGGCCCCTCTAACCTCGGTTTCGGGGGGGTATTGGGGTGGAGGGAGGAGCTCCCGCCCATAACCCCTCACCTAGGGGAGAGGACAATCCCCAGTCTGGTAGAAGTAGAGGACTTTCCCCCTTCTGGGTGGATGCCCCACTAACCTGGGTGTGGGTGGGGGAGCTCCCCATCCGCACCCAGGGGAGAGGGCTCTCCTGACACCAGGGGAAGGCCCCTCTAACTTGGGTATTGGAGGGGTTCTCCCCCCCTTCCACACCCAGGGGAGAGGGCACACCCCCCTCCAGGTGCTAGTCCCCTCTAAGCTGTTTGTCTGGGGGAGTTCCCCAGTGCACCCAGGGCACAGGGGAACTCCACTCTCCAGGGGGGAGGAGCCTCTAACCTGGGTGGCTGGGGGAGCTCCCTTGTGCACCCACCACAGAGGGGCACTCCCCACTCTATTCCTGACCTTAACCCTCCTGGGGGAGGACTCTGGAAGCTGGGTGTTGGAGTAGGGGGTTGAGCTCCCCCTCCACCCCTCTCCCAGGGCAGAGGTCACTCCCCCCTCCGCAGGGGAAGCTTCACCATCCTGGGTGTCAGGGTGGGGGGTGGAGCTCCCAGCCCCACTCGGCACCTAGGGGAGAGTGCACTCCACCCTAGGGGGGGTGGCCGCTCCGACCAGGGTGTGAGGGGGGGTGGGAGCTCCACCTCAGCACCCAATAGAGAGGGCATTCCCTCCTGGGGTGGAGGCCCCTCTAACCTCGGTTTCGGGGGGGAGCTCCCCTCCACACCTGGGGAAGAGGGCTCCCCCGACTCAAGGGGGGAGGCCCCACTAACCTGGGTGTGTGGGGGGAGCTCACCCCTCTGCACACATGGGAGAGGGCAATACCCCCTGGGGGGGTGAGGCCTCTCCATCCTGCGTGTTGGGGTGGGGGGAGGAGCTCCCGCCCCTAACCCCTCACCTAGGGGAGAGGGCACTCCCCAGTCTGGTAGAGGTAGAGGACATTCCCCCCTCTGGGGTTGATGCCCCACTAACCTGGGTGTGGGTGGGGGAGCTCCCCCTCGGCACCCAGGGGAGAGGGCTCTCCTGACTCCAGGGGAAGGCCCCTCTAACTTGGGTGTTGGAGGGGAGCTCCCCCCCTCCACACCCAGGGGAGAGGGCACTCCCCCCTCCGGGGGCTAGTCCCCTCTAACCTAGGTGTCTGGGGGAGTTCCCCAGTTCACCCAGGGCACAGGGGAACTCCTGTCTCCAAGGAGGCAGAGTCTCTAACCTGGGTGTCCAGGGGAGCTGCCTTGTGCACCTACCGCAGAGGGGCACTCCCCACTCTAACCCTAACCTTAACCCTCCTGGGGGAGGCCTCTGGAAGCTGGGTGTTGGAGTAGGCGGTTGAGCTCCCCCTCCACCCCTCACCCAGGGCAGAGGGCACTCCCCCCTCCGCAGGGGAAGCTTCACCAACCTGGCTGTCAGGGTGGGGGGTGGAGCTCCCGCCCCCACTGGGCACCTAGGGGAGAGTGCACTGCACCCTAGGGGGGGTGGCCCCTCCGACCTCTTTGTGAGGGGGGGTGGGAGCTCCACCTCAGCACCCAGTAGAGAGTGCATTCCCTCCTGGGGTGGAGGCCCCTCTAACCTCGGTTTGGGGGGGGGATCTCCCCTGCACACCTGGGGAAGAGGGCTCTCCCGACTCAAAGGGGGAGGCCCCTCTAACCTGGGTGTGTGAGGGGGAGCTCCTGCCTCCGTACCCAGGGGAGAGGGCACTACCCCCTGGGGGGGTGAGGCCTCTCCATGCTGGGTGTTGGGGTGGGGGGAGGAGCTCCCGCCCCTAACCCCTCACCTAGGGGAGAGGGCACTCCCCAGTCTGGTAGAGGTAGAGGACATTCCCCCCTCTGGGGTGGATGCCCCACTAACCTGGGTGTGGGTGGGGGAGCTCCCCCTCCGCACCCAGGGGAGAGGGCTCTCCGGACTCCAGGGGAAGGCCCCTCTAACTTGGGTGTTGGAGGGGAGCTCCCCCCCCTTCCACACCCAGGGGAGAGGGCACACCCCCCTCCAGGTGCTAGTCCCCTCTAACCTGGGTGTTGTGGGCAGTTCCCCAGTGCACCCAGGGCACAGGGGAACTCCCCTCTCCAGGCGGGAGGAGCCTCTAACCTGGGTGTCCAGGGGAGCTCCCTTGTGCACCCACAACAGAGGGGCACTCCCCACACTAGTCCTGACCATAACCCTCCTGGGGGAGGCCTCTGGAAGCTGGGTGTTGGAGTAGGGGGTTGAGCTCTCCCTCCACCCCTCACCCAGGGCAGAGGGCACTCCCCCGTTCCCAGGGGAGGCTTCACCAACCTGGGTGTCAGGGTGGGGGGTGGAGCTCCCAGCCCCACTGGGCACCTAGGGGAGAGTGCACTCCACCCTAGGGGGGGTGGCCGCTCCGACCAGGGTGTGAGGGGGGGTGGGAGCTCCACCTCAGCACCCAATAGAGAGGGCATTCCCTCCTGGGGTGGAGGCCCCTCTAATCTCGGTTTCGGGGGGGTATTGGGGTGGAGGGAGGAGCTCCCGCCCATAACCCCTCACCTAGGGGAGAGGACAATCCCCAGTCTGGTAGAAGTAGAGGACTTTCCCCCTTCTGGGTGGATGCCCCACTAACCTGGGTGTGGGTGGGGGAGCTCCCCATCCGAACCCAGGGGAGAGGGCTCTCCTGACACCAGGGGAAGGCCCCTCTAACTTGGGTATTGGAGGGGTTCTCCCCCCCTTCCACACCCAGGGGAGAGGGCACACCCCCCTCCAGGTGCTAGTCCCCTCTAAGCTGTTTGTCTGGGGGA
The DNA here is from genome assembly GCF_964194105.1 of Spermophilus citellus. Classification (NCBI taxonomy): domain Eukaryota; kingdom Metazoa; phylum Chordata; class Mammalia; order Rodentia; family Sciuridae; genus Spermophilus; species Spermophilus citellus. The sequence goes on along the minus strand of NW_027673113.1, from coordinate 387,534 downwards.
GTTCCCCAGTGCACCCAGGGCACAGGGGAACTCCACTCTCCAGGGGGGAGGAGCCTCTAACCTGGGTGGCTGGGGGAGCTCCCTTGTGCACCCACCACAGAGGGGCACTCCCCACTCTATTCCTGACCTTAACCCTCCTGGGGGAGGACTCTGGAAGCTGGGTGTTGGAGTAGGGGGTTGAGCTCCCCCTCCACCCCTCTCCCAGGGCAGAGGTCACTCCCTCCTCCGCAGGGGAAGCTTCACCATCCTGGGTGTCAGGGTGGGGGTTGGAGCTCCCAGCCCCACTCGGCACCTAGGGGAGAGTGCACTCCACCCTAGGGGGGGTGGCTGCTCCGACCAGGGTGTGAGGGGGGGTGGGAGCTCTACCTCAGCACCCAATAGAGAGGGCATTCCCTCCTGGGGTGGAGGCCCCTCTAACCTCGGTTTCGGGGGGGAGCTCCCCTCCACACCTGGGGAAGAGGGCTCCCCCGACTCAAGGGGGGAGGCCCCACTAACCTGGGTGTGTGGGGGGAGCTCATCCCTCTGCACACATGGGAGAGGGCAATACACCCTGGGGGGGTGAGGCCTCTCCATCCTGCGTGTTGGGGTGGGGGGAGGAGCTCCCGCCCCTAACCCCTCACCTAGGGGAGAGGGTACTCCCCAGTCTGGTAGAGGTAGAGGACATTCCCCCCTCTGGGGTGGATGCCCCACTAACCTGGGTGTGGGTGGGGGAGCTCCCCCTTGGCACCCAGGGGAGAGGGCTCTCCTGACTCCAGGGGAAGGCCCCTCTAACTTGGGTGTTGGAGGGGAGCTCCCCCCCTCCACACCCAGGGGAGAGGGCACTCCCCCCTCCAGGGGCTAGTCCCCTCTAACCTAGGTGTCTGGGGGAGTTCCCCAGTTCACCCAGGGCACAGGGGAACTCCTGTCTCCAAGGAGGCAGAGTCTCTAACCTGGGTGTCCAGGGGAGCTGCCTTGTGCACCTACCGCAGAGGGGCACTCCCCACTCTAACCCTAACCTTAACCCTCCTGGGGGAGGCCTCTGGAAGCTGGGTGTTGGAGTAGGCGGTTGAGCTCCCCCTCCACCCCTCACCCAGGGCAGAGGGCACTCCCCCCTCCGCAGGGGAAGCTTCACCAACCTGGCTGTCAGGGTGGGGGGTGGAGCTCCCGCCCCCACTGGGCACCTAGGGGAGAGTGCACTGCACCCTAGGGGGGGTGGCCCCTCCGACCTCTTTGTGAGGGGGGGTGGGAGCTCCACCTCAGCACCCAGTAGAGAGTGCATTCCCTCCTGGGGTGGAGGCCCCTCTAACCTCGGTTTGGGGGGGGGATCTCCCCTGCACACCTGGGGAAGAGGGCTCTCCCGACTCAAAGGGGGAGGCCCCTCTAACCTGGGTGTGTGAGGGGGAGCTCCTGCCTCCGTACCCAGGGGAGAGGGCACTACCCCCTGGGGGGGTGAGGCCTCTCCATGCTGGGTGTTGGGGTGGGGGGAGGAGCTCCCGCCCCTAACCCCTCACCTAGGGGAGAGGGCACTCCCCAGTCTGGTAGAGGTAGAGGACATTCCCCCCTCTGGGGTGGATGCCCCACTAACCTGGGTGTGGGTGGGGGAGCTCCCCCTCCGCACCCAGGGGAGAGGGCTCTCCGGACTCCAGGGGAAGGCCCCTCTAACTTGGGTGTTGGAGGGGAGCTCCCCCCCCTTCCACACCCAGGGGAGAGGGCACACCCCCCTCCAGGTGCTAGTCCCCTCTAACCTGGGTGTTGTGGGCAGTTCCCCAGTGCACCCAGGGCACAGGGGAACTCCCCTCTCCAGGCGGGAGGAGCCTCTAACCTGGGTGTCCAGGGGAGCTCCCTTGTGCACCCACAACAGAGGGGCACTCCCCACACTAGTCCTGACCATAACCCTCCTGGGGGAGGCCTCTGGAAGCTGGGTGTTGGAGTAGGGGGTTGAGCTCTCCCTCCACCCCTCACCCAGGGCAGAGGGCACTCCCCCGTTCCCAGGGGAGGCTTCACCAACCTGGGTGTCAGGGTGGGGGGTGGAGCTCCCAGCCCCACTGGGCACCTAGGGGAGAGTGCACTCCACCCTAGGGGGGGTGGCCGCTCCGACCAGGGTGTGAGGGGGGGTGGGAGCTCCACCTCAGCACCCAATAGAGAGGGCATTCCCTCCTGGGGTGGAGGCCCCTCTAACCTCGGTTTCGGGGGGGTATTGGGGTGGAGGGAGGAGCTCCCGCCCATAACCCCTCACCTAGGGGAGAGGACAATCCCCAGTCTGGTAGAAGTAGAGGACTTTCCCCCTTCTGGGTGGATGCCCCACTAACCTGGGTGTGGGTGGGGGAGCTCCCCATCCGCACCCAGGGGAGAGGGCTCTCCTGACACCAGGGGAAGGCCCCTCTAACTTGGGTATTGGAGGGGAGCTCCCCCCCTTCCACACCCAGGGGAGAGGGCACACCCCCCTCCAGGTGCTAGTCCCCTCTAAGCTGTTTGTCTGGGGGAGTTCCCCAGTGCACCCAGGGCACAGGGGAACTCCCCTCTCCAGGGGGGAGGAGCCTCTAACCTGGGTGGCTGGGGGAGCTCCCTTGTGCACCCACCACAGAGGGGCACTCCCCACACTATTCCTGACCTTAACCCTCCTGGGGGAGGACTCTGGAAGCTGGGTGTTGGAGTAGGGGGTTGAGCTCCCCCTCCACCCCTCTCCCAGGGCAGAGGTCACTCCCCCCTCCGCAGGGGAAGCTTCACCATCCTGGGTGTCAGGGTGGGGGGTGGAGCTCCCAGCCCCACTCGGCACCTAGGGGAGAGTGCACTCCACCCTAGGGGGGGTGGCCGCTCCGACCAGGGTGTGAGGGGGGGTGGGAGCTCCACCTCAGCACCCAATAGAGAGGGCATTCCCTCCTGGGGTGGAGGCCCCTCTAACCTCGGTTTCGGGGGGGAGCTGCCCTCCAAACCTGGGGAAGAGGGCTCCCCCGACTCAAGGGGGGAGGCCCCACTAACCTGTGTGTGTGGGGGGAGCTCACCCCTCTGCACACAAGGGAGAGGGCAATACCCCCTGGGGGGGTGAGGCCTCTCCATCCTGCGTGTTGGGGTGGGGGGAGGAGCTCCCGCCCCTAACCCCTCACCTAGGGGAGAGGGCACTCCCCAGTCTGGTAGAGGTAGAGGACATTCCCCCCTCTGGGGTGGATGCCTCACTAACCTGGGTGTGGGTGGGGGAGCTCCCCCTCGGCACCCAGGGGAGAGGGCTCTCCTGACTCCAGGGGAAGGCCCCTCTAACTTGGGTGTTGGAGGGGAGCTCCCCCCCTCCACACCCAGGGGAGAGGGCACTCCCCCCTCCGGGGGCTAGTCCCCTCTAACCTAGGTGTCTGGGGGAGTTCCCCAGTTCACCCAGGGCACAGGGGAACTCCTGTCTCCAAGGAGGCAGAGTCTCTAACCTGGGTGTCCAGGGGAGCTGCCTTGTGCACCTACCGCAGAGGGGCACTCCCCACTCTAACCCTAACCTTAACCCTCCTGGGGGAGGCCTCTGGAAGCTGGGTGTTGGAGTAGGCGGTTGAGCTCCCCCTCCACCCCTCACCCAGGGCAGAGGGCACTCCCCCCTCTGCAGGGGAAGCTTCACCAACCTGGCTGTCAGGGTGGGGGGTGGAGCTCCCGCCCCCACTGGGCACCTAGGGGAGAGTGCACTGCACCCTAGGGGGGGTGGCCCCTCCGACCTCTTTGTGAGGGGGGGTGGGAGCTCCACCTCAGCACCCAGTAGAGAGTGCATTCCCTCCTGGGGTGGAGGCCCCTCTAACCTCGGTTTGGGGGGGGGATCTCCCCTGCACACCTGGGGAAGAGGGCTCTACCGACTCAAAGGGGGAGGCCCCTCTAACCTGGGTGTGTGAGGGGGAGCTCCTGCCTCCGTACCCAGGGGAGAGGGCACTACCCCCTGGGGGGGTGAGGCCTCTCCATGCTGGGTGTTGGGGTGGGGGGAGGAGCTCCCGCCCCTAACCCCTCACCTAGGGGAGAGGGCACTCCCCAGTCTGGTAGAGGTAGAGGACATTCCCCCCTCTGGGGTGGATGCCCCACTAACCTGGGTGTGGGTGGGGGAGCTCCCCCTCCGCACCCAGCGGAGAGGGCTCTCCGGACTCCAGGGGAAGGCCCCTCTAACTTGGGTGTTGGAGGGGAGCTCCCCCCCCTTCCACACCCAGGGGAGAGGGCACACCCCCCTCCAGGTGCTAGTCCCCTCTAACCTGGGTGTTGTGGGCAGTTCCCCAGTGCACCCAGGGCACAGGGGAACTCCCCTCTCCAGGCGGGAGGAGCCTCTAACCTGGGTGTCCAGGGGAGCTCCCTTGTGCACCCACAACAGAGGGGCACTCCCCACACTAGTCCTGACCATAACCCTCCTGGGGGAGGCCTCTGGAAGCTGGGTGTTGGAGTAGGGGGTTGAGCTCTCCCTCCACCCCTCACCCAGGGCAGAGGGCACTCCCCCGTTCCCAGGGGAGGCTTCACCAACCTGGGTGTCAGGGTGGGGGGTGGAGCTCCCAGCCCCACTGGGCACCTAGGGGAGAGTGCACTCCACCCTAGGGGGGGTGGCCGCTCCGACCAGGGTGTGAGGGGGGGTGGGAGCTCCACCTCAGCACCCAATAGAGAGGGCATTCCCTCCTGGGGTGGAGGCCCCTCTAACCTCGGTTTCGGGGGGGTATTGGGGTGGAGGGAGGAGCTCCCGCCCATAACCCCTCACCTAGGGGAGAGGACAATCCCCAGTCTGGTAGAAGTAGAGGACTTTCCCCCTTCTGGGTGGATGCCCCACTAACCTGGGTGTGGGTGGGGGAGCTCCCCATCCGCACCCAGGGGAGAGGGCTCTCCTGACACCAGGGGAAGGCCCCTCTAACTTGGGTATTGGAGGGGTTCTCCCCCCCTTCCACACCCAGGGGAGAGGGCACACCCCCCTCCAGGTGCTAGTCCCCTCTAAGCTGTTTGTCTGGGGGAGTTCCCCAGTGCACCCAGGGCACAGGGGAACTCCACTCTCCAGGGGGGAGGAGCCTCTAACCTGGGTGGCTGGGGGAGCTCCCTTGTGCACCCACCACAGAGGGGCACTCCCCACTCTATTCCTGACCTTAACCCTCCTGGGGGAGGACTCTGGAAGCTGGGTGTTGGAGTAGGGGGTTGAGCTCCCCCTCCACCCCTCTCCCAGGGCAGAGGTCACTCCCCCCTCCGCAGGGGAAGCTTCACCATCCTGGGTGTCAGGGTGGGGGGTGGAGCTCCCAGCCCCACTCGGCACCTAGGGGAGAGTGCACTCCACCCTAGGGGGGGTGGCCGCTCCGACCAGGGTGTGAGGGGGGGTGGGAGCTCCACCTCAGCACCCAATAGAGAGGGCATTCCCTCCTGGGGTGGAGGCCCCTCTAACCTCGGTTTCGGGGGGGAGCTCCCCTCCACACCTGGGGAAGAGGGCTCCCCCGACTCAAGGGGGGAGGCCCCACTAACCTGGGTGTGTGGGGGGAGCTCACCCCTCTGCACACATGGGAGAGGGCAATACCCCCTGGGGGGGTGAGGCCTCTCCATCCTGCGTGTTGGGGTGGGGGGAGGAGCTCCCGCCCCTAACCCCTCACCTAGGGGAGAGGGCACTCCCCAGTCTGGTAGAGGTAGAGGACATTCCCCCCTCTGGGGTTGATGCCCCACTAACCTGGGTGTGGGTGGGGGAGCTCCCCCTCGGCACCCAGGGGAGAGGGCTCTCCTGACTCCAGGGGAAGGCCCCTCTAACTTGGGTGTTGGAGGGGAGCTCCCCCCCTCCACACCCAGGGGAGAGGGCACTCCCCCCTCCAGGGGCTAGTCCCCTCTAACCTAGGTGTCTGGGGGAGTTCCCCAGTTCACCCAGGGCACAGGGGAACTCCTGTCTCCAAGGAAGCAGAGTCTCTAACCTGGGTGTCCACGGGAGCTGCCTTGTGCACCTACCGCAGAGGGGCACTCCCCACTCTAACCCTAACCTTAACCCTCCTGGGGGAGGCCTCTGGAAGCTGGGTGTTGGAGTAGGCGGTTGAGCTCCCCCTCCACCCCTCACCCAGGGCAGAGGGCACTCCCCCCTCCGCAGGGGAAGCTTCACCAACCTGGCTGTCAGGGTGGGGGGTGGAGCTCCCGCCCCCACTGGGCACCTAGGGGAGAGTGCACTGCACCCTAGGGGGGGTGGCCCCTCCGACCTCTTTGTGAGGGGGGGTGGGAGCTCCACCTCAGCACCCAGTAGAGAGTGCATTCCCTCCTGGGGTGGAGGCCCCTCTAACCTCGGTTTGGGGGGGGGGAGCTCCCCTGCACACCTGGGGAAGAGGGCTCTCCCGACTCAAAGGGGGAGGCCCCTCTAACCTGGGTGTGTGAGGGGGAGCTCCTGCCTCCGTACCCAGGGGAGAGGGCACTACCCCCTGGGGGGGTGAGGCCTCTCCATGCTGGGTGTTGGGGTGGGGGGAGGAGCTCCCGCCCCTAACCCCTCACCTAGGGGAGAGGGCACTCCCCAGTCTGGTAGAGGTAGAGGACATTCCCCCCTCTGGGGTGGATGCCCCACTAACCTGGGTGTGGGTGGGGGAGCTCCCCCTCCGCACCCAGGGGAGAGGGCTCTCCGGACTCCAGGGGAAGGCCCCTCTAACTTGGGTGTTGGAGGGGAGCTCCCCCCCCTTCCACATCCAGGGGAGAGGGCACACCCCCCTCCAGGTGCTAGTCCCCTCTAACCTGGGTGTTGTGGGCAGTTCCCCAGTGCACCCAGGGCACAGTGGAACTCCCCTCTCCAGGCGGGAGGAGCCTCTAACCTGGGTGTACAGGGGAGCTCCCTTGTGCACCCACAACAGAGGGGCACTCCCCACACTAGTCCTGACCATAACCCTCCTGGGGGAGGCCTCTGGAAGCTGGGTGTTGGAGTAGGGGGTTGAGCTCTCCCTCCACCCCTCACCCAGGGCAGAGGGCACTCCCCCGTTCCCAGGGGAGGCTTCACCAACCTGGGTGTCAGGGTGGGGGGTGGAGCTCCCAGCCCCACTGGGCACCTAGGGGAGAGTGCACTCCACCCTAGGGGGGGTGGCCGCTCCGACCAGGGTGTGAGGGGGGGTGGGAGCTCCACCTCAGCACCCAATAGAGAGGGCATTCCCTCCTGGGGTGGAGGCCCCTCTAACCTCGGTTTCGGGGGGGTATTGGGGTGGAGGGAGGAGCTCCCGCCCATAACCCCTCACCTAGGGGAGAGGACAATCCCCAGTCTGGTAGAAGTAGAGGACTTTCCCCCTTCTGGGTGGATGCCCCACTAACCTGGGTGTGGGTGGGGGAGCTCCCCATCCGCACCCAGGGGAGAGGGCTCTCCTGACACCAGGAGAAGGCCCCTCTAACTTGGGTGTTGAAGGGGAGCTCCCTCCCTTCCACACCCAGGGGAGAGGGCACACCCCCCTCCAGGTGCTAGTCCCCTCTAAGCTGTTTGTCTGGGGGAGTTCCCCAGTGCACCCAGGGCACAGGGGAACTCCCCTCTCCAGGGGGGAGGAGCCTCTAACCTGGGTGGCTGGGGGAGCTCCCTTGTGCACCCACCACAGAGGGGCACTCCCCACTCTATTCCTGACCTTAACCCTCCTGGGGGAGGACTCTGGAAGCTGGGTGTTGGAGTAGGGGGTTGAGCTCCCCCTCCACCCATCTCCCAGGGCAGAGGTCCCTCCCCCCTCCGCAGGGGAAGCTTCACCATCCTGGGTGTCAGGGTGGGGGGTGGAGCTCCCAGCCCCACTCGGCACCTAGGGGAGAGTGCACTCCACCCTAGGGGGGGTGGCCGCTCCGACCAGGGTGTGAGGGGGGGTGGGAGCTCCACCTCAGCACCCAATAGAGAGGGCATTCCCTCCTGGGGTGGAGGCCCCTCTAACCTCGGTTTCGGGGGGGAGCTCCCCTCCACACCTGGGGAAGAGGGCTCCCCCGACTCAAGGGGGGAGGCCCCACTAACCTGGGTGTGTGGGGGGAGCTCACCCCTCTGCACACAAGGGAGAGGGCAATACCCCCTGGGGGGGTGAGGCCTCTCCATCCTGCGTGTTGGGGTGGGGGGAGGAGCTCCCGCCCCTAACCCCTCACCTAGGGGAGAGGGCACTCCCCAGTCTGGTAGAGGTAGAGGACATTCCCCCCTCTGGGGTGGATGCCCCACTAACCTGGGTGTGGGTGGGGGAGCTCCCCCTCGGCACCCAGGGGAGAGGGCTCTCCTGACTCCAGGGGAAGGCCCCTCTAACTTGGGTGTTGGAGGGGAGCTCCCCCCCTCCACACCCAGGGGAGAGGGCACTCCCCCCTCCAGGGGCTAGTCCCCTCTAACCTAGGTGTCTGGGGGAGTTCCCCAGTTCACCCAGGGCACAGGGGAACTCCTGTCTCCAAGGAGGCAGAGTCTCTAACCTGGTTGTCCAGGGGAGCTGCCTTGTGCACCTACCGCAGAGGGGCACTCCCCACTCTAACCCTAACCTTAACCCTCCTGGGGGAGGCCTCTGTAAGCTGGGTGTTGGAGTAGGCGGTTGAGCTCCCCCTCCACCCCTCACCCAGGGCAGAGGGCACTCCTCCCTCCGCAGGGGAAGCTTCACCAACCTGGCTGTCAGGGTGGGGGGTGGAGCTCCTGCCCCCACTGGGCACCTAGGGGAGAGTGCACTGCACCCTAGGGGGGGTGGCCCCTCCGACCTGTTTGTGAGGGGGGGTGGGAGCTCCACCTCAGCACCCAGTAGAGAGTGCATTCCCTCCTGGGGTGGAGGCCCCTCTAACCTCGGTTTGGGGGGGGGAGCTCCGCTGCACACCTGGGGAAGAGGGCTCTCCCGACTCAAAGGGGGAGGCCCCTCTAACCTGGGTGTGTGAGGGGGAGCTCCTGCCTCCGTACCCAGGGGAGAGGGCACTACCCCCTGGGGGGGTGAGGCCTCTCCATGCTGGGTGTTGGGGTGGGGGGAGGAGCTCCCGCCCCTAACCCCTCACCTAGGGGAGAGGGCACTCCCCAGTCTGGTAGAGGTAGAGGACATTCCCCCCTCTGGGGTGGATGCCCCACTAACCTGGGTGTGGGTGGGGGAGCTCCCCCTCCGCACCCAGGGGAGAGGGCTCTCCGGACTCCAGGGGAAGGCCCCTCTAACTTGGGTGTTGGAGGGGAGCTCCCCCCCCTTCCACACCCAGGGGAGAGGGCACACCCCCCTCCAGGTGCTAGTCCCCTCTAACCTGGGTGTTGTGGGCAGTTCCCCAGTGCACCCAGGGCACAGGGGAACTCCCCTCTCCAGGCGGGAGGAGCCTCTAACCTGGGTGTCCAGGGGAGCTCCCTTGTGCACCCACAACAGAGGGGCACTCCCCACACTAGTCCTGACCATAACCCTCCTGGGGGAGGCCTCTGGAAGCTGGGTGTTGGAGTAGGGGGTTGAGCTCTCCCTCCACCCCTCACCCAGGGCAGAGGGCACTCCCCCGTTCCCAGGGGAGGCTTCACCAACCTGGGTGTCAGGGTGGGGGGTGGAGCTCCCAGCCCCACTGGGCACCTAGGGGAGAGTGCACTCCACCCTAGGGGGGGTGGCCGCTCCGACCAGGGTGTGAGGGGGGGTGGGAGCTCCACCTCAGCACCCAATAGAGAGGGCATTCCCTCCTGGGGTGGAGGCCCCTCTAACCTCGGTTTCGGGGGGGTATTGGGGTGGAGGGAGGAGCTCCCGCCCATAACCCCTCACCTAGGGGAGAGGACAATCCCCAGTCTGGTAGAAGTAGAGGACTTTCCCCCTTCTGGGTGGATGCCCCACTAACCTGGGTGTGGGTGGGGGAGCTCCCCATCCGCACCCAGGGGAGAGGGCTCTCCTGACACCAGGGGAAGGCCCCTCTAACTTGGGTATTGGAGGGGTTCTCCCCCCCTTCCACACCCAGGGGAGAGGGCACACCCCCCTCCAGGTGCTAGTCCCCTCTAAGCTGTTTGTCTGGGGGAGTTCCCCAGTGCACCCAGGGCACAGGGGAACTCCACTCTCCAGGGGGGAGGAGCCTCTAACCTGGGTGGCTGGGGGAGCTCCCTTGTGCACCCACCACAGAGGGGCACTCCCCACTCTATTCCTGACCTTAACCCTCCTGGGGGAGGACTCTGGAAGCTGGGTGTTGGAGTAGGGGGTTGAGCTCCCCCTCCACCCCTCTCCCAGGGCAGAGGTCACTCCCCCCTCCGCAGGGGAAGCTTCACCATCCTGGGTGTCAGGGTGGGGGGTGGAGCTCCCAGCCCCACTGGGCACCTAGGGGAGAGTGCACTCCACCCTAGGGGGGGTGGCCGCTCCGACCAGGGTGTGAGGGGGGGTGGGAGCTCCACCTCAGCACCCAATAGAGAGGGCATTCCCTCCTGGGGTGGAGGCCCCTCTAACCTCGGTTTCGGGGGGGAGCTCCCCTCCACACCTGGGGAAGAGGGCTCCCCCGACTCAAGGGGGGAGGCCCCACTAACCTGGGTGTGTGGGGGGAGCTCACCCCTCTGCACACATGGGAGAGGGCAATACCCCCTGGGGGGGTGAGGCCTCTCCATCCTGCGTGTTGGGGTGGGGGGAGGAGCTCCCGCCCCTAACCCCTCACCTAGGGGAGAGGGCACTCCCCAGTCTGGTAGAGGTAGAGGACATTCCCCCCTCTGGGGTTGATGCCCCACTAACCTGGGTGTGGGTGGGGGAGCTCCCCCTCGGCACCCAGGGGAGAGGGCTCTCCTGACTCCAGGGGAAGGCCCCTCTAACTTGGGTGTTGGAGGGGAGCTCCCCCCCTCCACACCCAGGGGAGAGGGCACTCCCCCCTCCGGGGGCTAGTCCCCTCTAACCTAGGTGTCTGGGGGAGTTCCCCAGTTCACCCAGGGCACAGGGGAACTCCTGTCTCCAAGGAGGCAGAGTCTCTAACCTGGGTGTCCAGGGGAGCTGCCTTGTGCACCTACCGCAGAGGGGCACTCCCCACTCTAACCCTAACCTTAACCCTCCTGGGGGAGGCCTCTGGAAGCTGGGTGTTGGAGTAGGCGGTTGAGCTCCCCCTCCACCCCTCACCCAGGGCAGAGGGCACTCCTCCCTCCGCAGGGGAAGCTTCACCAACCTGGCTGTCAGGGTGGGGGGTGGAGCTCCTGCCCCCACTGGGCACCTAGGGGAGAGTGCACTGCACCCTAGGGGGGGTGGCCCCTCCGACCTGTTTGTGAGGGGGGGTGGGAGCTCCACCTCAGCACCCAGTAGAGAGTGCATTCCCTCCTGGGGTGGAGGCCCCTCTAACCTCGGTTTGGGGGGGGGAGCTCCGCTGCACACCTGGGGAAGAGGGCTCTCCCGACTCAAAGGGGGAGGCCCCTCTAACCTGGGTGTGTGAGGGGGAGCTCCTGCCTCCGTACCCAGGGGAGAGGGCACTACCCCCTGGGGGGGTGAGGCCTCTCCATGCTGGGTGTTGGGGTGGGGGGAGGAGCTCCCGCCCCTAACCCCTCACCTAGGGGAGAGGGCACTCCCCAGTCTGGTAGAGGTAGAGGACATTCCCCCCTCTGGGGTGGATGCCCCACTAACCTGGGTGTGGGTGGGGGAGCTCCCCCTCCGCACCCAGGGGAGAGGGCTCTCCGGACTCCAGGGGAAGGCCCCTCTAACTTGGGTGTTGGAGGGGAGCTCCCCCCCCTTCCACACCCAGGGGAGAGGGCACACCCCCCTCCAGGTGCTAGTCCCCTCTAACCTGGGTGTTGTGGGCAGTTCCCCAGTGCACCCAGGGCACAGGGGAACTCCCCTCTCCAGGCGGGAGGAGCCTCTAACCTGGGTGTCCAGGGGAGCTCCCTTGTGCACCCACAACAGAGGGGCACTCCCCACACTAGTCCTGACCATAACCCTCCTGGGGGAGGCCTCTGGAAGCTGGGTGTTGGAGTAGGGGGTTGAGCTCTCCCTCCACCCCTCACCCAGGGCAGAGGGCACTCCCCCGTTCCCAGGGGAGGCTTCACCAACCTGGGTGTCAGGGTGGGGGGTGGAGCTCCCAGCCCCACTGGGCACCTAGGGGAGAGTGCACTCCACCCTAGGGGGGGTGGCCGCTCCGACCAGGGTGTGAGGGGGGGTGGGAGCTCCACCTCAGCACCCAATAGAGAGGGCATTCCCTCCTGGGGTGGAGGCCCCTCTAACCTCGGTTTCGGGGGGGTATTGGGGTGGAGGGAGGAGCTCCCGCCCATAACCCCTCACCTAGGGGAGAGGACAATCCCCAGTCTGGTAGAAGTAGAGGACTTTCCCCCTTCTGGGTGGATGCCCCACTAACCTGGGTGTGGGTGGGGGAGCTCCCCATCCGCACCCAGGGGAGAGGGCTCTCCTGACACCAGGAGAAGGCCCCTCTAACTTGGGTGTTGAAGGGGAGCTCCCTCCCTTCCACACCCAGGGGAGAGGGCACACCCCCCTCCAGGTGCTAGTCCCCTCTAAGCTGTTTGTCTGGGGGAGTTCCCCAGTGCACCCAGGGCACAGGGGAACTCCCCTCTCCAGGGGGGAGGAGCCTCTAACCTGGGTGGCTGGGGGAGCTCCCTTGTGCACCCACCACAGAGGGGCACTCCCCACTCTATTCCTGACCTTAACCCTCCTGGGGGAGGACTCTGGAAGCTGGGTGTTGGAGTAGGGGGTTGAGCTCCCCCTCCACCCCTCTCCCAGGGCAGAGGTCCCTCCCCCCTCCGCAGGGGAAGCTTCACCATCCTGGGTGTCAGGGTGGGGGGTGGAGCTCCCAGCCCCACTCGGCACCTAGGGGAGAGTGCACTCCACCCTAGGGGGGGTGGCCGCTCCGACCAGGGTGTGAGGGGGGGTGGGAGCTCCACCTCAGCACCCAATAGAGAGGGCATTCCCTCCTGGGGTGGAGGCCCCTCTAACCTCGGTTTCGGGGGGGAGCTCCCCTCCACACCTGGGGAAGAGGGCTCCCCCGACTCAAGGGGGGAGGCCCCACTAACCTGGGTGTGTGGGGGGAGCTCACCCCTCTGCACACAAGGGAGAGGGCAATACCCCCTGGGGGGGTGAGGCCTCTCCATCCTGCGTGTTGGGGTGGGGGGAGGAGCTCCCGCCCCTAACCCCTCACCTAGGGGAGAGGGCACTCCCCAGTCTGGTAGAGGTAGAGGACATTCCCCCCTCTGGGGTGGATGCCCCACTAACCTGGGTGTGGGTGGGGGAGCTCCCCCTCGGCACCCAGGGGAGAGGGCTCTCCTGACTCCAGGGGAAGGCCCCTCTAACTTGGGTGTTGGAGGGGAGCTCCCCCCCTCCACACCCAGGGGAGAGGGCACTCCCCCCTCCAGGGGCTAGTCCCCTCTAACCTAGGTGTCTGGGGGAGTTCCCCAGTTCACCCAGGGCACAGGGGAACTCCTGTCTCCAAGGAGGCAGAGTCTCTAACCTGGGTGTCCAGGGGAGCTGCCTTGTGCACCTACCGCAGAGGGGCACTCCCCACTCTAACCCTAACCTTAACCCTCCTGGGGGAGGCCTCTGGAAGCTGGGTGTTGGAGTAGGCGGTTGAGCTCCCCCTCCACCCCTCACCCAGGGCAGAGGGCACTCCCCCCTCCGCAGGGGAAGCTTCACCAACCTGGCTGTCAGGGTGGGGGGTGGAGCTCCTGCCCCCACTGGGCACCTAGGGGAGAGTGCACTGCACCCTAGGGGGGGTGGCCCCTCCGACCTGTTTGTGAGGGGGGGTGGGAGCTCCACCTCAGCACCCAGTAGAGAGTGCATTCCCTCCTGGGGTGGAGGCCACTCTAACCTCGGTTTGGGGGGGGGAGCTCCCCTGCACACCTGGGGAAGAGGGCTCTCCAGACTCAAAGGGGGAGGCCCCTCTAACCTGGGTGTGTGAGGGGGAGCTCCTGCCTCCATACCCAGGGGAGAGGGCACTACCCCCTGGGGGGGTGAGGCCTCTCCATGCTGGGTGTTGGGGTGGGGGGAGGAGCTCCCGCCCCTAACCCCTCACCTAGGGGAGAGGGCACTCCCCAGTCTGGTAGAGGTAGAGGACATTCCCCCCTCTGGGGTGGATGCCCCACTAACCTGGGTGTGGGTGGGGGAGCTCCCCCTCCGCACCCAGGGGAGAGGGCTCTCCGGACTCCAGGGCAAGGCCCCTCTAACTTGGGTGTTGGAGGGGAGCTCCCCCCCCTTCCACACCCAGGGGAGAGGGCACACCACCCTCCAGGTGCTAGTCCCCTCTAACCTGGGTGTTGTGGGCAGTTCCCCAGTGCACCCAGGGCACAGGGGAACTCCCCTCTCCAGGCGGGAGGAGCCTCTAACCTGGGTGTCCAGGGGAGCTCCCTTGTGCACCCACAACAGAGGGGCACTCCCCACACTAGTCCTGACCATAACCCTCCTGGGGGAGGCCTCTGGAAGCTGGGTGTTGGAGTAGGGGGTTGAGCTCTCCCTCCACCCCTCACCCAGGGCAGAGGGCACTCCCCCGTTCCCAGGGGAGGCTTCACCAACCTGGGTGTCAGGGTGGGGGGTGGAGCTCCCAGCCCCACTGGGCACCTAGGGGAGAGTGCACTCCACCCTAGGGGGGGTGGCTGCTCCGACCAGGGTGTGAGGGGGGGTGGGAGGTCCACCTCAGCACCCAATAGAGAGGGCATTCCCTCCTGGGGTGGAGGCCCCTCTAACCTCGGTTTCGGGGGGGTATTGGGGTGGAGGGAGGAGCTCCCGCCCATAACCCCTCACCTAGGGGAGAGGACAATCCCCAGTCTGGTAGAAGTAGAGGACTTTCCCCCTTCTGGGTGGATGCCCCACTAACCTGGGTGTGGGTGGGGGAGCTCCCCATCCGCACCCAGGGGAGAGGGCTCTCCTGACACCAGGGGAAGGCCCCTCTAACTTGGGTATTGGAGGGGAGCTCCCCCCCTTCCACACCCAGGGGAGAGGGCACACCCCCCTCCAGGTGCTAGTCCCCTCTAAGCTGTTTGTCTGGGGGAGTTCCCCAGTGCACCCAGGGCACAGGGGAACTCCCCTCTCCAGGGGGGAGGAGCCTCTAACCTGGGTGGCTGGGGGAGCTCCCTTGTGCACCCACCACAGAGGGGCACTCCCCACTCTATTCCTGACCTTAACCCTCCTGGGGGAGGACTCTGGAAGCTGGGTGTTGGAGTAGGGGGTTGAGCTCCCCCTCCACCCCTCTCCCAGGGCAGAGGTCACTCCCCCCTCCGCAGCGGAAGCTTCACCATCCTGGGTGTCAGGGTGGGGGGTGGAGCTCCCAGCCCCACTCGGCACCTAGGGGAGAGTGCACTCCACCCTAGGGGGGGTGGCCGCTCCGACCAGGGTGTGAGGGGGGGTGTTAGCTCCACCTCAGCACCCAATAGAGAGGGCATTCCCTCCTGGGGTGGAGGCCCCTCTAACCTCGGTTTCGGGGGGGAGCTCCCCTCCACACCTGGGGAAGAGGGCTCCCCCGACTCAAGGGGGGAGGCCTCACTAACCTGGGTGTGTGGGGGGAGCTCACCCCTCTGCACACAAGGGAGAGGGCAATACCCCCTGGGGGGGTGAGGCCTCTCCATCCTGCGTGTTGGGGTGGGGGGAGGAGCTCCCGCCCCTAACCCCTCACCTAGGGGAGAGGGCACTCCCCAGTCTGGTAGAGGTAGAGGACATTCCCCCCTCTGGGGTGGATGCCCCACTAACCTGGGTGTGGGTGGGGGAGCTCCCCCTCGGCACCCAGGGGAGAGGGCTCTCCTGACTCCAGGGGAAGGCCCCTCTAACTTGGGTGTTGGAGGGGAGCTCCCCCCCTCCACACCCAGGGGAGAGGGCACTCCCCCCTCCAGGGGCTAGTCCCCTCTAACCTAGGTGTCTGGGGGAGTTCCCCAGTTCACCCAGGGCACAGGGGAACTCCTGTCTCCAAGGAGGCAGAGTCTCTAACCTGGGTGTCCAGGGGAGCTGCCTTGTGCACCTACCGCAGAGGGGCACTCCCCACTCTAACCCTAACCTTAACCCTCCTGGGGGAGGCCTCTGGAAGCTGGGTGTTGGAGTAGGCGGTTGAGCTCCCCCTCCACCCCTCACCCAGGGCAGAGGGCACTCCCCCCTCCGCAGGGGAAGCTTCACCAACCTGGCTGTCAGGGTGGGGGGTGGAGCTCCCGCCCCCACTGGGCACCTAGGGGAGAGTGCACTGCACCCTAGGGGGGGTGGCCCCTCCGACCTGTTTGTGAGGGGGGGTGGGAGCTCCACCTCAGCACCCAGTAGAGAGTGCATTCCCTCCTGGGGTGGAGGCCACTCTAACCTCGGTTTGGGGGGGGGAGCTCCCCTGCACACCTGGGGAAGAGGGCTCTCCCGACTCAAAGGGGGAGGCCCCTCTAACCTGGGTGTGTGAGGGGGAGCTCCTGCCTCCGTACCCAGGGGAGAGGGCACTACCCCCTGGGGGGGTGAGGCCTCTCCATGCTGGGTGTTGGGGTGGGTGGAGGAGCTCCCGCCCCTAACCCCTCACCTAGGGGAGAGGGCACTCCCCAGTCTTGTAGAGGTAGAGGACATTCCCCCCTCTGGGGTGGATGCCCCACTAACCTGGGTGTGGGTGGGGGAGCTCCCCCTCTGCACCCAGGGGAGAGGGCTCTCCGGACTCCAGGGGAAGGCCCCTCTAACTTGGGTGTTGGAGGGGAGCTCCCCCCCCTTCCACACCCAGGGGAGAGGGCACACCCCCCTCCAGGTGCTAGTCCCCTCTAACCTGGGTGTTGTGGGCAGTTCCCCAGTGCACCCAGGGCACAGGGGAACTCCCCTCTCCAGGCGGGAGGAGCCTCTAACCTGGGTGTCCAGGGGAGCTCCCTTGTGCACCCACAACAGAGGGGCACTCCCCACACTAGTCCTGACCATAATCCTCCTGGGGGAGGCCTCTGGAAGCTGGGTGTTGGAGTAGGGGGTTGAGCTCTCCCTCCACCCCTCACCCAGGGCAGAGGGCACTCCCCCGTTCCCAGGGGAGGCTTCACCAACCTGGGTGTCAGGGTGGGGGGTGGAGCTCCCAGCCCCACAGGGCACCTAGGGGAGAGTGCACTCCACCCTAGGGGGGGTGGCCGCTCCGACCAGGGTGTGAGGGGGGGTGGGAGCTCCACCTCAGCACCCAATAGAGAGGGCATTCCCTCCTGGGGTGGAGGCCCCTCTAACCTCGGTTTCGGGGGGGTATTGGGGTGGAGGGAGGAGCTCCCGCCCATAACCCCTCACCTAGGGGAGAGGACAATCCCCAGTCTGGTAGAAGTAGAGGACTTTCCCCCTTCTGGGTGGATGCCCCACTAACCTGGGTGTGGGTGGGGGAGCTCCCCATCCGCACCCAGGGGAGAGGGCTCTCCTGACACCAGGGGAAGGCCCCTCTAACTTGGGTATTGGAGGGGAGCTCCCCCCCTTCCACATCCAGGGGAGAGGGCACACCCCCCTCCAGGTGCTAGTCCCCTCTAAGCTGTTTGTCTGGGGGAGTTCCCCAGTGCACCCAGGGCACAGGGAAACTCCCCTCTCCAGGGGGGAGGAGCCTCTAACCTGGGTGGCTGGGGGAGCTCCCTTGTGCACCCACCACAGAGGGGCACTCCCCACTCTATTCCTGACCTTAACCCACCTGGGGAGGTCTCTGGAAGCTGGGTGTTGGAGTAGGGGGTTGAGCTCCCCCTCCACCCCTCTCCCAGGGCAGAGGTCACTCCCCCCTCCACAGGGGAAGCTTCACCATCCTGGGTGTCAGGGTGGGGGGTGGAGCTCCCAGCCCCACTCGGCACCTAGGGGAGAGTGCACTCTCCAGGGGAGAGGGCACACCCCCCTCCAGGTGCTAGTCCACATCCAGGGGAGAGGGCACACCCCCCTCCAGGTGCTAGTCCCCTCTAAGCTGTTTGTCTGGGGGAGTTCCCCAGTGCACCCAGGGCACAGGGAAACTCCCCTCTCCAGGGGGGAGGAGCCTCTAACCTGGGTGGCTGGGGGAGCTCCCTTGTGCACCCACCACAGAGGGGCACTCCCCACTCTATTCCTGACCTTAACCCACCTGGGGAGGACTCTGGAAGCTGGGTGTTGGAGTAGGGGGTTGAGCTCCCCCTCCACCCCTCTCCCAGGGCAGAGGTCCCTCCCCCCTCCGCAGGGGAAGCTTCACCATCCTGGGTGTCAGGGTGGGGGGTGGAGCTCCCAGCCCCACTCGGCACCTAGGGGAGAGTGCACTCCACCCTAGGGGGGGTGGCCGCTCCGACCAGGGTGTGAGGGGGGGTGGGAGCTCCACCTCAGCACCCAATAGAGAGGGCATTCCCTCCTGGGGTGGAGGCCCCTCTAACCTCGGTTTCGGGGGGGAGCTCCCCTCCACACCTGGGGAAGAGGGCTCCCCCGACTCAAGGGGGGAGGCCCCACTAACCTGGGTGTGTGGGGGGAGCTCACCCCTCTGCACACAAGGGAGAGGGCAATACCCCCTGGGGGGGTGAGGCCTCTCCATCCTGCGTGTTGGGGTGGGGGGAGGAGCTCCCGCCCCTAACCCCTCACCTAGGGGAGAGGGCACTCCCCAGTCTGGTAGAGGTAGAGGACATTCCCCCCTCTGGGGTGGATGCCCCACTAACCTGGGTGTGGGTGGGGGAGCTCCCCCTCGGCACCCAGGGGAGAGGGCTCTCCTGACTCCAGGGGAAGGCCCCTCTAACTTGGGTGTTGGAGGGGAGCTCCCCCCCTCCACACCCAGGGGAGAGGGCACTCCCCCCTCCAGGGGCTAGTCCCCTCTAACCTAGGTGTCTGGGGGAGTTCCCCAGTTCACCCAGGGCACAGGGGAACTCCTGTCTCCAAGGAGGCAGAGTCTCTAACCTGGGTGTCCAGGGGAGCTGCCTTGTGCACCTACCGCAGAGGGGCACTCCCCCCTCTAACCCTAACCTTAACCCTCCTGGGGGAGGCCTCTGGAAGCTGGGTGTTGGAGTAGGCGGTTGAGCTCCCCCTCCACCCCTCACCCAGGGCAGAGGGCACTCCCCCCTCCGCAGGGGAAGCTTCACCAACCTGGCTGTCAGGGTGGGGGGTGGAGCTCCCGCCCCCACTGGGCACCTAGGGGAGAGTGCACTGCACCCTAGGGGGGGTGGCCCCTCCGACCTGTTTGTGAGGGGGGGTGGGAGCTCCACCTCAGCACCCAGTAGAGAGTGCATTCCCTCCTGGGGTGGAGGCCCCTCTAACCTCGGTTTGGGGGGGGGAGCTCCCCTGCACACCTGGGGAAGAGGGCTCTCCAGACTCAAAGGGGGAGGCCCCTCTAATCTGGGTGTGTGAGGGGGAGCTCCTGCCTCCGTACCCAGGGGAGAGGGCACTACCTCCTGGGGGAGGCCTCTGGAAGCTGGGTGTTGGAGTAGGGGGTTGAGCTCTCCCTCCACCCCTCACCCAGGGCAGAGGGCACTCCCCCGTTCCCAGGGGAGGCTTCACCAACCTGGGTGTCAGGGTGGGGGGTGGAGCTCCCAGCCCCACTGGGCACCTAGGGGAGAGTGCACTCCACCCTAGGGGGGGTGGCCGCTCCGACCAGGGTGTGAGGGGGGGTGGGAGCTCCACCTCAGCACCCAATAGAGAGGGCATTCCCTCCTGGGGTGGAGGCCCCTCTAACCTCGGTTTTGGGGGGGTATTGGGGTGGAGGGAGGAGCTCCCGCCCATAACCCCTCACCTAGGGGAGAGGACAATCCCCAATCTGGTAGAAGTAGAGGACTTTCCCCCTTCTGGGTGGATGCCCCACTAACCTGGGTGTGGGTGGGGGAGCTCCCCATCCGCACCCAGGGGAGAGGGCTCTCCTGACACCAGGAGAAGGCCCCTCTAACTTGGGTGTTGAAGGGGAGCTCCCTCCCTTCCACACCCAGGGGAGAGGGCACACCCCCCTCCAGGTGCTAGTCCCCTCTAAGCTGTTTGTCTGGGGGAGTTCCCCAGTGCACCCAGGGCACAGGGGAACTCCCCTCTCCAGGGGGGAGGAGCCTCTAACCTGGGTGGCTGGGGGAGCTCCCTTGTGCACCCACCACATAGGGGCACTCCCCACTCTATTCCTGACCTTAACCCTCCTGGGGGAGGACTCTGGAAGCTGGGTGTTGGAGTAGGGGGTTGAGCTCCCCCTCCACCCCTCTCCCAGGGCAGAGGTCCCTCCCCCCTCCGCAGGGGAAGCTTCACCATCCTGGGTGTCAGGGTGGGGGGTGGAGCTCCCAGCCCCACTCGGCACCTAGGGGAGAGTGCACTCCACCCTAGGGGGGGTGGCCGCTCCGACCAGGGTGTGAGGGGGGGTGGGAGCTCCACCTCAGCACCCAATAGAGAGGGCATTCCCTCCTGGGGTGGAGGCCCCTCTAACCTCGGTTTCGGGGGGGAGCTCCCCTCCACACCTGGGGAAGAGGGCTCCCCTGACTCAAGGGGGGAGGCCCCACTAACCTGGGTGTGTGGGGGGAGCTCACCCCTCTGCACACAAGGGAGAGGGCAATACCCCCTGTGGGGGTGAGGCCTCTCCATCCTGCGTGTTGGGGTGGGGGGAGGAGCTCACGCCCCTAACCCCTCACCTAGGGGAGAGGGCACTCCCCAGTCTGGTAGAGGTAGAGGACATTCCCCCCTCTGGGGTGGATGCCCCACTAACCTGGGTGTGGGTGGGGGAGCTCCCCCTCGGCACCCAGGGGAGAGGGCTCTCCTGACTCCAGGGGAAGGCCCCTCTAACTTGGGTGTTGGAGGGGAGCTCCCCCCCTCCACACCCAGGGGAGAGGGCACTCCCCCCTCCAGGGGCTAGTCCCCTCTAACCTAGGTGTCTGGGGGAGTTCCCCAGTTCACCCAGGACACAGGGGAACTCCTGTCTCCAAGGAGGCAGAGTCTCTAACCTGGGTGTCCAGGGGAGCTGCCTTGTGCACCTACCGCAGAGGGGCACTCCCCACTCTAACCCTAACCTTAACCCTCCTTGGGGAGGACTCTGGAAGCTGGGTGTTGGAGTAGGCGGTTGAGCTCCCCCTCCACCCCTCACCCAGGGCAGAGGGCACTCCCCCCTCCGCAGGGGAAGCTTCACCAACCTGGCTGTCAGGGTGGGGGGTGGAGCTCCTGCCCCCACTGGGCACCTAGGGGAGAGTGCACTGCACCCTAGGGGGGGTGGCCCCTCCGACCTGTTTGTGAGGGGGGGTGGGAGCTCCACCTCAGCACCCAGTAGAGAGTGCATTCCCTCCTGGGGTGGAGGCCCCTCTAACCTCGGTTTGGGGGGGGGAGCTCCCCTGCACACCTGGGGAAGAGGGCTCTCCCGACTCAAAGGGGGAGGCCCCTCTAACCTGGGTGTGTGAGGGGGAGCTCCTGCCTCCGTACCCAGGGGAGAGGGCACTACCCCCTGGGGGGGTGAGGCCTCTCCATGCTGGGTGTTGGGGTGGGGGGAGGAGCTCCCGCCCCTAACCCCTCACCTAGGGGAGAGGGCACTCCCCAGTCTGGTAGAGGTAGAGGACATTCCCCCCTCTGGGGTGGATGCCCCACTAACCTGGGTGTGGGTGGGGGAGCTCCCCCTCCGCACCCAGGGGAGAGGGCTCTCCGGACTCCAGGGGAAGGCCCCTCTAACTTGGGTGTTGGAGGGGAGCTCCCCCCTCTTCCACACCCAGGGGAGAGGGCACACCCCCCTCCAGGTGCTAGTCCCCTCTAACCTGGGTGTTGTGGGCAGTTCCCCAGTGCACCCAGGGCACAGGGGAACTCCCCTCTCCAGGCGGGAGGAGCCTCTAACCTGGGTGTCCAGGGGAGCTCCCTTGTGCACCCACAACAGAGGGGCACTCCCCACACTAGTCCTGACCATAACCCTCCTGGGGGAGGCCTCTGGAAGCTGGGTGTTGGAGTAGGGGGTTGAGCTCTCCCTCCACCCCTCACCCAGGGCAGAGGGCACTCCCCCGTTCCCAGGGGAGGCTTCACCAACCTGGGTGTCAGGGTGGGGGGTGGAGCTCCCAGCCCCACTGGGCACCTAGGGGAGAGTGCACTCCACCCTAGGGGGGGTGGCCGCTCCGACCAGGGTGTGAGGGGGGGTGGGAGCTCCACCTCAGCACCCAATAGAGAGGGCATTCCCTCCTGGGGTGGAGGCCCCTCTAACCTCGGTTTCGGGGGGGTATTGGGGTGGAGGGAGGAGCTCCCGCCCATAACCCCTCACCTAGGGGAGAGGACAATCCCCAGTCTGGTAGAAGTAGAGGACTTTCCCCCTTCTGGGTGGATGCCCCACTAACCTGGGTGTGGGTGGGGGAGCTCCCCATCCGCACCCAGGGGAGAGGGCTTTCCTGACACCAGGGGAAGGCCCCTCTAACTTGGGTGTTGGATGGGAGCTCCCCCCCTTCCACACCCAGGGGAGAGGGCACACCCCCCTCCAGGTGCTAGTCCCCTCTAAGCTGTTTGTCTGGGGGAGTTCCCCAGTGCACCCAGGGCACAGGGGAACTCCCCTCTCCAGGGGGGAGGAGCCTCTAACCTGGGTGGCTGGGGGAGCTCCCTTGTGCACCCACCACAGAGGGGCACTCCCCACTCTATTCCTGACCTTAACCCTCCTGGGGGAGGACTCTGGAAGCTGGGTGTTGGAGTAGGGGTTTGAGCTCCCCCTCCACCCCTCTTTCAGGGCAGAGGTCACTCCCCCCTCCGCAGGGGAAGCTTCACCATCCTGGGTGTCAGGGTGGGGGGTGGAGCTCCCAGCCCCACTTGGCACCTAGGGGAGAGTGCACTCCACCCTAGGGGGGGTGGCCGCTCCGACCAGGGTGTGAGGGGGGGTGGGAGCTCCACCTCAGCACCCAATAGAGAGGGCATTCCCTCCTGGGGTGGAGGCCCCTCTAACCTCGGTTTCGGGGGGGGAGCTCCCCTCCACACCTGGGGAAGAGGGCTCCCCCGACTCAAGGGGGGAGGCCCCACTAACCTGGGTGTGTGGGGGGAGCTCACCCCTCTGCACACAAGGGAGAGGGCAATACCCCCTGGGGGGGTGAGGCCTCTCCATCCTGCGTGTTGGGGTGGGGGGAGGAGCTCCCGCCCCTAACCCCTCACCTAGGGGAGAGGGCACTCCCCAGTCTGGTAGAGGTAGAGGACATTCCCCCCTCTGGGGTGGATGCCCCACTAACCTGGGTGTGGGTGGGGGAGCTCCCCCTCGGCACCCAGGGGAGAGGGCTCTCCTGACTCCAGGGGAAGGCCCCTCTAACTTGGGTGTTGGAGGGGAGCTCCCCCCCTCCACACCCTAGGGAGAGGGCACTCCCCCCTCCAGGGGCTAGTCCCCTCTAACCTAGGCAAAATTAATCTGGTGATGGTATGTGGTGTGGGATATATTAGGAGAGAGGGGATGGGGACTGAGAGGCATCACTTGGTGGCTGCAGTGATTCAGGAATGCATAATGACCCACGCCTGGCCAATTATCTTCTCCACTATGGTGATTGGTTCAGAGAAGAGCATGTGACTCAAGTGAGCCAATCAGAATGAATCCTGCGAATTTTGCAGCTGACAGTCCTGTGGTCCCTTACAAAAAAAAAAAAAAAAACAAAACCCACTTATCTGTCTAAAAATAAAGCTAGAATAGGGGCAAATAGTGGTGGTGGCAGTGAACAGAGTCATTGTGGGTCCTAATGATATCCTCTGAGTCCCTGGATCCAGCCATGCCTGAAATTGCCATGAACTTTTCTCTTACGTGACCTAAGAAGGTTTTCTGCCCCAGATAATATGTATTCATGTTAAGCTTGGTTGGCAGTGGGATTCTGTTGCTGGCTATCTGAAAGAGTCCTGCCCAATACACCAGCAGGGGCATCTAGGTCAAAGGGCAGCATTCTTCAGCCCATAAACCAAATTTGCCTTATTTATGCGTTTTTGTTTTGTTTGGTGTCAGGGATAGAACTCAGGCCCTTGCACAGACTCAACAACTGCTTTACCACTAAGCCATGGCCCCCAGCCCTGGTCTACTACCTCTTTGTTTTAAATAAAGTTTTACTGGAACACAGGCATGCTTACATATTATCTTTGATTCTTTTTGAGTTAGAGTTGAGCAGTTGTGACAGAAACAACGTGGCCCTCAGAACCTAAATATTTACTATGTGGACTTTCACAAACAAGATCTTCCAGATTCATCTTCTAGATTAATCTTTTCTTACCTTTTAGAGGTACAAACTGGGGCTCAGAGAAGGCCTTGCCTACTAAAGTTGGGGCACAGCTACCCAGGGTTTTCTGATTCAAGGTCTGGAAGCCTTTTTGCTGTCTCTCCTTGTCCCTGAGCTTTCCAAAGGTGCTTGATTCACTTGGCAACTGTCTTGCTCCGTTAGGCCTAGACAAAATTCTTTTCTGAAGCTTTCCCTGTGATGCTCCTGGTAGATGCAGGAGCCAGCCGGGGAAATTGAAATCCATAAATAACTGAGCCTTACACCCCAGCCAGCCCAGCCCAGCCCAACCCCTGTCGCCTAGGGATCTGCTAACTGGAGCTTGAGCCAGGGCTGATATGGAGAAGAGTGTCCTGCTTGGGACCTTCTCCAAATCCCATGGATGCCTTCCAGCCCTGGAATCCAGGACTGGAGGAAGTTCCAGTTGCAAATTGCTTTCTCCATCCTCTTTATGTGATTGGGCAAGAGCTTGGGGACTCCTCCATCTAATGGAGCCAAGAGAGGACTGGGGCATAGGAGCTGGGGGATGGGCAGCCATTAGAGGGCTTTCTAGAGGAGAGAGGCTAGAAAATTCAGAGGGCACATTAAAAAAAATGTCCATAAACCCCTTTGCCACCTTAGTGGTCCTTCACCTCTCCTAGTTCTCTTCACTCCAGCTACATAGGTGTATGCCCTGAATATAAAAAACCCCCTCCTCTACCTCAGGGCCTTTGCACTTGCTGCAACCCTTCTCTGAGTTTTGCCTGGCTGTTTCCTCCTGATTATTTAAGTCTCTATATCCTGGTCATTGTCCTTGTGTCACAGCCCTACCTGAGCCTCCCTTTTTTCCTTCTTATATCACTTACCTCTAAAGAGTTCAGGGTGGTCAGGAGCTGCCAGGGGAGACAGGAAGAGTCCTTGGAGGGGAACAGTGTATACAAAGAATCCGTCGTGGCAGGCGTGGGGAACTTGAAGCAAGAGGACGGCGGGGCTCGGAACCTAAGGGCACAGGTGGTGAGACCTTGTGTAGCATGTTCGAGGCTGAACCAGGTGGGAGGGCCCATATCAAGAATCTATTAGAATCAGAATTCAAATCCCAGGGAGGGTCCTGGCCCAGGGGATGCTCTGGCCCTGGGGGAAGGATGGGGTGGTTGACACAGAAGAAGATAGGGTGACCTGACCTCTCTGCTCTGTTTCTCCCAACGTCCACCCCCAGCACTTCTGTCCTGCCACAGCCCAGGCTGGGTGTCACCAGGCTGTGTGTTGAGAAGGCTTCCTGGAGGCTGTGTGAGCTGCCTGGGCCCATTTAGAAGGTGTGAAGAGACAGAGGCCATGGCCCAGCCTCACTTTGGCTGTAAGTGCCCTGTGCATGACTGGGCACCACTCTGTTCCTTAGTTTCTTCATCTGTCAATGGGGAGAACTGTCTTTTGGGGTTTGCAATGCTCCACTGAGACTCTCACATCAAATGCTGACCACAAGAGCCTGTCACAGGTCCAATACCCAAGGACAGGGCCACCCTTTCAGTGACTAATAGGGCTGGCTCCTTCTGGCTGGAGGGCCCGACCAGGAGGAGAGAAATTTTTGCTGAAAGCTTTGGGGGGAGTCCAGAGAATTCTGGAAACCCCCCAGTCCCCTCCTGGTGAAATTTCAAGGCTGGACCTGTCCCGAACCCCAGCCTCTGACTCCTATCCCTAGGTGTCATCCTGAGACCAGGAGAGGGACCTCTATCTGCAGAGCTGGTAGCCACAGACCAAATCTGGGCCACAGTCACCGAGTGCAAGCCAGGTGGAGACAGCCACTACGTGGGAGGTGACAGATGGCTGCAAATGAGGGGTGAAGGAACCCGCTAAATGATCAGCTGGGAAATTGAGCATCTCGCCTCCCATCTGTGACAGCCTTTTCCCTGTGGAAGGGAGCTCATGCGCGGGTGGGAGTGTGGGGGCCTGTCTGTGTACATACAAGAAGCGGCACCAGGGCTGGGACCAGGGTGAGTGCGCATGCGCACAGTCACACACTCGCCCCCCCCCTCCACCACCACATGCACGTTCACATCTGTCCATTCATCCCCAGGCTCTTGCACACCCCTCTTGCACGATTTCATGCATTCAGAAATGCCAGCCTGGCTTGTGTCCACACCCAGGGGACAGGCGCTCCAACAGGAAGATGGACACCCCTGCACTTTCTCCCACAAACCATCGCGAGGGAGCACCTTCCCCATGTCTGAGCAAATGTGCATTTGCATTGGCTTCTTGTGTGCATGGGATGCTAGCAGTTCGGGCTGGGTTCTGGCTCACAGATCAGTCCTATACCTCCTCAGGAAGGAAGGTGACACTTCCCTTACTGTTGGAGCCAGGCTTGGCCACATGTCAGTGTTGGCAATGAAATTGCTGCTTGTCACTGCTGGGCAGGAGCGTGAAGAGGCGGTCCGGGCCCCTTCAAGTTCTCTTCCCCCTCTGCATGGTGAGCAGCAGCATCCTCCCGTGCAATCTGGGTCCCAGGGTGCAGTCTTCAGGAGGCAGAGCCACAGGCGACCTGCAAATTTCCCGTTGACCTGGGACAGTGCTGATTGTGTCCAAGAGCTGAGCCCATCACCTTGAGCACATCTATTCATGAGATCCCCCACAGGAGCCCTTGGGGGACACATCTGCATCAAGGTGCCCTTTGCAGACCTCTGTGGGACTCACAGCCTGACCCCCTTTATAGACCGGAGCCCACAGCAGGAGGGGCAAAAGGGGTCTTGGGATGGACTGGGGTTGGGATCCTGAGGAGTGAGTTGCCCCATCTTTGGGGGACTCTGGGCAGGTGTCTCCTGGGTACAGCTCTCAGAGCTATTCTTCCAGATATCCATGGGACCGTGGTGTTGATGTCAGAAAGACCTAAATTCAAGTCCCAATTCATTTATTTCCTGGCAGTGGGACTTTTGAGTATAGGACTTAACTTGACCCTGCCTTAGTTTCCCCATCTGCAAAATGGATATTTTGTGGCTCAGTGGTAGAGTGCTCACCTATGCACGAGGCACTGGGTTCCATCCTCAGCACCACATAAATGTAAGATAAAGATATTGTGTCCACCTAAAACTTAAAAAATAAATATTTAAAAAATGGATCTAATAACCATTACGTTATTTTGAGGATGAAATGAGAAGATGCTCAGAGCATCCCCAGGCAGGTTGGGATCAGACTCTGCCTCTTTCCTAGAAGGCCCATTTCTGATGCTTCTTCCTCTAGGAAGCCTGCCTTGATCTCCTCTTCCTCTGGACTCACAGAGAACTTGAGTCCTGATTCAAACACCTTCCTAGGTTCCATCGTGGATTAGAGCCCCCTCATTCATGAGTCTATCGAGTCCCTTTGTACCAGGCGCTGGGCCGAGGGCTGGGTGCAAAGTTGGATATGATGAAATTGCTGCCAGAATTGAGCCCTGCTGACTGGGGATCAGGCTGAAGCTTGTGGCTTCGCTCCTTCCCCCTCCTGTCCTTCCTTCTGCTCCATGCTCACCTCTCACGGGCCTACAGGGTGCCTTTGCAAAGGGAACCGAGGGAGAAGTTCCTGCAGGAGCCCTCAGGAGGCCACCATGTCTTTAGAGTGGCTTTAATTAGCATCTGGGAGCTGATCGGGGTTGGCTTATTAACGAGCCATTGATTCAGAGCCAGTTTTTCCAGTGTGCTGGGGTTTTGTCTTTTTTTTTTTTTTTGATGAATTAATCACTTCTGACAGTTCCAAACAGCGACTCTGTGCTCACCCAGAGGAAGATGGAGATGGCCACGGGCTGGGCCACCAGGGCCCAGGCCAGCCATGCTGCCCGCAGCACAGGCTGCCCCATCAGCATGTCCGGCAGCCCAGCCTGGCCTCCTGGCCTCCTGATTAGGGTCTGGCCAGTGTCTCCTTCCCATGCACTTTCCCTGGCGCCCTAATCCACTCTGATCACACGCTGGTCCATCCAGCCTCCCCTGCTGGAATGGAATGGGAGCCTCTTCCTCTATTTCTGTCCCTTCTCTTGTTTGTTTATTTTGCTTTCTTCTACTCTGTTGTGCATCTCCAGCTTTCTGTTCAACTTCTCAGTATTTTTTGATACTCGGTTTTATTTCATTTGTTGGCTTTTTTAGCTCTGTTTTATTATTTTCTAAGGAGCTGGGCTAACAATACACATCTATAACTCAGCAGAGTCGACTTAAAGTTAACAACATATCCCTTTGTACCTCCTCTACACATCTGTCCCTTCCCATTTCTGATTATTATTTTGACATTCTCTTCTTTGAAGCTGACTTCAGGACCAAATCATATCACTAACTGAAAAATGGACCAAATACTCCAGTTAGAAGGCAGAATATGATCAGTCTGGATTTCAAAGTAAGACTCAACTATAAGCAGTGTAAAATCTCTATATCAGGAAAGAGCACCTGGACCGCAAGGAGTACCAGAAAGACAGACTAGGGGATATTCGAGGAAGGTCAGCAAATCTTGGGCACTGGGATTAGAGCAGGATAGAGTGAGTCTTGCACTTTCTGCCTCCCTAGCTCAGCCTCATAGGTGTTCTGGAACATTCCTCAGAATCCCAGCCACCAAAGAGCATGGGTGGGGCTGTGGCTTGGGCACACGGCCTGTGTCAATGCCCTGCCATGACTCGGGGCGGGACAGTGACCCAGTGGGTGGCGAGCCTGCTTCTGCAGGACCCTCCCCTGTTCTCAGTAGTCCTTTCCCCCTGTTGGACTACACCCACTGCTTAGACTGCATGAGACCAAAACCTGCTTTCCTCTGGGAAGTTTTGGTTTTACCCTCAAAAAAATAGCCTGGCGCGCCTTCAGGCTGGGGAGATCTAAAGATAGTGGACTTATATCCCTTTGAGTTTTCTGTTCTCCCAGTTCAACATCCCAGTTCCGTTACCAGCTCTTCATCCTGCTCCTGATCTCTAATGTACCCTGTTCGCCAAGCCCCTCTTCAATTATTATACCCGGGCACGAGGCTCAGGCACGGAGTGAGACATTCACCTCCTCTTCTCCTGACACTGTGCTTCAAGAAATGCAACCAAGGGTGATAAGAACATGGTTGGCGACTGACACCATGATTCTAAGGGAGAGCCTCTGGACTAGCAGTCAGGACCCGTGGGTTCCAGTTCTCCCTGAAGTATCTTTATTTGGAGTCTGATCTCACCCACGACCAGGCCAGCTGTTTGGGTAACTGGGTCTCTTGGGATTTGTGTCCCATCAAATCACTCTCAGATGAGTGTATTTCCCTGCCCCTCCGACTCTGGCCTTGGCCATGTGACTTGCTGTGGACAACGAGACGTGAGCCAATGTGACACAAACAGAGGCTTGAGTTGTGCTGGCCTAATTGGACTTGTCCTTTATCATTTCTGTGATTTTCTATGAGAAGAATTCCTCAGGGGAGCTGCCATCTCTTCAGCCTGGACCCCAGAATGCACACACATGGCACGCACTTGAGCTTGGCCTGCAGTCAGACTCATCCAACCCTCAGCCCGGAGAATTTCCCTGGCTGACCGGCAGCCTGGAGAGCAGTAAGGGAAAATGTTTGTTATGGTCAAACTTCCCTGATGTCTGGGGCTGTTTGTTACACAGCATTAATGTGGCAGTGGATGACTGATACAGGTTTGTTGTTTTTTTTTTTTTTTTTTTTTTAAATCGCTCTGTGAATGCCGGCTGGGCTGGTAGCCCTGCCACATTATCTGCAAACCTCATTTGCATCTGCTATACAGGAAACTCAGTCCAGGCCTGGATGAGGGCCAAGCTCTTCTTAAGGCAGAGACAAATCTGCTTCTCCTGCCTGGGTCTTGGAGTCTGAGGTAAAATGGGCCTGCTTTATTGAACAGAGTGACATGAGATGTGTTGGGAATGCAATGGATGCATTGCCTCCATGTGGGTCACATTTTGAACTTCTCCTGAATTATTCTTATTTATTTTGGGTACCAGAGATTGAACTCAGGATGTGGCCCTCAACCCCAGAGCCACATCCCCAGCCCTATTTTGTATTTTATATAGAGACAGGGTTTCCCTGAGTTGCTTAGCACCTTGCTTTTGCTGAAGCTGGGTTTGAACTCACCATCCTCCTGCCTCAGCCTCCTAAGCTGCTGGGATTACAGGTGTTCACCCCCACATGCCCGGCTCCTATATCGTTTTTAAAGGAGCTGCAGCCAGCGTGTCAGGCCCTACACTAGGTTTCACTCAGACCTGGAGGACCAGAAAAGGAGAATCATCTACTGCAAGTCTCACAGTCACTTGTGAAGTTTGGGATGCGTCTCAGATGCTATTTCCAGGAGCTGAACAAAAATGATGTGCCCCAAGCAGTAAGACTTCCAGAGCCCGGGTTTTGGACAGTTATCTCTGGGCATCCATACAGAGGGTGAAAAAGAAAATGTCCCCAGTTACAAAATCCCCATCTTCCTGCAGAGGTCTCTTGGGTGCCTTCCTCCAACCACAGAGTGACAGGCAGCCAGAGAGGGAAGCTCTCAAGGGTCCTAGGGTCCCTTCCATCCCTGTGACCTGCTTGCCAGCGCCCAGGGCATCCATGCAATCAGGCAGTTGTAGCCTAGTGCTGTGTGCTCTGAGGGGACGCTCGCCCCTGTCCACGTGGGTCCATTCCCATCCCTCTAATTCCTTCCCTGCGCCAGCTCGAGCACTGCTTAGGTGAAAGCCTTACATAACCAGCGCTTTGAAGTCAGCAGGAGCTCAGCTGGGCTGGTAAGACCTCCAGAAGCTATTATGCTGTCAGGAGAGAGGGTATTAATTTACTCCGTCTGAGATGGGAAAGACCCGCTTGCAGAACGATTTTGAAACAGGACTAAAATGAGCCTTCTGATTTTTGCAATGTCACCTAGGGTATTTGCTTTCTTCTGCTGATAAGAGACAGAAAGGAAAAGAAAAAAAAATCCCTAGCTGTTGGATGGGAATGCAGAGGGATTGGGGGGTAGCTGGTATTGGTCACTCGTGTGCACATTTGGAAGAAGCAACTGCCCAGGGACCCAGACTGGTGACAAGACAGCCTCATCCAGATTCAGTTCTAATAGCCTGGAAGGAATTGGCCATCCGTGGTAGTGAGGAATAGGGGTACCAGGGCCAGGAAAGCCATATTCTATCACTAGCTATGGGAACACAAGCAAGTGACTTAAATTCCATGGGCCCCTGTCTCCTTGTGGGTACAAGTGACAAATGGGTGTCTTATAGCATGAAAGCCAGCACGAGACCAGGCCCACAGGATACAGGGAGAATGAGGAAACTTGCTGGTGTCCTCTTGCTCCTGATGGCCTGGCTAGAGGGGATAGTCAGTGACCACGGGATTCCCAGTGTCCAGAGAATGAATTTGGGACCCTCGACCACAGAGCCACATCCCCAGCCCTATTTTGTATTTTATATAGAGTCAGGGTCTCACTGAGTTGCTTAGGGCCTTGCTTTTGCTGAGGCTGGCTTTGAACTCACCATCCTTCTGCCTCAGCCTCCCAAGCCGCTGGGATTATAGGGTCCCGGGCTGAGTGCCAGCACCTCTCTGAGACAACCCAAGGGGGTCATTGTCAGCCTGGGCTGGGAGCCTGCTTGTGCTGCTGTCCCTAGCTGAGGGCCTGTCCCTTGCTGCCCGTGGTTCCCACTCCATACTGTGGTTGACAAACTGCCTGATCTCTCAACCCCGAGACCCATCTCCTCTGTGACAGCCTGGAGCACAGCGAGGGTCTTACAGAAACCTGGCCCAACCGCCCACCTCTCTGGCATCCCTCCTTCCAGCCATACTCAACTGCTCCTCAGCCCAAGGGCCCCAGAAACGATGGCACTTGTGGCCTAGTGTGCCGTTAGCATGTTGGATCTGTCTACTTAAAAAAAAAATTCCTCTGTGCCTCAGTTTCCCCAAATGACAAACTCAGCAGACTGGGTCACTACTGTCGGTCTCCTGTGCTGCCCATTCCACTGCCTCATGCCCTGCGGACACACAGATGTCACGGCAGACCCTGCAGACTTAACAAACGGGTTCATGAAGTGAGCACAAAGGTGGCTTCCAGAGAGCCCTGGGAGGGACAGCAGAGAGGGCCCGGTCAGAGCCCAGACTCCACCACCTCCACCTGGGGACCACCTCCGGGAGCCCCGATTTCCCTTTCTCAGAGACGGGGAGAATGGGGGAGGGGATGGACCATCCACAAAAGGTCTTTCAAGTGGCGATTCCACGGGAGCCAGGTCGCGGTCAGGTTCTGTGGTCATCAGTTCCCGGCCCAGGGGAACACGCCCCTCCCACATGCCCTCACCTACACTGAACGGGGATTCGTTTTTGGGGTTACTGCTCCTGATCTAGTTGAGAAAAACAATCTTGTTTTTATAAGAGTCTGTTGCTTATTTTTCTTTTCTGATTTATTTACTCTGCTGTGCTGGGGATGGAACCCAGGGCCTCATGTAGGCTGGACATGCACTCCACCACCACGCTGCACACCCAGCCCTAATAGGACTTCTCTCTCTCCCTCCCTCTCTCTCTCTCTTTCATTGTATGGGGGACTGAACCCAGGGGTGCTCTATCACTGAGCTACGTCATCCAGCCCTTGTTAATTTTTATTTTGATGCAGGGTCTTGCTAAATTGCCCATTATCCTGCCCTGTGCACTCTCCTGCCTCAGTAGCTAGGATCACAGGCATGTGCCCCTCCCCTGTGCCTCGCTATAGTTTATTTTTCTTTTGTATTTTAGTGTTTTTCATATTGACACATTCATCACCTTAACATAGCATGGATCTAACCCCACATATTATATATTACTACGCCCTTTAGTTTTGAGGATGATTTTCATATTTTATTTAGAGATAAAAAATACAGGGGCTGTGGTTGGTGGTAGAGTGCTTGCCTAGCATGCATGAGGCACTGGGTTCGATTCTCAACATTGCATATAAATAAAAAGAATAAAATAAATGTCCATCAACATCTAAATAAAATACAACATGTAGATATTTGTACTAACTTGTGTTTTTTTTTTTTAAATTAAAGTCAATAGGTACTCACAGTAATAGAAAAAAAAAAGAAAAATGTCTTAATGGTATAGGAGGGGGGAACATCTTCCGCCCTCTGACTTCCCAGGCCCAGTCTCTAGGCTATTTTGAACAGTTTTTAAAAATTTCTTTGTAGAAAATTTTAAAGTTTAGAAGTCTAACATTTAACAATCTAAATTTTTTAAAAAATATTTATTTTTTAGTTGTAGTTGGGCACAATATCTTTATTTTATTTATTTACTTTTATGTGGTGCTGAGGATCGAACCCAGGGCCTTGCATGTGCTAGGCAAGTGCTCTACCACTGAGCCACAACCCCAGCCCCAACAATCTAGATTTCTGCTGGGTGTGGTGATGCACACCTATAATCCCAGCAACTCAGGAGGCTGAGTCAGGAGGATTGTAAGTTCAAGGCCAGCCTCAGCAACTTAGTGAGAACCTGTCTCAAAATAAAAAATACAATCCCCAGTACCAAAAGAGAAAAAAAAAATGTAGATTTTTACATGAGCCAATGTCACTCTCTTCCTTTGTGCTTTCTTTTTTTCTCATGATTTTTACATGTTTTCCCATTCTGAAATTAAGTATTTTATTATTCCTTATTTGAGGATAGTTCCCTTTCAAAATTTAACTCTTTAGTCAATTGTATTATGTGACTATATGGGATGAGGTTTGAGGATCTAACTTATTTCCCCCAAATATTCATCTCAGAATCACTTGTGCCAACCCCTTTCCTTTCTCCACCAACATGTGACAGGGAACAGCTTTCCTGTCATTATACCACAGTCTTATCTCTGGTGATCTGGGGGGTCTTAGAAAGAGACCCTCTACCATCCACCTGTAAGTACTCCCCTAACCTGTGGAGGGCTCTGAGTCCAGAGGTGCAGAGACCTCAACCAACAGATAATCACGGTACAGATTTCACTTGCCCCCGTGCTGCTGGGAAACTCTGGGCACGTGCAGGTCTCAGCCCTGCTGTGGGGCTCCCCTTGTCACCTGGGTGTGGCCATCTATAGGAGGTCAGGGAGGGAGGCTGGTCAGGCCAAGGGGCAAGGCGGGGCAGCAGCCACTCCAGGTGGGACAGAAGAGAACCCTACAGTCAAGTAAGACAGGCAAGGAAGATGATTTCTGAATAGATGGTGGAAGGATAAGCCCTTGTATGCTGGAACACCTGGGTCACCTGTTGATGTTGCCACTAGTGAGCTGCGTGACCTTGGGCAAGTTCCTTGCCGGCTCTGGGCTAAATTTGTGTCTCCATGTGAGGTGACACCGACAGAGGCTAGAGAGAGATTCTGGGGGGCAGATTCACCTTGCCGCAGACTCTGATTGCTCTAGAAGCCCTACCTCCTCTGGTGGCCCCCTCTTTGACCCTTGGGCAGGAGGAGGTCAGCAAACAGCCTATATGTTCCCTCCTGGGCCCTGCAAGGCAGGCAGCTGAAGGGACTGGTGTGATGCTGCAGAAGGGTCCCCGGGAGCAGGGAGGAGGGCAGGCGGGGCCCGGGGGTGCTCACCTGTAGCAGTTGTTGTTGTAATTGTTATAGCTTCCCAGAGCAGTCAGGCAGCCCAGGCAGATGGCGTAGGAGAAGATGATCTGTGTCCCAGCATCGACCCACACCTGCAGGAAGGACAAAGAAGTGAGCTGAGAGGTGAGGTCAGGTGTGTGTGTGTGTGTGTGTGTGTGTGTGTGTGTGTGGTGGGGGGGGTGTCTTATTTTCTGATAACCCTCACCCACCATAAAATCGTCCACAAAGGGATCATCAAACTGCCTAATCTTCTCAGGACCACCTTTTAAAAAGTCCTAGTTTCGTGGACTTCCTGATGAAATACATACGACGCTCTAAGTGAATTCCAGAATCTTCCAGAGGTTATGGATAAAAGCTCACAGTGTGGAATGAATTTGGATGTTGAGGACTTTGGTTTCAGCTGTGTGCCCTTGGAAAAGTGACTTAAGCTCTCTGAGGCACAGTGTCCTTACCTGCAAAGTGGAGAAAAAACTTGTCTGTCATTCAAGCAAGGAGTACCACCCCTCTGTGGGGGTGCATGCTTGCTCCTAAGGTAAGTCATGTGTAAGCCAAACAAACGCTGTCATTTCCTCGTGGTTAAGAGGACCACAGGAACACAGTCAGGAGACTCTTCAAGGCTTGCATTTGGACAGCCTCCCTGAGCACAGAGGAGGCAGGGAAGCGGTCATCAGGGGCTCTCTTGGAGCTCGGCTCCCAGAATTTACCTAGGAAAATCTACAGCTAGAGCCCAAATGCAGCTGATGAGACTCATGTTTGGACATTATGTACCCTCTAGAGAATGGCATTTGGCACTTATTAGGCACTTATGATGTGCCAGGCATCTTGCTGAACCTTGACACATGACCACATGAATATTCACAGTATCAGTGTGCAGGAGGGACTATTAGCTCCCTTTTACAGCCTAAGAAGATTGAGGAACAGAGAAGGTAAGTAACGTGCCCAAGATCACACAGCTGGGAAGGGGTGGATGCAAATCCATGGAGGCCCATCTTTAGAGATGCATGCTTAACTGGTCTCAGAATTTCAGTTTTTTTTTTTCTTTAGCACTGCTGGGGATTGAACCCAGGGCCTCACACATGCTGGGTAGGCTTTCTACCACTGAGATACAGCTTGAATTTTGAGATTTGGAATCAGTCTCAGAAGTCCCCTGGTGTAACCTCTCTCCCAACACAGGACTCTGTTCTCAGTACTTCTGATAGAAGATTCTCTGATTGCCGTCAATGACAGGAAGGGCACCATCTCTAGACACAGATAATTTCTTCTTTAGAGAGTCAGACTGTTAGCTCATGTTTTAAAATAAGAAGGATTCCTTTCCAACTGCTGGGGCCACTGGACCACATCTTTCTCTTCTGCCTGGCAGTGCTTTAGAGGTCTGAAGAAATCGTGGCTCTCTACTGAACCCCCAACATAAAACATCATTAATCTGAATTAAATGCTACAGGTTTATAAACTAAAAGGGCAAAACTGGAAATGCAATGGGATTATGCCATATATGCTTTTAAGTTACTTAAATTTACCTACACACATATTTTTAAAAGTCTTATTTTAAAAAAAAATTAATAGTCATTCTATTCAGTGAGCATGCACCCCAGGTTCAGTACTCACTGGGAAGAAAATGTGAACGGCAAGATTTTTCTGACCACTCATAGGTAAATAAATCCCAACATTTAGGTGGTCAGTCAAGTGCATAAAGGGATTATAAGAGCCTTCAAGGAATAAACTGAAGAGCTACTAGGGAGCCATGAAAAAATGGAATTCCAAAGAATTACAAGAAATAACAGAAACCATCTACAGAACTGTACAGTTATGTACATCATATAATATGGGTGCCTTAAGGATTCTACAGGTGATTTCAAGAATACCTTTGACTCAGTCTCACACTGTCAGCTGACTTGTGACCTTGACTCTCAGCCTTGCCAACTGCAGAGAGCAGCACAGAACTGCATACACACAACAGAAAACCCTCTCACAGAAAGGGTAAGAACAGGGGATCCAAGCCTGCTCTGTAGTCACTCCTACCAGAGACTTTCAGAAGTGCATGTGGAATTTGTTGTTATGAGATGGTGACAGCCATCTTGGCTGCAGCATTCCAGCTGTAAGTCCAGTAAAGCTTCACTTTGTTAAAGGAATGGGTATCTAATTATATATTTCAATTTTTCAAATAAAGCAGACTTTGAGGGAGCCTAGGAAGTTACCCGTAAACGAGCTATGGTCCTACCAAAACAAGTCTCCGTAATTTCAACTAAGACCCTAGATTGGCAGTTTATCTGACCTGCAGAGCAAAACATCCCTTTTTGAATCTGGTAAGGGTTATGCATTGCCTTACTAGAAAAACACACATATGTACATACACCCCAAATTTTGCACTCCATGAGGCTTATTTGTTAAGAACTGACAGGCCCCAGCCTAGGATGAAAACCCTGCCTCAAAGGTCCAGAGCAGTCTCACCTGCCCAACAATGTGTGGATCATATACTGCCCTGAGTAAAGACAAATTTGGGCACATATACCTACCATGTGCTTTTAGTTATTCATAAACTATATATGTACTATTTACTAATATCAAACACTTTGAAAGTTACTAATACAAATACTAGGTCTAACGTTTTCTTCCCATGGTTCAGTGGCTGATCTTAAGAAACTTGGAAACCAACAGAACCTGCTATGTGGTCATTCGACCACCCTGGACTTGGCCTGCCCTATACTGTGACAGCAGTATGAGAGTGGAGAGGTGAGGTCATGGAAAGCCCACAGTAGGAATGGGTAGTGTGCTAGAAGAGGAGGGTGGGCTTTGACTAAGACCACCTCAATGGACTTGACCTGGCATCCGAGAGAATCAGGGCCCAGGCCTAACAGGGATGTCCAGGGAAAGGACAGCCTTTAGCAGTAGGTGTGGTTCCCAGGATCATTCAGGTTGACCTCACAAAGACACACCCAGGAGCCTGCTGCCATAGAGTACTGGGAATCCAGACAGAATACTAGCTCCTAGGGACTAGTCTAAAATAACTGCTGTTTCCACTGCAACTTTTCTTAAAAAAACTGAACTGATACTGACAAAGATTACTGTGGACAACACACATAGCTCTTTAATTCTGAAACTTGAAGCAAAAAAAAAAAAAAAAACTGAAGTAATCACTTAAGATACTGGCATTGAGGCTTCTATAACAGCAATAATTAAAATTATTTTCAAATTAAAAAGCGCCAATACTTAACACAATGCAGCCACACTCAGACAAAGCTTTGATTTATTAACACTTATCATATTAACATACAGTGCTCCAAAACCTGTATTTCTGGAGAAAGGCAAAAGGGTATTTGGACAGCAAATTTTAAAACACTACATGCCTAAATACACCCATTCAGAAGTTCCCTTTGTTAAAAGGTAAGTAAGAAGCTTAGTCAAGCCGCACCTGGGCAGAAGGTCACATCACCTGCATCATATTCTTTGCTGAGAATAAAATACTCTTCATAAAAAGTTGCATGACAACTCCCCACCCCCACCCCCAGGATTCAATCAAAAATGTTTTAGGTGTAATTCTTTGAATAACAATCTTTTTCTACTCATACTTTAAAAGAACTAATGTACAGAATAAAACCTCATTTTAAGAAAGAGATGGCTACTCCACCCACAAGGTGAGTCAGACAACTCCTGCTGTTCTTAGCCCAGCTGAGTGGACTTGGCCTTTAGCAAGCACACTCGTGTTCTGCAGGAGGTGGTAGGAGAGCACTCAGAAGCTTGGCACACAAAGGACAGCAAAGGGACTTTGTCAATGAATTACACACGTGGCCTGTTGTACAAATGGCTGACGCAAATATCCATGACTTAGATGTAAGGCTGCCCAAAAGCACACAGTCATCTCATTATAAAAAACAAACTCATACATTAAATTCTATTGAAATATTAGGATGAACATATTTTCTCTTTCTGGAAATGGTTAAATCACTATTCTGACTAGGTTTACAAATTCCCTTCTCTAAACCAAACTTTTAAAATAATTTTAGCTAAGATGGTATCAAAAACAAAACATGACTCAAGAATATGAAATAATAAAGTCTACATCACTTTAAACATCATGACTTCCAGGATAATGTACTTAGGCTCACTGTCAACTATTTTATTTGCTAGAAAAATCAAGGTATTCACAGACTAAGGAAGGTTCCAACGTGGGGCTGGAAAGGTAGATGACACTGCTAGATCAAAGATTT
This sequence comes from Spermophilus citellus, assembly GCF_964194105.1. Taxonomy (NCBI): domain Eukaryota; kingdom Metazoa; phylum Chordata; class Mammalia; order Rodentia; family Sciuridae; genus Spermophilus; species Spermophilus citellus. The sequence continues at coordinate 349,031 of NW_027673113.1, read as the reverse complement.
TAACTTGTGACACATTTTACTGTGAAAGTATATTTTTGTTAAATGACATCAACTGGAAATATAATTACTGGCTTCAGATGCCAGCCTAGATGGAGTAAAGGCAATTAGATTTTCCATCCTATTTAAATATGCCCTGGCAGCCATAACCAATATCCACACAGACTTCAATATCCACTGGACAAAATATACAAAATGATGGTTTCAAGATCCTGGACACCAGGCAATGAGGGACAGAGACTGCTGGGAGATGAGACGTAAGGTGGACCCCTATGTGGCACCATTCACAGCCTGAGGTAGGCTTCAGGCTGCAGTGTATAAAGAAGGAGTCAGGCTCAGCCACCTCCCCGAGATGAAGAGACATAGCTTAGAGCATGCAGATGGCTCTGTGTCCAGAGAGCTGCACACAGGAGCCCAGGACTGCAGGCATGTGAGGGAACTCCCAGCCTAGAAATGGCACAGTTGATAAGATAACCTTAACAGTCCTTTAATTTCAAAAGCTAGGAAAAAAACGATTGACTCTACAAGTAGAGATATGAAAGATATAAAATAGTCTGAAATTGACCTTCTTCAAAGGAAAATTACAATGGAAAATATGAAAAGTATAGTAGCAGATGGGATTAATGGCAGATTAGACAATGCAGAAAAAGAAATTAGCAAATTTAAAGATAAAGTAATAGAAACTCAAGAGCAAAAGAAGACAAAATAGTGAACACAGCATCAGAGAACTGTTTGTTATTTCACTTCTGATGACTGATGTGCCTGTGATCAGAGTCCCTGAAAGACAGGGAACAGAAGAAAAATTATTTGAAGAAATAATAAATGAAAATCTTCCAAATTTAATGAATACTGCACACCAACAGATCAAAAAGCACAATGAACTCAAAGAAAAGAAATCCAAGGAAAATTATACCAAAGCACATAGCAACCAATCTGTTTAAAAGAATAAAAAAATAAATAAATAAAGCTGCCAAAAGAACTCACGTAAAAAAGAGCAAAAATTCTGGTTGCAAAGTATTTGTTGTTAAAGATAATGCAAAGACAATGAAGTAATTGTTTTTAGTACTGAGAGAAAAAAGTAACATAAAATTTCATATTCAGCAAAAATACCTTGAAACACAAGGCAAAATAAAGAACTTTCACTTACAAACAGCTGAATATTCATTACCCAGAGACTTACACTGCAAAGAATGTTAAAGAAAGTATTTGAGGTAGAAGAAAAGCAACCTCAGAAGGAAATCTGACTCTACAGAAAGACCTGAAAAGCAGCAGAAATGATCACCATGTGGATAAATATATTTTAAAAAACTTCTTTAAACACTGTTAAACTTTTTTAAAAGGTCATTGTTTTAGGACGGGGTAGATGTAGTTCAGTGGTAGAGTGCTTGCCTAGCATGCATAAGGTCCTAGATTTGAACACCAGCACTAAAGGAAAAAACAAATCATCATTTAAATCAAAAGCAAAGACCACATATTGTGAGGTTTACAGCATGTGTAAAAGTAAAATGTCTGATGACAACAGCTCGAGAATGACATCAGAAGCATGGTATAGTGGAAGACTGCACCTTGCCCACCTATAAAAACACAACCAGACAGAGACCCACAAAGGAGACCAGCTCTGGAAGAGCCGGGCACAGCCATGGAGGAACAACCTCAGGGTGAGGCAAAGAGCCAAGCAAACAGAGAAGTGCAGGAAGAAGTTTCACTTTATTGCACCTTAGCACCAGAAGAACAGGACAAGCCAATGGCCTCCCCAGCTGCACTGTCACACACACAGATCACTGGCAGTCCAACACAGCTGTGCAGAAGCCACTGATCCCCATCAAGTGGTCACCAGAAGCCCCCAACAGATTCTGCCACTAAAGAAACTGACAGCTGGTGCAACCACGGCTTACATCCTGCAGCTTCTGGCACTGAGAGTCTCAAGATTTTTGCCTCTGTAGATGGAGCTGCCCTAAGCCATCACCACCATACTGAGTCCAGAACTGCTGCTCCAAAAACTGCTGCTCCAGGTGCTCTGGTCACAAGACCTAGAACAGCCGGTATACGAGCCTCACACGGCTCTCCTAGAGCCCAGTGTTTTGTTTGCTAGAGGCCAGCTTCAGCCCCAAACACTGGCCTTGAATGCTGTGTGTGCCCCCACTGACAACTGGCCCAGCCCCTGCCTACCCATGCATACTTGCTGCTGGACCCAGGGGCACCTGGAGGACATCAACAGCCCTGGCAGCCATAACCAATATCCACACAGACTTCACCACTGAAACCCCACAACTGCCTGAGCCACCACACCACTGACCCCATCCCCTAGAGCCAAAGCCCCTGCAAATCCCACACTTGACATATGCATGCCATTATGCCTGCGCCTCGTGCAACAGCACACTCCCACACATTGCCTAGGTAGTGACCCCGTGTCCCCCACAGCTGGGAGCTTTCCTTACTCAAGACCATCCATGAAGTCTAGAAGTTGATTATTGCCTCAACTGCCCAGATGTCAACACAAGGATACAAGAAAATGGGAAATCAGGAATACAATGAACTTCCAGTAAAAAAATAAATTTAAAAAAAAATCCACATCCACACATTGCCTACCTAACAAAGAATCCAAAACAGTACTCTAAAATAAATTCATGAGCTACCCAAGAACACACATAAACAGTTTAATGAAATCGGGAAAATAATATAAGAACAAAAGGAGAAGGGGATACCAAGGATTGAACTCAGGGGCGCTCAACCACTAAGTCACATCCTCAGCCCTATTTGTATGTTTTTTATTTAGAGACAGGGTCTCACTGAGTTACTTAGAGTTTGCTGAGGTTGGCTTTGAACTTGCAATCCTCCTGCCTCAGCCTCCCAAGCCACTGGGATTACAGGCGTGGGCCACTGTACCTCAGCCTATTGCTTGTATCTTGAGGATGGCCAATCTAAGATGAAATCTCAGTGTAGTCTTGACTTGAACTTCCTTAACTGCTAAAGATGCTGAACAGTATTTGTTGGCCATTTACATTTCTCCTTTTTGAGAAGTGTCTGTTTAGATCATTTGCCAATTCATTAATTGGGTTACCAGGTTTTCTAGGTGTTAAGTTTTTTGAGGTCTTTGTATATTAAATATTAATATTCTGTCAAAAGTGTAGCTAGCAAAAATTTTCTCCCATTCTGTAGATCCTCTCTTCACATTCTCAATTGCTTCATTTACTGTTCAGAAGCTTTTCAACTTGATGCCATCCCACTTATTAACATTGCAATGACTTCCTCCTGAGGGCCCCTAAAGGTCAGGAAGTCGTATGCATCTATATGTTGACCCCACATTTTCTTCTAGGAGTTGCACAGCTTATTCAGCTATAAAGATGAATGAAATTGTGTCATGTCAGAAAAATGGATGGAACTTAAAAGTGTTACATTAAATGAAATAAGTCAAACTCAGAAAGTTAATGGTTATATATTTTTTATCATATGTGGAAGCTAAAGAGAAAAAAAGAAAAAAGAAAGGAAAATAGAAAGACGACAAGTAGAAGAGAAGAAGCAGGCTAGCAGAATCAAGGAAAGGAAGTCACTAGGGATTGATACTAACCAAACTGTATTGTCACATCATGTGCATATACAAATATATAACATCAAGTTCACTGTGTATAATTATAATGCATCCAAAAAATTCTGGATAAATTCTTTAAAAACTATGAAACAGAAAACAACCAAGTGATAACAGTAAGTCCTTACCTATCTATCACTACTTTACATGTAAATGCTTAAACTCTCCAATCAAAAGGCATAGAGGGCTAAGAATGTAGTTCGCTGGTAGGGCACTTACCGAGCATGCATGAGGCTCTGAGTTTGATATTGGGGAGAAAACAAGACAGAGAGGATGACTGGATGAGAAAAAACAAATAAATAAAAAACAAGGAAGGTCCATGGGGCTGGGATTGTAGCTCAGTGGTAGTGCGCTTGCCTAGCATGTGTGAGACACTGGGTTCAGTTTTTAGCACAGCATACAAACATAAAATAAAGGTTCACTGATAACTAAAAAAATATTTTTAAAAAAACAAGGTCTAGCAATACACTGTTTATAAGACTCATGTTATATATGAAGCTATACATAGTATCAAATGAAGGGATGGAAAAAATATTCCAATACAGAATACGGGCGACCATGCTTATATCAGACAGAATAGACTTGAAGTCAAAAATTGTCAAAAGAGACAAAGGTCATATATAATTATCAAAGGGCCAAATCAACAAGATTGTAAATACATATCTGTGTGTTCATCTGAAAAACACCTTGAGATAAACAAAAATTAAAATACAACTTAACAAAACTTAAGGGCTTCAGCAAGGGAAAAGAGGGATGTACATAGTGATAAATGTCCATGTTTAAAAAGAAGGACTCAATTAAACAAACTAACTTTAAAACTAGAGAAATTAGAAAAGAAAGGGGAAAAAACCAAAGTTAGCATAAAGAAGGAAAAAATATGTTGATTAGAGAAGAAATACATGAAAATTTTGAAAAGCATTTTTAAAAAATCAGCTGGGTGCAGTGGTGTACACCTATAATCCCAGCAACTTGGTAGGCTGAGGCAGGAGGATCTCAAGTTTGAGACAAGTCTCAGCAATCAAATGAGACCCTGTCTGAAATAAAAAATAATTTGAAATAAGGGAGACTGAAGATGTAGCTCAGTGGTAAAAGGCCCCTGGATTTAATGCTCAGTACCAAAAAAAAATTCAATAAAATGTTGATTGTTTTTGAAAAGAATTGACAAACCCTTGGTAACGTCAAGAAAAAAAGGGAGAAGACTCAAATAACTAAAATAAGAAATGCAAGTAGGATCATTGTAACAGATAACAGAGAAAAGAAAAAGATCCTAAGGGACTAATATGAACAATTATACACCAACAAATAAGATAACCTGGAAGAAATGGATAAATTCTTAAAGACATACAAACTACCAAGACTGAATCAAGAAGAAACAAAATGCCCAAGTAGCCAATCAGTAATCAAAAACCTACCAATAAAGAAAAGCTCATCAGTAATTCAGCAGGCTGAGACAGAAGGCTCACAAGTTCGAGGCCAGCCTCAGGAACTTAGTGAGGCCCTAAGCAACTTACTGAGACCCTGTCGCAAAAAATAAAAAGGGCCAGGAACGCAACTCAGCAATAAAGCACCCCTGGGTTACCACCAAGCTACATCCCCAGCCTCCCCACTTTTTAAAACATTTTTTTAGTTGTTGATAGTACTTTATTTATTTATTTATTTATTTATTTATTTATTTATTTATTTATTTATATGCAGTACTGAGAATCAAACCCAGTTCCTCACACATGCCAGGCAAGTGTGCTACCACTGAGCCACAGCCCCAACCCCCCACTCCAGTCCTTTCTTAAATTTTTAGACAAGGTCTCACTAAGTTGCTGAGGGGCTCACTAAGTTGCTGAGACTAACCTTAAACTTGCAATCCTCCTGCCTCAGCCTCCCAAGTAGATAGAATTATGGGCATGCACAATCATGCCTAGTGCAAACCCTTCTTAAACTCTTCCAAAACACAGAAGAAGGAAACACTCTCACTATTTTATGAGGCCAGTATTACCCTGATTTCAGAGCTAGACAAAGACGACACAGAAAAGTACAGGCCAATCAATATCCATGATGAATACATTTTGGCAAACAATTCAACAGCAATATTAAAATGATTATATGTCAAAACAAGTGGTACTTGTGGGTAATAAGGAAGGTTCAACATATGAAAATCAACCAATGTGATTTCCTAACAGAATCAAAGGAAAAAAAAAAAAACACCTGATCATCTCAGCAAATGGAGAAAAAGTGTCTAACAAATACAGCATCCTTTCATGGTTTATATATTCTCTCAACAAAATAGTAAGAAGAAATTTACCCCAACATTTTAAAGGCAACATATGGAAAACTCATGGCTAACATCATAATCAGTGGGGAAAAACTCAAAGCTTCTAAGACCTGGAGGAAGGTCAAGATGCCCCCTCTAGTCACTATTACCAACCACAATACTGGAAGTCCTAGCTGGAGCTGTGAAACTAGACAGAGAGAGAAAAGAAATCCGGATTGGAAGAGAAGTAAAACTGTATCATATACGCAGAAAACCCTACAGGACATGCACACATGTGTGCTCACGAGCAAACACACACATTCTTAGAACTAATAAATTCTGTAAACTTGCAGTATACAAAATCAACATAAAAAAATCAGTGACATTTTTATACACTAGTTACAAACTATCCAAAAACAATCCTTTAAATTAGAAATAGGATTAACAAAAAGGATAAAATACTTAGGAACTGACTTGGATCAAAGAAGTAAAAAAATTGTGCACTGAAAATTAATTTACAATGAAGGGAATTTTAAAAGATAGAAATATATGGGAAAACATCCTATGTTTGTAGATGGGAAGACTTAATATTGTTAAAGTATCCATACTACTTAAAGAAATCCACAGATTCAATGAAACCTATATTACATTCCCAATAGAATCTTTTTACAGAAATAGGAAAACAACCCTAAAATTCCTCTGG